>NC_057863.1:406348155-407008155 GCF_019393635.1 Dromiciops gliroides
ATCATTTGATGACTTATCTATTGGGAAGAACTTTTGGTCTCTCTCCCACCCCCTTCCTATTAAAATAAAAGAGTGGAATATTCAGTGTTAGGCTCTGTTGCATGAATTCTGATATAACTTAGTATAAATGTATATAAGCTCTAGGACAAGTTTTGAACAATATTACAACTACCCTGTGAGCTCTGTTTTCTCTCCTCCAGGCCAGGTACATCTGTTACTGATTTACTGTGCCAGTCATCTATGCCAAGATAGGTGACAGCAATCCTAGCAGGGGGAAATTTCATTTGTATCGATGTGATCAAAGAAAATAAGTGAAACTCCTTTAGTCTGGGGGGCTGATGTGGCATAACTGGCTTCCCTACACTAGCTGATCTCCTTTTCTTTCCTCTATTCCTTCTCTCTACCCCCATAGATTCTTAGGCCATCACCATTATCCAGAATTTCTTATACTGATTATAAGTGAAGCTTTGGCAATTGGGTATTTTTTTATGTATCAGACAGCCACATTGTAATTCTATAGAAAAGTGTTCTACTTATTGTTTCTAAATTATGGGTTATGGTGACTAAGAACAGACTTAGTTATTCATTTTTGTTTTGTTTTGTTTTGAATGAGCACATTTCATCTTTGAGCATTTTTCTCTTAAGCAGGGCAGTGATGGATGCATATCACTTCTGGTGGTCTATAAAAAAGCTTCTGGTTTAGAAATGGAAAAGATATACTAAGCTACAGGGGTACCTAATCACGATTATCTGAATTGTCTCTAGTGTGCATGCATGGAAGGCTGAGTTTATAACCCAGCTAATGTCTCAATTTCATAGAAGACAGTGAGGTAAGGTGATGCTAGGTGTATTAAAACACTGCTACAGGCATGGTTAGTTGACCTAATTAGTCAATCATCAAACATTAGTTAAGCTCCTGTGTGCCAGAAACTATGCAGGACATTAGACATACAAAGACAAAAGTGAAACAACCCCTGCCCTTGACCTATACTTGTCATGAAGTTTCTCAAAACTTTGTTGGCATATAATAGGCATCTTGAGCCAACCTAGCCATTAAATGAGCATCCAATGGTGACTTCGAATGAAAATAAGAATTTAAAGAATAGGCATAATGACATAATAGTACTTTATCTTGGCAATGTATCTATATAGCCTTTCTATAGGGATTGGGGAAACTTGGGGCTGGGGCTGGAGAGGAAAGGAACAGAATAAGGAATATTGATGCATTTTAATCCCTTCATCTAGTGGAATTTTTGTATTTTGCATTGTAAATTTGGGGATTCTGGTATCCTTTGTGAGTCTAAAAAATACAAATATGGGCAATGAATTGAATCTGCATGATGCAAAAACTGTTGGGGACCATTTTGCTTAGCACAAAGCTAATCAGCGCTCAAGAGGAGACTACCTCTAAGGAACAAGGGATGCTATTTTAATCATCATAGGTTCTGAACAGTAATGAGGTTAAGAATCAAAACCATAATGCAACCTACCATGGGTATGGCTGTGGGTATCATTCCAAGCAGGTCTGGCCATATCCTCAGGAGAGGACCAAGCTGTGAGTTTCACTGCACTGTTGTGGTTGCTCATGTAATATGAGAAGATAATGACTAGTTTGGGGGATTTCAAATGACTGATTTATGATGCAAAACTGGTGAATATTTCTGGTAAGAGAATGCATTGTTGTTAGGTTTATGCTCTTTTTTTTTCTGAAAGGAGACAGTATTCTCTTGATCAGAAATGCCAGGACCCATCTCCCATTCCAGATATCCTTCTTTTTATGGGGTAAAGTGAAAGAAAATGGATTGTGAATCTGAAGACCTGGATCCTAGGGCCTTTTCCTCCTTGGACTCTCTATGCAGCTTGAGAAAGGCATATCATTCCTCTTCAAATCAGTTTCTTCTTCTTCACTATAAAGCTCAATTCTGCCATACTTCACAAAGTACTTTTAATATGATTTAACTTGTTCTTTTTAGGTTTTTGTTTGTTTTGTTTTTGTTTTTGCAGGGCAGTGAGAGTTAAGTGACTTGCCTAGGGTTACACAGCTAGTAAGCATCAAATGTCTGAGGCTGGATTTGAACTCAGGTCCTCCTAAATCCAGGGCCAGTGTTTTATCTACTGTGCAACCTAGCTGCTCGTAATTTGTTCTTTTTAAACAGAAAGAACTCTTAGTCATTTTGCATTCCAGTTGCCTTGGGTTCTCAGGCTTTTAAGGTCCTATCATTAGGGACTATATAACAATAGGACATTACTGAATGTAATTCAGAGGTCACTAGGAGTAGAGAAAAAAAATGGAATTTGGGGAAGGAGTAGGAGACTGAGATAGTGGAAATGGAACTTCCTGAAGAAAAGTAGAAAGTCAAATAGGAAGAGCTGATTGACAGAACAAGAACAGAGTCAGTTCTCTCAGGCTACTTATTCCTTCAAGAACAGTTAATTGCCTTCAGCAGCAAATGAGAGGCATCATTCCATCCTTCCTCCTTTTGTATATTCAAAAATCATTTATTAAATGCTTAGTATATCCACAGGACCATGCTAACTTCTGAAAGGGATACAAAAAGAATTGACATGATATCTGAACAAAGCTACTTTAAATCTTAAAAGATGGAAATTACATCTCTAAGTTTTGTCTCCTGAATGCTCCCTTGGTTTGGCCACATGACAGTTCTGTGGCCTGTTTTGAGGAGGTGCTTCAGCTCTGTGACATTCTGTGGCATTCTCTGAATAGCTATGGATTGAATAGGCACATAGCCAAATAATACTAGAGTCTTCAAAACCAGTCCTCATACCTCTAAATAAAAGAAAATAGTGGAGAAAGCAATAGATTTAGAGTCCAAGGACTTGGGTCTGCTATTTAATAGTTAGGATTTGGGGCAAGTTGTTAATATCTCTGGGCCTCAGTATTATCATCTATAAAATGAAGGGGTGGGACTAGACCATTTCTAAGATACCTTCTAACTCTAGATACCATGATTCCAAATAGGGTTGAGGTACCTAACTGCAATGATATAAACTTGTGTCAACTGACTGATTTTTGGTTTTCAGCATATAACCTGAGTGTTGGATCAAAAGTGATATGAGGGTGATGAAATGTTCCTCCTCGATTTTGCTTTCCCTTTGGGGGACTGAAAAACCCTGCAAATACAAATCCCTTGTCATTCCTACTAATGTTAGGAGAGAAGCATCCAAGAAATAATAAGAAAACAATTCCTGAGCATTCTTAAATGCTTGAAACAGTCCTTGCAACTACTATTCAGAGTATTCCCTGCAGAGCCTGGGGGTCCAGGAACTAGAGGGAGTCACAGGACGCTATCCCAGAAGCCCCCAAATCCTGGCATTAAGCCCATTGGAGAATCTGTGATTCAACAAATAGTATTTTCATAGAATTGTCATATACCTCTGATGCTTCACAACACATTCAAATTATATATGGTAATATCGAATCATAAAATTGGAAAGTTTTTTGGACATTACCAACCCCAACCCCCTTCTTTTACAGATAAGAAGACTGAATCCCATAGAGGAGAACAGATTTGCCTAAGATCGACTAACTAATTAGTGACTGAATCAGAACTAGAAGACTTACGTGTCTTGGTTTCTAGCCCAGGCAGCTAGGTATTACAGTGGATAGAGCACTGGACTTGGAGTTGGGAAGATATAAGCTTACATCTGACCTCAGACAGTTGCTAGCTATGTGATCTTGGTCAAGTCATTTACCCTCTATCTTAGTTTCCTAATCTGTAACAATGGAGATTGTAATAGTACCTACCTCTCAGGATTGTAGTGAGGACAAAAAAGGATAATATTTGTAAAGCACTTTGCAAAACTTAAAGTCCTATACAAATACTAGCTACTGTTATTAGTCTAATGTTCTTCCTATTATACCATGTTATCTCTATTTCAGATAACTTTAATCCATTTTTAATTAGTTTACTCAGACTGTTACTTCCATGGGAGCACTGGTCTGTATGGAATAGTTATAGGCAAGGGACAGTAAATTTGAATTAAGGCCAGAAAGCCAAACTCTGATATATTGTTCTCTCTCTAGAGAGAGTAAAGACAATCCATATAGCCCCTGAATTAGAGTAATTTGAAGATCTGTTTAATTTGCATTTAATAATGTTTGAGGGAAGCCTTCCTAAAATTTTGGCTTTGCGGCCCCAAATTTCCAGCTATGTCTCAGCTTAGACCGCTTAAAAAAAAAGTATGGTAGAAAACTGATTCTCATTTCTAAATATGTTAATCTTCTTTTATTTATTCCTCCCAAATTCTTTCAAAAACAAACTTCTTTCTGGAACAATTGGATTTTGTGTATCCTGTTGAATTGTAGTAGAAAGCAAATTTTTTATGGCCAAATTATAAAGCTTTCAGCATAGAGGTTTATTTATGATGGAAACATTGACAGAATATTAACTGTAGTGGCTTTAGTAATACTGGCCCCAGTGAGGTAGAATTTCCAAATGTAGCAAATGCTAAAATTATTTAGTATCTATTTTAATACTCTTGTTTCAGCATTCTCTCTAGTTCCCCCATTATAAGGGCATTGGAGCCACACTTGGAATGAGAGTCAAATCTGACATCAGTTTTACTCATTTTTGAAAAAGAAGCCTTCATGTTTGGGTATTTTTTGAAAATAAAATGTGCCTCATGGTTTCCCCAATAATCAGTTCAAGAGAGCAAAAAGCAGTTTGCCACTTTCTTGCTGACTTTTGATGTTTAGCTCTAAATGTAACTTGCATGCATGATCTTTTGAAAGAAGATGCCATTTTACAGTTCTCAGAACAATAAGAGGGGAATAAAAGAGTAAGAGATTCAAATCTAAATTTTACTTTAAAAAAATTGTTGGGGGCAGGTAGGTGGTGCACTGGATAAGGCACAGGCCCTGGATTCATGAGAACCTGAGTTCACATCTGACCTCAGACACTTGATACTTACTAGCTTTGTGATCCTGGGCAAGTCACTTAACCCTCACTGCCCTACAAAAAACAAACAAACAAAAAATTAATTGTTTAACCTTTTTTATATCTCCTGAATTTCTAAATATATTTCCCCATCTCCTACAAAGATTTTTTAAAAAGGAAAAATAAACCAGTTAGCAATAACTAAATAAGGTAGTTCATAAACATTTATTAAGCACCTACTATGGGCCAAGCACTGGGCTAAACATTGGTGACACAAAGAAAGGCAAAAGATAGTCCCTGTTTTCAAGGAGTTCACTGTCTAGTGAGGAGAGTTAACATGCAAACAACCATGTACCAACAAGCTGTATATATGATAAATGGAAATTATCAAAGAAGAGAAGGCACTAGAATTAAGAGGGATCAGAAAAGACTTCCCATACAAGGCAGGATTTTAGCTAGGGCCTGAAAGAAGTCAAGAAAACCTGGAGGCTGAGGGAGAGAATTCCAGGGATTAATTTAGTCTGGCTATGCATGCAAAGGTCTTTCACCCTAGTTTCCCACCTTTGAAAGGAAGGATAGGTTAAGCTTTACATTTAGAGAATTCTACCTCAATCTAAGGTCATTGTTCTTGTTCGGTTGGTTTTCAGTCATGTACAGATATTCTTGACTCCATTTGAGGTTTTCTAAGCAAAGATACTAGAGTGGTTTGCTATTTCCTTCCCTAGCTCATTTTACAGATGAGGAAAATGAGGCAAACAGGGTTAAGTGACTTGCCCAGGGTCACATAGATAGTGTCTGAGGCCAGATTTGAATTCAGGAAAAGGAGTTTTCCTGACTCCAGGATGGTACTCCATTCACTGTGCCACCTAGCTGCCCCAAATTAAGTTTAGACAAATCAAAATTTCCCAAAGCACTTGACTTTTTTCCTATTTGATTTACAATAAAAGGCCCAGTGGTTTCTGAAGTTTCTTTCAGTTCTTCTAAATCTTCAATCCTAAGATCACACAATGTCAATGTACTTTATGAGCCCTACTTAAGTTTCACTATTCAATTCAATTCAATAAGCATTTATTAGGCACCAACTATGTGCCAAGCACTGTCCTAAGCAATGAGGATCCAAATAAGAGAAAGACAGTCTCTGCCTTTAAGGAACTTTCAGTGAGAGAACAATATTATTGCTGTTCATCCTTGATTCTCAAAAAGGGCCAATGACATCACAGATTGATGTTTTGACTTGCACATGAATTGGATTTAAATAAAATAGAGCTGAGCAAAGCCTTCAGCATCATTCTCTCCTTCAGAGTCATCGAAGTCCAGTGACAAGACAAAAGTCAAGGGAAAACAAGGGAGCTAGAAAGTGAGGAGGAAGTTGAGTGGGTTGTCTTCCAGGGAGTCAGAACCAAGAAGTGCCAAAGGTGGGAAATGGAGAGTTACTTGGAAGGTTCAGATCCCAGACATCTATAAAGGAAGGCTTCAGTCCTCCATTCAGAGGAGGGAGATGGCTGAGGAAGTTGAGACAGTGCTTGCTGAATAATCAAAAGACCAGTCAAACAGCATGATGATTAGATTTCAGGTGATCAATTTATTCTGAGTGGGGCATGTTGTTCCAGCAGAACTGAGGATGTGATGTGGAGAGTTTACCAGTAGGAAAAAATACTGGGGTTAGATTAGGGAAACACAGGCACAGAGAGAAAAGATAACTGATTTCTTCTCAGATGAGAAGTAAATCATAGAGCTGGGATATGGGAGCAGAAATCCTTGCTATCGGTCCATTTTAGCCTTAAGTTAAAGCCAGGAGTCTATGAACTTGGAGTCTATAAACTTAACCTGAAATCTATGAACTTTTAAAACATATTTTGATTATTGTTTATTTCAAATAATTGGTTTCTTTTGTGATCCAACATATTTTATTTTATACATAAACTTTATTCTGAGAGGGGTCAATAGGCTTCACCATAAGCCAATATGATCCACAACCTGAAAAAGGTTTAGAACCTCTGACTGACCTACACCATTAGCCAAACATAAAATCCATTATGTGATGACTTTGTTCAGGTATTTTGTGGTTGCCAGAAAGCCTGGACATCACTTTGAATAAAACCTAATATGAAACTAAATTAAGATCACTACTAAAAACACAGAAAGCGCATTCACTAGTGACCTTCCAAGTCCCTGAAAAAAAATCAGCTCCCTAGGGAAGATGATTTAGTAGGAATAATTTTTTCCCTTTAACATTTTTTTTCCTAGTTCAGTGAAAACCATTTTAGGGAGAGGGGATGGAAAAAGGGGGGAAGATTGAGACATTAAACATTCCCCTATCCAGTGGAAGACTAGCCATCATATCCATGTGTTAGTTTGTGTATGGATCAGAAAAGGTAATGGACTGTAAAGAAAAAGTATAATTCACCAACCAAGTTTCCCTGTCCCAAGCTGACAAATATCAACGGGGGGAAATGGTGAAATTCAATTTGAACTCGTCAATTTGAGGGGCTTTAGTGATCTAAGGAAGGTGTCATCAGACAAGTACAGTAATGGTTTCTTTTACAAATATAATGATTCTCCTGATGTATGTTTTAAAGCCTCAATCGCAGCTTCCCCTCTGTTATGTAAAGCTACCAAATGTCTCATTTATCAAATAATTTCCCAAAGAAACAGATGAAAGAATAATAGAGGGGGGAAACAAAAACATCCTTGATGGGCTCTTTTATCAGAAATGCGTGTCAAAGGTCAAAAAAGCAGTGCTCTCGAGTCTCTTAAACATGTCATTGTCATAATATAAAAACTGACTTACTAACTTAGATTATTTGGAGAGTTAAGTGCTTGTGTTATTGCAAATTAAACTAATTAGTATCATTTCCTGACAGCTGCAGTGAGTGTTAGCAATTCCATGATTTTTCTTCAGCCGTTCATGTGGGATGAAAAGAGTAGAGACAGCTTTGTGATTTAATGGAATGGGATCAGTTTATCATAGTAAGGGCACATCATTCCTCTCCTAGCATTGAACAGCTCCCATCTCTCCTCCCCCACCCAAACCCTCCCCCACCCCCTGCCCCAGTTCATCAGGCTATTATTGTGCTATTAACATATTACATAGGAAGCTGTATACAGATGTGGGCGATCAGTGATTCTGCAAATAGCCATGAGATGAAACTGGACTGGAATTGGCCTGTGATGCTTCCATTTTGGAATTGCACAGATTACACTCTCTATCCTCTTAACCAAAATTGTAGCTGCCAGTAAAACATGTAGGAACTAATTTCCTACCACAGCTAGCTTAATTGTTGTCAAGCTGCTTCAGAAAGCAGCCCTGGCTCAAGCTTCCAACTTCTGTGAATGAATGTTGAAAGTGGAAGGTTATGCACTTCGCTGGGTTTCACTAGAGCTTAATTCAGCTGACTGGAGCTTGTAGTCAGAGAATGGTGGATTTGGAAAGGATTTCAGGGACCAGCCAGTCCTGTTCCCTCATTGTGACAGATAAGGAAACTGAGTCCAAGAGAGATTAAGAGAATTGCCTAAGCTTATGCTCTAACCATGATAACCTAGTTATAAAAAAAGTTTAAAAATTGTGCTCCTGTAACAATAGGCACAGAACATGCCTGCTAAAGATGAAGAATGCATCATAATGCAACATAAAAGCAACATAACTTAGGCCGAATATTTTTAATGTAATACTTTTTAGAAATCAGCAGTGGTTTGGTGCCAAAAGTACTGGAATTCGACTCCTGGAGACCTGGCTTTGAGTTGCAGCCATTTGACTCCTGGAAAACAAGAATGATGACACCAGCAACCTCACTGGGCTGTTGTGAGCCTCAAATGAATCTGCATATGTAAAAAGCTATATAAACATTAGCTATTATTATATGATTTCATTGCATTGATTAATCCTCAGTAAAGGGAACATATTCTTTGGATGTATTTGAGTAATACAGACAATAGCAAATGATACAAAAGAAAGGCAATACATGTCTCCTTTCTATATTCTTACATATGTGTTCAAATAGAGACTGTTTTCTAATTTATTTTAAAAGAAACCTATAGATTTCTAAGAACCATTTAAAGAAAGGAACAGATAATGGATAGGCTGAAATCATGCATCCATTTCTGATTCCGTTCCTGACTTGTTTGACCTTGAGCTAATCTCTTTCCTTTCTGCCTTCATTTAACAATTCAGGGTAGGAGCCAGCTACCTCTCAGGAGTAGTTTAAGGCTTGCCAATTTGGGTCTAGGGAAATGGTAATGTTTGGGAATAGGCAGAGAGGGAAGGGATGCAATTGTATCAAATTGTGGTTTGGTTCTTTGCACCTAGAAAGCACTATGTAAATATACGTTATTGATATCCCCATGGATGCCAGTGGCATGCAGATAACTGATGATTTTACATATGATTTAACAGTATCATAACCCAGATTCCCAGAATGAGTAATTCCTGTGTGATCACTGCTTCTGGCAAAATTGGATCTAGCAAGAATTTACCATTGTGATATTTTTTTACTTTTAACCCCTTTGACAAGGTGATCCTTACAAATGGTTTGGCTCACAATAGCATAATTTGGTGCAGTCCCCTTTCACACCATAAAAGCCTTTATGAGCTCCCTATATTTTAAACATTTTTAATAGCTTTACAATTTTGGGGGGAAAAGCTTTAGGGATTTTCTTGCCCGTGGCTTTGATCTATGTCATTATTTGCTGATATTTGATAATCTAATCTGTCATCTTGCACAAGACTGTTCAGGACACCCCTCCCAGGGCAATTATTCTGCAAAATTATTTTAAATAAGCAACTCTAACCAAGGTAGTGGGTGGCCTTGAATCTCTAGAACTGGATTAAAATGATTATCCTATAATGATAAACAAAGTTTAAATGATTTACTATTGGGGAAAATCCTAAGGAATTGCTCCCACACTAAAAGAGATTTCTATTGTTCTCCATCTTCACTGTCTCATTGGGAAATCTTCCCTGAATTTGTTAAGTATTACAGAAGATATTTGACCAGCTTGCTTCATCAACAATCCAATTTGATATATCTGTTTTTCTTAGAAAATAACCATTGGGGCAAGCAGACAACTATAGATGGTAGAAATAACTAACATTTTAATAGTTCTATAAAGTTTGACCATTTGGAGAAATGGAATCTGAATTCAAATTCTGGCTCTGTGTTTTACTGCCTGTGTAATCTCAGGAAAATCACTTAATTTCTCTGTTTTAGTTTCTTCATCCATAAAACAAAGTATTTGGAATAGAGGACCTCTAGCAGTCCTTCCCATTCTAAATCTATGATTTAATTTGAGTCTCATAATAACTGTCGGACATAAATGCTGTAGGTCTTATTATCCCCCATTTTATAATTAAGGAAACTCAGGATCCAAGAAGTTAAAAGACTTGCTTATGGTTATTTGGCTAACTATCAGAGGTAGGATTTGAACTCAAATCTCCCTGATTCCAGTTCATGATGTCACCCTCTGTGCCATACTGCCTCTCTTCTTTTTCAATTGTGAGCCCATTTGGGGTTTTCTTGGCAATGATACTGAAGTCATTTGCCATTTCCTTCTCCAGCTCATTTTACAGATAAGGACACTGAAGCAAACGGGGTTAAACGACTTGCTTAGGGTCACACAGCTGGTAAATGTCTAAGGCAGAATTTGAAGATGAGTCTTCTTTGTTCCAGGTCCAGTGCTCTATCCACTCAGCCACCTAGCTGCCCACTGCCCCTCTTAGGGAATAATAAAGGAATTGATTACCATTGGGAAAATTTTTGTGATTTTGGTTTTGAGAGGAAAAGTGCTGTCTCTTCAAGAACAATGCTTTTGAGATAAAAAATGAGTCCTCCTCATCCTTCCCTAACTCCCAGCATTTTTTAAGGTTAGGGCATGATGTGACATTTTCAAAATTATATGGATTTCGTAAATAAAACCTTCTTAATTTGACTAGACATATCACAATCCAATTCAGTGCAATTAAATTTCATTCAGTTAAGCAAACATAAAGTAGTTACTTTGTGCCAGGTCTGTGTCAGGCACTGAGGATACAAAGCCCCAAATGGCTAGAGTCCCTGCCCTCAGGAAGCTTACCTTTCCTCACCAAACTCTCCATAGCCTTTCCCATGGCCCTTAGGGGTCAAAAAAATGATACCTATGATGGTAATGAAAGTAAGAAGCTCAGCAAACAACATTGTTAGCACCAATAGTTCAAATCTACCTTGTTATTTCTTTCAGAATTTACTCATATCTTTAGTGTTTCTTGTAAATTTTAAAAACTATAACAAAAGTTCACTTTGAGGGCTGGGAATCAGAAGTTTAGCATTTAGTTTCTAGGTCTGAAATTAACTCATTTTGTTACTTGAACCATTCTGAGCTGCATTTTCTTCAGTTCGTTTCCAGGGATGTGGAGAAGAATTAATTAAAATACCACACATAAATACTTAATGTTATTACTTCTCAAGAGGAGAAGAATAGCATAATAAATTATAGAATCAATTCAAGGAACTCTGGAATCATTTAGTCCAAACCTCTCATGTTTTACAGATGAGGTCCATAGCAATTAAATGACTTGTCCAAGTTCACACAGTTGGTTTGTGGCAGAGGTGGTGCTAGAATCCAGGTCTCACTTACCATCAAGTGCACATTCTACCACATCATATTGCCTCTTTTAATGCTATAGATAATATTCCTTTTTATTTTACTAAAGTCTATCTAAATTCTACTTATGACACCATGTTTATTCTTGACAGTTGTTGAGATGGTATTAATATTTTTATGTTTTTAAAGAAATAGCCATTATAACTTTTAATAGAAGAGAGAATGGACTCCAGTGGTACCATTGACATTAGGAACTAACTCCAAGTTGAAAGAAATACTTCTACAAATAGAAGTCAACACCTTCTTTACAATTTATAGTCCGAGACAGTTGCCTAGAGCTTTGAGAGGGGATAAATTATTTGCCCAGCCAGTATATGAGAGAGCTAGGATTTTAACCCAGATTTTCTTCTCTTGAGGAAAGAACTCAGTCCACATCATTTCATATGATTGGTATATTCACTTAACAAATTGATGGTCAGGAGATGACAGGAAGTTAGTAAGCTAATTAATGATCCACTGTGATACTGGTATCACAATACCCAAATCCAATAGAATACATAGTTGTGAAGAATCTTGTTTAACACTGTCATTCATATTTTTGTTTTATTGTTGGTTTGCATATTTGCAAAATGACTAAGGGTCCACAACTCTAAGAAACTCTAAGAAAGTGGTAAAATGATATATACATTCTCTTTTTAAAATTTTTATTTATTTATTGCAGGGCAATGAAGTTTAAGTGACTTGCCCAGGGTCACACAGCTAGTAAATGTGCCTGAGGCTGGATTTGAACTCAGGTCCTCCAGAATCCAGGGCCACTGCTCTATCCACTGCACCACCTAGCTACCCTACACATTCTCTTTTGCAGGAAGTTCAGAGCCTCGTGGTAGTCAAGAAGGGGAGGGAGAAAGACTCGGGTAACTGCCTAGCCTTATCTACTAAGCTAGAGGTATCAGCCACAAAGTCAGCAGGCTACCTGCAGCCTACAGCAATCCCAAGTACAGTCTGAAACAGATTAAAATGTAACTGAGGGGCACCTAGGTGGCGCAGTGGATAGAGCACTGGCCCTGAATTCAGGAGGACCTGAGTTCAAATCTGGCCTCAGACCCTTGACACTTACTAGCTGTGTGACCCTGGGAAAGTCACTTAACCCCAATTGCCTCACAAAAAATGTAATTGAGAACTATTTAAGAAACTAAATAAAAATACAATAAAACTGTATTTGAAAGGAGAGGAGCGTTAGTTCAGGAGAAGCAAGACATACTTGGAGCATCTAGTGTTCAGTGTGAGTAGAAAAAACCCTTTAAGGAAGTAATGGGCACCTGTATTCTAAATAACACTAATTATAAACTGTAGCTAACTGTGTTTTACTGGAAGGTCAAATACTGAAGCTGAAGCTTAAATGTGTTAGCCACTTAATTGAGAAGACAGGAGTCATTGGAAAAGAACCTGATGTTGAGAAAGATTGAAGAAAAAAAGAAAAAGGAACAGCACAGGATGAGACAGATAATGCCATGGAAACAATGAACATGAACTTCGACTGACTAAGAGAGATAGTGGAGGACAAAAACAGCCTGGAGTGCTATGGTCTATCTGGTCATGAAAAGCCAGACATGACTAAACAATGACAATAACAACAGCTAATTGTGTGGGGAAGTGTGAAAAAAAAGAACTTTAGTAACCAGTTGGTAAGATAACATTATATCTTAGTATGGTGGTGTCAAACTCAGATAGAAACAGGGGCCACTAAACTGTACATAAAGATCTCTTTAGGTCATATATTGACTTAGAAAGCCACATATTAATATAATCTATGTTTTATTATATTTATATTTAGTTTCTTAAATATTTCTCAATTACATTTTAATGTGGTTCAGACTCAACTTGGGATTGTTGTAGGCTGCAGGTGGCCTGCTGACCTTGTGGCTGACACCTCTGGCTTAGTAGATATGCCTAGGCAGTTTCCTGAGGCATAAAGTGATCCAGGGCCTTGCAGACTGCCAGTTAGTGTCTGAGGCAGGATTTGAACCCAAGCCTTCCTGATTCCAAGGCCAACAATCTCCTCTATGAAAACCACCTTATAACCTTCAATTAAAATAATAAATACTCATGGAATTGGAGTTTGCAACAATTCATATTATAATGTTTATAAAGTGTTTTCATCATGACAAGCCTATAAGTGAAGGAGTGCAAGTATTTATATAACACAGAGGGAAACCCATCTGTCTTTCACTTGGAACTCGAGATTGTCCAAAGTGTAAGTAAAATGATGAGGAGGGTAGAGGAGCTACCCCGTGAGTTTTGACTGACACATTATGGCCCATCATTTCCTTAGAAAAGACAAGAATTAATAATTTATTATATCATGAAGGAAACTTATTGTTCCTTACCTGTGACACTCCATCTTCCATCTCCATGACTTTGCTCTGGTTGTCCTCCATGCCTGGAAGACATTTCCTCCTTACTTCCACCAGTAGGAATCCTGGTTTCCTTTCAGATGCAGCTCAGGCTTTACCTTCTATATGAAAGCTTTCTTGGTCCCTACAGATCCCTATGGCTGTTAGTACACTCCCTCCTCAAACTACCTTTTGTTCATTTCATGCATTCATTCATTCATTCATTCATTCATTCATTCATGTATCTGTACTTATAAGCATCTACTATGTGCTAGGCACTATGTTAAATGCTTCACTTAATCCTCACAACATCCTTCGGAGGTAGATGCTATTATTATCCATTTTTCCCATTGAGGAAACAGAGGCATGACTAATTTAAGTGACTTTCCTAGGGTCAAATAACTAGTAAGTGTCTGAGGTTGGATTGGAATTCAGATCTTCCTGATTCCTGGCCCTGCACTCTATCCATTTTACTACCTAAAACTAACTTAGGTCTTCTGACTCCAAATTTACTATTTTTTTTCCCCATGATACTACACTGATTTATAAGTTCTTAGTGACAAAGCCCTTAATTTTGTACTTAGGGGCTATGTTTCATTTAGCTCTTGTCCTAACTGGAATTTTTCATAGTTCATAAGCAAAAAGAAATAAACCACTTTATTCACACTTATTCAAATGGAAAATCTTACAATTATTAGAATTAACATCCTAAGTAAGATTTATTGAATATATTCATGAGCATATAGCAATATACTAGAAAAAGCACTAGACCTGGAGTCCTAATCCAAATCTGATAGACCTTGTAGCAACTGATCATGCCTCAGAGGAGTTGAAAAACCTCAACAGGGCTTGCATTCCAAACCTTTTTAGGGGTAAAAACATCACAGTCTTTCAGTAGGGGAAAATGCAAGTTTAAAAATAAAACTGTGGAGCAGCTAGGTGGCACAGTGGATAAAGCACTGGCTTTGGATTCAGGAGGACCTGAGTTCAAATCCAGCCTCAGACACTTGATACTTAACTAGTGGGACCCTGGGCAAGTCACTTAACCCTCATTGCCCTGCAAAAACAAAAAACTAACTAAATAAATAAAACTGGGCTATTAAAATGTAATTACAAATATTGTTTCATTTTTCAAATAGCAAAGAAGAATAATTTCTTAAATGCCTGGTGCATAGTAGCCCCTTAATAAATGCTTGATTAATTAATTGCTTGATCAGTGGATAGCTCAGTTTACACAATTCTGAATGTAGATACTCAAAGATCTTTTTAGGTTCTATTGAACCTATTACGGAAAAAAATCATTAAATACTGGAATTGAGCCCTCCCCCCAAAGTCACAAATTTCACTGTATTCTTTTAAATGGTTGTTTGTTGGACTGTTTTTGATTTGTTACGTGTAGCCATGTTCATATTTGTTTACTTGTTGTCTCCCCCATTAGATTTTAAGCTCTGAGGGCAGGGACTATCTTGCACAGAGTCTGGTACACAGTAAGTGCTTAATACATGTTTATTGACCAACTGATTAATAGTTTCCTAGTGCTACACCTGTCTTTGAAGAGCAAGAATCAAGTGTTGAACTTCTAGAATGGAAGGAAAAAAAAGTGATTTAGGCTCATCAAAATCAAATTACTTTTACCTGGCACCAAATAACATTGAGTATAAAATAGATTTTTAGGATACCTCATTGTCCAGCTCTTAGCAAAATGCCTGGTGTGTAGCAGGCACTTAATAAATGTTGATTGATTATTTGTTTGGTTCTATTGTCTCTGACTGGGAAAAACCAAGGATATCTTTCTCAGCCTTGCACTTTCATCAATAGGTCCCACTGCAAACAGCTGTTTAGACTGTGTCTTTTTTGTTTATTTTAAAATTGATTTTGTTTTTATTAATAAATTTTCATTTAACACAGCAGAAAAATATAAATTTACAAAGCATACTCCCTCAAAACAATCAAAATAGCACTAAAGAGTAACTGATGATACATGTAACTGCTTCTTAAAAGAAAGGGAAATTGCCTTTTAAGCTTAGGTAGTGCCATTGTGTTGCCTTTTGTGTTTAACCTGAGTCTATTGATGTTTAATGAATGTCTTTTTTTAATTTAAGTTTTAGTTTCTAATTAACAGAAATCTATTTTCTTTTCATCTTACCCCCTCCTACTAGGAAAAAAAGATGAGATTTCCTTCAACGAATATCCATAGTCAAGCAAAACAAATTCCTTTATTTTCCATACTCAAGAAATTTTGCACCTCTTTGCCAGGAGGTAGATAGTATGTCTCATTATTAGGCTTCTGGAATCATGGGTAGTTGTTGCATTGATTAGAGTTCCAATAGCTTTCATAGTTGTTTGTCTTTCACAACATTGTTATTGTATAAGAGGTTTTCTTTGTTCTGCTCATTTCAATCTTCATCGATTTATAAGCCTTCGAAATTGTTTTTGTAATATTGATGTTATAAATTTTTCTTCTAATGCTGTTCACTTCACTCTGCATTATTTCATATACATTTTCTATTTCTCTGAAACCATCTCTTTCTTCATATCTTACCAAACAATAGCATCCCGAAACATTTATATACTAGTTAAGGTCACCCATTCCCCAATGATAGGCATCCCCTTAGTTTCCATGTTTTTGCCTCTTTCTTTGATATCTTATGGGTATAGGCTTAGCAGTGGTATAGGGGGGTCAAAGTACATGAATAATTTTCAAGGGCATAGTTGATGTAAGACCCATTACATTTAGTTGCCAATGCTGCTTAGTAAGATTTTGTATATATTCCAATTACTTTACAGAATGACTATACACCTTCAAAATTTCATCAACGATATAAAAATGTGCCTGTATTCCCACAGCTCCTCCAACATTTGTCATTTTCCCTTTCTGTAATCTTTGTCAATCTGATGGGTGTGAAATGGAACAGATCTTTCTGATGATATCCAAGCTGACTGGATATGGCCCTCAGTAAGCTTTTGTTTCCCTTATCCTGATAAAGACTATTGGTTCATTTTGTCCATTGTCTATAAGGCAGTGCCTACAACTCACATTCATACCCTATTGTCACTTATTCATGTCTCCTGCCTCTCCCCCTAGCTTGTACCTTCTTCCTTATAGTCTTGGTCCCTAGACATTGAGCCCTCTTTCCAGTCTTACCTCCATTTTCCATCTTTAAAAAAGAAGCTGAGATTAAAGCTCTAAACAATAATAGCTAACATTTATTTAATACTTTAAAGTTTACAATTCACTTTGCATATATTATCTCTGAAATAAGAACCAGCCCACTTTACCATGTCTTCTTCTTTTTTTCTCTGCCTTACAACCATGTAATATGAAGAAAGATTGCCCCCCCACACAGAATCTTCAACCTGAGTCTTTGACAATGGCAGGCACTTTGGGAAGGGATTTAGGACTCTAGAAAATGAGGCTCTTAATGGAGAGGTGTCTGGCCTCTTAGGATTTCTCTTCTTGTTCTAGAAGGTCACAGTCCAACCCTCATTTATAATGTATAGTTAAGATCCTTAAATCATCAATGGAATTCAATGAAACACTTCCTTCACTGGTCAGGTGATAATGACTTATAGCCACTACTTGACATAATCATTTCAGAGCCATTGCTTCTTTTAAAAGAAGTCAGAAAGGAGTTTTGTTCCATATTAGGAATACAGGAGAAATGCCAAAATTACAAAGACCATAGAAGCCATTGCTGTCTGCTGGGCTAAATGTCTACTTTTTAAACAGATCCCGGGTAGAGATTTAAGTGACAGACTGTAACAATTCAAAGAAATCATTATGGCCTATTAAGGAAATAACACACATTTATAGTACAGTCTGCTGTAGGTACAAGATCAACATTAATGGCCTTGAAGGCGCTCTAATGGGCTATTGGGTAACAACTAGGCATGTTTTATTAACTGCCTAAATAAGCATTAGCATCTTGGATTCCACTGCAGGCACTTCTTTGAGACCCAGAGATATGGAGCCAATTATTAATTCTTTTGCAAAGTAATTTAGACAGGAAGAAACATATTTTTAAGAGGCTTGTGCCAAAATTTAGAGTCCCCTGGAAGAAGTGTGCCATTTGAACCAATGGAAATTAGACGTCAGTGAGGGCCTAAATAGCAATGGCATAAAATGAGAAAATGTGTGTTACATATTAATTTTATAATTATAATTACTAAATAGGATTAAGAATTCACTTAGTAGCCTATAGCTGTAAAATGTCTTATATTTCTTATTTCTCAGAGCTTCACGGGGCGGGGAATAAAGCAATGGAAAAAATAATGTATTTGAAATGGGAGTGCCTGAAGTTGAATTCCAGTCCCACCCCTTACTGCCTCTGTGCCCTGGGCATGTCATTCATCTTCTCTGGGACTCAGTTTCCTCCTCTTAAAATGAAAGGGTTGAATTACATTACCTCTAATATCTTTTCCCATTATGGTTGGCATTAGTATCTTCCCTTCACAGAAACAAACAGACAAAATAATTTGAGTGTTAGTTATTTTTTAAAACCTTGGAGCCTCAGTGGGAATTTTATGGTCTTTTGACAATTTGGTAGAGTGGGAAAGAGCACTGGCTCTAGCCTATGGTCAGAGCATATGGGTTCAAAGTCTAACTCTGCTATTTGCAGTCTGTGAAAGCTTGGGCAAATTGCTTAACCTCCTAGGGCCTCATCTTTCTTCATATGTAAAATAAGAGGGCTACATTAACTGACTTCTATATGAGCTTTTTTCCCTCCTTTTTCAGTAACTAGTAAATGCATTTATATGTATGTGTGTATATGTATGTATATGACCACACATATATACGCATATCATTTTAAGGGTTACAAAGTGTTTTACACATGTAATCTCATTTGATCCTGGCAACAACTCTGTAAAGAAGGGGCTATGTGACTTGCTCAGAGTCACATGACAAATTAAGTACCTCAGGCAGGATTTGAACTCAGGCCTTCCTGATTCCCAAGTCCAATACTCTAGCCACTGTGCCACCTAGCTGCTTCTGCTTCTTTTCTAGTTCTAGATATATGATCCTATAGTGTTTCACCTCTAATGCCTCAAAAACTCCAAAAGCTTAATAGATCTGTTTATTTCCGTAGACAGTCAAGGGTCTCTGGAAGATTCCAGTGTTAAAATTGGGGAGGTGCGGAAGCATCTTTAAATACACATGTATATATATATGCATATAAAATTGTCTTCCATTGGTATAGATGAATGATAACTAAGTGACATAATGCTGGATTTGGAGTAAAGAAGATCTGAATTAGAATTCTGCTGGAGAAGCTTGCTAGCTATTTGACTCTGGGCGAATCACTTAACCTCTAGGCTGACTTCAGATTTCTCATCTCTAAAATGGGGATGAATAATAATAGCACCTACTTGACATAGTTGTTGAACCTACACTAGTCACTTAATTTCTCTCAGTCTCAGTTTCTTTATTGTAAAATAGAGATAACAATCACTTCTACCTATTAGCAGAGTTATGAGTATCAAATGTGAACAAATGTAGAGTGCTTTGAAAACTACAAAGTGTCGTATAAATTCCAGTTACTATTACTGCGGCTGCTGCTATTTCTACTACTACTATACCAGACTCATAATGGTCATAGTTTAGACTGTAACGTACAATACCTTTTTAGGTTTAGACAAATACCATTTCTTCTGGCTCATTCTTTCACTCATTCTTCAGCAATCCTGGTTCCCTTGCTTTGTGACTCCATGGAATCCTGGGAGTACCTTTCAAATGTACTTTACATGTGGACCAGTGCCAATTTTGGCAAGAATGAAGCCAATAGAGACCTGCTGTGTGAGGATCGAATGTGTGCATAGTTCTTTGTATAAACCATAAGGTTCTAGGGGTGTCAGCTGCAATCACTGCTATTAGGATGGTGATTAAATTCTTGGGAGCCTAGAACATAGCCTGCAAAAGATTGAAGTTCAAACTGTTTCCCTAAATTTCTCAACAGCAATGCTAGCCCTCTGTGGTCATTGTCCTTTACACAGACTTCAAGATCCAGTTTATCAACTGTCAATAGCCAGATGCATGTTTTTCTTTTCCCATGAGCTGATTAAAGCTGTGGTCGCATGTAATTCATGGCATTCCATTGTATTTGTTTCTGCTGGAATTTTCAGGCTGAATTACTGTAACGAATATACCACTAACTCTGTGCTGCAAAAGCCCTGACCTTTTGAATCCTCCTTTTTAGCAGAAAATTGGCAGAGAGAATTTCAACACAAAGGCCTCAATTTTTTGTCTTAATCTTGATCCAGAAATCCATATGTTTTAATGTAATTATGTAAGAGGTCTTTTGCCACCACTATCAACTTGGATTAAAGGGTTCTAAAGATTGTAGAGATAGGACAGAGATGAGTTAATTCTATTTGCAGAAGATTATCAGGGGAAAACAAATATGAAATATGCAATGCTTTGGTCTTTTCAAAAATAATTTATGCCCACAGCTTAATTCAAGCACACAAATTTGTTGGCATCCCAGACCATGTGAATTGGGAAATGTCTTAAGTTTCACATGTGATTGAAGATTCTTTAGTGCTCCCCAGTCAATAATGAACCAATGGCATGCTTAACTCCAGAATCCTTGCATACTCTTGCACATATAGAATAGAGAGGGTCATGGATGGGAAGGTGGAGTACAGAGAAAGGTCCCAGTCTATGTTTAGCTTGAATGTAGTAGGTATAAATTGACTTGTTGCCACTAATCTTTGTGGAATAATTGGGAGACAAATCCATGAAGTTACCATGGGTCTATAAGATTAAAAACTCAGATTGGAACACATTGATAAGTGTAATAGAAGCTGAATTGAACTATTGAGGCCACGTCTTGGAGCTTGATCAAAGTTGTCATTCCTAATTTTGGACAACCACATGGTTCCCAAGGCACAAAGGTGAGGTTTTTAATCAGCTAAATGTAAGAACAAAGAGTAAAGTTAGCACCTCACTACTACCTCCAACAGAGATAAGACTCTTCAGGATTGAACCTAGTTCAAACCACGTGCCTGGGTATACAACAAGAAGTGATGAAGTATTCCAGTTTCTGTGGGCCTCGGGCAGTGGTTTCTCAAGGTTAGAATAGAAAAAGAAAGAGATTGAGAGAGATATTAACCCATGATCAAGATGCTTATTTCTTCAGAACTTCCAATATTGACCCAAGAAGAGCCAGATTTTTTTTTACACATTCTCTGCAGTGCAATAGTCCTAAGGGGCTAGATAAATAATCAAATCCATTCACCTGGCAAATACTACACCTAGCATAAGCCATAATCAGCTCCTAATTCCAGGAAGACTCCACGATAATGAGGTGATTGATGGTCTATCAACACTTGGAAGATCTGAACAACTACCACCACTTAAGAGAGTTAGAGTGTAGCTCCCAGGAAAACAGCCCGAAGTACTTAAAGCATTGGGGTTGAAGGAACAGAGAGAACAACTGCTCATGTCATCAGCCTGCCAACAGGAGTTGGGAGAGTGAAATACAACAGGATCCTTCAAGAGGCGTGTCAGTGCAACTTGTGTGGCCCACAGCCTAATCAAGTGCTACATCAGGAACACAGAGCAAGGTACATATGGGACTCATTCTTGTCCTTCCTATGTGCTGCAGAAGTGTACTGGGTATCCCATTACACAGCAAAATGGCATGATTATGAGTACTGGAGCTTGAAGGTCTGAGACATAGTCACTTTATGAACTATATTAGACTTTCCCCCCAAATAAATGAACCAAAGTTGCTCAATGATGTTTTTGTTATCATTTGGATCTGTAGCCATCTTTTCCTATCATTTTTAAAAACTGTATTTCTCTAAGTCTATGACCCAGTTACCCTGAAAAAGTCTGGGCTATGCTCAGTATCACTCATAGTACTATGCTTAATCGTGGACCCTCCATTTAAAAAATGTGGAAACTTTGGAGAAGCTTCATAAAAGGTTACAGGGTTAATTAAAGGGCTTGGGGAAAATAGTTATATAAAGCACACAGTTAAAAGAATTAGCCTATTCTAGGGCTTGAAAATGCTGACAAGTAATACACACAGCACATGAAAGCTTTCTACATGGAAAAATGAAAATCAGTGGATTCTAATTTCTACTCAGGACAAGAATAAGAAGAGGAAATGATCTGGAATGAATGTAGCATGAGAGATTCAGGTTAGACCTAGGAAAAAGTTTCTCAGTTAAAAAAAATTGTTAAATTCTTTAGTTATCAAGAGAAATTAAAAATTTACTTTTTTCCTTCATTCATTTCAGTCATGCCTGACTCTTCATGACCCCATTTGGGATTTTCTTGGCAAAGATACTGGAGTGGTTAGCCACGTCCTTCTCCAGCTCATTTTTGTGTATGAGGAAACTGAAGCAAACAGGGTTGGTTAAGTGACTTGCCCAGGGACCCACAGATAGTAAGTGTCTGAGGCCAGATTTGAACTCAGGTCTTCCTGACTACAGGTCCAGAACTCTGTCCACTTTGCCACCTAGCTGCCTTCCCCAGCCCCATCCCCAAACTGTGAGCCTTTTTATGAATTTATCAGTAAATGAACTTCAGTTTGGGGCAAAATCTCAAGTTGGATTGGTATTGTGCTATGTGTTTGGACACTAGTATTTCCACTCATCCTCACAAAACTTGATTTTGACTGACCTGGAATTTTGGTATGAAAGTATTTTTGCTTTTTGCTCATTTGAAATTGCCAGTATTTCAGACTGATGGAGGGGTGTGTGTGTGTGTGTGTGTGTGTGTGTGTGTGTGTGTGTGTGTTGACAAGGTGACTCACCCTGGTGTTAGTCTGTATGAAATGGATCTTTTTTTCCAGGCATGAGGTGATAAAGGCCTGCACTGGAGGGTGGCAGTATCAGAGAGATATTTCAAAGGTAAAATCTACAGGCCTTGGCTTGGATATGGGGGAGGGGGTGGAATGAGATAGTGAAGAATCCAGGATGACTCCTAGGTTGGGAGCTTGAGGGACTGGGATGATGATGTTGCTGTCTATAGTAATAGGGAGGAGAACATGAATTCTCATCTTTCTAAGATAATATAGTAGCAGACATGTACACATGTCTGGAGTTTTGTATCATAGACTAGTAACCAATTAGGGCTAGATCAGTAACATGGAACACCAGGCTTTGTTCACAAAATAGAAAAGTTTCTTGTGTTATTTCCTTCTTTGTTAAACATGCATTTTCATCACCTGCTTTTGGATGAGGCTTCCTCAAATAATTTTAGTTCAAAAACTTTCCCATGTGTGGTACTACTATGTTGTTGTGACCCTTATTGAGATCTGCTGATAAACTTTCACCTGAGAACCTGAAGTTTCAAAGTGGTTTTCTGAGATACTGGGGTTTTTTTTGTTTGTTTGTTTGTTTTTGCTTTTGTTTTTAGTGAGGCAATTGGGGTTAAGTGACTTGCACAGGGTCACACAGCTAGTAAGTGTTAAGTGTCTGAGGCCAGATTTGAACTCAGGTACTCCTGAATCCAGGGCCGGTGCTTTATCCACTGTGCCACCTAGCTGCCCGAGATATTGTTTTGTTTTGTTTTTTGTTTTGTTTTTGCAGGGCAATGGGGGTTAAGTGACTTGCCCAGGGTCACACAGCTAGTAAATGTTAAGTGTCTGAGGCTGGATTTGAACTCAGGTACTCCTGAATCCAGGGCCAGCGCTTTAACCACTGTGCCATCTAGCTGCCCCGAGATATTGTTTTAAAGGCAGCTAGCTCCTTCTCCAGAGGATGTGAACAGCTCTGTGTGTGTGTGTGTGTGTGTGTGTGTGTGTACATCTGTGTGTGTTTATTAGCAAGCTGGGTTTTTAAATGTATTTATTTTTTATTTTTTTGCACAGGGCAATGAGTGTTAAGTGACTTGCCCAAGGTTACACAGCTAGTAAGTGTCAAGTGTCTGAGGCTGGATTTGAACTCAGGTCCTCCTGAATCCAGGGCCAGTGCTTTATCTACTGCGCCACCTAGCTGCCCCCTAGAATAGGGCTTCTGAAACTTTTTTTGTGTCTCTAACTCTCTGGCAGTCTGGGGAAACTTAAAGAACCTCTTCTCAGACTAATATTTTTAAAAGCATAAAATAAAATATATAAGATTACAAAAGGAACTAATTACATTGAAATACTTGTGTGCATATGTGTGTATATATATATGTATATGTATCTGTGTTATGTATTTGTGTGTGTGTATGTATATATGTATGTATGTTCAGGGGCCAAAGGTCCCTAGAGTAGAAGGTCTGGGCACAAGGGACATCCCCATTTAAAAAGTTTTCTGCTTGGGGTAGCTAAGTGGTGAAGTGGATAAAGCACTGTCCCTGGATTCAGGCAGACCCGAGTTCAAATCCGGCCTCAAACACTTAATACTTACTAGCTGTGTGACCTGGGCAAGTCACTTAACCCTCATTGAACTACCAAAAAATGTTTTCTGTTCTAATTTAAAATTAGTTCTTTTCTGGCAAAGTTACAAAGATGAGATTGTATATGTGCTCCAAAATATTAGAAGTGGGGACGTGGTTATTCTGAGTAAACAATAAAAACAAAAACAAATTACTAAGCACCAATTGCACACAGAATGCTCTGGAGGCCCTAGGGAAGAGGAATTTAGACAAGAAAAAAATTTCTGTCTTGAAGGAGCTTATATACTAGTAAATATAATTTCTGGCAGGACCAAGAAAGGCTTCAGGAAAGAGATGATATTTGAGTTGGATCTTAAAGGAAGAATAAGATTTCAAAAGGTGAATAACAGCAGAGTATTGTGAATATCAGGAACAGCATGAATAAAGACATGAAGTTGAGAAAGTACAAAATAAATCCATTTATTGGCAGGTAGAAACAGAACCACAGAATCTAATTGCTGGAAATTTACTCAGGGATCATTTGTCCAACCCATCCATATCTCTTCAATAATTTGCTTTATTTTTCCAAAGTGGTCAACCCAATCCCCACTTAAAATCCTTCAATGGAGACCTGCCACAACCCAAAGCTACTAATTCTATTTTGGGTTGGCTTGGTTTGGAAGGTTTTTCTTTCAATCAAACTCCTAGCTCTGCACTCTTATATCTTACATCCTTGTCCCGGGTCCTGCCCTCTGGAACCAAGGTCTAATCTATTTCCTTATGCCTGCCCTAAATACATAGTCCTTATGTAAGCTCCGTTATGATGCACAACCCCTCATCCCCAAACTACCACCAAATGTTTTCCTTCTCTAAATGGCCCCAATTTTATAATGAAATTGTTATATGACCTGGTCTGTGGTCTTCTAACTGGATGGTTACTTACCCTCTCTGTATTGCTCTAACTTGTCTATGTCTTAGCTGTAAAGAAGCAACTGAACCTGACACCAGTACTCTAGATGTTGTCTGGCCAGGGTATAGTACATCGCATCTTTGCCTCCCTTGTTATGGACATTATACCACTCTCAGTTCAACCTCCCCTTCTAGGAATGCCCAAGCACCTCTTTTCTGTTCTATACTTATGAAGGGTTTTTTTTTTCAATGATTTTTGAGTTTCTGAAGTCTTGTTTGGCTAGTCCACAAGATTAAAAAGAAGTAGGCTAGGGGCAGCTAGATGGCGCAGTGGATAGAGCACCGGCCCTGGATTCAGAAGTACCTGAGTTCAAATCCGGCCTCAGACACTTAACACTTACTAGCTGTGTGACCCTGGGCAAGTCACTTAACCCCAATTGCCCCTCAAAAAAAAAAAAAAAGAAGTAGGCTGATAATAATGGGCAGTTAGGATAGAGTGCTGGACATATAGTCAGGAAGACTCCACTTCTTGAGTTCAAACCTTGCCTCAGACTCTTACTAACCATATGACCCTGGGCAAGTCACTTAACCCTGTTTGCCTCAGTTTCTTCACATGTAAAATGATCTAGAAAAGGAAATGGCAAATCACTCCAGCATCTTTACCAAGAAAACCCCGAATGGGATCATGAAAAGTCAGATGTAACTGAAATAACTGAGTAACAAAGGCTAATCTTAGCCTGGAAATGTAAATTTGGGATAGTTTGCTCTAGGTCTTGAATGCCACCCTAAAGAGTTTAAATTTACTTCAGCAGGCAATGGAGTACCATAGGAGGATTCTGAGCAGGGGAATACTGTAATCAGAGCTATGGATCTGAGAGATAACTGGCAGATATGTAAACAATGGATTGGATCAGGAAGCCTAGCTGGGAGACTTTCAAAAGTCTAAAAGGAGGGTTATGAAAAACTGAATTGGGGGTGGTAGTAGTAAGAATGGAAATGAGGGGTAGGATGTAAAAGCTATTTTGGAGACAGGATAAACATGGTTTGAAGGTAAGTGATCGCAGCTCCAAAAAACATCCAAATAATGCCATAGGACAATTCCTGGAGCAGCAAAACCCATAGAAGAATGTGCTGAAATCATCTTCCAACCAAGGACAGCTTGGAAGGTCAGAAGGAGGGAGCTGCTGTGCTGAGACAGGAGTGGAGCCCAACCCCACAGTCACCCTAACACAGATCCAGTCCCAGGAAGGCCTCTCCAGAGAAAGAGACCCCTCAGAGCCTCTGAATCAGCTGAAGTGCCAGTGTAGTCTGGAACTAAGCTCACGGTCTGGTGAGAGGGCTGAGCCCTTGGCAGGGGGAGATTACAGGGGTCTCTGCTGGTGCTGAGGCAGAACTTCAGTTTTTCACCCCTGCTGGGAACCAGGAGGTAGGCTCGAGTAGCAGGCCTGGGTGGGGGAGGGGCACAGGCTTGTTGGAGCTGACAACCACAACACACAAATATGGTTGATTAGCAAGTTGGTCTGGGGTCATCTACAGACCATGGAATAGGCCAGGTGAGTGAAGAACCTGATCCTCCTTAAATCATACCACCTGAGACCTCCTAAAGCTTGGGACAGTGCAGCCTCGAAATAGTGCCCGACTTTAAGGAGCTAAGGGTCAAGTAAAAGAAAGGCAAGATGAGCAGACAGAGAAAGGTGAGGACCATAGAAAGTTTCTTTAGTGACAAGGAAGATGTCAACATCAGGGCCCCTATATCTCAAGCTTCCAAGAAAAATATGAATTGGTCTCAGGCCATAGAAACACTCAGAAAGGACTTTGAAGATAAAGTTAGAGAGGTAGAGGAAAAAATAGCAAGAGAAATGAGGGTGATGCAGGAAAGACATGAGAAAAAAGTCAACAGCTTGAAAAGCCAAATTGGCCAAATGGAAAAGGAGGCACCAAAGCTCTCTGACAAAAATAATTGCCTAAGAATGAGGATTGAACAAATAGAAGCTCATGACTTTATGAGAAGGTGATTTCAGGGTGAAAAGGGGGCAAGAGGAGTCCAAGATCACTGCAGGGTTTTGGGCCTTGTTGGTAATGAGGCAGTGATGACATTAACATAATCTAGAAAGGAGGAAAATGAATGGGTTTGAGGAAGATCATGCTGAACTCAACTTTGGATGTATTGAGCTTGAGGATCCAGAGAAAGGTGGAGGGAGCAATGCACTACAGGCAGGTGGAGGCAGATCTGCCATCAAGAAATAAGTGCTAGAGAGGAAAAAGTGGAAGATTTGGGATTTTGCACCTACAGAGCAGTGATATGGGACTCATGAGAGTGTATGAGAAGCCAAGGGGGGAAAAAGAGTAGATAAAGAAGAAAAGATGACTGAGGGTAGAGTGTTAGGATTGTCTGAATTTAAAGAGAGAGGGAAGAAGCAAAACCAAGAGACACAAAAAGATGAACCAGGAGAATAGTGTCACATGAGGAAGGAGGCCTGAGTCGAGGCTGGCAAACACATACTCTAGGGACATTAAAGAATGCAAGCTCTGAGAAAAGACCCTTGAATTAAGAAGCAACGCAGTGAATTGAATGGAGCACGTGGTAACTGAAGCCAGAAAAGCTCAGATTCAAATCCTGCTTCTGACACTAAGGGTACAACACTGGGCAAATCACTGAACCTTTCAGCCTCAGTTTTCTCATCTCTAACATGGCATGTAATAATGCCAATAATAGCTAATTCATGGGGTGACTTCAAGGCTCAAATAAGATAATATGCATAAAGTGCTTTGAAAACTTTAAAGTGATATGTAAATATCAAATAATTTATTATTATTATATAATTTTTACACATATCAAGGATAATAATAGATGACATTCAAGAGAACATTATTCCCCCCTTTTCCTTCTTTTTTTTTGTGTGTGAGGCAATTGGGGTTAAGTGATTTGCCCAGGGTCACAAAGCTAGTAAGTGTCAAGTGCCTTGAGAACAGATTTGAACTCAGGTCCTTCTGACTCCAGGGCCTGTGCTCTACCCCCCTTTCTTTCTTTTTCTTTTTTCTTTTTTTTTTTTTTTTGCGGGGCAATGAGGGCTAAGTGACTTGCCCAGGGTCACACAGCTAGTAAGTGTCAAGTGTCTGAGGCCAGATTTGAACTCCAGTCCTCCTGAATCCAGGGTCAGTGATTTATCCACTGTACCACCTAGCTTCCTCCCACTGCTTTCTTTCTGACAATTTTTTGTAGCAGGTCAGGGATAACAGCTTGGAAGCCCAGCACCATGGAGGAGGTCATGGAACTGAACAATTGCAGGAGAGCATCTCTGCTCCAATGAAGACATGTTTTGAGGACTTTCTTTCTGACAGACACATTCCTTCCTCCTCACTACATGGCATCAGCTTTTTAAGGGAATTTTTTGTGCTGCTGTTTTCATTTTCTGGTTTTATGACCCAGCTTACTTTACTTTTCTCTTGAACCTCACCCCGTATTTCTCTTGAGAGGGAGGCATTTTGTCAAATACGGACTTATCATAGCCAAGATTTAGGGAAGCCCTTAGAAGTTATCCGGTCCAACTCCTGATTCACACAGATTGAGAAACATTTGCAGACTTGAAGTGATTTGTCTGAGGTTCCAAGTGGAAGAACTGGGATTCCAACCCAGGTCTTCTTACTTTGAAACCAGGGTCTTATTGTGACTCTGTCTGATTTCTATAAAGTGGCCCTAGGGCCTTTGTATTTGAATGAGCTACCCTATGGTGATGGCTGTCTAACTTGAATGTACTCTTAGTTCTTAATAAGGACCCCAAGTCCTAAACAAGAGGAACAATGTGAGAGTGCTAGACTGGAAACTCAAAGCTGCCTCAGTCATTTTCTCACTATGTGACTCTAGAGAAGTGATTTTACATCTCAGGCTCAATTTCTTCATCTATAAAATGGGGATAATAATAAAAGTATCTATCTCACAGGGTTATTATGTGGATCAAAGGGGAAAAGGGATAGCTGCCCCGATATTTTTAATTCTCAGAGATGTTAACAAAAAGGTTCAAATTGGTCCTGAGGGGAAGTCCATACAGTCAGGCCTGAGTCCAGTCTAGACCAAACAATTAGAGAACAATGATGGATAGTATATACTTAAGTGCTTAATTGGGTACTACTGGCTACCACTAGCACCTCATTAAAAAGGAGAGAGAAATAGGAACAGAGGCCTTCTGTTTTTATTATAAGAGCAAGGCATCATTTAAAAAAATGCTATATGGGCCATCTTCTTATGCCTCAGATCATTTAAGAACATGTCAGATTATCTGATTTCATTTTATAAACTCAATGTGTGGGTCAAAATGACAGCAACCCTATTGGAAAACTTGAAAATTCATTAAGCTACATTAGACATTATTTGTAAAGCACAGATTTCTTAAAAATTAAAAGCAACATGTAAAAAGAAAAATACTATAATTGAAATCTTATATTTAAAAAATAAAACATAATGAATTTGTGTTGCATTAAAATATAAAAATCTAACAGAAAAGTTGTAATTCAAAAGAGAGACCTAGAGTCTAAATCAGAAATAGATATGGATGAATATAAGCATGGACAGAGAGCCCTTATCTTGCATTCTGAATAGGTTATTCTCTTGCTGCTATCCTAACCCCATGAAGAAAAATATCTTTTCCTAAAGTGTATAATTACCCTCTGTCACTCTTAAATCTCCTCTGGTGTCTGAGCTCGTTTAATAATGGTGAACAGATGAGCAGAAATTAAAAATAAAGGGCTCCCACCAATTGAGCACCCGCACATAATGTACCTATAATGAGAGTTTGATTGCCAGTGCCCATTATTTCCGTTTCTGTCTTTTGGGCTATTACTGCAGCAGAGCCCTGGGTTTCCAAAGGAATGCATCATTCTCTTCTGGAGAGCCAGAACAATTTACATGAATACAGATGTTAGTCCTTATTAGGAAGAAGACAGCATAAACTATGGAAAATGGAATGGCATATAAGCCCATCCAGTAATATCAGGGGTACATTTTCACCTAGAATACTTTATTGAACTTCTGGTTTCTTTTGTAATCAAAAAGGAAACTAGAAATTAAAAAAAAAATTTTAATTAGGAGAAAAAAGAGAGAAATGTCTCACCCTACCTCTTTCTTTTATGAAGCACGATGGTATTATATAAAGGTAGAGGTAACTGCTTTTACTATCCCCATTTCACAGATCAGGAAATATGGCTTCTCAGTGGTTAAGTGAGTGGCTTGGGATCAGATGGCTTCTAAGTGCCTGAGGGAGGCTTAGAATCTAGATATTGCTGACTTGAAAGTCCAACAATCCATCTATTATAATATAAGATTTGTAACCTGGGATCTTATGTAATCCTTGTATGGATCACTTTGGCAGTCTGGTGAGTTCTATGGATTTTTCCTAAGAATGTTTTTAAGTGCCTAAAACAAAATATAGACAATTGAAAGGGAAAGCAATTGTATTGAAACAGTTTATCTGCAAATTCTCTAACTACAGGTTAAAAACTCCTGTCCTACAACATAATTTTGGTATGAAGATTTACACCTTGTTATGTCTTTATTCCTAAAATACCCTGTCTTAAAGGATTTCATTTTAGTGAAAAGATAGAATGATTGAGGCTATTGGCCCTTAGGCTGATTTTATTCATTGTTTACATGTGTTCCCATGACAACTCATCAGAGCACAAGATAGGGACATTCTGATGAACTTTTACTGGAAAATTCTGGCTAGAAATGACGACACATTTGATCTAAGTTATCAAGTCAGTTAAGTTAAATTACTGGTCTGACTGATTTTTTTTAAGGGAGATGGGAGTGGGGAAGAGATGGTGAATTGGCAATTTGGGGAACTAAATTGCCCCATTGTTTGAGTATAATTTAGAGAAACTGCCTCCTTCTCCATCTGCCTCAATTTCCCCACTAGAAAAAGAAATTAATGACATTTGCTACTACCATTTTAGGGATAATATGTTGATCAATAAGTACATGAAGGCCTTTGGGCTCTTCTACTTGTGACATTGTGAGTAAAGGATATTAAATGTAATTCAGAAGATGATGAAATATTACTTCTTGTCCAATATCCTAATTCTATCAAAATGCAATAGATGTAAAGTACTCAAGAGGAAAATTCATTTTATTTTAAAAGCAGCTTAGCACATTTTTAAGACATTCTGTACATCTTGTACTGAATTAATGTTTCTAACCGACATGATAATAATAATAATGATATTTGATGTCTTAAAATTCTAGAAAATGTTATTTTTCTCTATTGACCTATGGGATTGCCCATTAGAATGATGGGAGATTCTCAATTACCTTAAAATCAGCCCTTATGGGCCTTATCCAGATTTCACAGTTCATTTATTGCCCAAGGCTTTTCCTACTCCCCACACACAGTTCACTGTGCTCTCTCCCTCTAGTAATCACTTTGTATGTACTGGGCATTTGCATTTGCTTTTCTCCGTGAATTGTTCTGTCCACAGTAGAATAGAAGTTCCTTGAGGTCAGGGACTGTCATTTTTGTCTTTGCACAGTCAGAGCCTTGCACATCATAGACATTTATTCAACTGAAGAGCATTTTCACCAGCACTAATCATTGTTCCTGAACCACCTGTGCTGGCAGTTCCAATACTGCAAAGTAAGAAGCTTGCTGCGACTATTTATCAGTCCCACAGTTTTTTTCATTTAATTTTCCTGGCCACATTTGTTCCACGCTTCCCTTTAGTGATGCTGGGGCTTGGCTAAGGACCTGTGTCCAGTTCTGGTCAGAGCCTTTCAGCTCGGAGTCAGTGCATGCCAACATTTTGAAAAGACGATGTCTTTCCAACACCCACAACCCTCATCTGTGCATTCAAAGCCAGGCCATGATTGTTCATCCTATTTAATATGTATTAAGTGCCCTCCATGGGCTGAAAGCTTAAGGAAACATTTGACAGACTTCCTCATGAAACAAGGGTGAATGGAACCAAGCTGGAATGGCTCTGAGGAAAGCCTTGGAGTTTCAGGGGGCTAGCACTCAGGGGTGTCCTGTCTACATGGAACTTCTGAGAATATCATCCCACCACTAAGTGCTACCTTCCTCATTTTAGGGTTAATTAAAAATCAACAAACTGGAAAGTTGTTCAGGGTAAAACTAATAGAAATGAAGGCTGGAGAGATGACTTACTCAAATGGTAAAGCTTTAAAGGGAGATTTGTCTTCTCTGGCTAAAGGAAAATCATTAGAGTGTAGAATAACCTTCTGCAAGTTTCTGAAAAGATTTTCAACTCCAAGGAGAGAGAATTGCCTAGGGAGAAACATTATCAGTGAGAGTCAATGGACAGAACCCTGGCCTAGGAAACCCTAGACTTGGGTTCTAATTTTTAAGAATTTCAGCATTGGTCAAGGCCTTGGATGTCATCTCAAGCAATTATGTACTCAAAGCACGACTCTACAATATCACTGCAAAGTCTTTGCTCAAATGCGTCTACTGGGAAGCATAACGTTCATTGCCTTATAAGACAGCCCATTCTATACAATAATAACAACAACAAATAGTCATCTAACACCTTTCATATCTCCCTTAATCCTCTCAACAACCCTGTGAGGTAACTGTTCTTATTATCCCCATTTCACAGATGGAGGAAATTGAGGCTGATAAAGGTTAAGTGACTTGTCCAGGGCCACACGACTAATGAGTATTGAGGCAGGATTTGAACTCAGGTCTTCTTGACTCAAAATCCCTATTAGGAACTGTGTACTTATTCTGAGTCAAGATCTGTCCCCACGTGATTTCTACCCATTGGTCCTAGTTCTGCTCTCTGGGATAAGGAAGAATAAGTCTCATCTCCTTTATTTTTTTTAATTAATAAAGTATTTTATTTTTTTCCCATTACATGTAAAGATAGTTCTCAACTTTTGTTTATACAAGCTTTCCAATTTCAGATTTTTCTCCCTCCCTCCCCTCCCTCCCCCTCCCCTAGACAGCAGATAATCTGATATATGCTACATATACATATATATACATATAACATATACATATAATCTGATATATGCTACATATACATATATAATAACATTAAACATATTTCTGCATTAGTCATGTTATAAGAGAAAAATCAGAGCAATGATGAAAAACCTCAAAATAGAAAAACATCAGCACCAAAAAATAAAAGAAATACTATCGTTCATTCAGCATCTACTCCACAGTTCTTTTTTTTTTCCTGGATTTGGAGATCCTCTTCTATCATGAGTTCCCTGGAACTCTTCTGTACCATTGCATTGGTGAGAAAGAATATAGTCCATCACAGTAGATCAACACTCAATGCTGATGATACTGCGTACAATGTTCTTCTGGTTCTGCTCATCTCACTCATCATCAGCCCATGCAAGACCCTCCAGGTTTCTCTGAACTCCTCCTGCTCATCGTTTCTTACAGCACAATAATATTCCATTGTATTCATATACCACAACTTGTCCAGCCATTCCCCAATTGATGGGCATCCCCTCAACTTCCAATTCCTTGCCACCACATAAAGAGCAGCTATAAATATTTTTGTACATGTGGGTACCTTTCCCCTTTCCATGATTTCTTTGGGCAAAAGACCCAAAAGTGGTATTACTGGGTCAAAGGGTATGCACAGCTTTATCACCCTTTGGGCATAATTCCAAATTGCTCTCCAGAATGGTTGGATCAGTTCACAGCTCCACCAACAATGCATTAGTGTTCCAATTTTTCCACAGCTTCTCCAACATTTATTATTTTCCTTTTTTGTCATTTTAGCCAATCTGATAGGTGCCAGGTGGTACCTAAGAGTTGTTTTAATTTGCATCTCTCTAATCATTAGAGATTTAGAGCATTTTTTCACATGGGAATAGATAGCTTTGATTTCTTCATCAGAAAACTGCCTGTTCATATTCTTTGACCATTTCTCAATTGGGGAATGACTTGGATTCTTATAAATTTGATTTAGTTCCCTATATATTTTAGAAATAAGGCCTTTATCAGAAGTACTGGCCATAAAAATTGTTTCCCAGCTTTCTCCCTCCCTTCTAATTTCGTTTCATTGTTTCTGTTTGTACAAAAATTTTTTAATTTAATGTAATCAAAATCATCCATTTTGCATTTTATCATATACTCTATCTCTTGTTTGGTCATAAACTGTTTTCCTTTCCAAAGATCTGATAGGTATACTATTCCTTTCTCTCCTAATTTACCTATGGTATCACTTCTTATGTCTAAATCATGTATCCATTTTGACCTTATTTTAGTATAAGGTATAAGATGTTGGTCTATGCCTAATTTCTACCATACTATCTTCCAGTTTTCCCAGAAGTTTTTGTCCAATACCGAGTTCCTATCCCAGAAGCTGGAGTCTTTGGGTTTATCAAACACTACATTACTGGTGTTATTTACTACTGCGTTTCCTGTGCCTAGCCTATTTCATTGATCCTCCACTCTATTTCTTAGCCAGTACCATATAGTTTTGATGACTGCCGCTTTATAGTAAAGCTCCAGGTTTGGTACCGCTAACCCACCTTCCTGTGAATTTTTTTTCATTATTTCCCTGGATATTCTTGATTTTTTGTTTTTCCAGATGAATTTTGTTATTATTTTTTCTAGCTCTACAAAAATAGTTTTTAGGTAGTCTGATTCGTATGGCACTGAATAAGTAAATTAATTTAGGCAGTATTGTCATTTTTACTATATTAGCTCTGCCTATCCATGAGCAATTGATATCTTTCCAATTATTTAGCTCTGATTTGATTTGTGTGAAGAGTGTTTGGTAGTTGTGTTCATAGAGTTCCTGGGTTTGTCTTGGCAAGTAGACTCCCAAGTATTTTATATTATCTACCATTACTTTAAACGGAAATTCTCTTTCTATCTCTTGCTGCTGGACTTTGTTGATCATATATAGAAATGCTGATGATTTATGTGGATTTATTTTATATCCTGCTACTTTGCTAAAGTTGTTAATTGTTTCAAGTAATTTTTGAGTCGATTCTCTAGGATTCTTTAAGTATACCATCATATCATCTGCAAAGCGTGATAGTTTTGTTTCCTCCTTGCCTATTCTAATTCCTTTAATTCCTTTTTCTTCTCTGATTGCTAAAGCTAACATTTCCAGTACAATATTAAATAATAGGGGTGATAATGGACATCCCTGTTTCACCCCTGGTCTTATTGGGAAGGCTTCTAATTTATCTCCATTGCATATAATACTTGCTGATGGCTTTAGGCAGATACTGTTTATTATTTTAAGGAAAGCTCCACCTATTCCTAAACTCTCTAGTGTTTTTATTAGGAATGGGTGTTGTACTTTGTCAAAAGCTTTCTCTGCATCTATTGAGATAATCATATGATTTTGGTTTTCTTATTGATGTGGTTGATTATGTTGATAGTTTTCCTAATGTTGAACCAGCCCTGCATTCCTGGTATAAATCCCACCTGGTCATAGTGTATTATCCTGGTGATCACTTGCTGTAATCTCCTTGCTAATATATTGTTTAAGATTTTAGCATCAATATTCATTAGGGAAATTGATCTATAATATTCTTTCTCTGATTTTGCTTTGCCTGGTTTTGATATCACCACCATATTTGTGTCATAAAACGAATTTGGTAGAACTCCTTCTTCACCTATTTTCCCAAATAATTTGTATAATATTGGAATTAATTGTTCATTAAATTTTTTGTAAAATTCACCCATAAACCCATCTGGCCCTGGGGATTTTTTCTTAGGGAATTCATTAATGACTTGTTCAATTTCTTTTTCTAATATGGGTTTATTTAAGGATTTTTATTTCCTCTTCAGTTAACCTGGGCAGTTTGTATTTTTGTAAATATTCATCCATTTCATTTAGATTGTCAAATTTATTGGCATACAGTTGGGCAAAATAATTCCTAATTATTGTTTTAATTTCCACTTCATTGGTGGTAACATCACCCTTTTCATTTTTGATACTGGTAATTTGGTTTTCTTTCTTTTTTTAATCAAATTAACCAATATTTTATCTATTTTATTGGTTTTTCATAAAACCAGCTCTTAGTTTTATTGATTAATTCTATAGATTTTTTTTGCTTTCAATCTTATTAATTTTTCCTTTAATTTTCAGGATCTCTAGTTTAGTATCTAATTGGGGATTTCTAATTTGTTCTTTTTCTAGCTTTTTAAATTGCATGCCCAATTCATTAATCTCCTCTTTCTCTTTTTTATTCATGTAAGCATTTAGAGCTATAAATTTTCCCCTAAGCACTGCTTTGGCTGCATCCCATAGATTTTGGTATGTTGTCTCATTATTGTCATTCTCTTGGTTATAGTTATTGATTGTTTCTATAATTTGTTGTTTGGCCCATTCATTCTTTAGAATGAAATTATTTAGTTTCCAATTGATTTTCATTCTACTTTTCCCTGGCTCTTTCTTACATGTAATTTTTATTGCATTATGATCTGAGAAGGATGCATTTACTATTTCTGCCTTTCTACATTTGACTATGATGTTTTTGTGCCCTAATACATGGTCAATTTTTGAAAATGTGCCATGTACTGCTGAGAAAAAGGTATATTCCTTTCTATCCCCATTCAATTTTCTCCAGACATCTATCATGTCTAACTTTTCTAGTAATCTATTCACCTCTTTCACTTCTTTCTTATTTATTTTTTGGCTAGATTTATCTAATTCTGAGAGGGGGAGATTCAGATCCCCCACTAGTATAGTATTACTGTCTAATTCCTCTTGTAACTCATTTAACTTCTCCTCTAAGAACTTGGATGCTATACCACTTGGCACATACATATTTAATATTGATATTACTTCATTATCTATAGTACCTTTAAGGAAGATGTAATTTCCTTCCTTATCTCTTTTAATGAGATCTATTTTTGCCTGCACTTTGTCTGAGATAAGGACTGCTGCCCCTGCTTTTTTTACTTTAGCTGAAGCATAATATATTCTGCTCTAGTCTTTTGCCTTTACTCTGTGTGTATCTCTCTGCTTCAAATGTGTTTCTTGTAAACAGCATATTTTAGGGTTCTGGTTTTTAATCCACTCTGCAATTCGCTTCCATTTTATAGAAGAGTTCATCCCATTCACATTCACAGTTATGATTACTGACTGTCTATTCCTCTCCATTCTATTTACCCCCTTTGTACTTTTCCCCCCTTCTTTCACCCTATTCCTCCTCACTGATGTTTTACTTCTTACACCTGCCTCCCCCAATCTGCCCTCCCTTTTTATCACCCCCTCTCTTTTCTTTACTCTTTTCTCCCTTGCTTTTGTGCTCCCTTCTATCAGTCCCCCCGCCTTTCCCTTCCCCTTTTGCTTCCCTAAAGAATGAGCTATGTTTCTTTATCCCAATGAACGTATATGTTATTCCCTCTTTGAATCAAATCTAATGAGAGTAGGGTTGAAACAATGTTCACCCCCCCCTTTCTTTCCCTCTATTGTAATAGGTATTTTTTTCACCTCTTCATATGATATAATTCATCCCATTCCACCTCCCCTTTCCTCTCCTCCCCATAGACTCCCTTTTTAACCCCTTAATTTTTTTTGTATCATCACATCAAAGACAATTTATATTTATACCCTCTGTGTAAACTCCTTCTCTCTGCCCAAATACATTTAAAATTCTTAAGAGTTATGAGTATTATCTTCCCATGTAGGGATATAAACAGTTTAACCTAATTGGGTAACCTTTTTTTCCCCCTCTGTTTACCTTTTTAAACTTCTCTTGAGTCTTGTATGTTAAGATCGAATTTTCTATTCAGTTCTGGTCTTTTCATCAGGAAAGATTGAAAGTCTCCAATGTCATTAAATGTCCATCTTTTTCCCTGAAAGAGAATGCACATTTTTGCTGGGTAATAGATTCTTGGCTGAAATCCAAGCTCCTTTGCCTTCTGGAATATCATATTCCAAGCCTTGCGGTCCTTTAATGTTGAAGCTGCCAGGTCCTGAGCAATCCTGACTGTGGCTCCATGATATTTAAATTGCTTCTTTCTGGCTGCTTGGAGTATTTTCTCCTTCACCTGATAATTCTGGAATTTGGCTACGATATTTCTTGGAGTTTTCCTTTTGGGGTCTCTTTCAGGAGGTGATCAGTGGATTCTTTCAATGATGATTTTATCCTCTGATTCTCTGATATCAGGGCAGTTCTCCTTAATAATTTCCTGGAATATGGTGTCTAGATTCTTTTTCTGGTCATTGCTTTCATGCAGTCCAATAATTCTCAAATTGTCTCTCCTCGATCTGTTTTCCAGATCAGTTGTCTTTCCAATGAGGTATTTCACATTTTCTTCTATTTTTTCATTCTTTTGATTCTGCTTGCCTGATTCCTGGTGTCTCATGGATTCCTTATCTTCCAACTGTCCAATTTTAATTTTTAAGGCATTGTTTTCTTCAGTGAGATTATGCACCTTTTTTTCCATTTGGCCAAGTGAATTTTTTAAGGCATTGTTTTCTTCAGTGAAATTATGCACTTTTTTTTCCATTTGGCCAGTCAATCTTTGTGCTTCCTTTTCCAAGCTGCTGATTCTTTTTTCATAGTTTTCTTGTTTTGCTTTCATTTCTCTCCCCATTTTTCTTCTACCTCTCTCAATTGATTTTTTTTTAATTTTTTTTTTTTTTAGTGAGGCAATTGGGGTTAAGTGACTTGCCCAGGGTCACACAGCTAGTAAGTGTTAAGTGTCTGAGGCCGGATTTGAACTCAGGTACTCCTGACTCCAGGGCCAGTGCTCTATCCACTGCGCCACCTAGCTGCCCCTCTCAATTGATTTTTAAAATCCTTTTTGAACTCTTCCAAGGTGGCTTTTTGTTCTTGAGACCAATTCACCTTCCCTCGTGAGGCTTCACATGTAGGCAATTTGAGGGTATTGTCCTCATCTAAGTTTGTGTTGGCTTCTTCCCTATTGATACAGAAGCTATCAATGGAGAGAGCTCTTTTTTGCTTCTTACTCATTATTGCAGCTTATTTATTTATTTTTAAACTTGAGGTCTGCTCTGGGGGCATCAGGGTCCCTGTTTTGGGCTTCTTGTGCAGGGATATAGGTGCTGTGTGACCAGCTTTTTACTCTGAGACCTTTATAGTGTGTGTAGTTCGCCCCCCCTGCACTTCCTGTCTGAGTGCACTCGGCCAGGGGCCCGATCCCGCCTGTCCCATTCATGGCCCTACAGTTGGAAGCCTGCCCTCCCATCCAGTGCAGGTAGATTTTTCCACTGTCCTTCTTGGCCACCAGATTTTTGAGCCAGGTTCCAGGGGCCTCAGTTGTTTGGCTGTGGCCCACAGCTCCTGCTGACTTGCCCCTACCCCCTCAGCGCTGGGCTGCTGCCCTGTGCTGGGCCTCCCTTTTGCCAAAGTCAGACTGACCTTTTCCTGAAGTCTTCTAAATTATCTCTGGTTGGAAGACTGTCTCTCTGTCTCTTTGCAGGTTCTGTAGTTTCAGAATCTGCCCAGAGGCTTGATTTAATGTTCTTTTTGAGGGAACAGAAGGAGAGCTCAGGCAGCTTGCTGCTTCCTCTCCGCCATCTTGGTTCTGCCCTCATCTCCTTTATTTTTAACTGCTGTATTTCTATTGGGGGTACCACTATCCTTTTAGTCCCTCAAATCTGCAACTTTGGCATTCTCTTAGACTCCTCCCTCTGTCTCGCCTCACATAGTCAATGAGTTTCCCAGTTACTATCCCTACAATATGTTTTGCATCTGACTCCTTCCCTCTACTCCCACAACTACCTCACCATGCAAGTGGGATTTAATGTTATTTGTACTATTCATCTGATATATTATTGGGAAGAAGTGCATACATACCACATGTGCAACATTTATGCAATAAAGTACTTTGTAAAGTGTAAAATACAATATAAATCTGAGTTTTATTACTAGTCTACCTTCAGATCATGTCAGGAGTCTTGTGCTCAGACCCAGTCACAGATAAAGAAAGGTGAACAGGATAGGCTTTGAAACCATGTTATATATAAGGATCAACTTGGAATAATTGGGATAAGATGCAAATTGGGATATTATGCCTAGAGAAGAGAAGACTTGTGAAAGAGGGAAGGGGCATTTGCAGGGGAGCAGGAGGAACTGTCTTTAAGCATTTAGAAAGTCATCAAGCAATCAATAAGCATTTATTAAATGCTTACTATATGCTGGGCACTTGTTCTAGGTGCTAAGGGTACAAAGACAAAAAGGAAAGAGTCCCTGCCCTCAAGTAACTTATAATATATTTGGATGAGATATTATTAACACAGACAAGAAAACATGAAACGTATAAAAAAGTAATTTCTAGGAGGAGAGGGCACTAGCAACTGGGGCCATCAGGATAAATCTCACATCAGAGGTTCCGCTTCAGTTGAGTTGTAAAGGAAACCTCTGTCTACCCCAATTTCTTCATCTGTAAAATGGGGATAATAACAGCACCTGTCTCTGAGGATCATTGTGAGGATCAAATGAGATAATATTTGTAAACTTATACAAACCACAAAGCACTACATAAATCTGCTTCTTTTGTTTTTATGATAAGGCAAAGACAAGGAGAGGGTGCATTCCAACCATATAGGGACAGGCGATAGAGTTTCCTACAGAGACACAAAGGCCAGTTGGGCTATCATATTGAGTACAGGAAGGAAAAAATATAAAGTGAGGCCAGATTGTGAAGGGCTTTAAATGCCAAATAGAGGAAATTGTGTATAATCCCAAAGGGACGTTGGAGCCACTGACACTTCTTCAATAAGAGAGGGACCTGGGGTAGCTAGGTGGCACAGTGGATAAAGCACCAGCCCTGGATTCAGGAGGACCCGAGTTCAAAGTCGGCCTCAGACACCTAACACTTACTAGCTGTGTGACCCTGAGCAAGTCACTTAACCCCCATTGCCTCTCAAAAAAAAATAAGAGAGGGACCTGCTCAGACCTGAGCTTTAGGATAATTAGTTTGGCAGTTGGGTAGAGGTTGGGAGCCCCTATTGCAATAGTCCAGGAGGGAAGTCAGGAGAACCTGAACTAGGGGTGGTTCTCTGAGTGGAAAGAAGGGGATATAAGAGATATTAATAGGTACAATTAACAAGATTTGGTAGCTGATTGGATGTTGGTATGAGAGTAGGGGATGAAGAATGAAGAGTGAAGTTTTGAGGATAAGTGAGGTTGCAAACCCAGATGACTGGAAGGATAGTGATGCTCTTCTTCCTTTCTTCCTTCCTTCCTTCCTCCCTTCCTTCCTCCCTTCTTTCTTTCTTTCTTTCTTTCTTTCTTTCTTTCTTTCTTTCTTTCTTTCTTTCTTTCTTTCTTTCTTCTTCTTCTTCTTCTTCTTCTTCTTCTTCTTCTTCTTCCCCTTCTCCTTCTCCTTCTCCTCCTTCTCCTTCTCCTTCTCCTCCTTCTCCTTCTTCTTCTTCTTCACAGGGAAATGAGGGTTAAGTGACTTGCCCAGGGTCACACAGCTAGTAAGTATCAAGTGTCTAAGGTCCCATTTGAACTCAGGTCCTCCTGAATCCAATAAGGGTACTTTATCCACTGTGCCACCTAGCTGCCTCTAGGATAATGATGCTCTTGACAGAAACCTCAATATCATCTTTTACCCTCTACTTTCATACCATGAATACCCAGATGGCTCTGGAGGAGAAAAAGAGGCACAACCCTTCCTCACGCAAATTCAGTTCAGTTCAAGTCATGGCATCACCCTGTTGTCATGGTTATCTTCAAGAATGAAAGGCAAACAACAATTAATTGCCCACTCTTGTTATGCCTGCCTCCACACTATCTCTCTAATATGTCCCCTCCTCTTCAATCATACAGCCAAGATCTTACATTAGGCCCTTGTCACTTCTTACCTGGACAATAGTTTCCTATTTGACAAGCCTCTTCCCATTTCAAACCATCTTCCACATAATTACCAAAGTGATTTTCCTAAAGTGTAGGTCTGATCATCCCTGTCCCTCAAACTGCTCAATAAATTAAAGTGGCTCTATTGCCTCAAGGAACAAATATAAATTCTCCTTTGGTATTTAACTCTCTTCAAAGCCTGACTTCATTCTACCTTTCTGGGTTTCTTATACATTAATACTCTCTTCAAATCCTGCAATATAGTCATATTGACCTACTCACTCTTCCATACATGATCCACCATCTCCCGTCCCTGAGCCTTTGCTGTGGCTATCCTTCATGTCTCAAATGCCCTCCCTCCTCATTCCTGCCTCTTGGAATCTTTGTACCCTTTTACATGAACCTTTACTGATCTACCCAGCACATAATGCATTCCCTCCTCAAAATACTTATACCCCTTTTGCATGTGTTACATTTTTACTTATACATGTATATGTTGTCTACCCCACTGAAATGTAAACTCTTTGATGTCCAGGATTATTACACTTTTGTCTTTGTGTTTCCATTGCTTAGTATAGTGCCTGAAAAATAAGAGGCACTTAATAAATGCCTATTGATCAATTGGACAGAAGAGGAAAGTTTGTAAGAGGAGAGGGTTTGAGGGGAAAGTTAATGAACTTAAGGCATGTTGAGTTTAAAATGTTTTTAATAGTTTGAATCAGAAATCCTCAAAAGCAACGGTAGAGTACTGGATCTCCAGAGATATATGATAGCTGGAAGTAAAGATCTGGGAGATATCTGAATAGGGATAAGAATTGAATAGATGGGAACTGATGAGGTCACCAAGAGATCAAGGGTGGAGAAAGACAAGAAGGTAGTCCAGTACAAAGCCTTTGGGGGAACATCCACACATAAGGGGAAGAGAAATGAATGCTGGTCCAGTAAAGATAACTCAGGAGAGCCTTGAAAGAGCAGTATCATGAAAATCTAGAATGACAGGGTCAAATGTAGCAAAGGTACTAGCTATGTGATGCTAAGCAAGTCCCAACCCCACTTGACTCCCAGAAATAATGTAGCAAAGGGATCAAGAAGAATGAGTGATGAGAAAAGGCAGTAAGATGTGATAATTAAGAGATGATGGCAGAAATCAAACCCTAAGGAATTGAGAAATGAGAAAGAAAAGAATGGGGGAAGAAGGGAAATAAGCATTTACCCAGCTCCTACTATTTGCCAGAACAACAACCTTGCAAGGTAGGGGCTATTATTATCCCAATTTTACAGCTGAGGAAATTGAGGCAGAGGTTAAGTGACATGCCAATGTCTACAAAGCTATTAAGCATGAGGCTGAATTTGAACTTGGGTTTTCCTGACTTTGAGCCCAATGCTCTCTCTGCTGTACTAACTAGCTACTTGTAGCTGGAGAAGACAGAGAGGATATAAGAACTGAAGACAATTTATTTTCTAGGAGTTTGGCTTTGAAAGAGAAGAGAGCTGTATAAAACATGCCCTGTTTTTTTTAATGATGAAGGAATCTTGGGCTTGTTTGTGGGCATCAAGGAAGAAAGCTGTAGATATCCAGGTCTCATTTTTCCATCTTGTCCACAAAGATATCATAAAAGGTTGTTTGCTAAAATTTAGATATTCTTTGTCTATGACATTTCTCTGATCTACTGGCCCAGTAACTTTGTCAAAATAAAGAAGTTGTATAAGTTTAGCATTACTTATTCTTTTTTTTTTTTTTTTAGTGAGGCAATTGGGGTTAAGTGACTTGCCCAGGGTCACACAGCTAGTAAGTGTTAAGTGTCTGAGGCCGGATTTAAACTCAGGTACTCCTGACTCCAGGGCCGGTACTCTATCCACTGCGCCACCTAGCTGCCCCAGCATTACTTATTCTTGATGGACCTGAGTTAGCTGCTGGTGATCTCCATTTCCATTTCCTGGAGCTCATAAACTGTGTGCTTAATAATCCATTCTATATTTTTCTAGGAATCTAGGTCAGAATTGCCAGTGAATAGTTTGTGGAATATGCCCTCCTCTTCTCTCTTTTGAATATTAGAACAAACTTTGCCAGTTTCTACTACTATAGCACTTGTCCTCTGGAATTAAAAAAAAAATCATCAAGAATTGTTTCTCTAGGGGGCAGCTAGGTGGCACAGTAGATAAAGCACTGGACCTGGATTCAGGAGGATTTGAGTTTAAATTCAAACTCAGACACTTGACACCAGCTGTGTGACCCTGGGCAAGTCAATTAACCCTTGTTGCCCTGCAAAAAAAATAAATAAATAGAATGGTTCCTCTATCTTATCTAATATCTAACAGTTATTTCTATATCCTGGCATATAGCTCTTCTGGACCTAGTGACTTGAACTCATTTTTACTATCTTCTCAATTATCTTTTTTTTTTTCCAATGCTCTCTCAAGTCCTTTTCTTCTACCTTTTACAGTAAAGAACATAGCAATAACAATACAGCTAGCATTATCTAGCACTTGAAGGTATACAAAGCACTTTACAAATATCTCATTCAATCCTCACAACTCAGGTAAGGTAGATGCTCTTATTATTACCAACTTATAGATGAAGTAACTGAGACAGAGAGAGGCTTTAAAGGGCTATTCAATGTCTGAGGTTTGAACTCAGGTTTTCTGACTCACTCAATCTACTGTGTTCCCTAGAACATCCCTCTTGATTGGGGGACAGGGGAGGAAGAAACTAAAAGAAGAGAATAGTACCTCTTTGTAATTTGTTCTGAGACTGAGGTGAGGTGCTACTGAGCATCCCTTTTCATCATTAGAGGATAATCAAACTGACCTAATAAATATTTTCCATCTCTAACCTCAGTAATCACTTGCATATGCTGCAATTCAACATGGAATGAAGAATAAATTTCCCTTGATTAGGCAAGACCCACAGATCACTGACAGCAGAAGCCAAAGCTTGTTTTGTTTTGGAGTTTTGTTTTTGTTGGTTTTTGTTGGTGTTTTTTTTTTGTTTTGTTTTCATTATGCAACAATATTTGAGAATGGGTACTCTGCTAAGATTCCGGTTTGTGGATTTCTTCAATTCATTTCTGTTTAGAGAGAAAAGTAAGTAAATGTATATCTTTCTTGATATTAACACTACCTTTTCTTTGTCTTATATTTCTCCATTTAATTATACTTGTCCTTTAAAAATCTGAGACCATTTGAGAGCTCCTCAAGCAAGGACCTGAACTTTTTGTCTACCTCTCCCTTTTCTTCTTCATCAGGATCATTTTCCACTGGGGCATCAATTTTGTCCTAGGGGGTTTCCTGTTTCTTTCCACTTCTTAGATTTTAGAAGTTACTTTTTCATAATATATTTCAAATATAATTGGTCAATCCCATGATGACAAGATTTCTCCAGAGTGTAAATAATCTTATCTGAGGGATATTTTAGTTACTTTCTTAACATAATTCCAAGTTGCTTTCCAGATTTGTTAGGCCAATTCATAGTTCCACCACCAGTTAGTGTGACTTTCCACAACCCCTGCAATACAGACCATTCCCATTTTTTGTCATCTTTACCCATTTTCAGGAAAAAAAAAAGCTATTCTTTCAACCCAGGATTTCATTGGTATTAGGGGACTCTTAGATGAGTCCACTTCCCTCTTAAATGAGTAAACTGCAAGCCAGCACCTTCTATTCCCTGTTTGGTTTTAGAGAATTGTCTAGTCCAGAGCTCAAAGAATTGAAGAGAATTGCCTGGGTTCATACAATCAGCCTGTGTACAAAATGGAATTGGAACCCAGGTCTTCCTGGCTTTAAGGCTGGCTCTCCATTCACTAACTACACTGCCTCTTTTGTAACAGATGCTTTTTAAAAGATGTATTTGATTTCATGAAATCATTGATTGGATTAAATCAATGAGGCCTAAGTGATTTGTTCAAAGTCATATAAGTAATACATAGCAGAGGCAAGATTCAGAGCCTAGATCTTCTGGTGCCATACCTTGCATTCTTTCCCCTGAACCATTCTGCTGTATCCTCTTTAGTCTTGATGGGAAGTCAACATCCTTTCACTTTTTAAAGACTTCCTCATAGTCATAATAAAAAAATGGTTTTCTAGTCCCTGCAAATTTCTTTTATTCAATTGTTTTTTCCAGTTACATGTAAAGACAGTTTTCAACATTTGTTTCTATAAGATTTTGAGTTCCAAATTTTTCTCCTTCCCTCCCTTCCCTCCCCTTCCCCAAGACAATAAGCAATCTGATATAGGTTGTATATGTACAATCACATTAAACATATTTCAACATTAGTCATGTTGTGAAAGGATGATCGGAACAAAAGGGGAAAAACCTCAAAAAAGAAGGAAAAAAACAAAAACACAAAAACAGTATGGTTCAATCTATATTCAGATTCTACAATTCTTTTTTTCTGGATGTGGTGAGAATTTTCCATCATGAGTCCATTTGGAATTATCTTAAATCATTGTATTGCTGAGAAGAGCTATGTCTAACATAGCAGATCATCACACAATGTTGCTATTACTGTATACAATGTTCTCCTGGTTCTGCTCACTTCACCCAAGGTTCCTGAAAATTTCAAGAGAATATTTTTAATTCTGCCAACTTTCCTACTTTACTAGAGTGCTTTCACATCTTCTGAGGGAGGTACATACAACAGCTAAGTATACAATGACTATGTTAAAGAAACCTTCATCCAATTACATTTCACCCTTCCTGGCTTCACTAAGCCTGATGACCCTTAAATCCATCACAACTTTGGGGAAAGGTTTCATTGCTATAGGGGTAGCTGTCAGTTACCCCAGCTTTGAGGGATCTAAATGAGTCAGCCAACCAAAGATACATATTGGTACACTGACTTTCCCAAGCAAAGACTCTTATAATAGTTGTGCATGACAATCATGATGATACTATGTGAATGCCCAATAGGATCCTTATTTCTCTTGGATTTAAGGAAGAAACACGTTTTAACTACCTGTTTAAGGAGCTGCACAAACAAAAAGCAAGAACAGGATGAAATATAATTGTTAAAAGATCTTATAATAGAAAACCAGTCATTAGCTTGATTAAAGGCAACATCACATGGTGGATAGAGGGGCAGATTTTGAGTAGGGAAGATTTGGTTTCAAGTCCTGCTTCTGATTCATACTAGTTGTGTGAATATGAGCAAATCTCTTAACCCCTCAGTGCCCCAGGTGACTTTCTAAGATTCTAAGTTTCAGATGAGTTTCCAATCTGCACTGGAGAAGGGAGTTTTCACACCAGGAGTTTGCTATACTGATGAAATTGCAGACTTACACCTTCCCACTCCAAAAAGAAAGGAAGGAGGAGAAAAGGAGAGGAGAGGAGGGGAAAGGAGGAGAGAGGAGAGAGGAGAGGAGAGAGGAGGGGAGGGAAGAGGAGAGGAGAGACATAATGAATTAAATTATCAGAGTCTTCTTGAGAGAAAGATGGACCTTGGCTTTGAGGTGATGTTAAATCTTGTTTTTGAACATGTACAGAGTCTCTGCAGAGGATTTATGGAAAGGAATGCACCAAAAAAATGACCTGGTGTGAGGAGGCATGGATAGATTGTAATCTGCATTAGGAAGTATAGCAGGTAACTTAATAAGCTTTTCAAGATCACATTCAAAACATAGATGATCCTGAGATGAACTTGTTGCCCAGGGAAAATGATTTTCTTATCTTTATAGCGCATCCTTGACAGCATCCATCATCTTAAATATTTGGTCTTAAAGAGGAACAAAGAAATAAAGATAGAATGGGAAGGAAAGGGAAAAGCATTTATTAAGCATCTACCATGTATCAGGAACTATGCAAAGTACTTTACAGATTTATCTCATTTGAGCCTCACAAAAGGGGTCACTGGGTAGCACAGTGGATAGAGCACTGGGCCTGGAGTCAGGAAGATTCTTCCTGAGTTCAAATCTGGCCTCAGAGATTTGCTAGCTATGGGACCCTGGGCAAATCACTTAACCCTATTTGCCTCAGTTTCTTCTTCTGTAAAATGAACAGGAGAAAGACATGGAAAACTCACACCAGTAGTATCTTTACCAAGAAAACCCCAAATGGGGTCATAAAGAGTCAGACACGACTGAACAACAAAATCCTTATAACAACCGTAGGTCATAGTTAGTTCCCCTGGAAGCATAAATTAAAGCACATACACTGCTAGTAATACCTGTAGTTAATAACTCATAAAGTGTTTATTAAGTATCTATTATATGCCACTCTGCTAGGCATTTTGACTGATACAAGATGTCCAATAGACATAATTCTTGTTCTTTTTTTCCTTTAATTAATTTATTTGGAATTTTTATTTATTTTAGAATTTTGTAAAAACAAATAACATTGATTTTTAAAACTTTGTGTTCCAGATTCTCTTCCTCCCACCCTACCCCATTTAAGAACTCAAGTAATTCAATATAAGTTATACATGTGTAGTCATGCAAAATATATCCGATAAAAAAATTTTAGAAAAAGGAAATAACAACAACAACAAAAAATACTTCCATCTGTATTCAGATACCACCAGCTCTTTCTTTATAGATGGCATGCATTTTTCATAAGTCCTTCAGAGTTGTCTTGGGTCATTGCATTGCTGAAAATAACAAAGTCACTCATAGCAGATAATCTTACAATATTGCTGTTCTTTTGTATATAGTACATTTCACTTTGCATCAGCTCATGTAAGTCCTTCCAGGTTTTTCTGATAGTATCCTGCTCATCTTTTTTATAGTAAACTACATTTATATAGTACTTTAAAGGGAAATTCCTTACAAAATACTCCTGAGGTTGATTATTGTAACAACAATAATAGCTAACATTTATATAGTAACTTATACCTGATAAAGAATTTTCTTCACAATAGCCCAGCAAAGTAAGTACCACCATCATCATCCATAATTCTTATTTAGATACATATAGTCTCAGCCTAGTAGTGCAGGCAAAAAAGTAATAAAAATAGAGACAAAATACCTGAATTCAAATCCCAGCTCTGCTACTTACTAACCTTAGAAATGTCTTAACTTCCCTACATCTCAGTTTCTTCATCTGTAAAATGAGGCAGTTGAACTAAATGACCTTTAACGCCCTTCCTGACTCCAGATCTATTATCCTCTGTGTGAGAATATTATTAATATTACAGGGGGCCCCCTGCTGCGTGGGCATGTGACCACCCTCAACCAATCAGCTTGAAGCAGTGTGTAAGGCAGTTGGTTTTGTCAGTTGGTTTTGGGAATTGGTGGTTGGAACCTCGTGGGGTTGGCAGCTCTGATTTCTCCTGGAGGGTAGTTAGGTTTTCCTATTCTTTCAGAGACACTTGTTCTGTCTTTGTTAACCTCTAATATGTTTTAATAAAGGTTTAATACCTAAACTGTTAAACTGGTGTCCTAGTTTTCCCCACAAGGGGACAGGTAGAGTAACCACATGCATTTAGTTTTATCCATCACAGTTTTGGTGAGCCAGCCAGGATCCAAACCTGCAATCTTTAGATCTTCACGACAGGTAAGAAATTTTCTATTTCCATCTACCTGTCCCTTTAAGTTTTCGAATGGATCTCTTCAACCTCCTAAGTACTTTAGTCTGGTTAATTAGACAAGATGAGGTTAAGATCATATTTAAACTTGGTCTGTTTGAATTTTAATATTCTATTCATATTTTTATTTTTACCTTTTTTGTTTCGTGGCAAGGAAAATTTTGAATATCAAGGAGAGGAATAGAAATAGCATACCCCAGGACTCCCCATTAGGAAAGCTACTCATGGATTGGGATAAGGGAAAACTTACAGTGAAATCAAACATGACCAAGGGAAATCTTATTGGACTGTGTTTTATATGGCATAGCTTATTAGAGGAAGAATAGCCTAAACATGGGTCACTTAATCCCCCAAAATTGAAGCATTTATAAGGAATCCTCTGCCACCGGCCACCTAAACATTTACTTTATTGGAAAATCTGGAATAAATCGAGCAGAAAACTGATACAAGGAGATATAAGAGAAGGGAGATCTACACCCAAGTTTGAAACTGAGCCTGTTTCTCAGGCTGGAATGCCAAATAGCCCGACTTCTATTTCCTCTACAGAAAATTCACCATTAGAGGAGAAATAAAAAACCAAAATTCTTCCCCTTCAAGAGATCCTCATCCATGACTGAAAGGGTACTGTAGTAAAGCTCAGACAATACACACCTTTTGGGCCCAAAGATTTGAGTTCATGGAAAGAAAATATTCCTAAATTTGATGAGAATCCCACAACAGTTATCAGCCAAGTTAGAGCAATTTTCAGAGAATATCAGCCCACTTGGGGTGATGTTACTGATCTCATGGAAACAATATTATCCCTAGGGGAAAGATCTGATATATTAGCTGCAGAGAACTCCTTAGAAATATCAGGAAAAGTTACTATTTGATGGCCTCTAGAAGACCCCAACTGGGACCCCAATATCCCTGAGCATTTTGATGAGTTGTAGGAAGCAAGAGAAACATTGTTGAAGGCAATGGAATACTATGCTAGCAAGATTGATAATTGGCAAAAATTTATAGATACAGTTCAGGAATCTAATGAAAGACTCAATAGATTCTATGATAGATTTGTAAGAGTGCAAACAATATACTAGATTGGACCCATTAGATTCTAGAGATGCCTACTTCATCTCTAATCATTTTGTGTATCAACCATTGCCAGAAATACGGAAATCTTTTGCAAGACAGTGTCCAGGTTGGAATGCCCTGAGTACTGACAGAATTAAAGAAATAACAACATATATTTATGAAGGAAATGAGAAGGAAGAAAGGAACAGACAGAGCATTTTAGCTCCAGTACAGGAAACCACAAGGCAGAGAGGTCAGGCAGTTGAGAATCACTATCAACCCCTGAATTTCTATCAAACCCCTAGATTTTGCTATTACTACAATAGACAGCGACACATAGTGCAGTACTCTAGGACTATGCAAAGGGAAGAGACATAGTTCTCTCAGAGAAGTACAGAGAGGCAGAATCAAAATAGATATAGATCTTTTCAGAGGGGTACATAGAAGCAGAGTCAAAACAGTTATAGACCCTCAGAGAGGTGCAGTGAGGCAGAATCAAACTACTTATAGATCCTTTCAGAGAGAAACAGAGGACTGATGGTGTAGGAGAGGGGAAAGGATGGTGGAATCTGAAGACTTTACCTTTCCAGACCCTGAGATCTTAAGCCCTCTTGTGCCAGTCCATTCACCTCCCCAAAATAAAGAATCCCATGTAACCCTTAAGGTTGGGGACACTTATTATGATTGTTTATTAGAAACTGAAGCCTTAAGATCAGTCCTAGTGAGCCAACCTGACCCTGAATGTACATCTATTGGATCTCTAAATGTAGTTGGAGTTTCAGGGAAAACTCTAACAGTTGCAAAATTAACCCCTCTCATGGTATCTATGGGCCCATTAACAAACATTCATTTCTACTTATGCCCAACTCTCCTGCAAATCTATTAGGTTGTGACCTCCTTTGTAAACCTAGAGCAACCATATCTTGTTCTCCAGATGGTGGCAACTCCCTGGAATTGCCAGAGGACACTGTCCACTTGCTACCAATTTTGATCTCAGTCACTCAGGAAACAGTGAGAGGGATACATTTGAAATCCTTTCTGATATTCCTGAGTCCCTGTGGGCTTCTTCCTCTTCTAATGTAGGTCTCCTTAAATCTGCTGTGCCTGTTACCATTAAGACCAAAGGCGGCCCACTACCATCCATTCCACAATATCCCTTATCTAAGAAAGCCATTGAGGGAATTGCACCCATAATTGAGGCTTTGACAAACCAAGGTATCATTGTCCCATGCCATCATTCCCCATGTAATACAAATTTTGCCAGTTAAGAAGCCCAAGCCTGGGCCTGATGGCAAACCTGTTTATCGTTCTGTACAAGATCTGCAAGCAATTAACTCTTATGTTATACCTAGACATCCAATAGTGCCCAGCCCTGCTACTATCATTTCCTCAATCTCATGTGATGCAACATGCTTCACAGTAGTAGATCTTTGTTCTGCTTTCTTTTTGATACCAGTACATCAAGATTACCAATACTTGTTTACCTTTATCTGGAAGAATACACAATGGACTTGGACCAGACTCCCACAGGGGTTTGTTGACAGTCCCACATTATTCTCTCAAATTTTGCAACAGGATTTAGCCTCCATTACCTTTAAAGGTGCCACCCTAGTTCAATATGTAGATGACTTACTCCTGGCTGCACCTAATGCTGAGATTTGCCAGGAAGACAGCTGCCACTTGTTACTAGAGCTGCACAAAAGAGGCCACAAGGTCTCTAAGTCAACGGTAGAATGGTGCCTATCTCAGGTGGAATATTTGGGTTTTGTTTTGGCCACTGGCATGCAATCCATCTCCCCTAAGAGTGTTCAGATTATTCAACAATTTTCTACTCCCTCTACTAATAAGCAACCCCACACACATTTAGTTTTACCTCTCACATCTGATAAGATCCCATAATATAGAAATGATTAAAACACAAGACAAGGCAATATGTAATAAAGAGAGGCAATATAGTAGAAAGAGTAATGTACAAGAAGACTGACAAGAAGAAGTCCTGACAACCACTTAATAGCTATGTGACTTGATGAAAATCACTTAATTTCATTGTTACAGTTTTTTCATTTGTAAGATGAGAATAACAACATCTTGAATCTTCCCAACTATCTGATGTCCATATGAGGATAATCCTCAGCATTAAACTTTGAAGAATATTTATGGGCTGTGAGCAGGGCTTTAAGCAGGCAGGATTTCAGGCCTGTTCGCATTTCTTTTTGGTAGGCCTAAGTTTGGAATTGTGTCTTCAGCTAAACTAAGCAGTTTGGTGCCTAGAAGGGACACAGCATCTAGTACATTTGTTTCTACCATTATATATCTGACAGAGAGTGCTTCACAAGAGGCATTTCAATTTGAGACAGACTCTGCCACAGCACCATCTGCTAGTCTGATAAAGACAATCCCCTTTTAATTAGGAATATTGAAATGTTGGAAAACCAGGCCAACTTCTGGCATTAGAAAGGAAACTGGGTGGTGGTGAGGGGGGAATATATGGAATCCACTGAAGAAAAAAAAATCTGGAGTTGGCACTTATCAGGAGATACAAATGAAGCACACCTTTCTGGACTGGCGCAAACACAGGTCGGCCCAGTGGCCATCGCTTGGTCAATCCCGCCATATCTTCAGTAGGTCTTGCCACATTCTGCAATTGGATGCCCACAGATCATGGTGCCAAAGGGCCAGATGCATCATGAGGACTTTGCATTTGTGTTCATATGTTTTCAGCTCATTTCTTTTCATATGTGTTATTTTTTTTAATGAGAATTTGGCCACAAACTTGATCCCTCTTTTTGAATATGCAGTTCTTGGGCAGATCCTGGACATTTCTACAGATGTCCTACCAAAATGGAATATGCCAAGAACGCATTGTACCCTGATTGTGGTTTGTATTTTTACTCGGGACCCAGGATAAATTCTTTCTAAAATGATGAAAATAAAAATTGGCCATGTCTCAACATGGTTGCATTTGGAGGATATATAATTTTGTGATTTGGCGTATGTTGTGCATGTAAGACAATGTCATTTTCAATCATTACAGGATGATCTTATTCACATATAGCACAGTCACCAGAGACATTACTCCTGTCAAATGCAGAGTTGTGCTTAATGGGGTTAAACACATCTATTGGACTTAAGTGATATTGAGAGTTTGGGACCGGAAGACAATGATAGATAAATACAAATTCCCTGACAATACAATAGGAAGTGCATTTGTTCTTGATCTATTTGTTCCTCCTTGGGAATAAATTAGATGGCATATGTATTCAGCCATCTTTGATTTGTTTCTTTATGTAGTATAATTATTTATTACTAAAATTGCCCCTTATAGGATTGCCTGTTAACTAAATTTTCTGTGATGCTTTGATAGAAATTGTTCTTCAGTATAATTCTGCAGAAATAAGTGCCTTAGAATTCAAAGACGAGATTTTCCTTGGTATCACAATAATCAGGGGAATAAATAAATGACAAAATTTAGCCTCAAGCAAATTTCCTCAGATGAGAAGTTATTAAAGAAACCTTGACAAGATACTTTGTTATTTGGCAATACTAGGTGCTTCTATAACTTAATGTCACATACAATCGCTCCTGTTCTTGTTAACAGAAATCATTAATGATCTGGAATGCAGTAGCATAAACATAAGGATTAATTTCATTTTGAGTGGAATATACCAAAAAAAAACCACATGATACACACATGTATGCATTTGTACATATGAGTCAATGTGACAAATAAATAGAAAGCCAACTTTAGAATTGGGAACATCTGGGTTCAAATCATACCTCTAACACACCACAGCTAATCACTGACCTCTCCAAAACTCTAAAGTACCATAATAGGGGGCATCTAGGTAGCACAGTGGATAAAGCACCTGGATTCAGGAAGACCTGAGTTCAAATCCAGTCTCGGACACTTGATACTTACTAGCTGTGTGACCCTGGCCAAGTCGCTTAACCCTCTTCACCCCACAAAAACAAAACAAAAAACAAAGTACCATAATAGTTATTGATCTATAAATTGAGGGAATTGTCACAACAACACTTCTCCATTTAGATAAAATTACAGGTGCAGACTCCTACACACACACACACACACACACACACACACACACACACACACACGACAAACATAAATGTGAAGGAAGGATTTGAAAATAATTGTTATTTAATACCAGAAGACTATTCCTCCAATGTTCTTGTTGGTTGTTATCTTTGATTCTCAAAGGAGACCAAAATGACATCACTATGTTGAAGTCAAGGTATTTATTGTGTGTCTGACTATGCCTGAGCAGATCAATATAAGGTCAGAAGGCTCCACCACAGATCAGGCACAAATAGTCCACATGAACATTTAAAATGGAGATGTCTCAAAATTTGTGCATCTCACGTTTCTATCCTACTATTCTTTAATTATATCCTATATGGGGCAGCTAGGTGGCGCAGTGGATAGAGCACCGGCCCTGGAGTCAGGAGTACCTGAGTTCAAAACCGGCCTCAGACACTTAACACTTACTAGCTGTGTGACCCTGGGCAAGTCACTTAACCCCAATTGCCTCACTAAAAAAAAAAATTATATCCTATACATATATATACACATATATATGTATATATGCATATGTATACATATACACATACACACATACATATATATCACATATATACATAGACCTGCAGGTGATTCAGACCTGTTATTTCATCTACTTGGCAAAGACCTGTGATGAATGGATCTCTCTCTTTCCCCCTTCTTTCCTCACCTGTCTCTCTCCCTTCTTCTCTCTTTCTCCCTTCTTATTTTCTTTTCTTCCCCCTTCCCCCTCTCTATTTACATTTCTATATGTAATATGCATATAGAGAAATATCTTGATATATATATCTATATCACAACATTTTAATCACTAGTCCAGTTATCACCAGCACTACTTTTCCTCAATACTTTGTCTTTTTTCTATCTTCTAGAAATGAATTTATGCTACTTAAACTATGAATTTGCCATCTCAAATGGATTATTGAGAATAGTAAAATGATACAAGTAAAGACAATGGATTCTATTGGATAGAATTCTGTGTCTTGGAAGCAGGAAGACGCTTGATTCCAATTCTTGTGATACTAAGCTGTGTAAACATGAGTAAATTGCTTAACTTCTCTAAGGCTCATACAAAACTTAATCTACTAAATCAAAGATAGTTGTGGTTTGCTTAGTTGAAGAATTTCCAGGAGCTCCCTACCCTGACAAAAACCCATATTCTTTATGTTTTTGCATAAATATGTCTATAGTGTGTACATTTATTCATTTATTGTAATATATTTATTCAAATACTCAATGGGGCAGCAGACACAAGCATTCATTAATGCTTGTTAAATTGTTTACTACTTAAAAATTAAATTAAGTGTTAAATTGTGTTTACTACTTAAAAAATTAAGTGTTTAATATGAGCCAGGTCTGTGCAAACACTAGGGATACCAATGCAAACAAAAAGGAAGACGATCCACTTACATGCTAATGGGGAAGATAACAAAAAACAGAATTGGAAAGCATGGTGCAGGAGGGGACTTGGGATAGGGTGGGGGTGGGGAGTACCTTCTTGAGATAGGTACTGAAGTCTAGATAATTAGAAGTACAATCTACAGGGAAATGAAGCATGGCCAGCCTGGGCTCATTCCCAGAACAGAGGTCCTAGAAGGAACTCAAACAGCTAGCTGGTTCAGTAGATGTAGAGCTGGGACTGGAACCAGGAAGACTCAGCTTCATAAATTCAAATTTGGCCTTAGACTCATACTAGCTGTGTGACCTTGGGCAAGTCACTTAACCTAGTTTGCTAAATTTCCTCATCAGTAAAATGATCTAGAGAAGGAAATGGCAAACCACTCCAGTAATTTTGCCAAGAAAAACCCAAATGAGATCAGGAAGAGTTGAACAAGATTGAAATGACTGAACAACAAAAAAGGAACTCATCAATGAAAGAAGAAGACTGGCATGGTAGAGGTTCTAGAGCAAAAAGGCAGCTGAGATTATGGTCTCATTGTTGAGAATATTCTCTCCAACAATACAGTTCAGGGGCAGCTAGGTGGTGCAGTGGATAGAGCACTGGCCCTGGAGTCAGGAGGACCTGAGTTCAAATTTGACCTCAGACACTTGACACTAGCTGTGTGACCCTGGACAAGTCACTTAACCCCAATTGCCTCACCAAAAAACCAACCAAACAAACCAATACAGTTCACAACTCATCCATTCATGCCCATTCTGTCCAATTTTCATCCCTATTTTCCACAGGAGGTCCCACCCACTGTGCTGAAGGCCTTCATATCACAACATTATCAATAGAGAGTATAATCTCTCCATCGGTTATCCTTCATTGTCAGCCAATAACCAACCATATTTTTCATTAATACATTTCTTTGAGAAAATGCTTTGCTTTCTTTTACTCCTCCTCCTCCTCCTCCAATTCCCTATTTCATAATGGCTTTCAGCTGCCTCAGACCCAAGGTGCAACTATCCATTGCCCTCTGGGTGGTACTCATTTTCAGTTCTTCCAAACCCTGTGGATCCATGCCTTGCAGCCATACAAAAACATTGAAAGAACACCAATGTTGAAAAGAAGAGCTTTTGTTTTGAGTCATTAAAAGAACCTTTCAATTTACCAAAGTCAATCTAGCCTACTCTTTTCCTCTTGTTTGACTCTGAGTCCACCTTACTCTATACATTTGCAGTATCCAGATAAATAGTCTCATATAAAGAAAGGAACACAGATACCTTTATGCATAGATTTGATGTAGGTAATTTAAAGTTTAATCAGTTGGAATGGTGGACTTGATTTTTAAAATAATTTTTTTAAATCTTTTGGTTTTACATTGCCTAAATTTTTCCCACCATCCCTCCTCCTTCCAGAAAGACTTTCCAGGTAACAAAATATTGTTTAGGGGAAAAAAAGAGGTAGAAAAGAAAAATCATCAAAACCAATCAATACATCCAAAATGTCTGAAAAATATATGTGATGTTCCATACCAGTGGACCTCCCTCCTCTGCAAAAGCATGGGGTATGGGGGGCAGCTAGGTGGTGCAGTGGATAAAGCACCGGCCCTGGATTCAGGAGGACCTGAGTTCAAATCTGACCTCAGACACTTGACACTTACTAGCTGTGTGACCCTGGGCAAGTCACTTAACCCCCACTGCCCCATGCAAAAAAAAGCAAGGGGTAGGGGTATCTTCTCATATTTTGTCTTTAAAGCCATGGTTGTTTTGTTTTGTTTTTTGTAATTTTGCAACATTCACTTTTTATTTGTGTGTGGTTATTGTTCTTTCAATTTACAGTGTTGAAGTTATTGTGTATATTTCTTGCTCCTCCTTCAGACCCCCTTACTTGGCTCAGCTTCGCTTACTTTATGACGCATCTGTTCATTTAGATCTTTCCATGCTTCTCTGTATTTATATTTAGCATTTCTTATTTGTTATTGCCGTTCAGTCATGTCTGACTCTTTTGTGACCCCATAGACCATAGTACAACAATGGGGTTTTCATTGCAAGGATACTGGAATGCTTTGCCATTTTCTTCTCTAAAGGCAAACAGAGGTTAAGTGACTTGCCCAGGGTCAGACAGCTAGTAAGTGTGTGAGGCTGGCATTTGACATTTCTTATTCCATAGTAATATTCCATTACATTCATATACCACAATTTGTTTAGCCTTCCCCCAATAGATGGGCATCTAGATTGTTTCCCATTCTTTGGTATGCACAAAGTGCTGCTATAAATATCTGGGGGCTTTCTTCTTATCAGTGAATTACTTGGGAAAGATAAGATAGATTTTTATTGATTTTTCTTCTCCCTCAGGTTATAATCATGAATTCAAATTGCTAAATCTTAATCCTCAAGGATTCACTATCATGTTAGAAAAGAATCATTGCAGAGCAAACAAACAAAATGACACACCTTTAAAATTCAGGCAAGACTGATAACAAAAAATGGTTGTTTAGTTTTTTAAATGAAAAAGACTACAGTTAGTTAGTAACATGGGCTTTTGACCCTCATTTTAGTCTTCTTGCTAAGATACTAAGCTCTAGACCTGGGTCTTGTCTGCCATAGTTGCCTTGCTCTTCAAAGCAAGGTAGGATTTTCAATCACCAATCCTGCTGTAACCACATCTTCCCTCACATATATTCTTGTCTTTTATCCATGTTCTAGAAATGAGCCAACACTGCTTAAAATGTGATTCACAAGTAAAAGTCGATTTTTGTGAATATTAAAGATTATATAAGAGTCATGAAATATAGTCCTAAGCTTATAGTCAGAATCTGAATTCAAATTCCACTTCTGAAACTTAAAAACTGTTTGATCATTTATAAGTCACTTAGCTTTCCTGAGCATCAGGCAACTTCCTAGAATTTAATCTAATAAATCCTGAGTGGCTGGGTCTCCCTTTGTGGAGGGAATTCCAGCAACTAGCCTTTCTGTCAAAAATCTCAGTTCCTTCATATTTTTAACATAAAAATGATAACACAAAGGGAATCTGAGTCCTGACTTGTCATTTCACTTTATAGTTGGAAAATTGGATTAAAATGTGCTTAGTCGGTTCAGATAAGAGCTGCCAAGATTTTTTAAGCATATCTCTTAATCTTTAACTCAGAATAAAATGGAAAGGTAAGGGAGATACCATAAATTTAAGGAAAGAAAAGTCTAACCATTTGGCATGGCAGTAAGCCAAAATTCTCCATACAAAGACTTTTAGTGCTCAGTTAGGTAAAAAATCAGTTCTATAGTACAAGAAGACTTTCTGTAGGAAAGTGCTTCCTCTTGTTTGGAAAACTCCCATGAGGACAAAGATATAAATATAGAAAGACAGAGATAATTTAATAGTAACAATTGTAAAGTCAAACTTGGGGTTAAAAACAAAGAACTGGCAAAAGTACAAAATGAGGTTGATTAAGGCTTTTTCATTATGAAAAAGACCACAGGGCAGGGGTGTGCTAGAACCAACTGAAACAGGCTCATAAGAGCTGATTGTTAAATTATCAGTCAGAAATTGGCAGATGAGGGCTTGATTGTTCTGTTGATTGTCTAGATTCAAGAAAGTAATGGGGAAAAGAATGGTAATGAGTATTTAACCTAAAAGGGTGTTGGGTATACTCTTTTTTATTTTCCAGAGTCAGTTGTTAGACATTTACCAGCACACCATTGGTAAAGGGATATAGTGAACTTTAAATCAAATGTAAATCAACAGTGTGATATTGGCAACCAAAAAAAAAATGCTAACCAGATCTTGGACAACATTAATAGAGCTGAAATGTTCAGTGTGAAGCAGGTGGAATTTCCATTATCCTCTGCCCTCTCTAGCTATATCTGGATTAGTATGTTCAGTTCTAGGCACAACATTTTAGAGGGAACATTGGCAAAATGGAACATGACCAGAAGGATACTACCAAAAGAAGTGACATTGACAAGCTGCAGAGTTTCCAAATGCTAAGGGAATTCAAAATGATGTCACTTGAAAGAACTGACGATGTTTAGTATGGAAATGAGATGATATAGGTATGTGGCAGATATTTCCAAATATTTCGAGAGATACTATATGAGAGATATCATCTCCTTATTCTGCTGGTTCCAGAGAATAGAAGTTGGATGAATGAATAGATGTTACAGCATCATGCATGACAAAAGTCCTATGAGATATGTAAGCCTATTGTAAGTATTCCGGACATGTGCACTCAATTCTGAAGAATAAACACTCAAACGCAATATAAAACACTAAAGTCAGTCACCTTGAAAATGCCATCTTTGAAGGTACCTGCCTAATTTCTAAAAGTTTCCTTCCTCCAAAGAGTGAGTAAAGATTAGGTATGTCACACTTGAGTAAAAAAGACCTCCAAGTGAAAAACTCTAGGCACCCCGAGGTCTTTGTTCTGAAGATCATCAGTCTTAAGCCTAAGTGAGAGAATGCTGCGTGCCCTTCCAGGGCACTTTCGAAGTGCTGCTGAATTGGATTTCCCTACCTGATTCTTGACCTGTAGGGCAGAGGTTTCCTACTCCAACTTTTCTACTAGCAGCACTTTTTTTTCTTCCAGAAATACAAGTGCAAACAAACAAGCTGCCTGTTTGTAGAACGTCCTTTAACAGGCAGATGAGTTTATTTAAAATGTGGTAGACCCAGGGTGTGGGTGGGAGGGGAGTTGGAGAAGTGGCCAACCCTACCACAGACCCTGTAGGAACACAGTGGCCCAGCTGACTTTCCACCCAGCCCGGTGTAAAAGGATGTGGGGGTGGGGTAATGTTTCCTACCAAATAACTCTGACAGAGGATCAAACGCATTTCTATGCGACTGTGGCAGATTTGGGTTTTATTTTTACCCCCACAGTCCTTAAATGACAATACCTCTTTTGATGCGGCATATGCACATTGTGGATTTTTAACTTCTAATTTGGATACATTTGGGGCTTTCCAGAGTCCCCTCCCCCTTTGTTGTTTTTTTTTTTCCTTTTTCACTCAAGATGCCAATAAACATGTCTTTAGGGGAAAGAGGATAAGCTGTACTTCTATGGCCTTTTTGTTGTAATCCTAATAAGGTTTGAAGTTTGTATCCTAATAATGAGTGTTTTTTTTTTAACCACCACATATTGTGGAAGAATTCTTGTTTTCCTTTAAAGGAAATGATCAGGATTTTTAGGTCTAAAAATCATCCACTTTGCTTTTCTCATGTGGAAATTCAGGCCACCTTTACTGTGTAACATACTTCAAAAAGACACAAAAACCTCATAGCTTGATACCACGAGACACTCATTGTCAAGAATTTATAATGATGTAGGACCCCATCAAGAAGTCAATATCCTTTCCTCATTTTCCTCCTACCCATTTCTATTCTTACTAGCTATGAGTCATTGGATCTCCCTGCATCTCAGTTTCCTCATTTGTATAATGGGTATAATAATACTTGTGCCACCTACCTTAGAGGTTTGTTTCAAGCCTCAAATGAGATGATAGTTTTTAAACACTTTGCAGCCATGAAGTGCTTATATGCATGCTTACATTAAGGGCCTAGGGCAGTGCCACCATGGCATTGTTGCAAAAAAATAAAAATTTAAAGAGCATAACAATTTATCAAATTCATTCCTTCAGTAGCACAGTAGCAGAAAGTCAGTGCCTAGCATGGTGCTAGGTTCATAGCAGTTTCATGCTTGTGGGAGGAGAGAAGGAAGGAAGGAAGGAAGGAAGGAAGGAAGGAAGGAAGGAAGGAAGGAAGGAAGGAAGGAAGGAAGGAAGGAAGGAAGGAAGAGAGGGAGGGAGAAAGGGAGGGAGGGAGGGAGGAAGGGAGTGAGGGAGGGAGGGAGGAAGGAAGGGAGCGAGGGAGGGAGGGAGGGAGGAAGGAAGGAAGGAAGGAAGGAAGGAAGGAAGGAAGGAAGGAAGGAAGGAAGGAAGGAAGGAAGGAAGGAAGGAAAGGAGGAAGGAAGGAAAGGAAGAAGGAAGGAAGGAAGGAAAGGAGGAAGAAAGGGAGGGAGGAAAGGAAAGGAAAGGAAAGGAAAGGAAAGGAAAGGAAAGGAAAGGAAAGGAAAGGAAAGGAAAGGAAAGGAAAGGAAAGGAAAGGAAAGGAAAGGAAAGGAAAGGAAAGGAAAGGAAAGGAAAGGAAAGGAAAGGAAAGGAAAGGAAAGGAAAGGAAAGGAAAGGAAAATGTATCTTGTCTGAAAGAAGGAAGGAGAAAGGGAAGGATGGAAGGAAGAAAAAAAGGAAAAAGGAGGGAGGGAAGGAAAGAATGTATAATTCAAACTTCCATAGTAATTAATTCCTTTTCTAACTCAACTGAATTTATTTTAATTATGTCTTGTATTCCTTTCATATTATGAATTACAATGCTCATTTGAGGACATTTTAGTACTGTTTGCCTGGAACAATTTTTGATCTGCTTGTTCCAGGTCTTTTGAGATTTATTTATAAACTGTTATTACAATAATTATCATTATCAATATCCAAAGCAAGACTGCTACAATTTTCTTCCTAAGTTCCTATTACGTGAAAGGTACAATATTTTCTTCATTATTTCACATCTCACATTTGATGACTTGTATGTACCATCCCCAATAGCTCCTCCAAATGTCATTTATTTGTTCCACATTCTGGACCCCAGTTAACATCTGTGAAATGGAAGCACAAAGTTGTTCAGTGACCTACAAAGTTCTCATCATTGACAGAATGGGATTATCAGTTTAGGGATATCTAGGGTCTTATTTAGTGCCTCTATTTTCTTACTCTACTCAGAATCATGGCATTTTAGAGGTCATTGAGGTTAATCTGTCAGACTTTGATGACATGACATTTTTTTCCCCCTCTGGAGTCCTGTGTTAGAGCAAAAAAGATATAAACTGGACTTGTGGCTTGGCTTTGTTGCCAAGCATAGCTTTGTGTGTTGGTCTGACCTTTTCACTGGAGTTATTGTAGCCTTGATTGAGTAAGGAGAAAATAATTTAGGGTAAGAACAAAGTGTATTTCATGGTCACATCAAGTTGACCCTCATATTATAAAATAGTGAACAAATCTTCATTAGTCATACTGAATCACCCTACTAAATTGAAAAATACATTTTTATTTTATCCTCTTTTTTTCCATTTCGATGTTTCCATATTCACTTTAAATTTTGTAAGAATGAATTATTATCCCCTGGCTAATGTTGAATTCTAACCTCTACTTCAGAGAGAATCCATATCTGCCTAATCTTCTGACATCCTCTATTTATAACATTTAATATAGATTATATGATATCTTCAATTTGTGGTGTTTTCAGTTTCCCTCATCCAATTCTCTCTCTCTTTCTCTTTTTTTCAGTCTATTCATCAGCACCCTAATCAAAAGCCCTGCTTCCCTGCCTCATTGATGACTTAAGACAAAACCATTCTGCCTCTGATTTCAAAACTTTCTCCACTTTCAACCAATCTTTGATGTAAAAGATGTTTAGAGTAAAACAGAACAGTACAGAAAAAATAAAATTGAAGTGTATACAATTGGGGATTGAAAGAAGGGGGAAGCTATATGAAGGGACTTTTCCTAACTAACATACTTATGCACGGAAGCAGATAGGACAGAGTGTATGTTTTTCTCTATTTGTGTAGCCTGTGTAATTCTATGACTAGCTTACTGTGTGTTTCTCTGTTTATGTCCATATATGTATGGAATCTGTGGGGTTTTCTATGTGGGAGGATGTGTGGTCAGATTATATGGATATGTTTGTGTGTGGAGATGTATAGAGTGTATACAGGAAATTAGGAATTACAAACTCTTATGGTTTTGTTTTAACAGAGGTAAGAAGGCTTCCATTTTTCATATGAAATCATTTAAGCTGGCATCATTCTTGAAATGCACAACAAACATGAAACTGAAGCCATGTTCAGAAATGAAATTCTCACAAATAGTGCCAGCCTAGAAAAAGTTGAAGACTATATGGGGTTATAGAATTTAGATCTCGAAGGAACCTTAAGGAGGCTATTAGTCAAGCCTCCTTATTCTATTCACGAGGACCTGGGGCCCAGAAAAGGAAGAAGTCAACTGGACCCATTCTTTTTTTTTTAGTGAGGCAATTGGGGTTAAGTGACTTACCCAGGGTCACACAGCTAGTAAGTGTTAAGTGTCTGAGGCCGGATTTGAACTCAGGCACTCCTGACTCCAGGGCCGGCGCTCTATCCACTGTGCCACCTACCTGCCCCAACTGGACCCATTCTTAGTCTTTTCCCATGAGAAGTAGCCTGGGATTATCTGCCTTATTTCTATAAAACTGATTTCCAGGTCAATGGCACTAAAACATACATATGCATATGTGTACAAACACACACATATATGCCCCCCCAAAAGAAAAAAACAAAGACCAATAAAAAAAACAGATTAAAAAAATAATTTTGAATAATTATAGCCCAATTTGGGCTAAGTTTATAGCCATCTGTCCAGAAATTCCTAACCCTAAGTCAGCAAATGTAACTAACAGCAGGGCACTTCCAAAAACTGCAGTTTGTATACTGTTGAGAACTGGAAAAGGACACCAATATCCACAGATGGGAATGCCTACCACATCAAAATCAACATGGCAAAGATAGAGGGAAATTAAAAGTGTTGACTTCACCAGAAAATCTCATGAATTGATCCTGACAGGGGTGTTTCTCTCCTTATCAACTGTGACAATTAAAAAAAAATCACCACCAGCTTTTTAGCTTTCCTATTCCCTTTCTACCAAAAATTTTATGGCATATTTTTACATGACTACCCAGAGTTACAGTGCCCCAGTGAAATATATGGGCTGTTCTTTCTATTTGAAAAAAAAATTTTTTTTACCATATTAACAGATGGAGAAAATAAGGTTCCAAAAGAATGAATAACTTTCACAAAGCTAAGCAATGAAGTGGGAGGAAGCCTAGAAGTTTTTTGCTAAGATTTAAACTTAAAAGATTAAATCTCCTGGCTCACAATCTGGTAAACTTCATCCCATTTCAATATAATTTCCAACTTTGACCACATTAGCTCAAGTACAAAAGTTAAATGACACAATGTGGGTCTTCTCTCTTTTTCTTATTCAATATTATTCCTCATAGGCTAAAACTCCGGTTATTCACTTTCTTGACCATGCCCCAGTTTGTTCAGTGAAAGTAGCAGATTGGTTGAATATAAATTAAGGACTAATTTCCTCAAGTTAACTCATATTCTGTGCTTTCCACATATTTTTTTCCTGTAAGATGGTAACTTTACAATTCTCTTCCTTTAGGTTATCTAATATTTCTAGAAGGAAAAGAAATAATAAGAACAACTGGCTGCTTTGTGAATAAAGTATTATTAAAATGTGATTTATTATTATAATAAATATTAATCACAATAAAATACCACTTTCCAGTGGCATTAATTTACAATGCTTTACACATATAACAGGTCTGGGGGAAAGGACTGGATGTTGATATCCCTAGCAATGTTTTTTTTTTTTTTTACACTCCCAGAGTTTACTCGAAGCTTGGGTTCCAACTGCTCTTGTCTCAAGCTTTTGTCTACTGGAAACTCTTCCTATTTAGATCCAACCATTCAAAAATCACTTAGACCTCAGAGTGTAATAAAGAAAGGCAATTTAATGGAATTAGGGAAAACATGGCAATATTTCACATACTCTCAGGCTAGAGTCTCACTTCACTTGTCAAACTCCCTCTGTGTCCATATTTGAGAAAGATAGACACATGACATCCTCATAATTTCTATAACCCTATTAACTGGGAGATATGAATATCTCAGACACTTAAGAAAGTTAAGAAACTGATAGCAGTTCCTGTAGTACACCTGTTGCTCACTCTGCACTGATTTCTCTGTCTTTTGTGTGTTGTCCTTCCACTCCCCTCCCCAATTAGATTGTAAGCTCCTTGAGGGCAGGGACTGCCTTTCTTTTTTATTAATTTCATACCCAGTGTTTGGCACATTGGAGACACTTAATGAATGTTTATTGGATTGGATTGGGTTGGTCCTGCAGGATGACTGAAACTCCATTTGGTGAATTTGGTACCTCACACATACATAAAGAATTACTGGACCTCAGGAGGAAGCCATAGTTTATCACACATGGTCACAACCATGTAACTCTCTCCATCCTATATTTTCTTCCCCATTTCATCACTTCCTTCATCCTTAGTCTAACAGTCCTATACCTGTCTTGCAACCCAGCTACCAAGAATTGTAAGAAGAAGGGACACCAATATTGATCAGAAGAAAACCACGCTTAGCTGTTCTTTGTGAAACACCATTCAGAAAAAACATGAAGCCATATTTATTCAGAAAAGACTCCCATTAGCTAAACACCATCCCAATTGATAAACTCTGTGAGGTCACAGTAAAGCTGCCAACAACTGCAGTTTCTAGATGAGGAAATTGAGGCTCCTTATGTTTAAAGGACTTGCCCAAGATCATACTGGTAGCAACTAATGGCAAATCTGGAAAGGCAATGCAGGACCTCCCATTTCAAATGTAATCATCTCTATGCCACTGGCCTTCAGTATGATATGAAGTATGACATATATCCTGTCATGCTCATTGCTAATAGATTGGGAAGAGTAAAGGAAGGATTAAAATGGCACTAAGCCTTCCTTACTTTCTAAATAAATGGGAATTTCCCCCCAGAGTGATAATATTGCAATAGGGGTGGGGGGTTACAGTCTGGCAGTGGGTAGATTCATGAAAGGATGAGCCATCCCCTCTTCTGTCATGATTTCAACTACAGTTGGAATGTCTTCTTTGCTTGGGTCTCTCCCTACCCCCTACTTGATCAGAGTTTAGCCACCACTAGTTACAGGTCTGAAAATGGGGACAATAATAATCAAGTGTTCAGGAAATGTTTAAGTATCACATATGGTAATGAATTATATTACTCTCAATAATCATATTAATAATAGGCATGTCATAGGGTGAGTCTAATAAAATCATCTGAAATAAGACCAGTCATTTAAGATGAGGTCAGTGTATATAAAGCCTTGAAAACCATGATGAAAAGTTTTCTTTGGATTTAGAGGGCCATAGGGAGACACTGGAATATGTAAGTAGGGCAAGAATGAGGTCTGAGTGGCACTTGATGAAAATTATTTTGGTAGCTGTGGTTTAAATGAATTACAGTAGACAAATGGCAGCAACCCATGAGGACAAGATTACAGTAATCCAAGTGAGATAAAATAGATGCCTGGATCAAACCTGTGGCAGCAGAGCTGGAGAGGAAGGGACAGTCCCAGTAGACTTTAAAAATAGGAATAGCATGATTTTTATGGTTGAATGAGTGTAAAGAGTACTGGAGAATTGGGGACTTGAAGATAATTCTGGTGTTCAGAGAGGACCAGTAAAATAATGGTAGTATGAATGTATTTGATGTTTTAATTATTTATATTAAATCTGCCTCAGAAATACAATGTAGTTCGGTATCCAGTTGTATGTGCCATTTCCCTCTTAATATTTGAACATATAAACTAATTTAGATGGTGTCTCAAATGTCTTAGTGCAATTTTAAATTTTAACAATTTTGAAAACTTAAAACTACGCTGTTTCACCTTGAGGTGTGTGTAGTATCTATATTTTCCACTCTTCTAATGTTTTTAGTCTCATTGAGACATTGATTCAAATACATACTCATCTGAACAAAGGGACAAAAGGCGTGTAAACAAAGTGATATTAGGGCCTTTAGTCAGGACAAGCCTGTGGGACTGATACTCTAAAATCTTTGGGGTAGGAGAATCTCAGGATATTAGCATTAGAAGTGGCTAAGAGGGGGCAGCTAGGTGGTGCAGTGGATAAAGCACTGGCCCTGGATTCAGGAAGACATGAGTTCAAATCTGTCCTCAGACACTTGACACTTATTAGCTGTGGGACCCTGGGCAAGTCACTTAACCCTCATTGCTCTGAAAAAAAAAAAGGAGTGGCTAAGAGGGCATCAAGCCCAATTCATAGTAAGTGGAAGGATTAGTGAGGGTGCTCAGTAGGGAAACTCTGCTTTTCTTTTAGCAACCTGGCCAAGAAAACCCAAGAATTCACTCTATTGGCTATTCAAAAAAGACTCTTTTAAAAAGAGACAGATGAAAAATGCTGTCCACCTCCAGAGAAAGAACTGATGAAGTCTGAGTGCAGATTGAAGCATACTTTTTTTTTGCCACTCTTTTCTTCTTGCTTTTTTTCTGTAACATGGGGCTAATATGGAAATATATTTTGCATGATTTCATGTGTACAATTGATAACACATTGCTTGCCTTCTCAATGGGTGGGGTAAGGGTGGGAGGGAGGGAAAAATTTGGAAATCAAAAAATTTTCTAAAATGAGCATTAAAAATAAATAAAAATATTTTTAAAAGAAGGAAATAGAAACTCAGAGCTTAAATTTCCACCCAGCTATATTGAGGTTGGACATTTGCCCCATGATTTTTCTTCTTCAGATGCCTAATAAATATTTGGACTGCATGCCACGGCAGTGGAGAAGACCTCTCAGCCAGTGAGAGATTTGTAGCCATAAATGGAGACAAAACAAAGGATTATTTTTGACTGGTACTGTCTTAGGCACCTGAATATTATGTCTGCAAATTTCTTTGTTTCTATAGAGACTAAATTTCTTTTCTATAAATTGTTTTGTTTCTGCCTTTATCTGTATTAGACCTAGGGTGGTTAATGGGGAAAAAATAATAGTACATGGATTCACAGCCTCCTCCCCCACCCAAGAGTGTCAGTCATATATATGGTCACCTATTATATTTCCTTTTAGAATCTGACTGCACAGAAGTTAAACCAACTCAAAGGAGGTGCTGTGTTCATCATTCAGTCAACTCAGTCAGTCAGTCAACAAGCATTTATTAAGTACTTACTAAGTGCCAGACACTATGTTAATAAGCACTGAGATTTTCTTTTCCAAAAACAGTCTCTACCTCAAGAGCTTACATTCTAATGGAAAGAATAACATTTAAATAACTTTGTAAAGATATGTACAAAGTAGATAGAAGGGAATCTCAGAAGGGAAGAGATTAGATGCTGGAGGAATTAAGAAAGGGCTCTCACAGAAGATCTGCTTTAAAATGAGTACTGAAAGTAGCAGAAATAAGGAGGTGGGACATTCCAGGAGTGGGGAGACAGCCAGCACAAAAGCAGGGACATGGGAGACTGAGTGTTCAACGTGAGGAACAGAGAAAAGAGCCAGTGGAGCTGGAGTATAGAGGGCATGAAGGACAGTATATTGTAAGAAGATAACAAGAGTAAGAATGACAACAACAATAAACAACTAGTATTTATATAGCACTTACTATGTGCCAAGCACTGTACTAAACCCTTTCCAATTATGAATTCATTCGATCCTCACAAAGACCCTAGGGCATAGGTACTATTATTGCCCCCATTTTACAAATGAGGAAACTGAGGTAAGCAGAGGTTAAGTGACTTGCACAAAGTCACACAGCTAGTAAGTATCTGAGGCCAGATTTGTACACAGGTCTATCCTGACTCCTGGGGATATGCTGTAGCCACTGTGCCACACAGAAGTGGCCAGGTTTGAAAAGTGTTAAGCTTCAAATAGAAAACTTTATATTGGATGCTGGAGGTCATGGGGAGTCAATGGATTTTGTTAAATAGGGAATGACATGGTTAGACATGCCAGAGGAAAATCACTAGCAGCTGATTGGCATAGGGAGCCCAATTAGAAGGTTATGGCATTAGTTCAGGTGAGAGGTGATAAGGGTCTGAAGTGAAGTAGTTATTCTGTGAGTAGAGAGAAGGGGAAATATCTGAGATGTCATGAAGGTAGAAACAATAAAACTTGAAAATGCATTATAGAGTAATGTGAGTGAGGTGTATTATAGAGGTAGAGTGAGTGAGAGTGAGGAGTCAAGAATGATGCTAAGGTTGTAAACCTGACCCCTATTAGCACCATGAAAGTTCTGAAGAAGGGGTTTTGGAGAAAGATAATTGGTTTTGCTTTGGGCATGCTGAGTGTAAGATACTTCTAAGACATACACTTCAAGACATTCAAAAGCCAATTGGTGATGTGGGACTGAAGTTCTGTGTCACTTATCTAAGGCCAGCTTGGACCCTCAGTACCAAAGATTTGGAATCTGATGAGCTTCCCCGGGCTTGATGCTCACTCCTCTCTCCCAGGGAGGCACATAAGAGGTTAATTTTTACTAACCCTATAACAAACAGCCCATGAACCAGCCAGTTACTCTGGGGCCACTGGACTCACTAAGAGTTTTTCCTTGAAATAATTTAGGACTCTCTCTCTTCAAGACAGATTCTTTTGAAATTCTTAGCAAATCTCTAGCCACTGGTTGTGTGCTCAGTGTCACTGAGTCTGAGGCAGAGCAGCAGCAGTAACTTATAATGTGGTTTCAATGCTTCTCCTCTGTCTCATGATTCCAGAAACATTTTACTTTCTCTAGCTGTGACCCTGTAGACTCATAGGCTTATGGATTAAAGGATCTTGGAGGCTATCTAGTCCAAAGCTTCTTAAACCATGGGGCTTAACCCCATATGGAATCAATTAATTGAATGTGGGGGTCATGAAAAATTTGGCAGTAAATGTTTGATTTGAATACCCATTTTATATACCTATATACTTGGGGTTGTATAAAAATTTCTCAGGTGAAAAGGGGTCATAAGTGGAAAAAGTTTAAGAAGCCCCGGTAGGCCAACCCACTCATCTGAAAAATGAGGAAATTAAGACCCAGGTAACATTAAATGACTTACCCTTATCATGCAAGTAGAAAGCATCAGAGGCAGGATTTGAACCCAGGTCCTCTTACTCCAGAGTCAGGGCTCTTTCCGTTAACTGTGAATCACTTTGTCTCTCATTAAAGCAAAAGAAAATAGCCCACATCCTTGATCCATGGTCCAGCAAGTGACCACCAGCTTGCCATAGACTCAGGCACAACTTGATATCTTTGTCCCTTTTGTAATGACCACTCTGATTAATGAAACCACAGAAGACAAATTCAGTCCATTAAAGGTTTTAGCAGGTATAAAAAATGTCCTTATCTGTTTAGAATAAAATACTTTGATTGGATAAGGACAGATGATGTCACACCAGAACTATCCTATGATTAGGTGAAACAATCGTACATACCTCTGGGAGCCCAGAAAACTAGTTCAGAATGGAACATTGTAGTAACAGGCCAGTGGTGAAGAATTCCTGAGAGGGGATTGATTTCCTTTAGGAAGAATGGACTGTTTCTCTCAAGGCCCTTTCCCACCAAATTGACTAGGCAATGACGTTGTATCAGAATGTAAGATCTAGAGTTCCCATTTGAGTGAAGTTACTAACAGTACCCCCCAGGGCTTTAGTCTGATGGCAGAATCTGTATCAGGAGTTGAGAAACACACTGAAGACAAACTAGAAATACCAAGGAAAGACATCTTTAGGCCTCTACAGAGACAATGACCTTTGGCACTCAGCAAAAAACTAAACTTAATGGGAACCTCCTGAGATCCCCACAAAAGGAAAAAAAAAGGACCTCCAATACTTAGGATCAGTGTACATATATTTACCCTTTGGTAAGTTTGAGCTCATTCTTCCCAGGGACTTTGTACAAGGTGGGCCAAAAATCACAAAGGGGTTTCAATATTTAATAACTCCTTTTTTTTGTTTTTAATTTATAATACCATAACATCATATGCAGTGTATATATATATATATATATATATATATATATATATATATGAAATAAAGAAAAATAACTTTCAAAAAGTTATGAAAACATCGGACCCCTTCTTGACTTTTGGCCCACCCTATACAAGAGGAGAGTAAGACTCCATTTTAGGGAGGTGTTTCTCCAACAATTGCCATAGCTTTACTTTATTAGCAAATACCCTTTCTAAAAGATAACTAACACTGACTGATAATTAATGGGGAATATACCAGTAGGAGCTCATGAGCAACAATACTATAACCTTGGGGTTATCCTCAAACCCTGAAGAAAGAAATAGTCTACCTCCTTCTAATGAATCCGCTGGGAGTTGAGGAAGTAGGGAATGCTACATTTTATTTGTCAAGATTTTGACAAAGATCGTTCTAGGCTTTTATTTCATGCAAATAACAACATGCAAGTAAGGAGAAGAATTATGAGCTTATAGTCAGTCACTGAATAGGATACCCAAAATATGCAGTCTAACTTAAATTAACTCTTCATGTAATGTTTTAGGAATAATTTAATTTTTTTCATTCATCTTATGCTTTAGGGTTACAAATTTAATTCAATTCAGTAAGGATTTAGTAAGTGCCTACTGTGTGCTAGGTACTAAGCATATAAAACCAAAAAAAAAATTGTTCCTGCCCTCAGGGAGTTTACAATCCACTGGGGGGAAGCAATGTATACACAAATAAGCAAATACAAAATATTTGGAAAATAGTTTTATATTCATTACCATTTTCATATATATGATTTTCTGATTTTTCACAATAATCCTCCCACTTCATAGGAAGAATATCATACTTGTTTCATTCTCATTAGGAAACTGAGGGGTAGAGAAATTAAATGACTTATCTAAGATTATGCAGCAAACTATTTGAATCAGGACTCAAAGCTAGGTTTTTATAATTCTAATTCTAGTGCTTTCCAGGATTTCCTCTATGGAAGGAGTTCTTGAACTGTGATCCATAATTTGGGTTCTTTAAATATTTTTATAATCATATTTCAATACAGCTAGTTCCCTTTTAATTCCTATTTATTTTATTTTATTTTATGAACTGAAAAAGTTGTTATATAATTTCTGATAAGGGTCCTTAGGCTTCAGTAGACTGAAGAAGGAGGGCCATGTCATAAAAAAGGTTAAGAATCTTGACTCTAAGGTTCCCGTCTATCCATCCACCTCCCCTACTATCTCCACATGGTGATTATGAGGGCTTTAGCCCATCCACAAAGCATTTCAATTTGGAAGCATTATTCGATTGACCCTTTTTCTTTCTAACTTGCTAATACTAAGACATCTTTCCAAACAAGTTGCTTAGCTCTGTGTTGGGTTCCAAAACCACAAAATGGGAATGTTCGTGACAATCATACCTAAAATTTATTCAAAACAACACCAAAGTTTCCAGACTTCATATTTTACCCAGCCATCAATCAACTAGCATATATGAAACATCTCTAATATATAAGGCACTGTGTCATTCAATACCATCTCTTTACTGACTTTGGTTTGCTTTTCACACTTTCGCCCGCTCATTCTGGGTTTCTGTGGCCTGGCCTTGTGTGACTGATGCTAAGCAGTGATTCAAGGAGGCAGGAATGGGAGGAAGAATTAGATGTATTGGGGGGAGGGGTGCTAAATGCAGCCTTGATGTTTTCAGTCTCTATCACCAAAGTGGGCTTGCTTAGAGCACACATGTTTTGAGATGAATAAGAATGTTGCAGGTCCATGTGGATCCAGTAATTACGAATGTGTGGCCAGAACCCAACTGTCAACAAGATTTATACATTCTCTGCATGGGGAAGAAGCTGGAATCAGGGCAGAGGAGTGGGCAAGGGCAAGGATAGCCATGCACTTGCCCTGGCATGCAGCCTACTGAATTTGTCCTCTCTGCTCTTCAAGCTTTAGTGAATAAAAGGGAGGGAACTCAAGGGTTGGCTATCTTGATGAAGGACAGTGCTATTAGGAGTTAGGAATCTTAGATAGACTCCTATGGAACATGGTTAATGGGAAGGATTGTGTCACATCCCACCAAGGGGATTAGGGATGCAAGAAGGAAGAATCAACTAGTGACAGGGTTAAGGACCCTGAATGAGGAGAGTGAAATCCTCTCCTAGGAAAGAGGAGCAGGGGGCTAAATCAAAATTCAGTTAAGCCAAAATCAAAAAGCCAGGCTATGCCAGTCTTAGAATTTCTTCATGGGGCCAAAATCCAAGGAGAGACAAAAGTTGGACATCCGATACAGAAGCAAAACTTTGGGCTGGGAGGCCAGTATCAGATCAGGCAGCAGGACATAGGAATAGGGACAGGGAGCTAGTTGATTGCCTGATTCAATGTTTCAGACCTTAGACATTTTTGGGGGGGGAGGGGGAGCAGGACAATGAGGTAAGTGACTTGCACAGGGTCACACAACTAGTAAGTGTTAAGTGTCTGAAGCCAGATTTAAACTCAGGTTCTCCTGAATCCAGGGCCAGTGTTTTATCCCCTGTGCCACCTAACTGCCCCTAACATTTTTTTAAAGTAGTGGCATGTAGTCTGACCTTTTACTGTGCTTATGTGTCTCCTTCTGATTTAATCATACTAGTAACCAACCCAGTGATCTCTGAAGGAATGCTTAGCCATGAAGGGGTCTGCTCAGCTAGACTAGCCTTGTGTTCCTCTACAAGTTTGTATGAGGAAATGAACTTACAAACTAGGCTCAATCTAACCCCTCTCTCCCCCTGCAATGCTGATGGATGGTTTGAGGTTGTGTCATTTTTAGAACTGCCCTATGATTTCACTGGTCTAAGGAACTGGAATTAGGAACTTGCAGTGAGAAAACCCCCTCTACCAATGAAAACTGATAACTGCTCCACACCTTATAGTCTTAAGATAGTCTCCTGAGGCACAAGGAGGTAAGTGACAGAATCAGTCACACAGCTGATATGTCAAAGGCTGGAATTGAACCTGTCTTGTTTTTTTGTTTGTTTGTTTGTTTTTGTGAGGCAATTGGGGTTAAGTGACTTGCCTGGGGTCACACAGCTAGTAAGTGTTAAATGTCTGAGGCCAGATTTAAACTCATGTCCTCCTGAATCCAGGGCTAGTGCTCTATCCACTGAACCACCTAGCTGCCCCCAAACCTGTCTTCTTAATTTCTGTAGTTGTCTCTCTAGCCACTAGCCATGCTGCCTCCCCAGAGACTGTATCTATACAACATAAACTAAAAGAGATTTAGCCATCATCTAGTTTATCTGTAATTTAGGCCTCAAAGTGGACTTTTAAAGTAACCTTTCAGGGATGATAATTTCATCCCCAAAATCTACCCTGGGACATGAATATCAACTTTGGGTGACAAGACTGATCCCATCTGATTCCATTTCCTGATGGAATTTACTTATTCATTGTCATCTAATTGTCTTTCATTCAACAAACACTTTTAAGGTACTTACTATGGAGAAGGCCAGATATACATAGAGGTCTTAGTGGAAAGAATGTTGGATATAGAGGCAGGGGTATGCTGCTAAATGTTTAACCAATGAAATTTTATATGACCTCGGGTATATAGGTATATAAAATAGGTATACATAGCCTTTTACTATTGCCAAATTTTTCTCACCCCCACCCCCCATTCAGTTATGTGGACCATAGGAGGTCAGGACCCAGAGATTAAGAAGCCAGGGACTAGACAACCAACAAAGAAAGTAAATTAAGCCTGGACTAGTAGCATTTGGTAAATATTCAAACTGATAATGAGTGGGCTCCAGCCCTTCCTTGTCTGTTGGCTGCAATGACCTTGGAGGAGTCATTTCTCTGAAGTTCCAGTTTCTTCATCTGCAAATAGAGGATAATTCTAGTTGCACCACCTATCTTCCTAGGTTTTGGTGAGAAACAAATGAGATCATGGATTCCTATTATTCCTGACACCTTAATAAAAGGCTTTGTACACAACATGTGTGAATTGAATTGAACTGATTAATTCTCTGCCCTCAAGGAGTAGGCTCATAGATTTTCAATAGCTTATTTATTATCTTTGCTTCACTTTGTGCTATTTAAACAGTAGAGCAGATAGGAAACTGTTAAAAACATTAAGTCCTGCAGCGCATTGCTGGCGCTTCAGGGGTGCCTGAAAGACTTCTATGGGATGCAGTTATTGCAATAGAATCTATGGCGGTGAAAGATCTTGCTATCCCTGTCCTGGAAATTTGCAGACATATTGTGTAGGTGACTTCCTGAACACTCAATGACCAAAGTCACCATTTCAAAGCCTCCAAAATGCATTCCTATATTTTTGGGAGAGTGGGGGGAGGTTTGGTCTGTTAATTGTCTTAACATTAATTATCTATGTGAAAAAGAAGAGGCTGTTGGATATTTTAAAAAAATGTGTTATTTCTCTCTACTCATCGCTATAAATAAATTCTATTGAAACCATGTTTAAAATGAGTAACCCTTCCAAAAATCTTCTCTTAGAATGTCTTTTGCTATGGATATTTTAGTTAAAAATATATTATGTCTTAATTCTTTGTTAAGCACTCAGCAGAGCATGTGCAGCAGCGTGTAAGATCTAAGTTGGAAGTTTCTTTGGAAATGAGTGTCTGGAATGGAACTGATGGGTTTAGTAATGTCAATCTAGTTAAGGGGTGGGGGAAGGTAATCCAAAGAATGTCTTATGTTTGCAGAAAAGATTAAATTTACAAGGGCATTTTTTTTCCTACTGAATTCCTAGATGTTGCTATTAAAAGACATAGAATATGTATAATACAAATATTTGTATCCCAGGGGACAATTCAAAAAGATTCTAAACATGGAAAGTTTATGGATGAATCCAAAAAGCAAATTAATATGACAGAGTTTAGATTCTAGCTTGGATTTTGGACCTGCTTTCCCAGATTACAAAGGAATTTTCTTGAGGGCTGGCCTTAGAAAACATACATGATTAGTTTGAATGAGTGGAGTAACATTAACCTCACAGCTGGAAACCCGTAGAGTTGTGTTAGAATTTGAATGCCTGTAAATTTAGGATTAAAATACTGGATGTTCTTTGTCCTCAAACCCTTTTTGTTATCATTACTAGGTAAATTATTATTAAATCTACCCATCCTGCCCTAATATCTCTCCTGAGTTCCAGTCCCTCATGACCAACTGCTGTTCGACAATTCCTTATATAAAACTCAATAGGACCAAAATGGAATTCATTACCTTCCCCCGTAGGGACCAAATTTTAATTGGGGAGTGTTAGGCAGGAGATTAACAACCTCTTTCAAAAACAGAACTGGGTTTATTAACAAGAATGAACTTAAAAACACAAGTAAGATTAGTAGAATTAAAGGAAAGGAAAAAAAAGGAATGGGGGGAGGAAAATAGTACGACCTGAATCACACCACAGCCCGGGGCTCAGCAGAGGATAAAGCTACATCCTGTTTCTTTCCAGCTCAAATGCCAAAATGGCAAATCTCCTCCCTTCTCCTTACCAGCAACCCCCTCTCTTCCAGGAAACAGGGCGGACACACACACACAGCCCAAAGCTAAATTGGCTGGCAGCCCTGATTGACAGAATTAACAGACAATTGTAGAACGGCCAGCCTCCCATCTTCCGCAAGCCAAAGGTCACCTGACTGCCCTCACCCGGTTTCCCATCATTATAATTTGGCCATGCCCATGTCAGCGCAAGGTGGGTGGAGCACTGTGCCTGTGGGGAGGCACTGTGCCTGAGTCCCGGCCAGGCACACATTGGGGCTTCTAAATCCCAATTAATTCTTAAACCTATACTTCTCCTAACCTTCCAATATTGTAATGGAATGCAAGGCAATGTAATTCAACAAATATTTATTGAGTTCCTGCTAAATTGTGGGTACTGTGCTGGACCTGATGATACAAAGGCAAAAAAAAAAATCCCTTCCTTCAAGGTGCTTACCTCACTATATCAGCTTCTTTATTTGTATAATGTGTAAGGCCTTTCTCACTTTAAATCCATGTTGTTTTGTTCTTTTATTTAGTCATCTTCAGTCGTGTCCAATTCCTTATGCAACCCCTGTTTGGGGTTTTCTTGGCAAAGATACTGGAGCGGGTTGTCATTTCCTTCTCCAGCTCATTTTACAGATGAGGAAACTGAGGCAAACAGGGTTAAGTGACTTGCCCAGGGTCACATAGCTAGTAAGTATCTGAGGCTGGGATTTGACCTCAGGTCTTTCTGACTCCAGACATGATACTCTATTCACTTTGCCACCTGGCTGCTTTCTAAATCCATGATCCTCTTGAAAGTTTCCTAGAGCACTTTATGTGGATCTCTCTTTTGACATTAATATTTTCTATTTCATATCACATATACCTACCAGAGTCCTACTGGAATAATCTATAAATGTAGATGGCTTTGTTTTGTACAATGAAAAGAAAATAATGTATATTTTATTTATTTTCTTGTCTGCTTTTTTGAGGAGAAAGCTCAACTATTCTTCAAGTCTCACCTCTCTCGATGAAATCTTTAATGATCGATCCTATCAGAAATGCCTCCTCTTCCTTCACTCAAGCCACATGGCTTGTATCATATTTATGCCTTGAATTGGGAAGTAATTGGTTGTGTACACATCTTATCTCCCCTTCTAGATTGCAAACACTTTGAAGTCAGTGACTATGCATCATGCTTCTTTGTATTCCTTCCAGCTCCTAACATAGACTATTAGTCATCATCAACTGCTGAATTAATTAATGAATTAATGTGAATGGTAAACTTTTGAGGGATTTTAAGTTGACTCTAAACTAGGTTGTTGATATATATATATATATATATATATATATATATATATATATAGTGTGTGTTTGTGTTTTTTGTGTTTTTGTTTTTGTTTCTGATTGACTGGTCTTATCAGTCAAAGAAGGAAGTTTTCTGATAGGATTTGTTCTTTATCAAATCATGTTAATATTTATCTCAGGCTTGGGATCTTCTACAAGGTTGTGGAAAATTGTTCCCTTGAGTTCCCAGGAAATAAAGAGTGTGCACTTAATCAAGAAAATAATTCATGCTGTAAATGATTTCTATTGCTAAAAAATATTAGTACCTCATAAAAGGCATGACTATAAAAGACCTATTCCACAAGCCATTTTCAAAAAATCTTTGTCACATTTTAGTCACAGATCAGAGATACATTTATACATGTGATCTAACAAAACCCCTAAGTAACCCTGAGACAATCCCTGAGCATGTTCCTAAAATACCACATCCATGTTTTCTTTTTTCTGTTCTTTTCCTCATCTCTTAACACTTTGTTATCATTCCCTACTATCTCCACCTTCAATACCATCTTTGATGAAGGGATGGCCTTTTTCTTTGCCATGGCTTCCAAGAATAACAAATTAATATCAGTCACACTCTAGATCACACCTAGACTATTGTACTCAGGGTTTTTTTTTTGGAAGTACTTGGAAAAATTAGTATAGAGTGTGTGTCCAAAGGTGAACCATCTGGATGATAAAGGGTTTAGAGTTCACCCCATCTGAGGATTGATTTCAGGAAGTGAAGATGTTTAGACCATAGAAAAGAAAATTGATGGGGAGGGAGGATGGTTGTCTTCAAGAATCTGAAGAGGGATTAGACTTGTCTCTTTCACATCCCGCCCCTCCCCACTCCAGCCAAAGGTAAAACAATAACTGGAAACTGCAAGAGGCAAATTTAGATTTGATGTCAGGAAAAACCCCTCTAATTGAACTATCCAAAAGCAGAATCAGCTGCTTTGAGCAGTGGCCTTGGGTTCTCTCATACTGGAGATCTTCCAACAAAGACTAGAGGCCCTTTTTTCCTTTTTTTTTTTTTGTTTGTTTGTTTTTGTTTTTGTTTTTTTGCAGGGCAATGGGGGTTGAGTGACTTGCCCAGGGTCACACAGCTAGTTAAGTGTCAAGTGTCTGAGGCCGAATTTGAACTCAGGTACTCCTGAATCCAGGGCTGGTGCTTTATCCACTGTGCCACCTCGCCGCCCCCCAGAGGCCCTTTTTTTCAAGATGGGTTCAACTAAATGACTTCTAAGGCCCTCCCAAATCTGAAATTCTGTGATTCTGTGAAGTCAAGGTAAGGATATAAATGCAAAATGGGTAGGAGGCTTTTTTTAGGTATCTTCATGTGAAAGACATGATGATAATTTAAGGGAATAACAGAAATTTTTTGTGAAGAGTTTTGTTTTGTTTTGCTTTGCTTTTTTTTAAGAGTAAGAAAATCTAGATAGTCTTAAGCAGAAGGGAAGGAGCTTGTAGATCAGCAAAGATTGAAAAGGGGAAGAGAATGAATAATAATAGAAGGGGGAAAGTTGCCTCAAAAGTGAAAGGCATCAAGTCAGTCAGTTAATTGCTATTTTATTAAGTTTCTTCCTATGGCCAGGCATTATACTAAGCTCTAGGGATACAAAGAAAGATAAACTAAAACAAAACCTGCTACCCACTCTCAAGGGGCCCAAGGTCTAATAGACTCAGGCTCACAAGTAAAGGGGTTGGTATTGGTAGGAAAAAGGACCACTTCTTCTTAGAGACCAGAGCAAAGGTAAATAGAATGGGGGATATTTTAGATGGGTTTTAAGTATAGAACAGGGAGAAGAAAGAACTCAGAACAGACAACCTCTCTTTTCTTCATAAAATAGAAGGAACCAAGGTTTTCTGCTTGGGAGGAAGGGAGTGAGGAGGTGGTGCAATGATCTTGAAGGGAGACCAGTTTTGAGACAGCCACTATGAGGACTGTAATAGTTATGGGAGAATAAAATTACTGTGTGCAGCGGTAAAGACACAATTGAGATTAGATAATAAAGTTATAGTGGAAACCCATCAACACAATTGTGTGACTCTCTAGAAGCATTGTGCCTCTGAAAAATAGGAGTCAAAAGGCAAATGAGCACAAAAGCAGCCCTGATGTTTGGCAAGTTATGAGCTTCAATAGGACAAGTCATCAAGAGGTTCAAGGTTAGATGATGGTGAATAGGAGAACTCGCTGAATCAGAACCATAAAGAGAGGAAAGTGGGGCCAGAAACTAGGTGATGTACTGGAGAGACAGGAGAGGTATGTGGGGGGTGGGGGGGTAGGAAGGGAGGAGGCTTGGGCAGCATGAGTCTAAAGAATAGGTAGTCAGAAAGAGTGAGGCTGAGAGAGAGGGGGGGAGGGAGGGAGGTTGGAATTCCATTCATTCATTCATTCATTGAACAAACACATATTAAGCCATTAGTTTGTCCTAAGCACTGTTGTAGACCTAAGGAAAGATATAAAGTTCAGATAAGACAAGGTCTCAGCCACTCCAAGATTTAAAGTGGAGGGCTGGAGGAGGGGAGAATTATATTAGTCCTGTAAAACAAGTATTATATGAAGATAGAAGGGTCTGCTCTCCTCAGAGAAGACAAGGCTTTTGGAGGCAGGATCATCTGATTTGGACTCCAAAAGATAGGTAGGAATTCAAATAGGTAAAAAGGAGGAAGAAATACCATGAACAAAAGACACAAGCAGGAGAGTGCAAGGTGTCTTTAAGAAACAGAAGGTGGGGCCAGCTAGGTGGTGAAGTGGATAGAACACCAGCCCTGGATTCAGGAGGACCTGAGTTCAAATCTGACCTCAGACACTTATTAGCTGTGTGACCCTGGGCAAGTCACTTAACCCCAATTGTCTCACCAAAAAAAAGAAAGAAAGAAAGAGAAGGTGGCCAAACTTGGCTGGAATACAGAGTATATACAGGTTGTCCCAAAAGTCTCAGTGCATTTTAAAGCTATTAAAGCTTACACCCTGTATACAAATATAATATGAAATAAAGTTGGAAAGATAAAGTGGTTTCAGATCATAAAGAACCTTGAATGTCCAATTCAGGAATCTGAATTTCTACATGGTACAAAATAAAGAGCTAATGAAGGAGGAGGATTGATATGACAAGATTATAAGAAATGTCATTCTGGTAGCAGTATGGATTAAAGGAGGGAGAGAGAATGAAGTATGGAAACCTGTTGGAGGACTATTACAATAATCTAGGTGGGTGGTAGAAATGGGAATAGATAAGAAAGGCAGGTGAAAAGGATGCTATGGAGTTGGTACTTATAGGACTTGGAAAGTGATTGGAGCAAAGAGGTGAAAGATAAGGAAAAATTACAAAGAGCCTAAGATTTTTGTGGTAGGTCAAAGTGGAGGTGCCACAGAAATAGAGAATCCAAAAGAACTAGTAGGAAAAATAATAAGCACTCCTAGACATTTGGAGTTTGAGGGCCTGGCAGCAAAGTATCTTGTAGGCAGGCATTTGGAGATTTCAGGTGTGGAAATGGAAATGAAAAGAAGGTTTGGGATTTGTTATCCCAGAGATGTTGATAAAACCATGAGAATAAGTGGAATTGCAAAGTATAAAGAGAGAAGAGAAGGGTTAGGAATAGAATGAGACACCAGTTTTGGAGACAGAAGAGTAGTTAGAAAAGTAGGAGAAGAACCAGGAGAGAATGGAATCTCTGAAACCAAGAGGGAACAGAGTATCCAGTTGGAAGAGTGGGTCAGTATGTCAAAAACTGCAGAGAGATAAAAAAAATATTGAGAACTTGGTGGGGGGGGGAGGTCATTAAATTTGGTAATTAAAAATCACTTGTGACGTTTGAAAGAGTTGTTTCAGTAATGAGGACAAAAGTTCAATTGTAAAGGGTTTGGGAGAAGAATTGGAGCTAGAAGAGACCTTAAAATAATTTAATCTAATACCTCTCATTTTTACATATGAGGAAACTTGATCAGAGATGTTTAGTTACTTCCCAAAGGTTGCATAGCCAGAAAGTGGCAGAGCTGATGTCTAGTAGTTTGAAGGAAGGGAGAGACTGGAAGCAGGGAAACAAGTTAGAAGGCTGTTGCTGTAGTTTAGGCAAGAGGTAATAAGGGTCTGAAATGAATTAAAGGGAGAGGTTCCATCTGCAAATCAATTTTTTATAATGCTACACACATTAGCATTTTTCCAGGAATGGAAGTTAATATGATTAGTCTCTAATTTCTAGGCCCACCCCACTCCATCTCCCTAAAAAAAAAAAAAGATCTTTATTACCACCAACTTTTTTTTTTTCCAGTCGTTGGTGACCGAATTGATGTTCTATAAGTTATCCATAATCATTGCTACTGGGTTTTGCTATTTGCATTCTATTTTTTCTTTTTAAATTCTAGTACGAAAATGATCAGGATCGATAGATTCAATCATATCTAAACTTCAATATCTAATCTTAGAGGCCAAATTTTGAGTTGCTGGGCTATATATATTTTAGGTGCTCTAATGATAATGAAAAGGCATATGATGCCTGACAAAGCAGTTGAGAGGGCCCATGGCAAGCTCAGATTTGGTGTCAAAGGACCTGACTATTAGTTCTGCCACTAATTCCATGTAACCCTGGGCAAATCATTTAATCTTTCTGGGACTTCATTTCCCCATCTGTGAAATGAAGAGTTTGGACTAAGATACCTTGAACATCCCTTCCTGTTTTAAATCTATGACCCTCTGGGAAAGATCCCTATCAGAAAAAAGACTTGACTCTCCCTCCTCCCCTCCTACTCACCTTCCCCACATCCCTTTCTTTCCCAGGGCTGAGCTTCCTTTATTTGAGTCTGAAGAAATATCCTATCAGAAATCACCAACTTTATGTCTTGCTTCAGCTCTTAGTGGCTTCATCCTTGAAGCAAAGACTCAATTGATCACCCAATGAATACTTTTTTATTAAAATGATTTTAAACATACTGTTGATTTGGTTCCCCACACAGCCTTTGTTCCTTCCCCTTCCCGGTTACTTTGGTACAGTTGTCTAATAAGCAGATTGAGTAATAAGCATAATAAAGAGTGTTCCTTAGAGGAGAGAGTCCTTAAGAGAAACAAAAAGAGGACACATGGCTGTCTGTAGTCTCTCGTTTGCGTCCTTGTAATTTTTATAGGTTTGAGGGTGGAGAAAGCCTGTGCTTTATGGAATACAATCAGCTGGGCAAAGTCCATCCTGTATTGGGGCTTCCTTTTGGAAGCTGATCAGAGGTGTGTTTTTCATTATGCCATATTGGATTTTCTCATTCAAGAGTATAATTACCAAGCCCAGCCCTCAAACCACTGCACAAACATCACATGCTTCTCACACGCATTTTTTCCTTTTAAACTGGCACTCACAAGCCCACCAGGGCCCTGCCCACAGTAGGGTTAGTTTAAAATTCTTTTCAAATTCAGTTGTAACATGGCATAAATCCACAATCCAAGTATTATCAGCTGTTAAATCAATAGGATTATTATTATATTACAGATAACTAGGTGCATTTCATGTATGATATTTATTATATTAGAGCATGAGTCAGATTCTTCCAGTTTATAAACGGCTCCCTGGGCGTTGGGTACTTTGGAAAGCTGCATTAGTTAACTCTTTCAGGTCAAGAATATACTATTGAGCACAGAAATCAGCAAGCAGTTTTAGAAGAATGGAAGGCTATGCATTAGACTACACACAATATATACATGTACAATATTCTTTTTCTATTGTTCTTTGTACAGGGAAATGCTTTTCTTGGTATTTACTGAATTCCTAATAAAAATGATAATGAAGAGAATATTAGGCCAGTTTGCTTCAGGGTTTGAACCCTTAAATTTCTGATGAAAACTACAGTTTGGGTATGGGGGTATTGAGGGCTTGATCAAGATGCAGTCTGTACACACAGTAAGTAGAGAGATGGCATCAGGAAGATCTAGCTTCAAGTTCTGACTCTGATATTTACAGGCAATGGGCGAGGGGGAAGTCACTTAACTTCTAATCTTCAAGACTAGATATTGCAGATCTGATGTACGTTTGTAGAAGGGGTTGTTTTCTTCCTTTTGAGTTCCCTACACCAGTGAAATCACAGGTCTGGAAAGAAAACTTGGCAAAGTTAGAGTTCCACTTTCTCTTTTCCCACTTCTATATCTATAAAATCTGTGTGTGCGAGCGTGTACGCGTGCGCGCGCATGCACACACACACACACACACACACACACAGGACAAGGAGAAACTGTGAGACATCTGCTTCCCGCCAGTCCACCAAAACCAACCACACCCTTATCTACAAGACTGGGAGTCATTTCCCAGTGAAATTCTATAAGCTCTTTCTCTTCTTCCTGAAGGCTTGAGGGGAGAGGTAACTTCAACTGAGTAATTCTGGTCCAGTCTGAAGTCTGTTGACTTCTTGTTCTTGTACCTTAGTGGCCCGAAAGAGTTAATGCAATTTTAAAAAGTTATTTCCAAGTTGTAGTTGATGGAGGACGTGGCTCAATTCTGAGGGCAGGAACAGGTCCGTAATGATGATGGTGGAGATCAGGTTTGTTACATTTCACTCTGCCTCCAAGATTTTCCAGTACCTGAGGCATCTCTCATCTCTGCCAATGGTCCAAGCTCCTATTGGTTGTGTTCCCCCAGTTTTATGTATCCAAGCACCTCAGTTATATTAAACCACTTAATAGTCAGATTAGCTTTTCAAAAGGAACATTCATTTATTTTAGAAAGGAACATATATACAATGGTATAACAAGAGCAAATATTTCCTCTTCCCCAATGCCTCAGAAGCATGCTCTCCCTTACACCACCTGAGTCTCTGTAGAGAAGAAGGAGGTTAGGGTCACAACTCAGTTCCTACATAACATTAGTTCCACCAAAATTCCAAGTCAAAGCCTCAAAAGGGGCTTGTGCCCCAGGGCCCCAGCTTGTTAGAGCTTCCCAGCTGGGCTGGTTACAACATCCAGCTTGGAATTCTGGGCTCCAAAGTACCTGTGGTTTGAGATCCTAGGTTAGGTACTTGACTTCCAGCACCTAGAACTGAAAAAACAAACAAACAAAACAAACCAGGACATTTCTCATAACCACAGGGCCTGAGGAGAAGGGAAAGTCCCCACTCCTTCTGTAACCCCCTCCCTTAGTTTACTCCCATGTTCCTCTGTTATGAATGAATGAGAGAACAACTTTGCCTTAATGAGGCAAATTAAAGAGCAGGCAGCTCTGGCTAAGCAGCCGATGGAAAGAGGTTGCTCCCAACATTATGATAGGCAAATGCAGAAAGTCTTCTGACAGAATCAGGCTCCTGGCAGCTCCCGCATAGGTGACCTGGAAATGCACCAAAGCCAGGGTACAGGTGAAACTGGAGCAAGTATAATAATAACAATAGTAACAGTAACAGTAACAGTAACAGTAACAGTAACAGTAACAGTAATAGTAATAGTAATAGTAATCAACAACAATGCTTCAAAGTTTACCTTAACTAACAGGATGCCAAAGCCATTGTGCACAAGGTTAAAGTGAACCAAGGCTGCCAAGAACTTGTTCTTTTCCTTCAGCTCCCCCAGTCTCATTCCTACCTGCTGTCATTTGCTCTAAGTGACTCACACAGATCAATTAAAATAAAATCAACCAAGAGAGCAAAAGCCAAGGTAATGAATCAACATGTACTCAAATCTATTTCCAGCTCTGGGCCCTTCATTCTGTGTCTCAGATCTCTGCTCAGACACAGTGTTTGGGAACATTCGTCTTGAGGCTGTCAGGTTGTACAGTGCTTAGAATGCTGGACCTGGAGTCAAAAGCCCTGTGTTCAAGTCCCACCCCAGACACATTGTCAGTGTTACCCTGGGCAAATCACTTATTCGCTGTTTACCTCAGTTTCCTCCTATGTTAAGTGAGAAGAATAATAGCACTCACCTCATAGGGTCTTTGTGAGGGATAAATGAATGAACTTAAGTAAAGTGTTTCTCAAATCTTAAAGCAATAGATCAATGCTAGCTATCATTATTTTTTATGCATTATCAATTAATCAACAAACATCTGTTAAGCACCTACTATGTTCCAGTCATTCTTTGAGGTGCTGGAGATATAAAGACAGAAATGAATGTATGTATGTTATATGTGTATATTACACACACCCATATATCATTACAGAAAATCACAAGTTTAACTGAATAAATGTAAGAAATTTTGTTTGGCATAATGCCCAGAAAATATATTTTTTTTCTTTTCTTGGTGTGCCAGACTGGTCTGTCAGTCCAAGACTAGGCTGAATTCTTCCCATGCCTTTTGTGTTATTCTCACCACCCCTGTTTTAATTGTTTTTGAAAACATAGGACCATTATAAAGAAACAAGAAACCATTTACAACTGAAGCCAATCGACTGGCTCTTCTCTCCTTTCGCAGCATGGGATAAAAAAACCGAGAAGGCTGGCGAACTTGGACACCAATGCCTGGAGGAGATAAATAGCCTCATCAGAATTTCAGCTTTCAAATTCCATGCCAAAATAGGAATTCTCAGTTAGGAGTTAGAAGGAGAACCTGTTGCCAATAGTCTTTTTTTTTAACCCTTGCAGGGCAATGAGGGTTAAGTGACTTGCCCAGGGTCACACAGCTATTAAGTGTCAAGTGTCTGAGGCTGTATTTGAACTCAGGTCCTCCTGAATCCAGGGCCAGTGCTTTATCCACTAGCTACCCCTAAATAGTCTAAATTCTACCAGATTTGACTAGATGAATTAGTGCCCTCATTAGGGTGAATGCTGCTACAATCTCCCACCCACTGACCTATTATTACCTCTTGGTCCCCATCACCTGCTGTTTTCCAAGTCTTGCTGTCATCTGCTCTATCCTCCCAAGAGTTCTTTATGTGCCCACACCCTTTTCCTATAACTACTTTACCAAATAAATTGATAGAGCACAGTCACACAGTTCATAAGTGTCAGAACCCAGCACTTCACTACTCCTCCATGAAGCCCATCCTTTCTTCCTAATCCTTTCCCCTCTTCTTTCATGAGGCTAAAGTGACAGCCAATATTATCACAGCAGATCAAGGGAGCTGAACAGCAGCTTGCTGCTTGACTTCCCTGCTTAGCCAAGACTCATGCCTCTGCTCTGGGCTTTGGGCTTTCAGCCAGGAGCCAAGTTTCTCTGCTGCTTCTGCTCTTCAGCAATGTCAGCTTACTCCTGTCTCTACCTAGGAAGAGCTTGGAATGAGAAGGAAAAGGAAGATGGAGAAAAGAAGAGCCTCCTTAAACTCCCTTTGTTATGTAGTTCCATTTTTTAAAAAGACTTTTTATATTTATTTTCTTACAAGACTAATTTTTTATTTATCTACTTTTTTTAAAGTTAGGAGTATTGAAATAGGATACCATGGGTGGGGCCACTGTTGAACATTGCCTAATTCTCTTTGGTAACAAGGACCATGGCAACTGCTGTCATGCAATTGAATACTCTAGCTATGGTGCAAACACCCCCCAGCATCAAAGGATTCTATTGGGTATCAGCCACAGCTCCCAGGCCTCTATAGCTTCCCTTTTGGCTCTGTCCCTCATGGGTCATGGCCCATCATCTTCTTGTTCTTTAGAGATTTGAATGTGTATTTATCCAATCAGGTTTTTGGATCTCACTGCTACTTCTCAGTAGGAAATTCTGCTCCAATTGGGTTCTTGAAACTCAATGCCACCATCCACCAGGAAACTCTACCCTTTGACCTGTTCATGATACTCAACTTTTGAGGTCATTCACAAATGCTTTTTGCCTACTGCTCTTTAGTCACATTAGAAGTGAGTCAAAAAATGTCTTCAAAACCACTGGAGGAAGCATCTCTTCCCAGCCTGTGAATGCTCCCCAGACCAGACAGCCACCATGCTTTGTCTAAAGAAAAGCAAAAACCTGAGAGCTTGGCTCCTTCTCTGTCACTCTTATGGAGAGAGAGCAGGTGTTCACCCCCTAGAGCACTTCCATTCATGGAAAACCCTTCCAGAAAGTGGAGGGCTTTTTAGTTGGTCTCTGAATCTCAAGGCAGTTAGGACTGGGCTTTTCCAGCCAATGGAATCAGGGGCTAATTCCTTCCTCTAGGGAACCCCCTTCAATATTTACTCTCAGCTCACCCCTGCATTCATCCACTGCTTTCTGTTGGGCCTAGCTCACAATCATATGGGGTTCAGCCTTTCTATCAAGGACAGCATAAAGAAATGGCAAATGGGTGAGAATCAGTTTGTCTTTGTATTTAGTTGCCATTTTGGTATTCCTATTCACTTGTACCAAAGTTCATTCTGTGCTATCACAGGTCCTAGGAATCTCTCTCCATACAGGTAAGTGTTTTGTTCATCCAGTCTCTCCTTTTACCCACCTGAACCTTCTCTTCTTAACACATGTGGCCAATAGGCTCTTAACTAATACTTCCTGATCCAGTCAGTTAAGAAAAGGGGTTAAAGAAATAAATCTCTAAAATTACTTAGAACCTTGGGCTTAGTTTTCTTCTTCACAGAATCTCAGCAGCTATCTGGGCCTGTATCCAAAGGAGCATCTTCTCTGTTTTTGTTGTTATTGTTGTTGAGTGCACAACTCTTCATGACCTCATTTGGAATTTTCATGGCAAAGATACTGGAGTGGTTTGTCATTTCCTTTTCCAGCCCATTTTATAGATGAAGAAACTGAGGCAAGCAGGGTTAAGTGACTTGCCCGGGGTCCCACAGCTAGTACATACCTGAGACCAGAATTGAAGTCAGGAAAAGGAGTTTTTCTGATTCCAAGACAAGTGTTCTATCCACTACCTAATAGTTGCCTTCCATCCTTGACTTGAAGATTTCTAGGGATAGGGAGCCTCTTGAGGCAACCCCTCCCTTGTTGGGATCACTTGAATTGCTTCAATAACTGAAAAAGTTTTTCCTGACATCAACCTTATGACTGTGTTTCTGCTACTTCTACCTACTGTTTCTGGTTCTTACCTCTCTTGACAACAGAACAAACCTAATTCCTCTTTAATGGAGCAGGCTTTCAAATACACAAAGACATTTATCATGACCATTTTCTCCCCCCAAAAATATTCTCTTCTCCAGACAAAATATTCCCATTTCCTTCAACCAATTGTTCTGTTGCATACAATCAAGGCCCTACCTTTCTCTGGACTCTCCCAGATTATAATGGTCCTTTTTACATTTTCAGAGCTGAACATAGTCCTCCAGATGTGTTCTGACCAGGACAGAGTACAGCAGATATTTTGCATCCCTAGCCCTGAATACCATGACTCTCATAATGCAATCCTGAGATTACATTAGCCCTTTTTTTTTTTTGGCTGCATACAGTTGATCATATTGAACTTGCAGTCCATTTAATCTCTAAACCTTTTTTTTAAGAAAATCTATCAAGTCATACTTCCCAGTCTTGTACTTTTGAGGGTTTTTTAAAATCCAAGTAGGAGATTCTCTCTCTCTCTCTCTCTCTCTCTCTCTCTCTCTCTCTCTCTCTCTCTCTCTCTCCCTCTCTCTTTCTCTCTCTCGTCCTTATATATTATAAATTATATATATATATATATATATATATATATATATATAAAATGTGTGTGTGTAGTAGTAGTAGTAGTAGTAGTAGTAGTAGTAGTAGTAGTAGTAATAGTAGTAGTCTTCCACCAGTCGCACACAACTATGGATCAGCACCTTGAAGAGCCACGGGCCACAGTGTGGCTGTGCAGTCCGATATGGGAGCCACAGCTCCTACTGCAACGAGGACATCGGAAAACTGCGCACTCTGTTGCCCGTGGGTTCCTGCATCTCATTTGTTTTTCTTCCTCCCGAGCTTGAAGGCCCGTCTCAGCTGCGAGCAAGCTGCTCCTGAGTACTGAACTCCAACGGGCGCCGTCGTTGGCCATCTCCTCCCAGCTGCTGGTGTCTATTCCCAGAGCCCTCAAGTCTCGCTTGCATACATCTCTGTAGCGAAGCTGGGGGTGTCCAGCAGGTCTTTGGCCTGAGGCTAACTCACCACAGAGTAGGTCTTTAGGAATGCACCCGTCTTGCATGTGGTGCACATGACCGAGCCAGCGCAGCTGTCTTTGTTTCAGTAGCAGGCGTTGGAGCACTTCTGTGTTGGTGATCCTATCTGACCAAGATATGCCAATGATGCGCGGAAGGCAGTGCATGTGGAAGGGATATATCACATATATATCCCTATTACATGTCATCTTCCTGGATTTGGCCCACTGTTTGTTCTAGACTATCTAGATCCCATTAGACACTGAAAATGACAGTGCAAAATGAATGTTTTCACAGATAGTGCCATAGGCCAGGATTGTTCCCCTTCATCTCTGCCTCCTAGTTTCTTTGGCTTTCTCTAAGTCTCAGTTAAATCCCAATTTCTGAAAGAAGCCTTTCCCAGTCTTCCTTAATCTTAGAGCCTTCCCCCTGAGATCATCTCCAATTTATCTTGTGTGTGTGTGTGTGTGTATAGTCTGTACATAGTTCTTTGCATGTTGTCTCTTCCATTAGGCTGTGAATTCCTTGAAAGCAGGAACTGTTTGTTATTATTTTGGGGTTTGTTATATATTTTGTACTTTTATTGCCTTGCAACTCATGCTATACAGATTGTTCCAAAAGTCTCAGTTCAACTTTAAGCTTTAATAGATACTTAAACCATTTTTAAAACTATAAAAAGTACATTAAGACTTTTGAAATTTAAAGAACTAAGTCCAGAGTCCTGATTATTGAACTGATTATTGATAACCTAGAGGGAGGTCACCAGGATTATATCTGAAGGCTGTGGCTTTATTGCTGTCCCCTTCAACAATTTTTGTCAGTGATTTGCTTATCAAATATGGCAGTAACACAGAACTCAGAGGACTCATTCACACTGTGATAACAAAATGAAAATTTTGAATCATTTCAACAATCCTAAATTGAGGTTAAAAGCATCAGTTAGTCAAATACAGGATGAGAGATCTGACATTCAGGCAGGTCACGTGAAAAATACCTGGTTGATTGTAAGTTCAATATGAGACAAAAGGGTGAGTTGATCGCTTTAAAAAAAATGTAAGGAAATTTGAGACTGCATTAACAGAAGCAAAGTATGCAAGCAAGGAGGTAAAGGTCTAAATGTAGATTTTACTCATCAGATCTTATCTACAGTATTGTTTTCAGTTTGGGCGCCATATTTTAAGAGAAAGATTGAGAAGCTGGATTGTGTATAGAGAAGAGTGATCAGAATGTAGAAGGATGTGGAAATTATGTCATACCAAAAAAAAATAATAAAGGAACTAGGTATCTAGTTATACTTAACAACTGTGTGACTGTGAGAAAGTCACTTAACTTCTGTCTGCCTCAGTTTCTTCAATTGTAAAATGGGGATAACAGCGCATACTTCACCAGGTTGTTGTGAATATTTATAAAGCACTTAACAGTGCCTAGAATGTAGCAGGTGTTAATAAATTTTTCCTTCCTATTGTTTAGAAAATAGAAAACTAAGAGGACATAATACTGATTCACATCTCCTGTAGTTGTGGTTGTTCAGTCATGTCTGACTCTCCATGACCCCATTTGGGGTTTTCTTGGCAAAGATACTGGAGTGGTTTGCCATTTCCTTCTCTATTTTACAGATGAGGAAACTGAGGCAAACAGGGTTGTGCCGGGGCCACACAGATAGCAGGTTTCTCTAAAACTATCCCCACTATTTCCTATAGCACAAAAGTATAATATAATAGCTAACATTTACATAGAGCTTACTAGGTGCCAGGCATTTTGCTAAGAGCTTTACAATTATTATCTCATTTCATCCTCACAACAACCCTGAGAGGTAGGGGCTATTATTATCCCCATTTTACAGATGAGGAAACTGATGCAAACAGAAGTTAACTAATTTGCTCAGGGTTCCATAGCTAGTGAGTATCTGAGGCCAGATTTGAACTCATATTTTCCTGACTCCAGGCTCTGCTCTCCATTTATTGTACTAATACAATACAATGTGATAGCTACTCCAATACAATATAATAGTATTCCATTATATTCATGTACCATAATTTATTCATCAATTTTCCAATTGATGGGTACCCCTCTCTTAGTTTCCAGTTCTTCACAACCACTACAGAGCTACTATTAATATTTTGTGCATTTTCCTTTTCCTCTTTCTTTGATCTCTTTGGGGTAAAAGGCCTAATAGTGGCCAAAGAACATGCATAGTCTAGTAACTTTGTAGCCACAGTTCTAAATTTCAGAGCTGGTCTAAGTTGCATCACATGGAGTTACCAATGCTATTTCTGGTCAGGGAAGTCAATGAAGGAGCTTTTTAGCTACAAGGAGAGCCCAGCAGAGGGTGCTGGGAATCTATAGTAGGAAAATGCTGGCAGAGAATTCTAAACTCCTTGGCAATTGTCCTCAGGGCATGCTGGGAGGCAAGATAGAGGAGGGAAGACTAATGAAGCTACCATGAAAAGAGTCCATTTCCTCAGTTTATGAATTCAGAGTTTGGGAAAGAACAAGAGATCATAAAAATAATATTCATGTTAATATTAATGGTAACAACTATGGCCAGCTTTGTGATGGTGAGCAGGCATGTACCCATGGAGTATAATTTGAAGATAGCTCACATTTCTATAAAGTTTACAAATCCCTTTCCGTACAAAATTCTATGAGGTTGGAAGTATAAATATCATCCCCATCTTACAGGTAAGGAAACTTAAGCTTGGAGAAAGATAAACTGGTTCAGTGTATATCAGAGCCAGGATCCAAAGAAAGGTTACCCGATTAAATTCAGACCTCTTGTTACCCTATCACAAAAGGAGACTCCTTCCTGGAAATATGTGTGTATACACATACATACGTGTACACACACACACACACACACACACATATATATATATATCTACATACATACATACATACATACATATTTTCCACTAGTCTGCCATGCTACCATTGGAGATTCAGTCCTTTGACTTAAATCATTGCCTTCTCTAGACATTTTCTGTTGAAATTTAAATACTCATCAGAGTTGAAATGTAAATTCTCATGAATGAGTTAGCAAATGAACAGATAAATGAGTGAAAAAGTATTTGTTGTTATTTTCTTATCAGATTACGGCTGTCATTTGTAAGAGCCCCTAGAGAATGAAGCAAAGCCCAAGCTTGTTTTCTTGGGGGAGAAAGTGGAAGAATGAAATCTGGGACATGAATCACGACTCAAATTGACTTCCATAAAGGGAGCCCTCTTGGTAGCCAAAAGCTAGTGCTAGGGAGTGGGAAGGAGTGCACAAAAAAGGGAAACAGAATAGCCAGGAAACAAAACTTGCTGGTAGAAGTAGTCTCAATAAGCTCTGAATTGTAAACACTGTTTTCCTAAAGACAAAAAATACTTTCATAGATATTATGTGTCTTCCAAACCCTCCTAGAGGAAAGAAAGAATATAGAGAAAGGGATCACTGTTTTAGTATGTGTTGGATTTCTGATTTACTGCTTAAAGCCATTTTTGTGTAACATTCAGGTGAAACACCAGGAGGAAAGTTACAAAACATTGGAGATGCTATGACCATGTAGATAGGACTAGTCCAACATACGATAACTAATAATTAGAATAATTAATACCTACAATTAATAATAATATCATTTATATAGCACTTTAAGGTTTGCAAAGTACTTAACAAAAATTATCTTATTTTATCCCCGCAACTACCCCCATTTTACAGATGAGGAAACTGAGCCAGGCAGAGGTTAAGTGACTTACTGAGGGTCACCCTGCTAGTGAGTATCTGAGTCTGAATTTGAACTCAGGTCTTCCTAATTCCAAGTGTAGTGTCTATCCATTGTGCCACTGTGCTGTTTTAGCAAATGCCAGGGCTCTGGGGTCTAGGGATTAGGTCTAGAACTCAGGAAATAATTCTATTGAGGGACCCATTCCATTTCAGAGATGGTTCCAAGAAGTTCAATGTGATTGGATCTAAAATTCCCTTTAAAAAGGCCAGAGTGATTTCAGGAATCAGCGGGAATCTGAGTCCCCAGAATCAATCAGTAGCCCTATTACTTAACTCTCTCTTTGCAAACACTAATCCCTAATTCCCAGCATAGTTTTTAAAATTCCTTCATATGGTTTAGTATCTGTTTGACCAAGGCAAGACTAGCTCTGAAAATGCCATAATTGTCTTGGCTTTAAAGGATGGGATTGGGTAAAGGTGCCAAAATTCTGACAGTGATATCTGTGCACACATGCTGAGTTTCCCCAAATCAGATCCTAGGCCACTGGGATATCTGTTAACAATACTCAGAGGTCTTTTCACTGCTAAAAGTTAAAGTTATTTATCTTGCTCACATATTTAAAGAAGACAATACATTAAGTTATCTACATATGTGATGATTTAAAGGTTGGGTTTAAAAAAAAACCTGACCTCACCAACAATAATTACAATAAAGTTACAGAATGTGAGAGCTGACTGGGACCTGAGAAATCTAAAGTTATTGCTTCCATATCATGGGAGTTAGGGATGGGCACTCCAGTGATCAGGAAAAGCTGTATAAAATATTTTGGCTCTCCCTTTCTACCAGAGAAGAAGTCTGATTTTTTTCTTTTTCTTGTATGGAGTTTTTACAGTACCTTATTGTAAAATTTGGGTGAAGTATTTGGTCATAGATTACATGTAGGTCAATGTTAAGTAAAGATACTGTGTGAAAAAGAAACAAAAATATAAAATAAATGTGACACTTAAAAGTGTACTGGAGGAATAGGAGTTGGTGAACATGCAGAGCTACACTTCTAGGGTAGGAGTCTGGAGTGATGAAAGTGTGGTCACCTGCAACTTGGTGGTAATTTCTGATGCTGACCCTCAATCTATCCGAACTGAAATGGGGAAAGTTATGATGTGGAAGGGATAACTGTAGTCCAATTCATCATGTTGCCAATGAGAAAACAAAGGCCTAGGAAAAGAATGTAACATGGCTAATAACTAACATAGAATGCTTAAATAACCTGAGGATGTTTGGCATGGAAAAGAGAAAAATGAGTGGCCATGACCCCTGTCTTCAAATATCTGAAGAGTTGTCAGGTAGAAGGGGGGTGGGCCCCATAGGGCAAAACTAGGATGAAAGGGCAGAGGTTCTAGGGAAGCAGATTCTAGCTCTATGTAACAATTAGAGTTTTTGCAAATGGGCTGCTTGAGTAAGTAGTGCACATTCTGTAAGGTATTCAAGAAGAACCTGGATAATATTGTAGAGAAGAGTCATGCTTCACATAGGGATTGGATGAAATTACCCCTCAGGCACCTTTCAACTCTAAGATTCTAATTCTGTGAAAAATATTTACCCTTACTTGCCATACAGCCAAAAATTCACATTCTATTATCTTACATCAAGGTCTTTCTAAATCTGGGATTAGCAGACTATAGCCTGAGGGTCACGCCAGTCCTGCCACCTGTTTTTGTACAGCAAGGGAGCTAAGAGTGTTTTTTACATTTTAAAATTAAATTAAAAAAAAAAAACTTAGCTCGGGGGCCCTAGAAAAACAGGCAGCGGGTTTGGTCTGTGGGTTGTAGTTTGCTGACCCCTGTAATCTAGAAACATGTGCATTCCCTAGCCAAGCAAGGTCTGTATTTTATTGTCTAAGGACCAGCCTATCTAAATTTGGATAGATTCATTCCCATAGGGCAGGCTTTCAGATGATGTTGTTTGTTTGTTCACAGAAACTCATTAAGATTGTTTACTAAAGAATAAAGGGGTACTAGTCTTTTGGAACCGAGGATACTTACCTGTAGAAGCCAGAGGGCCTTAAGAATCTAAGGATCAACAACTGACAACCCCTTGCGGGGGCAGCTAGGTGGCCCAGTGGATAAAGCACCGGACCTGGATTCAGGAGGACCTGAGTTCAAATTCGGCCACAAACACTTGACACTTACTAGGTGTGTGACCTTGGGCGAGTCACTTAATCCTCATTGCCCCACAAAAAAAAAAGAAAGAAAAAAATAAACTGACAACCCCCCAAAAAGGAGTTCAATTCAATGAAAAAGCCACTGCATTTAAATACAAATGCACCATATTCAAATCCCAGCTTGGTCACTTAGTGTGTGACCTTGGTCAAGTCATTTGTTGTTATTTATAATTATTATGTCCCATCCTCAAGTTCTTCATTTGTCAGATGATAATATTTTCAATACCTTCCCCAAAGGTTTACTATAAAGATCAAGTAAAATAATATCAATGCCATTATAAATCATAAAGTGCTATTTAAATGATAAACTATTACTAAGAGATAGACTTTACTAAAGATAGACTTTGCTTCACAATTTTACTTGGGGCTGGCCCTGGTCCTCTTCTTACCATGGAGATGAAAAAACATCCAGACCCAGTGGGCTGACAGTTCTTTTGGCAGCCTGTTTAAAGATTTGCTTCTCTAACTTGGCCTTGATTTTTGTAATGGGCCGCAAGCCACTGTGGTTTGGGTCTGATTACAACAGTTATTTAGGTCATTTCTTCCTGGTCTTGGATGATGACAATTAAATAGGACTACTTTAAAGCATTCTAAAATGTATTCGTCTTTAATCACAATTAATGGGGAGAGAGGGGACAAGCTTTGGTCTTGAGCTGGCAGAATCTACCTTTGGTTCTAGTGTGTTTTGCTAATGCTTTATGATTTTGTTGTTGTAGCCGTTGTTGTTGTAGATGATGATAATGACTGTACTTTTAAACAGACTGGGGTAAAAAAAAGTTTTTTGGTTATAGTTTCCAAAGTAGTATTTAAGAAATAAAGGGATAAGAGGGCATAGCAGTCATGTTGTATATGTCACTGACTGGTCATCTTTAAGATGACTGAAACTGGTGACTTGAGTCATAGAGCAAGCCTACTCCTCAAAAGTGGAAGTTTTAACTAAGCTTATTCATGTTCACCTACCATCTGGATGTAGATGACACACAAAGCTAACTCTTTAAAAGCTTTCTCCCACAAATCAATTTTTTTAAAGAAATAATATTTTATTGTTATTATTAAAACATCGACATCACTTCCGGATGATTCCTGTCCCATCATAGAACCTTTCTGTGTACCGAGGAATTATATGTAAGCAAACAAGTACCCTGGCAAAACCATCAACATATACCTCATTGTGAATCTATAGTCAATAGGAGGAGACGAATTTTATCATTAGTCCCTTGGAGCCAAGATTAGTGAATGCATCAATCACACTTTTAATGTCTTTCAGTGCTGTTTACATTATCCCCATAGCCAGGATCTTCAAATCTATAAGATTTCTCAAAATGAACATCTCAGTAAATGTCCATCTAGATGCCGAGTATTGGTAGAGAACAGTATAACTAGATTCAAACCAAAACTACTCATCATCCCTCCATGGCATTCTCCCAGGCTGTTTTCCTACCACAATGGACAAATATAAACTGATGCCAGAAATATTGAGGTATTTTTTTAAGTCACCATTATCTTTTATTGTGAACATTTTTGCCAAACTTGTTTGGATTTTACTTTATGTCCCTGTAACTACTTTATATCCTGCTCTTTTCAGCTTTACATCTCCTGAAGCCATTCCTTCCTCTTCAGGTCAACAGTTCCTGCTAGGTTTGTCACCCTAAGTAAAATGGAAAAGCAACTGAAATTTGTCTTTGGTGCCCACACCTTTCTTTTTCTTCTTTCATACTGTTTTGCTTCTTCCACAATTCATTCACCTTGGTTCACAATGCTCTCCTTCCTCAGGCATCTAAACTTAATAAATGCTTATTGATTAGTTGATTGAAGAAAGGGTTTCGGAAGGAGGAGGAGGAAAAGGAGATGAAGCAGAAGAAGGAAGATGAGGAGGAGGAGAAGGAGGAGGAGGAAGATGAAGAGGAAGAAGAAGGTGATGTAGGTGATGATGACAATGATGACAATATAGAAGAAAGGAGTAGTCAAGGAGTTAGGAGATGTTGCAGTGCCATAAAAACTAAAAGCAAAGAAAAAAATTGTCTGTTCTTGTTCACTTATATTCAGATTTTCATAACCCCCATGGACAGTATGGTCCCTGGGGTTTTCTTCGCAAAGATGCTGGAAAGGTTTGCCACTTCCTTCTCCAGTGGATTAAAACAAACAGAGGTTAAGTGACTTGCCTAGGGTCATACAGCCAGTATCCAAGGCTGGATTTGAGCTTGGGTCTTTCTGACGTTAAACCCAGTGCTCTACCCACCAAGCCACCTAGCTGCCTGCTAGGTTGGTCAATAGTTTCGATTAATATAGAGAAGTTAAATAGAATAGGGGTAAGAAATAGTTACAAGAAAGTCACTGGAGATCTTTAAGAGAACAGTTTCACTGAGTGATGAGAAGAGACATTCATTGTAAAGGGAGTAGATGAGAAAAAATGTTGTGAATGGATATGAAAGAAATCCCTGGATTTTTGAATTGGAAGAAACCATAGAGATCATTCAGTTGAGGGGTTCTTAACTTTTCTTAGTGTCGTTCCCCTGCTTTGGCAGGTGGGTGATGCCTATGGAGCCTTTCTCAGAAAAAATGTTTTGTACAATACAATATGTAGCATTATTGCAAAATAGATTATATTGGAATATGATTATCAGCATTTTTAAATAGTTCATGGACTCCAGATTAATAACTGCTGATTCTAGTCTAATCCCCTCTTCAAAAGGAGAAGGAAGAAATGAGAATTCAGAAGCCAAACTGTGTTAAATAATGTGCCAAAGGTGGCATAAGTAATAAGTAGAGGCACCTGAATTCTTTTGACTGAAAATACAGGAAGGACTCTTTCTAAGGCATTGAATTGCTAGCTAGAAGGTTTATGAAAAGAAGTCTGTGGGGATCCAGGAGCTTTGAGTGTGTCTGGAGGCAGAAGGGAAGAGTCCTATACAGAGGCAGCATTTGAAGATAGTGAAAGTGGAAGATAGTTGTGGAAGCAATTACTCAAAAAAAAAAATGAGAACAAAGGAGAATGAAAGAAGAGGGGAAAAGGTTAGCTTTAGATGAAAGGAAGAGAACACGCATTTATTAAGCACCTATTGTCTATCAGGCACCATGCTAAGTATCCATTGGCATCTAGTTTCCTAGCTTTAGAGAAGAGAAATAGCTCGTTTTCTCTGAGTTTAGATGGGATCCACAGGCAGCACCCAATGCCAAAGGGGCCCATGCATGACACAAAAAAAGGTTTTAAACCCCTAAACTGAATGATTTCTATGTTTTCCACTAATTTCCTTCCTTTTGTGGTTTATACTCATTCACAATATTTTTTCTCTTCCTACTTCCTTTACAATTAATGTCTCTTCCTACCACTCAATGAAACTGTTCTCTTAAAATCTCCATTCTTGTAGCCATTCCTTAGCCCTTATACTATTTAACTTCTCTATAATAGTTGAAACTATTGACCAGGCTAGACTAAAAAAAAATCTTTCATCTATTAGTTTTTATGGCACCAGAACATCTCCTAATTTCCTGACCACTCATTTCTTCTATATTGTTTTTTTTTCCTCCTCCTCTTCTTCTTTCCAAACCCTTTGCTCAATCAACCAATCAACAAGCACTTGTTAAGTGTTAAAGCTCTGAGTCCAGTCATTTGTTCTTTTTGTACATGGTCTCTTAGAGTTCATCTTTTCTCATGATTTCCAAGAACCACACGAATTAGAGTTTATAATGACATCCTCTACTCCAACCCTTTCGTTTTACAGATGAGGAACCTGAGGCCCCAAAACTCAGTGCAGGGTTACTCAAGTAGTGAGTAAGAGTGTCACGGGTCTTCTGACTCTAAATTTCATTCCTTTTTCTATTACACTAAACATTTAATTATCTCTTCCAAGCAGATAACTCCCAAAGTCAGCCCAAATCTCTTACCTGTGCTCCAATTCTGTTCCCAGTTATCTATAGGGTACTTCAACTTGGATGTCCTACCGTTGCCTCAAATTCAACATCTCTATAACTGAAATTATAGAACCATTCAATTCTTAAAGCCAAAAATATAATTCAGGCATAATCTAGTCTCAGCTACTGCATTTTTACAGACAAGTAAAATTAAAGTACAATACTGCATTGATAGTTAATGATGGGGATAATACTTGAGTTGAAATCTTCTAACTCCCAGTCCACTTTCCACTGTTTGGTACTAATGCATCTTCTGCACCAAGCTAATCTTTTTACCTATTATATCATCAATGGAACTACCACTATTTGAGCTTCCCAGGCCACAGTCACCAACCTCTGACAATTATTCCTTTGACAGATCTCTCAACTTTGCTCCCTTTCCCAGTATTGCCACTACTACCTTCCCAGTCCAGATCCTCATTAACTTTTACCTGAATTCTAAAAAATTATCTATTTCCAATCTCTCTTCCCTTCAATCTTTCCCATATATTAGTTTCAAGCTAATTCTTTCAAAACAATATTTTATTTAAAAATAAATGCCTTTTTATAAAATTAATTCCCTTTGTTCTTCCAGGGGCAGCTAGGTGGCACAGTGGATAGAGTCCAGGCCCTGAAGTCAGGAAGACTTGAATTCAAATCCAGCTTTAGACTCTTACTAGCTGTGCGACCCTGGGCAAATCACTTAACCTATGTTTGCCTCAGTTTCCTCATCAGTAAAATGAGGATAATAATAGCACCTGCCTCCCAAAGTTGATTCAAGTGTCAAATGAGATAATAATTGTAAAGCACTTAGCACAGTGACTGGCACATAACAAACACTATATAAATGTTAGTCATTATTATTAGTATTGTCATATCACTTTCATATATATATATATATATATGTGTGTGTGTGTGTGTGTGTGTGTGTATTCCTCCCCTCCCCTTTCCCAACAAAATATCAATTACATTTTTAAAAAGAGAGAAGAAAACAGCTCAGCAAAACTAATATCTTGACCTTGTCAGATATTTATACTATATAGGCATAGTCCCTTACCTTTGCAATGAAAGGGGTTAGGTGTATTTTTCTATTTTCTTTTCCTGGATCAAACTTAATCATCATAATGACACAGTATGTTTCACTTTATTTGCCATTCTATTTACATTGATGGATTTACTCTGTATTTTGTTCTCCTGGATATTCTGTACATTGCTTTGTTCAGATCACCTTATATTGTTAGGACTGAAATGAATTAAAATTACACAGTAGATGTCTAAGTGTAAGTGTTTGAAGTTGGATTTAAACTCAGGTCTACCTGACTCTAGGTTCAGTGCTCTAGCAATAGAGCCACCTAGCTTCCTACATAATAATAACTGACCTTCATAAAGCAGTTCAGATTTTCAAACACTTTACATATATCTTATCATTCTGAACAACTCTACGAGGTAAAGGTTACAGATATTATTGCCCCCATTTTACAGATAAGGAAATTGAGGCTCAGAGCCTTTAAGTAGTGACAAAACTAGCTAGTAAGTGCCAGAGGTGGGAATGCAGGCCAGGTCTCTCCTAATTCCAAGTCCCCTACTCTTTCCAGGATACATTAAAAGAGTCTTTAATGCTCCTCTTTCTATATAATAATGCGAGGTGATCCCCTTGTCTCTTCTTTCTCTTTGTTTCTGTTCTCTATCCCTTCCCCCTCCCCCCAAATAAGAACATGCATATTCATAATAAAACAGATGATTGTTTTGCAGGAGTGGAAGGGAGAGAACACTGTGTTATTGCCTCAGGCTCAGGAGTCCATCTTTACTATATAACAACCCTATTGGCGTACAATAACCCAGCAATTTTCACTTTAGTGTATATATTCCTGACTTTTTACTGGCACGTTCCCTTTATATTCAATTCATTATTTACTGGTATACAATATCACCTCAATAGGCAAAACAATACAAGGCATTTGGTTTGTGGGAGTGAACAAGGTCTGAGAGTTCATTGAAATTTTATTGTCTGGCCCGATGTAAATTTGTTGAATGAGCTCATAAAAGGCCTAGCAGTGAATCAAAATGAGAAACTGACCAAACAGTGCCTTGGATTTTTCTTTTCTTGGTGTTCTAACTTTGGACCCCAGAATTTCTATCCAATAGATTCCTATGCTTCCAGTTCAGTTCCAGCAAATAGTAGGACAGGATGAGTTGAGGTAAGTGAAAGATGGTTTGTCTTTTTGTGTGAACTCTGAGAAATGGAAGGATGCCAAAGGAGAATGAACACAATGGGTTTTGAACCATAAGCTGTAAACCTAGAGTGGTTTCTACTCAGTGCCAGGCAGTCAAGTCTTTGAGTGACTCAGAGTAGATTTTCTTGTTGGAGACCCATGCCTTTCAACGTGTCCTTTCTGTTGAGCAAGATCAGAGTATTAGCCACTCCCTGGGCTATTCTGCATTTTCCTGGACTGCTCTTTAACTGGCTAGCCTTACCCCAGAAGAAGCGGAGAAATATAACAGGGAAAGGCTCAGTTTCAGTTGTGATGATACCTGGAGCCTTCTATCGATCCCTACTCAGTGTGTCTGGTTCCTTTTTTAAAGAAAGTCAGTTGGTCGTTACAAAAAGAACCGATTCCCCCCTCTCCCCGAGTTTTTTTTAATTAGTATTCATAATAATAATAATAATAATAATAATAATAATTAACACTTGTGTAGAACTTACGATGTACCAGGTACTATGCTAAACACTTTACAATTATTGTCTTATTTGGTCCTCAAGACAACTCTGGGAGGTAAAGGCTGTTATTATGCCCATTTTCCAGATGAAGAGACTGAGGCAAACGGGGTTTATGTGACTTGCCCAGGGTCACACACATAAGCTCGTAAGTGTCAAAGGTTGTATCTGAATTCTGGTCTTCCTGGATCCAGCACTCTATCTACTGTGCTACCTGTGACAATGATCATTCTTAAAGAGTTACTTAATTTTTAGGTGAATGCTAAGGACAAGTTTTGGATAATATTCTGTCTCCCTGTAACAGGTCAGGAAAATTTAAGCTATTAACAGCCTGCCCGGGAATTATTACTTACCCTATGCCAAAGGGGGAAAACACATATTAGGATTTTGATCTGCAAAATTGCATGATTTGAAGTTATATGCAGCTACATTTGCCCCTGCTTCAACCCTTCTAGGGGTGTTTGCTACGTGTAGACAGCAGAGTATCCTCAGAAAATGCCTGCCCGCTCACAACTAGCTCGCTTTACCCCAGGGAGGGACCCCTGACCAAAGGAACAGGAGTAAGGAGTTGGTTGGGGAAGGTTTGAGGAGAATTAGGCATAAAAATATTTACCAGTCTACCAGAAACCCAAATAGCACAGATCCTTCAGCTATTTGTTCTAAGAAAACTGGACTGTTTTTCACCACCTGAAGCAGAAGTGTGACTCTTAAGGAGAGTCCATTCGTGAAACCTGTGGCCCTATTATCATCAACAACAGTGTGCTTAAGCTAAGAAATTCAAAGCAGGAAGCTTCATTTAATAATTCTTTAGGTTACCCTCATCAAGAATTTACCACAAACAATATTTTATTTTTCAAACTTTATGTATTCTAATTTTAAAACAAAACAAACAAAATCTAAACAAATAAAACGTCAGTGCTCTCTTCCCAGGAAAACAATGACAAGTTTCCCTTCTATTAACCACAACCATAACTGGAGATAAGCTTCTACTAGATTCCCAAAAAGTCCCCATCCCCTTTACCATGACCACTGTCTACCTCCTATCTGGCCATTATTTTGTATTTGGGGGATAAGGGGAAGTGATGATCCAGATGATATCATTATAGCCAGAAAGTCAGTCCTTAGGCTGGTCCCAAGTTCCTCTATTCTAGGCGTCACTCATTCAGTCTCTCTAGAAGAAAGGCGGAAACTAGTCCCAAGTGGGGATCCATGATTGGGGTAAAGTGCACCACATGCCATGGAAACACACACCTCCCCTGCTGGGTTGAACCTCCCCTCCATGACAGTGCTCCCAGACTCCTTCCATAATACAGATTCTGAGATGAGTATCTGACAAGAAGGCAGAGTCAGGTCGGAACTTACCATGGTGAGTAGGGTTTTCCTAGATCATGGTGCTAAACCCAGAGGATTGAGTTAAATGAATAGAAAGCTCTGGAGGGGAAAGATATTTACATCCTGTTTTGTTTTGTTTTGTTTTGTTTTGTTTTGTTTTAAGTAAGGCAGGAAAAACAAGATAGCTAATGTGAAGTATTTAGAATACATTACAGTAAATTTTCTGTTACTCAGTCCAGCTCACCCAAACAGAGTTTTAAGGGAAAGGAAGTCTGAGGTTTGTTTTTATTCATTTATTTGTAGCTCTGCTGTAGATACTGTTGAGTATGTGGTAATCGCAAGGCAGATGTTACAATGAAGTTTCTCTGGGAGGTTTAGTTGGCATTTTTTAAAAACAGGACTTGGATTAAAAATCTTTCTCTTCCCCCCCCAAAAGAAAAAAAAAAGTTTAATGACTGAGGCAATCCGGAGCCCTGCTTTGAAGCTCTCTCCTGAAAACTAGAGACAATCAGGGAAGCTTTAATTTTCTTTATTTCCATGAATCAGTTCTGAACTATTACAGGTTTGAGAGACAGGAGATTGTTGGGGACCCCCCAGTTGGGAAGTTAGTCCATTTCGTGGCCCGTGAAGTCTATGCTTGGGAAAGTCACATCTATGCTTGGGAAAGTCACTGTAGCACTCTAGTTAAACTTGGTCTGAGCAACAAGACTTAATGGAGTGTCCATTTGAAAGTAATAGGGATGAGTCCTTTCCTCCTACAACTAAAACTGTCTCTCCCTTCACTTCAAGTATGACAAAGTTCCTATAAACATGTGTTTCCTGAATGACTCCTTCACTATTTTCTTATTTTGGCAGGAATGAAATTAGATAGAGAAATAAAATGGTTTGAGTAGGGGGTCAAGGCCAGTCAAGGATATGAGATGATCCAATGCCACCCCATAATGCACTTGTTTAACAAGGACTTCTGCGCCTTCAATTTTATCAGTCAAATGTAATTTTGACCAATAGAATAAGTATTGCACATCTCAGCCAGGCTCGTGTTTTTTTCTTCTATTCCATTCCCAAAAGACTTCGGAGAAGTGGAAATCAATAAATTGATCAGGAACTTGTCTCATACCTACTTCAGTAATATCACAGGCCCATTTTCTAAAGAATAGTTGTTCATTATGGAAAGAGACTGAAACATTTCCATTTGACAGTTTTATCTGTTTTTACTACAGTACAACAAAAAACAATAGAATCATTTAGAGTGTCTTCATAAATAACAGACTTAAAAATCTTGAACCTAGAGAACTTTTACATATATGTGCATGTATAAAACACACATAAATATGTGTACATATTTGTATATGTACGTAGACACATATATGTGTAGATATATAGATACATTGATGTATGTGTATTTGGAGGAAGAGGGAGGGAAGGAGAGCAAAGGATAATTTAGTTTTGATATTTTAAATTTTAATAATTTATTATTAAAGCATTTACTAAACACCTTCGATGTGTCTGACACTGTGCTAAACACTTTACAAACATTATCTCATATCCTCACTACAACTCTGGGAGGTAGGTGCTGTTATTATCCCTATTTTACATATAAAGGAAACTGAGGCATATAGAGGTTAAGTGATTTGCTCAGGGCCACACAGATAGCAATTAAGACTACATTTGGGGGCAGCTAGGTGGCTCAGTGGATAAAGCACTGGCCCTGGATTCAGGAGTACCTGAGTTCAAATCCGGCCTCAGACACTTGACACTTACTAGCTGTGTGACCCTAGGCAAGTCACTTAACCCCCATTGGCCTGCAAAAAAAAAAAAAAGACTACATTTGAACTCAGGTTTTCCTGACTCCAAATGTACAGCTCTATCCACTGTACCACCCAGCTGTCCTTATATTTTTTTGAGTCATGTAACTGTTGTTACTATTGCAAATGTACTATACAGATATATCTCATTTAGTTAATAACTTTTCACTCTAAATTCAAAATTTTGAAAAAATCAGATTATATTTTCCCATGATTCATATTTGTGTATTAGCAATTTGTTTTGAATTCTACTAGTTCTTCAGGTGGCAGTGTATATATGTGTGTGTGTATGTATGTATGTATGTGTGCACACTAAGTACTTAATAATAAACACTACTAAAAGAGTTCTCATTTTTATTTATTTATTTTTTTTTTTGAGAGGCAATGGGGATTAAGTGACTTGCCCAGGGTCACACAGCTAGTAAGTGTTAAGTGTCTGAGGCCAGCTTTGAACTCGGGTCCTCCTGAATCCAGGGCCAATGCTTTATCCACTGCGCCACTTAGCTGCCCCAGAGTTCTCATTTTTAAAATAACAAGGTTAAAGAAACTTAGAAATTCAAGTTGACATTATGGATAATGCCTTTGAAGTATTTGGAGATGAAATGTGCTGTATAGAGAAATCTTGTACTGCAAGAAAATATTTTTATAGTTACATGTATATACACACATTATTTACATATTATAGCTGTATGTATGTGCATATATGAGCATTATATATGTGTATATATACATATGTATGTATATATTCATATATATAATTGAGTGGGTGTTAAAGATGACAGGCAATCTACAAAGCCATTTCTAATGAGAAGGTCCATTGAATTGATCCATCACACTCACCTAGTTCTTAGGTTTTTGTAATCATGTCATAGCAACATGAGAAGATCACTGGGGTAGCTACGTGGCACAGTAGATAGAGCACAGACCCTGGAGTCAGGAGGACCTTAGTTCAAATCCAGCCTCAGATATTTACTAGTTGTGGGATCCTGGGCAAGGAAAGAAAGAAGAAAGGATGTAAGGAAGGAAGAAAGTTCCCTGGTCTTGGAGTCAGAAGACCTGGGTTTGAATTATAGCTCTGGCATTTAATAGTCATGTCACCTTAGATAAATGACCAAACTTTCTGTGAACCTCTGCTTTGTCACATAAAATGGAGCATGCTTGTCCTTTTTTTTCCAAGTCAATGAGGGTTAAGTGACTTGCCCAGGGTCACACAGCTAGTAAGTGTCAAGTGTCTTAGGCCAGATTTGAACTCCAGTCATCCTGAATCCAGGGCCGGTGCTTTATCCACTCTGCCATCTAGCTGCCCTATCCCCAAAGCATTCTCAGAAGGCAACATTGGACTTGGAATCAGAAGGCTTGGGTTCAAATTCTGTCTCTGCTACTTATTATTGGCCTCATGATTTTAGTCAACTCTCTCAACCTCGTGGCCATTACATTCCATAATGTAAAATCAGAATTATAATACTTGTATAAACCTCCTAGGGTTTTGTGAAGCAAGTGTTTTGTAAATCTTATAGTACTATATAAATGTGAGATAGTAATAGTTAAAAGATTCTCCTTGCCCTATCACCTCCAGCAGCAAAGAATGAACTGAGTTTAGTGGATAGAGAGATGATCTTGGAATCTGAAGAACCTGAGTTCATATGGATCCTCTATCGTAGAGCTGCTGTGTAACTGGTCAAGCCTATTAATTTCTTAGTGCCTCCAAACATTCTCTAAGATATAAATTGTGAATGGTTACTGATCACATTGGCAGACAGGGTTCCCCACTAGGAATTCCCTATACAGATGAAATTACAGATCCAACCTCCCTCTCCCCCCACATAATAACTGACATTAATATTATATATATACAGGAGTGCGCTAAAGACTATTTGATTGTTAAATTTTCAGTGTGATCATTCACACCTTGCAAACAGGCAAATGCTACAAATCAGTACTTAATTTATTGTTTTGTTGATTTTCTAGACTTAAAGAGGTAGAGAAAATGTTAATAATACAGAGTAAATTTAAAAGTGTGCAATCACCCCCCCCTCCCCCCGTTGGAGAGATAGTTGTTGAACATTTGCCAGCCCATGCCCTTATATTGCTTTGAATTTTTGCAAGGTACATTACATTAGAATCACAAGATGTGGGGAGATAGGTATAACATTAAAACTGATCTTTCTATCAGATAATAAACTTTTTTAAAAAGGTTAAAAACACGAAGAAGGAAGGAGCTATGTCTATATTTTTAGTTCCCTTTCTTCTCCCCCAATCCACTAAACTCTTCTTTGTGTATAGCATTTGTTTAATAATTGGCAGGTAAACATGTATCAGTGAATATCCCTGCCGTAGAACTATCCTTTTAAGTCTTTCCCCATTAGTGATAGATTTGCACTCACCTCAAAATCTCCTGCCAAGGTCCCCTTGGTCACACAGGGGATCCTTTGGGATCAATAGAACACCTTACTAAACAATAGTGATAAAGTTTGTGTATACAAAGTAAACTGATGGCCATGGAACTCAAGCATATTCCCTTGCCATTATTAGTGCTGTCTTTTCAGTGTCTAGCTAATCTACCATACCTTTGGGTTGAAAATGTATGTAAATTATATAAAGCAAAAAGTTTAAAGCTTCTGAATCCATCCCTGGCTTATGCTATCAGAAAAGAAAATTTATTTGTGACACTGCTGGGATGAGAGCAGCAATTGGGGGCTATAACTTAGTATGAGTGTGATGTTGTTTATCCTTCATTCTCAGAGAGGATCATGACATTGGGGCGATGTCATGACTTGCACTGAATTGGCTTTAAGTGAGGGAGGACTGATGACTATGATATAGCATCAGAAGCTCTGCATTTGAAATTAAAGGGCCTCATTTTGAATCTTTGCCTTATGAATTACTGCTGATATCATTTAGGACAAATCACTTCATCTTTCTAAGCCTCAGTTTCCTCATTTATAAGTTGAGGGATCTGAACTAAATAACCTCCAAGTTTCCTTTCAGTTCCAAATCTATGGTACTGGATTACATGACCCCCAAAATGTAGTTCCAGTTTTAAATCTATAATCCTAAAGCTTGCTTACATGGTAAAAACTAGTTTATAGTTTAATGAGCACTTATAACAATATATGTTTTTGGAAATAATAATCTGTGGAAAATGTAATGAGGCAGGACAGAATAGCAGGAAGAATACTGAACAAGGAGTTCATAGATATGGGTTTGAATCCTGCCTGAGACACTTGCTGGGAAACCACTGATGAATCATTCAAAGCCTTCTTTTCCTCTTGTGTGAAATGGGGTCAATACTTGTGCTAACCACTTGACACAGTTGTTATGAGGAAAGTGTTTTGACAACTTCAAGTCACTATATAAATGTGCCATTAGCAGTAGTAAAAAGGAAAACAATCTCCTCAAATATTTGATATAAAACAGAAGTTGAGGGGATGGAAAAAAAATTCTCAACCAGAGAAATCTTTTTTTCTTCTTTGGATGTGGCTAGGGCAGATGGTCTTCTGCCCTTGGTTATCTTTTTAAAGAATCAAATTTCATCTTATAGTTGGCTTACAGTCCTGGCCTGGTTTTTCTTCTCTTCTCTTCTCTTCTCTTCTCTTCTCTTCTCTTCTCTTCTCTTCTCTTCTCTTCTCTTCTCTTCTCTTCTCTTCTCTTCTCTTCTCTTCTCTTCTCTTCTCTTCTCTTCTCTTCTCTTCTCTTCCTTCCTTCCTTCCTTCCTTCCTTCCTTCCTTCCTTCCTTCCTTCCTTCCTTCCTTCCTTCCTTCCTTCCTTCCTTCCTTCCTTCCTTTTAAATACAGTGCTGTTTCGACTATCCCTTTGGGCTTGGTATTATCTGCAAATATGACCAGCATTCCACCTTTGCCTTTGTCCAAAACTACTTCTTGGATAAGTCTCGGATTTAGACCTGGAAGGGACCTTAGATGCTTTCTAATCCAACGTCCTTATTTTATGGATGAAATTAAAGCACAGGGCGGTGGTGACTAGTTTAAGGTCACACAAGTAATGACCGAAGAGCTAATCTGAACCTAGATCCTTTGTCTATCTTCCACTACACGGTTCGGCCTCCGGCAAACTTCGGTGGGGATTCTCATTCTCATTCAGGTGCATCTTGGACTAAATGGTCTCCCTTCTTATTCTGAAATTCTTGGAGCTTTTGCCTTCATTTCTCCTTTTAGCTTTCCCCTTTTACAAGTATTGTCTTTGGCAAGGGAGGATCCTAGAACTTCCCCTTTTTCAATGGGTTCCTAAGACAGGAGCAGTTCGGGGAGGCAAGTAAGGTGACCTGAGGCACTCTGCTTTCTAGTTAGACGAAGTGATGTAACGGATGACATTGTACCCCTGAATGAAGGTTAGGGAGCCTGTCTCCGGCCTCCTTCAACTTCTTTGAGGCTGGGGGCAGCAAGGTAGTGGAGCCTTGTTATGCTTCCCCCTAGAGAAGGCTAGGGGTAGTGTCGGTGTCGGTTACCCGTTGGCTCCCTCCCTCCCAAAGTCTCCCCGGGCTTAACCCCGTGAGGCCGTGTAGCTGCTGCAGGCAGAGCGCTCCATCCAACCACTCCGCCTTTGTAAGGAGCCTTTTCCTGAACAAAGCAATTAGATACGAATAAACATTCGAAACTGCCACTTTGTAAACAAAGTGCACAATAGCTCCCCCGTGTTCTGCAGCTCAGGGGTGACAAGAGGAGTAGTGAGGAAGAAAGGAGCGGTGCAGTGTGGGGAGGGAGGAGGGGGAGGGAACGAGGGTCAGGTTGCTGGCTGCACGCACTCAGAGAGACCAGAGCACTCCCTTAAGTTTCTAATGAAGTAGAAGGTTGTCCCTGGAGATTAAGTTCACATTCTGTGTAACGCGGTCACCCCCAACGCCAACCCTGGGTAAGAAGGGGTTTGTGTAAGGCCTGGAACCGTGTGTATATAGTGCAGATCCCCTTGACACCCCAGTCACTTATACATACTTTTACTCCTGGCCTTTGCTAGAATCAGATGACTCGGGGTATAAGAGTTGACATCTCAGCCACCTTGAACCGCAGCTTTCTTGGCTCCAAGTATCCTGATCGCTCATTTTGGGTTCTGAGACGTCGTCGGTCTACTTCTCCCAGAAGAAAAACCAGAAATTCAGGGAATAGAACAAATCCCCTCCTATCCTATCTCGGGTCTCTACTGGGCCGCAGCTCTAAGACTCTAGTTAGCCTTGGTTCGTCTCAGCTAGGTGAAGACGCGCCTGGACGCAGAGACCCAGGGACAGAAAAAAGCTCGAGTTCGTCCGCTGGGCGTGTTGGGTAAAGCATATGACCCCCGTTGAACACCTACTTGCACAGACACCCATTGACCTCGCAGCCACCCCAGGAGTGTGCTGTGTGTGCTATTTTGCGGGCTCACGCAAGCCTCCAGGACTGGAGAACTTTGCAAGTGGCGTGAGTCCCAAGGAAATGAAAAACCGACGTTTGACGAATAAACGAAGCTCACGTAGATTAAAGCCAGTCTATCAAACAAGGACGTGAACTTTAAAAAAGAAAGAAAGAAAGAGAGAAAGAAAGAAAGAAAGAAAGAAAGAAAGAAAGAAAGAAAGAAAGAAAGAAAGAAAGAAAGAAAGAAAGAAAGAAAGAAAGAAGGAAGGAGGGAGGGAGGGAGGGAGGGAAGGAAGGAAAGAAGGAAGGGAGGGGGTCCTTGTTTTCTGACTAGGCAGGCAGGTCTATAGGTGTGTGTCTTTATTTATTTATTTATTTTTTGTTTGTTTGGTTTGGTTTTTTTATCTTCGTCCCTCCAGCCTGCGGTTTTCTCAGGAGCCGCGTGTGAAGTAAGGGCAAGGTGTCATCCGTTTTTGTGAGTCAGGTCCCAGTTCAGGGAAGGCCTTGATGGCAGGGATCTGATCCAGGGACCTACTAGTACAGTCCAGTGCCTCGTAATATCACCTGAGAGGGAAGTAAGGACCCGAGGCTAAATTCTGGGATTTTTGGCCAGGTTAGGTAGGACTTGGGCGATAGGCACCCTCAACCCGAAGTCTGAAAAAAGAATTCGTTTTCTTCTCACTTAGTAGGACAGCCTATACCTTTGGTGAAAGGGACACAGACGTGACCTACACAGCATGTCAGGGCATGGGGTAGCCCTGGGTCACCAAGACTGGGGTGGGGATGGTGTCGGTAGGGAGGAGCCCCCTCACACACTCCGGGATGAGACATGGGGGAGATTCATTGTCTCTTCACCTTTCTCCTTAAAGAACAATTTGGGGCAAGAAGGGAGAGGGGTCACGATTTTTTTTTTAATTTACTAACTTCCTCTAAAGGGCAAGCGAGATAGTTTTCTGCGCATTGGCTGAACAGGTTCGCAGGCCAATCCGAGCTAGGCATTCTGAAGTACGTCGAACCCATTTTATTTTTCAAAGGTGGATCCCTACCTACATACAGGATAGTTTCCTCTTGGGTGCTCTATCCCACTCCACCCCTACATTCTCCACCTTTCTTTCCCACCTACCCGAGTGATTTTGTGTTTCGACAGTAATTCAGATCAAGACTTCCCAAACTTTCCCCCCCTCCTTCGTTGGAGGTGGTACAATACCTCCCACCCCACCCCACCCCCCTTTTTGCGGAAAATGTGGGTAATGTATGTGAAAGGCAACTAATTCACTGTGTCTAGCAGCGCCACAGACATCCTAGGGGGAGGGGGCTTCTTTAAAGAATTTGGTGTTTCTCTCTGAAGTTACCGAGGTGCCCATTAAAAATAGGAGCTTGTCTTGTTTACATCTGAGATGCCGGGTCTCCAGGTCTGAGGTCTCACAGAGAGCGAACACCTTGTTCAGAGAGCTGCAGAAGCTACAAGTTGTCACCCGGATGCACTGATGCCGTGAGTACCTATAAGGTTATATACCACCCTTATTTATGCTCCAGCATGTGACCCATCATCTCTAAATGGGGTTATTGCGAGTGGCAGGAATCTCTATATTGGCAAGGCAGGCTAATTAGGTGGCTATTACTGTCTATGCTTTCAAGAAGGCAGAAGAAGCAGACAGGTAATCTTCTCCTCCTCCTCTCCTCTCCTTCTCCTTCTCCTTCTCCTTCTCCTTCTCCTTCTCCTTCTCCTTCTCCTTCTCCTTCTCCTTCTCCTTCTCCTTCTCCTTCTCCTTCTCCTTCTCCTTCTCCTTCTCCTTCTCCTTCTCCTTCTCCTTCTCCTTCTCCTTCTCCTTCTCCTTCTCCTTCTCCTTCTCCTCCTCCTCTCCTCTCCTCTCCTCTCCTCTCCTCTCCTCTCCTCTCCTCTCCTCTCCTCTCCTCTCCTCTCCTCTCCTCTCCTCTCCTCTCCTCTCCTCTCCTCTCCTCTCCTCTCCTCTCCTCTCCTCTCCTCTCCTCTCCTCTCCTCTCCTCTCCTCTCCTCTCCTCTCCTCTCCTCTCCCCTCCTCTCCTCTCTCCTCTCCTCTCCTCTCTCCTCTCCTCTCTCTCTCCTCTCTCTCTCTCTCTCTCTCTCTCTCTCTCTCTCTCTCTCTCTCTCTCTCTCTCTCTCTCTCTCTCTCTCTAGTTCAAAGATGGGGGTTTGTGACAGTGCTCCTGGGTGATGTCTGTGTTTCTTGTTTAGGAGGGGTAGGGAGGAGAATGAGGAACAGCATCTTCTAAATGATCAACATTATTTCACTTATGTCTGGGGGAGGAGGGTGCTATGAGACAAGCAGAGGCATGGCTGGTTGGCGTCTTACTGGAGAAAATGGTCATTTGGGGAGCTTATTTGAAAGACTTCTCAGATGATAAGTTACTTTTTTTCCCTGATGGAGAAAAGTCTTCAAGTGTCATTTTGGTTTATCAGTTTCTACGTCTTTTCTTGGGATGTGGGCAGGAAGTAGTCTATTTCCAGGTATTTGATCTTTCACTTTTTAATGATAGAATGATCTGGATGTATTGAGTTATGTATTTCCTTAGATTATTCTTAGAGGAAGGGAGGACGATACATATTGATAGTCACAGTTCGAAGAGCACTGAATTCCGCGAAATAAAATTCTACATTTAGAAGAAAGCGTTGGCAATGTTTAAGGGTTCCCCCACACCCGCTTTACCCCTTCATCACCCCCTCCCCCCGCAACTACTTCTATGAAATTTACCAGATTCCAACCTTAAGGCAAGAAAAAAAGTGTTTCATATACAAAACGATCGGAGTATTTGCAGATAATTGCGAATGTCAAATACTCCGGTGCGATGACAAAGTGCAGAGATCCCCGGAGCTCGAAGCCTTAAGGGGCAGGGGCCGGCGCTCCGGGCAGGACCTCCTTTGGCCACCTAAAGCCTGTCAGGAGTCAGGGAGCCGCTGCAGAAGAGATGGAGGAGGCAAAGGCCATGGGTGGGGGTTGGGGCGGGTAGCGAGGAGAAGAAAGACAGCAGAAAACAAATATAGACAATTCCTTTAGCCCCTGGTGGTTTCTCCAACGACTGAACAGTTTATTATTAATTTTATCCACACTCTATCATAGGGAAGGAAAGGGGATGAATTTACAGAAATCACCCACTCGGACCTACATGCTCACTCACTCACTCACTCAGGAACCAGATATTAATCAACGTACAGATCTTGAGGGCTCCATTCTTAACCGAGGAGGCTAGAAAAGCACTTTCCTTTCTACACACTTCGAATTAAGAAGAGCTTCAGAGTTCTTGGAATTACTCTCTAGAGCCCACTTAAAAGACTGTCGTTTCTTTCCTCAAACCCCACCTCCCCTCAAAATGGAATGATCTTGAGATGCTTTCTGAGTTTAGGCACTAGGTGTTATTAAACATTATTCCAGCAAGTTTTATGAATAAGAACAAAGGGGTGTGTGTGGTGGCAGTAGGGAAATCTGACCTTTTTTTCTCCTTGGGTCTTCTGAGAGAATATTGGGAACCTCCTGGGAATTGCTCTGCAGTCTCACAAAAGCAAACCCCTCAAAATTCAAAATAAACAGTAGAAGGCAGGCCCCCATCTGCTGAGAATACTGATCAAGAAGCATCTATGAGGCAGTTGGTTGAGAAGGAAACAACTGTTTCTATCTCAATTTTACAGAAAGTAAGTCTGTGGCTCCCTCCTCCCCATTTTTAAGATTACAAATCTGTTGAAAACTGAAGGGGGTGGGGCTTAATCCATGGGAACTGCTGAAAGGATATCCAGGTGAGAGCTGGAGAGATATACTCTCCTTCAGGCCCCAGCAGTATTAAGTAAAGACCTGGTAGAGGGATGCCTATTAATGTCATTACATCTATCTATTGGTGGAGTGGATCTAAAGGAAATAGAATGGCACACATATATTTTTCTGCAAGAGGGCAGACAAATTTTTAGCCCGGTTCTATAGGGGCCTTTGCCAACTTGCCCTCCCATATAGATGCCCTCTGGAGAAATTGATTCAGTGAGCACTCATAGCAGTCAGCCACTGACAGAACCCCTTTCTTTTTGAAGGATTTATTCAGGATTTATTCATGTTTTGCTCAGATTCCAAAAAGTGTAGGGAAGGGGTGGGTAAATATATTGAAAAAAGAATTGAAAATGCTTTGAAAAAATGTATGTGTGTGTGTGTGTGTGTACACAGACAATAATACATACATACATACATATGCATATGTTTCATTGACTTTCTCACTCTTCCCATTCTACCTTTCTTCTTCTTCACTGAGTGCCTACAAGTCTATATGCTGTTATTGGATAGAAACCCTTAAAGCTTTACACTGTCATTGTCTGGAATTTTCTATATGGATTAATAGTTTTTAAAAAATCTGATATTCTACAGTACTGGGCTCTTTTGAGGGTTGGGGGATGGGATGGGATGGAGGAGAGGAGAAAGAGAAAACAAAAAGGGAGTGTCTCTATTCAAGTTGCCTCAATAGTTCTCACCTGTTGTGCTTGAATTTGAGGATGCCAAGACCAAAAGGATGGGGACCAGAATGTCTTCAGCAGGGAAGTCCTAGCAAGCAGGATTATAAGGATCCTGGTTTCTTCGATCAGGATAAACAGTCTTTTCCTACTTGCCCACATTCTTTTAAACAATTTGCTACTACAGCCTCAGTCTTTGTATTGTTAGATTTTCTGGAACTGACATAAGCAGAGTTCAGGGGCAAGATACCTCATTTTAAAGGAAGCAGTCACCTGGTCAGCTCAGTGGCAAAATAGTCAGGGGTCAAATTTTCTGACTTCAAGTCTTATTAGGGTTGTTGTAGACTTTTAATGTCTGTCCTGGAGCCTGAGTCCTACTGAGGCCCCAAACATGTAAGATCTGATTCTGTTTGACTTTCCAAATCAAAGTGCATTGATTTGGCCCAAAGAGTTCATGGTGCATAAATACTTTAATTAAACCTGCAGTAAACAGACAAATCACTTCTCACTCTTCCATAGAGAAGCTGGGCAGGTCTCCCTGTGTCTGGCTGCAGCCAGATCTGGGAGCTGTTTAGTAAAGAAGGGGGGGGGAGAGAGAGAGAGAGAGAGAGAGAGAGAGAGAGAGAGAGAGAGAGAGAGAGAGAGAGAGAGAGAGAGAGAGAGAGAGAAGCTTGTGATACGGGAAAACTATCATTTTTAGGCCAGATAAACTGAAAGGAAAAAAACAACACGTTTCCTGTGAACTGCAGGTAATGGTATCAGGAAGGTGTTGAATTTAGCAAGTTTTGTTTCTTTTTCCAGTGTGTGCTTATGCCACCTTCCAATATACTTCTAAAAGAGAAGGCAAGGATGACTCCACATTGGAACAATTTCGCTGGGTATGCTTGGAGAACTGCTGAGATAGTAAAATCTTCGAGTACTACTTGATAATTTAGGGCTGCAAGTCAGAGTATCAATTCCCCTAGCCGCCTCCCCTCTTTCCCTCCCCCCCTCTCCCAGTCCCTAACTCCTCCTTTACCAGTTCCAGTTATTTTTAGCACTGGCTCAGATCCTCAGGTTGTTCCTGACAGTGGGATGCCTTGTAGTTATTGCCCTTTGGTAACCCCAAAGATATTCCTGATGCTACTTCTTTGTTGCTAGCCCAAAGAGCCCTGCCTTGGCTATTGAGAGGCTGGGTAAAGAAGAAGCCGTGTTGTGGCAATGTAAGGCAAGACTCAGGAAGCAGGTCGTGGAAGGAAACTTTGGTTCCCCTGGGGTAGGGAGAAATGAGTGTTAGATCTCAGTGGCTACAAGATCATCACCCTCTCCGCCTATCCCCTCCGCCACCGCCGCCTCTGCTCCCTCCCCTCCAGGATATGAAAGTTGGGGGGAAGAGGAAATTAATCAAGGCTGTGAAAAAGTGGTTAGAGAGAGTGTTTTGATGGGGCTCACCCTCTTGAAAGCTGAAGGGAAAACAGAAGCTTGAATTGCTCCCACGTCATCATAGTGACTTTAAAAGTGGTGGTACTATGGAAGCGGGTTCACATGGACAGTGCCAAGTCCACAAACCAATGTTCCTGGAGAGATACAATTTCTCGGCAGACCTCTTTTCTTCAGTGGGTCTCATAGCTTGAATCCAAATTATCAAAAAATGGTACAGTGATTTCAGGTTAAGAAGTAGAAAAAAAAATTAAAAGAAACCCGATGGGCTTTTCAGTCTTCAGTTTCTTAAACTTTTTATTACATGAAGTTAATATGGCTAGGGAAATAATATATTCATTCATACATATATATCACATACATTCATATACACACATTACATGTATCATATACACATCACGCAGATATTATATAAATACGTGACATTTTATATATGTGTGCTTTCGCAAATGAGGCTAGTTTTCCATTCGTTTACATATTTGGATTTGGTTTTTAAAATCGAGTGCTTAACATATGAGTTTAACAAATATGTTTCAGAAAAATTACTCTTCGTTTCTCTTGTATTACACTAGTGGGGTTCTAGTTTAGTAACTACTGACTTGTTCAGGTGTGGAAAAGACTTAACATTTCTATCCCCAAAACCTGTCATCCTCCAATTTACCTAGCCGACTATAAGAGAAATGAAGACCAAATTGCGTACATTCTTTAAAAGACATTTTGCCACTAACGTTTGGCAAAAATTGAGTTTTTATTTCATTTCAATTTTATGCAGAATTCCACCGGAACTTACTAATCAGACATTTGCAATGGTTATAGATAAGAATATGTTTAAATAGGGAGATTGAGGCAAGATGCCCAGGTGGAAAAATGCATGAAAAGTTTTAAAGATTGTCAGAAAGGGAAAATTATTTTAAAATAAACCTCTAGAATTTATTAAGTAATGGAAAACTTATTTGACACAGTATAATTTCACTATAAGACAGAAATTGACCAACCAAAATGTAGTAAAATATTATTAGCAAGTGCATTTTATAGCCACCCCGATGGGGAAATCTAGTTGTCTTTTTATGTATGTTATGTAAACATGACTGACTTTCTACGAACACCTTTGTGTTGTTCTTTCATTATTTCTGAATTGTGTTTCTAATACTTTTCCTTCTCAGAAACACCAAGAAGACACTTTCTCACATTTCCCCACGTGTCTCGAGGAGATATAGGGTAGATACTGATTTTTTTAAATTATTTTTTTTTTCTGTCCAGGGCTTTCTTAGAAAGCTATTTCTGCGCAGACACAAACTCATGAGTTTTCCAAATTTCGGAAACTCTGCCTGAGAAAACAAAGATAACAAGTTGGTTAACTCGTACTCAATTCACAGACGAACACTAAATTTCTTAGCTTTGTATTGGGCTACTCGTAAAAGTTGTGATTTTTTTTTAAAAAGAGTTCTTTAACTGATTATCTAGGAATGGGATCAATGAACAGCCTCCCACTCTGCCTGTTCCTAACTTGTACTCTAAGCAGTTATCAGTGTCCCTTCATTTTTATTCAAGGGCAGAAGGTGTACGGGAGGTGAGGCTCTTGGGAGAAATTCTTGTTTCTTCATGTTCTTTACATTTAAAAGAAAAAGAGAGACCTTGAACGCTTCAGAACCCTGTCTATTTTAAAAACATTTTTTAATTAAAAAAAAATTTAAAGCAACGAAAAATATGGCTTCAGGGCCAAAACGCCTTGCTATGGTTGGGGTGTCAGCAAAGAAGTGCGTAGTTCCGCGGCGGAGATTCAGTAAAGCTGAATGCCAGCAGAAAGGGTCGGGCCGCGCTGGGTTTTGCTCCATGAGCTCGGATCTGCAAAGAATCCCGGCCTCTGCTGAACGCTCATAAACCTGTAGACAACCAGTCCCTAGCTTACCTGGCTCAGGCCAGGTGTTGACAAGCGAGCGCTAGACTGCTAGTGGGCCGGAGTGCTGCACCCAGCTGGAGACTCCTGTCCTCACCTACTTTTGGACCAACCACAAAATTGAAGGGCAAGTTACATTTTATTAGCAGCAGGGATATTATTATTTTCTTTTGTGCCGAGTGCGTATTTGGAAGGATACGCAGGGCGGCACTCTTTTGCGCTTTTCCCAAGCATTTTGTCGTTCTTGTAGTGAGGAACTGTTAGTTTTAAATTCCCCTTTAATGGACTCTTTTATTATAATTTAAACACCTCAGACCTGGCCGCAGCCGTGTTCCACTCCAGGCTCTCGTGCTTTTTCTTCCGCCGGTGGCCTAAGAGCTCTGCGGAAATAAAGCAAAGCGAGACATCGAGGCCCAACTCTTCCACTCCAGGAGGCAGAAGAGGAGCTAGCCTCTGCCTCAGCTCCACGCCAGAGAGAGTGCAGGGGCCTGTGGGATGGAGTCAGGACCTGATGCAATTAGGTTTCCTCGCGGTAAACTCCTCTCCCTGACGCCCCTCTTTTTCAGTCACCATTTTCCAACCTCGGACATTCTGAGGGAGTTTGGAGACGGTTAGTTTAATGAAGGAGAGGGTGAGTGACAACGGACGAGTCAGAGAGAGAGAGAGAAGATGAACCAGCAAAGAAAGAGAAGGGAGAAGAGAAGGAAGACGAGAGAGAGAGAGAGAGAGAGAGAGAGAGAGAGAGAGAGAGAGAGAGAGAGAGAGAGAGAGAGAGAGAGAGAGAAAGAAAGAAGAAGGAGGAGAAGGAGGAGGAGGAGGAGGAAAAGAGAGAGGGGTCAGAGAGAAGAATGAAGAGAGAAGAAGAGAGGAATGGAAGTTGGGAAAGGGAGAGAGAGAGAGAGAGAGAGAGAGAGAGAGAGAGAGAGAGAGAGAGAGAGAGAGAGAGAGAGAGAGAGAGAGAGAGAGAGAGATTTCGGGCAGACAGGTAGGGCTGGCTCATACTCTTGCTCTCTGTCCCTTCAGCCGTGAATACTCCCCCACCCACCGTATTCCTCCCTTCTCCCTTCCCTGCTCCCACCTTCCTGGGTCTTGTGTAAAACCAAGCCAGGCCAAGTATAGGAATGTGAAGAACCCCCTCGCTCATTCCCCCTCCCCCAACTGAGTGCTTTAGAGGACAAGAGGATTGAAGATTTGCAGACATTCGTTGTAAAGGATTAGAAAAAAGAGTGGGAGTGGGATGGGGGTCTGGAAGCCTTGAATTTCCACCACTCCTGGTTAATTAGATTTTGTCTATGTGCCTGCGCGAGTTTGTGTAGGGGTTAAGATACTGTGGAGTCCTCCTTTCTTTTAGTTAGGTCAGAACCTACTGTTGCTTCTGCTGTATCGTTTTGCCGGATGGGCCCCAGTGCCATTAACCCAGGTGCATCTTTAAACCCAGTGGAGCTGGCTGGGAAAGGCAGGTGAGATCTGCAGGACCTCGGCCGGAGACCGGGTCCTAGCTGGCTCAGAGCTGACTCTGTGCCGCCTTTCCCCGTCATAGCCCACGCGGTGGCGCTGTTTGGAGACCGAGCCGCCTCGGGCACAAGGAGCAGGGCCTGGTCATCTTGGGGCGAAAGAAAAGTAAAGTCGTTGCCCGGAGGAAGAGTACGAGGACCCACGTTAGGCCGCGGGATTTAGGCGCGTCTGCGGCTGCCAGAAAGGACTGAGTGTGCGATTCAGTTGCACGAATGCTTTTTCTGAGAAGAAACACAATACCCGGGCTTCAGATTTTCTCCCAACCCCGACCCTGGTTGATTCAGAGAGAAAGGAGTACAGCCTCATTTTTTTGTTTTTTTTTTCTGTCCCCCTTCCCATTGGTTCTCTCCCCCTCCCCCGCCCCATAGACCTGATTTACAGAAATGCATTTCTCTTCTGCATCTTTAGCGTAATGCCAGTATAGCAGTTAAGCTGCTTTTTCTAAAAAAGTGAAATGAACTAGGGACCAAATTGTTTTCGGTGATTAGTTCTTTCAACCTAGAGTTCTCAGAATTTTTTGCCTTTGCCTCAGGCTTTCACAGCTACTAAGAAAGACGTAGAAATTCCTCTTCTCCAAAACTTATTTCCTTTCCGCTCCTCCCTCCTCATCCCTTTACCTGGTACACCCACACCTCCCACACCTTTCTTCCACTTCCTTGATCACTAACTGCCAGTTTTTGAAGACCAGCTTTCCAGTTTTCTTATTTGGCATGACTCCCCACTTCTCTATTTTTCTTAGATCCATTTCTTCTCCCCATCTCCATCTCCTTTGTTCTGTCTACAGTCTATGTCAAAATCCCACCCAAATCTAACCCTCTCTTACCCTGTCTTCCTCAGTCCGCGCCCCGGAAGCAGCTAGTCACAACTGATACACAACTTTATCTCCGAAGCAGAGTGTATTTAGCGATCTACTCTTTCAGCACCCTTCCCCTCAAACCTCCCTCCACCCTGTTCCATCATGTAGTACAAGTTGCTTTTTTTTTCTTTCGCTTGCCGCTTTAGAAGTTTGCCTGATTCTTGTCATCAATTCGGGATCCGTGCTGATAATGAAATACGCGGACTCTCAATTCTTTTTCTTGGGTTCCCCGAGGATCTTTTCCCCACCCCCTCCACCTACCCCATCCGATCTCAGATTCTCCACCACCCTCTGGTGCAGCTTGGGAAATCAGTCCTTGTCCAGAGTTATTTTTCCCCTTCCTTTCTCTAAAGCAGACGTGCTTGCCAAGGCCCAGTGCGGGTCAGTGGCTCAGCTTGAGAGGATCTCGAAAGATACGTGCCAAGCTCAGATTCACTTCTTTTCCCTTCCTGCTCACCCTCCGTGACAGTAATGCTGAACACGGAGAAGCTGTAGTTACTCTATCCAAGGAAGTGATCAGGAAGAAGTGGGCATTAGTGAGCAAAAGTTGAGGGCCGCATTTGTGAGAAAACATTTCTTCCATCTAATTCTTCCTTCTCCAAATTCTGCGTTCGCTGAAAGAGAAGGACCGATTCTCATCCCCATTGTCGTGTGCATTCATTCATCTTACTCTTCTGGCATGCTTTTCATACACAAAGTTGGTTAGGAAAGATCGGGTACGGGCTCCAGGGATGTCTTAACTAATCACATAAAACAGAAAAAAGGTTTCCCGGTCAGCCAGGGCATGCCTGTTAATCTGGGAATGGGTTGCTTAGATTTCTCCAGAGTCTGGAAGGTGGCACGGAGTTGCGCGGTCTTTCTAGACAGGACCTCCTGAGCAGCCCGAAGCATCATCACCAAAAGAAAGATTATTTTTCAGAAGACTGTAAATCGAGAAAACTCTGCCCCAAGAAAAAGAGGAATATAGGAGTGGGAAGGGAGGGAAACGGTTAATAGAAAAATTTGGTCATTAAAAGTCAAGGCAAAAAGCAAATGTAGAAAGGAAGAAAGAGGCAATAAAAATAATATTTAAAAAACAACAAAAGTCAATGTGTTCGAGTTCAGATACCAGATAAATAAGAAATCTGAACCTAATTAGTGGGGGATAGTCGACTGCTGTACGTTTTCTTGCTGACCAAATGACCGAAAAATGTTCTCTTCCGGGAGGGAAAAAAGAGAAAAAACAATTCTCATAAGCATCAGATAATCATCGGAGAGAGCAATCTGAAAGGGGGAAAAAATGATCCCCAACTGTGGGAGTTTGATTTTATATGTTTCTGTACCTGATAATACAAGATCATGGAATTTAAAGCAGTATAAATGCATTTCGGATTAATGTATTAAAAAGAGACATAATTAAAAACAAACCCTTTCTCTGATTTTGTTTGAAAATCTTTGGAAGTAAACCACTTGAGGATTAGGGGAAAAAACCCAAGCAAAAGAATAATAATCATTCATTTGTCCACTGTTTTTAAAAAGTAGAAAATTATAGTGTTACATAAAATGTTATTTGAAATTTTTATTGTAAAAATTAAATACGGTGGAAATGATGCGTTGCTTAAGCTAAAATAAGGTCAACGTGAAAATTATGCACTGAAAAGCGTATGTAATTTGAAACAGAAATGGCCTTTATTAGGAAAAGCAAGAAAAAAGAAAAAACCAAGGAAAACACAAAATTTCCTAGGATTCTTATTTTAAATCGAAAGTGTAAAAAATTAGCAGTTATATATGTATATAAATTCATTGTAAACTTTTCTTTCCTATAGTGATAATCCCTCTTCCGCGTTTTGGTTAGGTATTGACTTATTGCCCTGTGCAAATTGAAAGTTTAAAATATTTTGAGATTACTCCCCAAAGAGCTAAATTGAGCAAATAACTCAAAAAAGAAAAAGACATCCGAATGAGAAAAATAACAGATTAAAATGTTGTAAAATAGTAAAAAAAATGTAATCTACATTTAATTGCATGCTTTATTTAAATCACTCTTCTCCTGGATCTAATCATTTAGAATCATTAGTTTCCATGAAAACTTTATAAAATATTTACACTTTATAAAATATTAACCGATTAACAATACGGTTGTGTTGTTCATAGAAGTTTAACCAGTATTGTAATCGTGCTGTCTACATTAACTCTCTTAGGCTAGCAAGGGGATTTCATTCGCAAAATGTAAATGAAGATCTTCCGACAGTGGTGTTTATAAAATAGCTCATTAATGGTTTTGGATTGAATCGCTCCAACCATCCGCATCATCAGTTATAATAATAGTGACGAATCAGACAGGAAAGATTCTGGCTAAATCATTTGCATTTTTTTTTCCAGAAGTACTGAAGTCCTAATATCACCAATTCTTCTAAGTTTCTGGACATTGATCTGGAGGAGGATTTCGTAGATCATCAGCAAGGTAAGAAAAGAAACAGTATGTTATTATTATTCATTATTAAGGCATTAACGAGAAACACGTTTTCCAATTTGAACGGTACAAAGTTTTACGTTTTTGTTCGATTTCTTTGACCCAATTTCCGACATGATATGGGGGGGGGGATAAGTTGGTCACCCAACTTACAGTTTGCAGCCAGTAAGTTAAACCTTTTAAAGCACTAACTCGGATTGATAAAATTCAGCCAGTCTGCTTTCAAGGACTCCAAATTCTGCATGTCCTTTACCCAATTGACTCAACTGTATCGGAGACTAGGGTGTTGGGGTAAGGGGCAAGAGGGTGGCATTGTTTTACAAAAATATATATAGCAGTTAATTTCTTTTCTGATAATCCTTTCGCTGGGCCCTAAACCCAACTCTCTCTGGGTTGCTGGAGGCGATCTCCCCTCCGAGGTACCGGCCAGATGTGCTGGGGGCCACGGCTACGGAGTTGGAGCTGCACGGAAATCTTTCTCCAACAAAGCTTCTCCCCTTTCTCTGTTTTCTGTTGGGGGGAACCAGGGTACGCTCGGTTGCCGTGGTGGGCACAGCGGGTGGAAACGTAGCCTTCTTTTTCTGTGTTCCGAGACTCCCACCAATCCCCCAGCCTAGCAGGGTTTTCCAGAGGTGCCGGCTCTAGTGCGTTTCCCTAAACAAAACTTGGTTTGGCCCTCTGGCGCCGCCATACAGGCAAAGCTTCTTAAGGGGGACCGTCTGCTTTGGGAGCCACAGGCTGTCGGGAGCCCTGGGGGAGAGGTGGACTTGTGGGGGAGAACGAGAAAGAGAGTGGGAGGAAGTCAGGCTGGGAGGGGAGGGGTGGAGAGAAAGCTATGGAGGATGCGAAGGCTCTCTCAGCCCGCTTCTCTGGAGGGAGGGGGAACCCCCCCCACCCAGGCATCTCCCGGATCTCCTCTTTTCCTCTTCAACTCCCCCCCCTCCACCCTACCCCCGTTGCGGCGCGTGTGCCCGGCCGGCTTCTAGCTGGGGCCGGGACCCCTTCGTCCACGTGCCCACTCTTTAAGGAAGCCCGGGCGGGAGGACCAGGCCCGCGGAGACAATAGCGCTGGCCAGGAGCGCCTACCCGGGTTGAGACTCGCTCCACCTTAAATCTGGGCTGCAGCTGAAGCCGCCGTCGCGGCTGCCACGGCGGAGACACGGACCTCTCCCGGGAAAGGGAGCTAGCAGGGAAAAGTTTGGGGTGCAGTTCGGTGTTTTCGGGGATCGACCCCAGGCAGCTCCCATTCCCTCATTCTGTCTCCTCCCAGACTCTTCCCTGCCCTGTCCCGAGGGCGCTTCTTCAGCCGGAGAGGCATCGAGAGCCCCGCGCAGTCTGCACTCGCTTTCCCCGAACCCTCCTAGAACCCGGGCCCGATCCTCCCCGAGGAAGCCCAGGCACTAGAGGTGTTGGCTTGTGGCCGCGGGGAGAGGGTAGGGGGTGGGGGATGGGGAGTGGGGAGAAAAAGAGAGAGAGAGATCCGCCGCCTCCTCTTGCAGTCCTACATTGGCTTAGCCACGATCCCCAGTCACCCACCCGTAGCGCCTCCGCTGCATACGCCATATAGTCTCCCCCAGACCTGTTCCACTGCTCCTAGTGATGCTCTCCTTCCCGGCCTCCCCTCGCCGCGACCCGGCCTGGGAGCTAAGGTTGCTGAGGGAGCCTCCGGAGCAGTACCCAGTGCTTAACAACTCGCCTCCCTGTCACCCGCTATTGTTCTCGGACACTTTGCTATTTCCCGTATAAAGCGTGAACATTCATACGTGTCTATCTCGGGGACTGGATCCTCAGCTGGCCCCTGACGGCATGCTCCGGGCTGAGGGAAGAGCCCCAAACACATAGGGAAAAGTTACTCGCAGGGGCGGAGGAAAGGGGTGGCGGGCGGGCGGACGGGGTAGGTGGGAGCTGGAGGGAAGTGTGGGGAGGGGGAGGGTAGGGTGGGGGAGGAGGTGATCGCCCTCCTATCTCCAAAGTCGAAAGTACTAAACGCAGTTGACAGAAAAGGAAGCGGCGAGAAAGAAGCGGGCTGGTCAGGGTCTCCTCCGCCGGCGGAGGTGCGGGGCTCGGCGCCGGCGCTGCTGCGGCTGTTGCTGTCGCTGTTGTTGCTGCTGTCGCCTCCTCCACCTCCCGCAATCCTGTAGAGGCGGCCTCTGTTGCGGAGCGCGGCGACGGCGGCGGATCCGAACACGGGAGACCAGCGCTCGCTTCGCTAGTCCTGGGTCATCCCCTGCCCTGTCTTCGACTCCCCCCTCCCCCTCGGCCTCCCGGATCCGTTTCTCTGTCTATACCCTTCTAGCCCTTCAGCGGCGGTGGTGCCTCCCCTCTCTACTTCCCTCCCTTTCCTACCCCTCCCCGGGCTGCCCTGAGCCTCTTCACCCTCCAGCTTCCATCAGCTCCAGCTTTACCCTCCTCCTCCCTCCCTTCCCATCTTTCCTACGCCCCCCCCCCCCGGGCTTCTGCAGGCCGGGTGCAGTTGGGTCGCTCCGAAATGTAAGATTGATTGATTGATGTTTAATTTCCTGCCAGGCGGGTACCCCCTCCCTCCCTTTTTCCCTCCCCCGAAACCTCCCCAATTCCCCTCCCTGCCCCCACTCACTTCCCTCCCTCATTGCGGTGGAGGAGTCTGGATTGGAGTTTTTGGTCGGCTTTTTTTTTTTTTTGGGTGCTTGATCCCGAAATATCCCAGAGACTTTTTTTCCTTTCTAAATTATTATTTTGAAGGAGCTAGATCTGGGGACGGAAAGGAAAAAGGGGGGGGGGAGGAAATCGGAAACCAAGGACAACCCAAAAGGACTCACTTTGCCTGATGACTCAACGCAACTAATAATCATCTCTCAGAGTGTCTCTCTCTGTGGCGTGTCAGTGAGTCCGGCTCGGGCTGCTGCTGCTGCTGCTGCTGCTGGCGGCGGCAGAGGAGGGAGAGACTGAAAGTGACATATCTGGGGCTGCCGCTCTAGTCTCTCCCTCTCTCGGTCCCCCCCCCCCCCCACTTTTCTCCTTGATTGTAGCACCGGCTCCAGCTGCTGCTGCTCTTCTTCTCCAGAATAGCAGCCCCCTTTAGCAGCAGCAGCGGCCGTCGCGGTCTCTCGATTTACCCTGCTTTTTCTATGTATTGGTTTCCTTCCTGAAGGTGTGAAAAAGCCTCTTTCCCTCCTTGCCTTCGTCTTTCTTCTCCCTCCCCTTTTCCCTCCCCCAACCCCTCCGCCACGAGCTCTATTGCCCCTTTGGTAGAGCCCTTCCTTCTCCTCCTCCTCCTCCTCCCCCCACCATCATCATCAACATCACCATCATCATAATCATCTCACAAGAAGAAGACATCCTGACCCAGGACCTTAAAACATTAGGACTGAAGGAAGAGGAAAGGGCAAGGAAACAGAAAGGAAGAAAACAAGAACGTTAAAAAAGGAAACAAGAAACTTTCCACCCTGGATTCTCTACTTTTGATCCATGGACAGAGCTCAGCTCAGCCAAGTTACAGACAGACTATAAGCAGTAAGTACAGAAGATAAGACACTCATACTATATAACCATCTTTTATGAGTTACGATAAAACACGCTGGGTCAGATATAGCTTCATTCTTGACTCCCCCTCCTTTTTCTTTCTAACAGCTGAATTAATTGAGAATGAATCAGTCCTGTCTTCAGTCATCTCTCCTACTCTTTCCCACCCTCACCTGGTTTCCAAAATCTTTATCAGTGCCGCTTTATCAACCGGTGAAATCGTCCTGGAGTGTTTCTCGCGCAGTTTGTTGTGTTTTTACTACTTTGTAAAGTCAGCTGGCAAACGTGAACGCCGTTTAATTAAGATCATTTTCCCCTTCTTTCCATCCACCCCAAGGCCTCCTCCCTTCCCTGCTCCAATAATAATTGGTGCGACCTACAGGCTAGGTGAATGAGAACGTTAGAAGTGAAAAAGCCTTAGGAAAACTTTCTGAAGCGATTTCTGAATATAAGTTTTATGTAGGCTGACATTTCATCAATGAATCGAAATGATTTTTGACCTTGTGCTGTAGTGTTCGTCTCCTTGACCCTTAAATTCAGGGTTAGATGAAGACAAAAATGTTGCAAAATAATAATTGCAGTCTCTCTCTCTGTAATAGAGATTACTGTGGTAAATACCCAGAAGCACTTTGAATACTGATTACTGTTATTATAGATCTGGGTCTTTGAAAAGTTATTTGTGTGTTTGTATCTGTTTTTTTTCTTCCTTCTAAAATGATTCTGAAAAAGATAAAGGTTTTTCTTTTTAAGGATGCCGTGTGCCCCCACGTTCGTGCAGCATGGCCACGAAGCACCGAGTGCGCCCTTCATCTAGTCAATTGGGTTACTTGATAGATGTGTGAATGTATGTGTATGCACACCCCTCCCCCTTTCAGTGTATGTGTATGTGTAGTGTCTTTCCCGAAGTTCAGATCTTCTCCCGCCCTCACCCCGAGCACGGTGAGATTGTCACGCCCAGGAATGATTTATGCCAACGAAGTTCAAATGAATGGGCCACTTCTGGAAGCCCTCTGGAGCTTGCCCGTGTCCCAGACACACAGTTTCGAAGTCCTAGGGAGCGGGGCTAGTTTAGGGGTAAAATCACAAGCTTCCGATCCACTTCTGGCTGACAAGTGCAAGCTTGTGTGCTGTATGCACTCTGCAGCTTGGACTTTATTTGGCTAACGCGGGAGGAGGAAGTTTGTATTTATTTTGTAAAGCAATGTATAACTGGCTTGAACATCTATCACGTGTGTGAGCAGTTTTTCCCTCTTTTTTCCCCCCTCTCTTTTCCTCCCCCTCCTCCTTTTCCCTTTAGGTCCTTGCTCATTTTATTGCGATCTGCCTGTGGGAACTTTGTCTCCGAGTCAAAGTAGCATGGAGCGGAGAAGCGAGAGTCCCTGTCTAAGGGATAGCCCAGATAGAAGGAGCGGCAGTCCTGATGTCAAAGGTCCTCCTCCCGTGAAGGTGGCCAGGCTCGAGCAGAATGGCAGTCCCATGGGAGCCAGAGGGAGGCCCAATGGCTCCGTGACCAAGTCAGTGGGAGGTAACCATCCAATAGTATTAACGTTCACATAACAGACTGGCAGCAAAGTGATAATGGCATCAGGGTGTCAGGGTTCATGTTGATTAAGCTTTCTTTCTTGGTGTAGGATTACAGGAAGTGGATTCCAGATTGTTAAATAATGCCCCACTTGCCTCTCATCAGCAAGTAGCAGCTTCATCTGTATAGTTAAGACAGAAAGTGGTTTACCCAGAGGGTGGCATTTTTTGGGCACTTTGCCACTTTGTGCTGAGGTGTTGGCAGGTTTATGTCACAGCCAGCTAACTGTTTCTAGCTTTTCCTAGAGAGCATTTTTAGCAATTTTACTCTCTTCATGAGCCTAAAAGGGTCTACAGAAGAGATTGAGTTTAGGTGTGTTTGCTTCAACATTCTGATCAGTAATGATCAATCTAATATACTCCACAACAGCATTTTGTATTTGTGCCAATGCATCAAGGTAGAATAATCTCATTATTACTCTTCTTTGAGAATCTGTAAGTTTAAAAAAAAAGAAAAGGTCAGAAAATTTGTTTTGAATTTCATTTTGGTTCTCTGGATACTTATTGCTACCTTTTCCTCTGTGTTAATAGTTACTTGGGGGCGGGGAGGGGGAAAAGAATGATAGAAGCTTTTAAAATAATGAATTTGTAACTTAGTTATAGACTGTATCATAGCCTTTAAAATTAATGAACTGTGGGCATCAAGCATGTTAATTCATTCATTCCTGAAATTTTCATTTGAAGAAAATCTATGGTAGTATTTTGCTTGTAAATATAGTTCCTTTACAGTTGAATGGAAAAAGTGGCCTGAAAAAAGCCAAATACACCAGGGCCTATCCATATTAAGGGGAATCTTAGAAGGAAATTGGCTATTTTTAAACTATTTTTTATTTCTACAGTTTTGGGTCTCATTTCTACATATCAAATTCTGCTTTCCTTGAAACTTTGAAGTGCTTTAGGATACAGCTTACTATAATCAGTTTCATTTCCCCCTTTTTCATATAGTCAATAATTCAATCCAAATAATTATTGTATGATATTCTTGGAGGGGATGTTGGAAGGCATAATCTGATGGAAAAGAGTGGAGGTTTTTGTGTTGGGTTGGGTTTTTTTTTTTTTTGGCTTTGTTGTAGGTGTCCAGATTGTGTGTTTCTAAGTGGAAAATTTAATTGTCAGCTCTTTTTTAAAAAGTGAAGAAACAAATAAGTTGTAAACATGTGTAAAAGAACTTGTTATTACCATTCCCACCCCCCCCCATTACTTTATGGAAGTGTAGCACTTTAGTTACCTTTCTGTAATAGCCCTCCCCTGTGAGTAATTTGAGGTTTCCCCCCCCCCCCTAAATTTCTGCAGCCTAGCCACAAACTGAGAATTTTAGTGATTTAAAAATTTATTTCAATAAAGTAAGAAGCAATTTTGATGGTTTCTTATTTTCAGTAGCATTAAATTAATGACCAATATCCTAGAGAAGGAGGAGGGAGTAACTTGTCTATGGGTCTCCTAAAGTATTCTAGTGAGGCAATGTTTGAAAGAAGGTATCAATTCTTCACTATTGCATTGTGAAAGACCATTATTAATTTGATGTGAAAATGTTTGTAATACACCAATAAGTTTGAAAATAATAAGTAACCTTTTTGAGAGAGAATGAAACATCACAGGGGCCTAGTGATTAAGGAAAGAATGGGAACATGAAAGTTTTTTTATTTCTCTTATGAAAACAATGACAAGACATTTTTTGGTTAAAATTTTGTTTTATAATTATAACTCTACTTTGCAAAAAATGTATAGGGTTTTTGTGTTTACATTAGTGGTTCAGATTGAAGCTGGCCTATTTAAAGGAGAATTTCATTCAGTTTTACATGAATACCATTAGGCTTAAAATTAAGGATTGAAAAATAATTTCATAGTATGTACTACTTATCACATTATATATTATAAGTTTGATATAAACTGAAATTTTGATGTGTAGAGAAGTTTTAGATATGTTTTACCAAGTTGTTTTTTGTTTCATTTTCGAAGACCTTGTAATACTCTGTATACATTAATGCTTTTGAAAACAAAATAGAAAAATGAATTTATTTTGTTTAAATTTAAAATATCTACAATAGTCATTATTAAAGTAATTTGATTATATATTTGTAGGATGAGAATTGAGATTTATTAAAAATAAAGCTCTCAGCAAAAATAGCATAAAATATTTCTAGTTGTATTCTAAAATGCTATTTTAAATTGTTGCCTTTTATTTAAAATAGCTAAACATTTTCAAAGTTGTACATACTGAAGAGGATTTACAATCAACTATTTTGTATATTTTAATTCATATGAGGTTCCAAAGTATATACTATTACAGTAATACATGTGGCCTTGCAAAACACTGATCAGATCTATAAATTGATGTACAACATAATTAAATTATATTTTAAAACAAGTTTTGGCACATATTTAAGCCTGCATTTTAAAAAGTATGCCAATGTTTATATGCAATTTAAAATAGTCTACTTTGGGATATTTTTATTTAATCACCTCAATAGTTGAAAAAAGCTTTATGACTTGAACTTTAGTATTAAAGGATAAGAAAACCACTCCATCTCCTTTTACTTTAATTTTCTTCCAGCAGAATGATCAATTTATATTATTTCAGGAATGCATATTATAGATATTTCTTCAGTGTTCTTTTCTACATTGTGAAGACAATCAAAGAGTGCAAAAAGAGAGTGAGATGTCTTATTTTAAGGAAACTACAGTATTTAATCAACTTTAATGGGATCAAAAAACTGACAAAGGGGGAAATATTAAAATTAATTTAATTAGAAATGATGATTTTGACAAGGATTGAGATGGAGAAGCACACATGCATTTTTATTTCAAATAAAGAATTTTAGTTGGTGTTTTTTAATCATTTAGTTTTTTGGAGTGACTTTTATTAAAATTCAATGCATATAAAGGAAACATTGTGGTGACCATAGGAAATTGTAGGTAATAGATACATAATCAGTATCTTTAAGGGTGTGTGTGTGTGTGTGTGTGTGTTTTAATAGGTGGTTTAAAAGTTTGATGTTTACAGTGTGGCTAATGTCAGCAGGATATACTAGAAAGTAGATCAGTTTTTCTTTGTCTAGTTCAACACTTTCTAGGATGTTTCAGCAATTATCTAGGAAGACTGTTTTAAAGCATGTATGTAATAAAATATAAGTGTTCAGATGTGTATGACTGGCAGGTTTTATAGAGGGTCTTCAAAAAAAAGGCTAATATCCCTTTAAAAAACATATGAAGCCTGGGAGAGAGTTTAGAGCAAGCAAGAGCACTGTGGTGTTGACAGCTTTATATCCCTGTTGGGTAACATTCACTTACTAGAATTGGCGTCCCCTCACAGTTAGTAATTCACTCCATAAGGATTTTGAAAAAAGGGATGATTAATAGTTAGGATATTCATATTTGTGAAATCATTGATTAAAACTTGTGAATCTGAATTTTTTTTAAAGGAGAAGATTATTAAGGATTTTGAAAATAAGAGTTTAAGGATCCCTTAACATATATTAGCATATGTACCCAAAACAATCTGCTGTACATAATGTTTCAGTATGGCAAATTAGGATAGAAACGTATAGCAATGCTAATGAAGTATTAGGGAGGAAGCAGCAAAACATTGTGCTTTCCCCCCCTGAGACTGGATCAATAGGCCAACTAGAGTTTCAATGATTTTTGTTTTTATTCAATTATTATTGAAAGCCTTTTAATTTTTAATTATTGGATTAAAGAAAAATGACTTTTGTGTGGATTTATTTAAACTATATGGGCAGTACTTGAATTCTCCAGATTGTTTAATTGTTCAAAAGAGGTTTTAAACATTAGATATCTTTTTGACATTGTTCAATTTCAGATCTCTTTTCATGATTTTTTGGGTGCAGGTTTCAAAGAAAATGTATTGATATCTATTTAGGAATATGGTATGAGAGTTCTGACATTTGTTTTATTCTTGAATTAGGATTTAATATGCTGCTCAAAAAGATAATTCTATTTTGCTAAAGGATTGTCTGTCCAAATGACTCTTTTATAGATAGTTTCCCCAAAGTGGATGAGCTATCCTTCTTTGGTACCATGCAGCCCTTTCAAAGCCATAATAACTGTCTTGTTGTAGGGAAAAAGAATTGTTATATAACACATACTGATGTGTTCAAATAGAGAAGCAAATGTGATCAAGATTGTTCGGCAGGATCTCATTTAGAGTTGAATGTTGTCTGCAACAACAGTTAGTTTAATTGTCTACATGTGGAACATTTCCTTATAAGTAGAGCAAGGATTAAAGTAATGTTACACATCCATCAGGTCAGGTAAAGTAAATATAGGTAACTATTGTAGTGGGAAGTTTTCCTTTATGAAAAGACTGTGTATGAAAGTTTATGTTACCTGGTGAATTGGAAATATATGATCATCATAATGTATTCTTGGACAAAACCTCTAATTTTTACAAAAAGATGAACATAATATTTATTTCTCCTCATGATAAAATTCAATGTCATTTCCTAGAAGGAGAAAGGAGTCCTTTGTTCTGAAAAAGATCTCTTTTTCGTATTTTCTGACTTCATTTTAGATCTCTTAAATAGAATCAACTTAGCCTGTGGGGTCATTCAGCATATCCTTATATTTTTGCTGAGATAGAAAAATAGCCCTAAGTGTTTTCAGTCCTTGGCCTGTTATTAAAATAAAGACATATTTGGTTAAAAATATATGCAATTGAACATGCACATTAAACAGAATATAGGGTATCCACCCATTTAGTGTCCTAGGCATAATTTGATGTTTAAAGTAACTTTGGAACTTTTAAATTCCATCTTGAGAAACCCAATGACCATTATATATTTGAGTTTTCAAGATCATATGCAGTGAAATTTAAAAAAAAACTATTTAGCAGTTACTTGAGGCATATCTTATCACAGAAAATGGTGTGGCCATTTTATTCAGAATGTGACAGCAGTGAGTAAGCCCAGGACAGTAGGGCTATCCAACGCTTAATTAATTCTTTTTTCCCTTTATGAGGATTTGTGCCATTTACATCAATAAGGAAGAAAGGCAGCTTTATTGACAATTATTTATTGGGCTGTTGAGTTAAATGTCATTGATATTAGTGAAGTTTCAGTAATTCTATTAGGCCCTTTGTCAATGTTGGATACATTTAAGAAGGTGGAAAGCAGTGGGGAATTTAGTAGGACAATTATGCTATTCATTGATAAATTTATTCTCTTATTTTTTGTTCCTTTTTAAAAATGTGAAGTATCAGGGCATAGCCATCCTTGGTTGAAAGTGGAATGTATTTAGTAGTAATAGAGAATTTCTAAAAGTTCCCCCCCTCCCTCCTCTGCTTGGAGCACTCTTTACTTCTGATACCTTTCCATTCAAATTTAAATTGCTACCAAAAATGTACCAAGAAGCAAAAATACCTATAAATCATAGTTTATTACACTTGAACTGAAATGAAATTAACTTAGTTCAAATCTCTCCTAACATGCGTACAGTCTATGGGACTTTTGGCAATTCTCTTAATCATTGTGATCCTCAAATCCCTCAGTAAAATTCAAGTATGTGTAATCCATGGTCTTGAAGTCCTTTGTACCTTTGATACAATGGATTTATAGCTATTGACATACTATATATATATATAATATTAATCATTCAGTTTATTTTTTATATCAGCATCAGCAGCCTAAATTTGTGCTTAGTTACTTATAGTACTCAATACAATAGAGATATTTAATTTCATTTTTGTTAATAAATGGAACTTTCTCCCTACCTTTTTTTTTAACCAATGTTCCAGAGTCTGGTAACATTCATTTTTTTCTTCCTTCCTCCCCCCCCCCCCATGAATGCTGAGATACAATGGCATTTTGGAACATATTTGAAGATGGAGTGTATGACAAAAGTTGTATGTGTAACAGTTTGTCAGTGAAAAGTGACAAGTGGTAAATGACAAATGAAACGCTGGCACTGCTACTCTTTATTTTGATAAAAATGTCTCAATTTGCAGTGATATAATACTGTTTCATATTATTTCATGAGTAGTGTTAGATGCATAAGTAGAATTTAAATTTTGTGAACGGAAAATTAGCAGCCCAGTTATCTTTTCAGAAGCTTTGGCAGCAAGTTTTTCCCAATCCCCTATCTCCACCCCCAGAGGATAAGAACAGCAGTGAAATATTGGATCTGACCCATATATTTTTTAACTCCTTATCCTTATCCTTCTTTCTTTTTGGATGAAAAATCACTTCTGAAATAACTGAAAATGGTTACAAATAGGAGACCTTTCAGTTTAGCTTAAAATAAGTTAGAAAGTTTGCCCTTTAGTTTAAATTCTTTTATAAATAATTCCCTTTTAAGTAAATACTAACTTGGATTATACTAGTTCTTTCTTAATAGTAACAACCACTGCAGTTCCTTAGTAATTTAGAATGCCTATAAAGAGACAAGTAAAAAATAGGTCCTTTTGTTGCAACATGCATTCAAAGTTTCTGAAACATCTAGGGGTGTTAAAATCGTCTTTTGATATGTAGTGAGCTTATGATATGGCCACATAACTGAAATGAGATGAATACTCCAAAATATAGAGAATACTTTAAATGAAACACAATTAAGAAAAAAAAAAGAGTTGAATCTTTAAGGGTTTTTTTTGTGGGAAATAGTTTGTATCCCCAAACACACTAGTTTTCCTTTTATCTTTCATAATGGCTTCTTTTCTAAATAGTAGGTATGTATTTTATTAGCACAAAAATGTTTAATATTGTAAAGCACTGAAAATGCAGTTCTAATAAAGGAACTTATGATAAATTTTGTTGACATGAGACATATGTGACTTTTTAGGTTTTGTTTTTTTAAATAAGATAATTTGGTGCTAACTGACAAATTTTATTTCATTTAAAAATTAATGTTTAAATCTCAACAAAAATGATGAAAAGAAGCTGATCCAAACAAGTATAAATGAAAGATAAGAGCTCATGATGGCTTTCTATTTGTGAAGATCTTTTTACTTTGAGGAGAAAAAAAAAAGACATGATTAGAGCCGATAAAGGCTGGACTTTTCTTAGCTACTTTACTATAACATTCAATTCGTATGATGTAATTGGGATATCTTCAAAAGCAGAAATAAAACTTCTCTTTTGGTGACAGTTTTTCCCTTTTAAATTTGTGTCTACTCCTAAAGTTAAAATTATTTGAAGTTATAATTACCCGTTTTGTCAAAACAAATAAAATAACAAATGAAGCAAGAATGGAGCTGTGAAAATCAACTACCTGAATACCTGTTAATAACCTATCAATCAACAAGCATTCATTAGGTGTCTCCTGTTTGCCAGGCACTATACAGTTATGGCCTAACCAGACATAAAATGTAGGAAGGAGTCATTCAGCTGTCATCGTGGAGACTAAAGTGTATTCATTGAAATACAATTGAGAAAACAAACCATTGAAATTGGCATCTATGAGAATAGTGCTGCTAATAAAAGGTCATCTGAAATGAGAAGAGCTCTGTCCTGAAACTAATCAGGTGATTATTAAAATGGAAGTCAAACTCATAATTAAAAAAAATAGTCATAGCAAATGATTACACACAATAGTAAATATTTTTAAAAAGTGTTTGAAATAGAACCAACAAAGATAAGAAATTAAGAGGTGAAATAAAAAGATACTTTCAAGCTACCACAGACCAGAAATTAATGCCTTTCATACCTTAGTAAATGTATAGTGTCCAGTAAGGGCTGCTCAGTAACTGAAATGAGCATAGCTTGTTCAGTGTCTTCCTTTGTTCCACTGAAGACTTACATGGAGATGGGGAAAAAGCTCCTATAGATTCTGCTAAGAATAAATGTTTTCCAAATGTTACAATTGGACAGAAGTGATTAGTAGGAATATTTTTAATAGCTATTTGAATTTGATAATATTAACAACAGATATATTTTTCTTTCTTTTAAAAGGTAATTTTTGCTTTTTGGCTTTGCCTTTTGCTGGGAAGCAAACGTATTAGGCTGCTTTTAATTAAATATGATCAATATTTTGTTGTTTTTAAGTGGGCTTTTTTGCACTCAAGAAAAATTTGTTAGTCTGCATTTCAGTGAGATTTTCAGAATATGCAAAACATACATAATTTCACAAATTCAAAAGGAATATCAAAGGAGACACCATTAACATTATTTTCATATTTAGTGACTAAACTGTGTTAAAATAAGCAATGTTTTCTTCAAATTGTGTTTCTATTATTTATAATATTACAGTGGGCAAAATTTAATATTTTAAATAGTTATTAGGTTATATGCCCTTTTAAAAATTATTTGAATCAGATGACATTATTCCAACTTACCAAGAACTTGCTTTTGTCATAATCCAAAGATGCTATCAAAGCAACATGATAAATGTCTCTTTAAGTGTCGTAGTAAAAGAAAATGACTTGTATTCTGAGGCAGTGGATAGTTTATGTTGTTTTGGACCCATTTCCCAAGCAGTGATCGAAAACAGATTACAATAACAATTATACAGTCAGAAAATGCAATATCCATTTCTGTTTTAATTGAGTGGAAGAATAATAAAAACATCATTAAGAAAAATGAGGTGGACCTGTCACACAATGTACAAATTTTTAGACTCAGAGAAGATGCAGAGTAACTGGAGTGCTTTTAGTTTACTTGATCACATTTATTAGCTAAAATTGGTTTGGTGGAAAAGAACATTCAGCTCTGACTCTTTATAAGGAAGGTCACCAAAGGAGTCCATGAGAACTGATTGTTAATGTGACATTAAAAGTGGATATGAGTTTTGCCTTTCTATTCAGGTTTGGAAAATAGTTTCCCTTTTCTTATTCACCTATTATCATATCTATACCACCTCCCCCACCCCACCCCTTTTTTTACAGAGGGCTAGGTAGCTCCAAATTTACCCTGGGCTGATTTAGGTAGGAGCTTTGCTTAAGTGAAAAGAAAGGTCTTGTTAGATATGAGTGTAGTGCTCCTTAGCCCTCCACCCCCACCTTCTGACCTAATTGAAGGGGAAGGATAGAGTAGGGTTTTTTATTGACTGAACTCAACAGGGCCTACATACTTATTTTTCTTCAGCATGTATATGCTTGGGGTGATTGGGAGATGAGGGGAGGGAAATTGAAGCCTTTCCTTTTACATATCAGGATAACTCTACTTGTCACAAGAGACATAGCAGGCTCTGAGCTCGATCAGCAATAATTTGGACCATTAAGTTGATAATCTAACATTGCTGGGCTTCTTGCTGACACTCCCCAGAGGTGTCCTTTCAACAGCTTGTTAGGGAACAGGAATGGAACAGGAAGGAGGAAAGGAAATTGGTGGCCAGTTTTCCACCTTTCTAGACCTTCAGTTTTTTAATTTATTCACACAGACTGAGCTATTGGGAGCTTGGGTTATGGTAAACTTCACACAGACTGAGCTCTTAGGGTCTTGGAAAGTGGCTCAAGGCACCATGGCAGTGTGAAGACACTATGACATGAAATAGCTTTCAGGTTTTTTAATAGCTGAAGCCCAACTCGGACTCAGTTGGCAAACAAGTGTCTGTTAAAAATACCCTTTTGCTTGTAAGTGAGCCCTTTCGCTGGTCCAGCAGTTTAAGACTTTTCTTGGATAGGTCATGGAGTGACTGATAGAAGTAAAGGAAGAAGCTAGACAATTTTTGGTAGAGACCTCAAAACTTCGACTGTTTAAAACATGTCACTCCATATCCTTCTCATAATGAGGTCCCACCTTTACCCCCAAACACACAACATAGCAACAATCCCCACCCTGCTCCTGGTTGCATTCCAGTGTGGCTATTACAATACCAGAAGACTATTTAATAATGCTTTCATTAAAATACTTTTGTTAGTGAAGTTTTTTTTTTTTAAACTTTAAAATTTACATTACATAGCCCCATTGACGAACACTACAAAGATTAAGCCCCATAAGTGGTTCCATTTTTTAGGTTGTCATAATTTAACCATAATTGTTCATTTTGGATGGAACTTGACATAGTTTCTTCACCCTGGAGGGAATTTTTTTTGATGAATAATTTTTTAAAAGTTTTTTTTGTCATAGAAACATAAGACTGCCCTCCTAGGTAAACAAATTAATAGTCTACAGCTACCTTAAAATACTATTTTAATCAAAAGTGGGAAAATTTCAGTAATTTTCCACTAGCAAGGAGGGAAAATAGTGAGTGGGATTGTGAATAGTGCTGCTACAAGTAGTCAGCCTTGCCCAAGTTGCAGGGTAGAGATATTGCATTCAAGTCTCAGTAGTGTAAAGAAATAGTTTACCTTTTCTGTTTATTAGACAGGGCATTAGAAGACTGAAAGTCATCCTCACATAAAGGGAGACCCCCCCCTCCCCCAAAAGAAGTTATAATCTCGCTGGAAATTTAATGCACTTAAGACCTAGGAGTTTAGAAGGATGAACAAATTTATCCCTGGTTTTCTTTACTATAAATCAACAACTAAACAATACTATAGCATAAGATTGCCAGATGGATGCCCCTTCAGCCCCCTACCCCTACCATCTGACTCCTCCCCTTAAAAGAAATCTCTATCATAATCTCAGACTTCAAGTTGGAGCCTGAAACAGGCTTTTACAACTGACTTATAAAAACCCAAGGAGGATTAAAAAAAAAATTAATCATTGAAAGACTGCCAGTGCTGTCACAAATGTCCATTAGTTCTAGCTTTGAAAAGTGTAGGAACCATAGGAAAAAATGTGACTTTACCAAGCTTTTTGGCTGCTGTGAGCTATTTGGGGCAGGCCAAATAGGCTTGTGATGGACACTATGCAATCTTCTGTTTAATGTATAGAATTCCAATTAACACTAGGTTGGTGTATAAATGTAACTCTTTTCACACTGTTCCAAGTAGTTAGTCAAAAACAAGCCGCAAAGTAATTCCCCAGACCCCCAATAAAAAGATTTACAGCGAAATGATTCTCAGCCCCATAATGGGACTGTTGTAGGTTTGTGTTTGATATTTATAAGGCTGAAATATAGTCCATATACCCAAACCCAGCATTTATTGTAAACAAGTTAACTGCCAACAGCTTATATTATGTCAAACATAATTATATTGAAGATTGATGCATAACTTGAAAGTAAGTTTGGGAGAAACTGATAGTTATTACCTACTAAGGGCTCTCTGAGTTCCAATTTTTCTTTTTACTTTGATATAGTCACGTGGTAAAGCCAACTTTCTTACAGTCAGTTGCTCTTAAGCATAAATAATATTGCCAGGTTTACTCTCCAAAAATGGAGAATTCTTGTCTATTTTATTTGATCATTTTGTGTACTGGATCTGTATTTTAAAATTATGCCCACTAGGCATTTTATGCATAGAATCTCTGGCTGAATCTATACAGTGGATTAAACAAAATGGCATTAAGATAATGTTGCTCACTGTTTCACCATGATAGATACAGAAAATGCATTTTGGAGCACATTAGAGCATAGTAAACATGTCATTTTGACATTTTGTTCATTATTTCTCAGTAGACATACGAAAGTGAGAATGATTTTGAAACTGTAGCTTCCTACACACACAGACACACATATATAGGTATATATGTATATGTATACATATATATAATGCACACATATATACATACATATGTATATATACATAAATATATATTTTTATATATTGTTAAAAGGTTAAAGAACCATAGAATGCCAGGAATTTTAAAGATATGAGATAATTATCTGATCATTGCAGGGTCTCAGATTCAGATATATTCAAAGTTTGAGACAGACCATTCTCTAGCTAGTACTCTTTTGATGAGGATTTAGCACATTTTTTCTTTTTGGAATAAAGACTTTCCCTCCTGTTTGTTCTTGCCTAAAAATCACCTTGCATGTTGGTGGCATGTTTCAAATTTAGTAGCAAAAAGTAGTATCTTTCTTTGTATCCCCAATATTGAAAGCCATGCCATTAAGTCAATTTAGTACAAATATAGAATTTTAAGAGATTTTGTATAATGTTAATTTTTTCACTGGTATATTTCTCTGTTTATTTCTTAAAGAACAATACTTCCTCCAATCCTCAGGAAAATAATACTACTGAAGAAAAAAGATATTTTAGAATCATGAAATGGAGAGGGACATTCAACTTTTTTACAGGAATGTTGGATTCTTTTTTTAGTCAGATGCTGTTTCTTATTAATCTTTTGTTCCTTTTATTAATGTAAGATAATACCATGAATGGTATAATTGCACATATGTAAATATGGTAATCTTGATCATATTCTTCTTGTAGGGATACTTGTATTCCTGTTTCCATACTTTCATAAGCAGTATTTTTTTTTAACTGAACCAGTTACAATAGTAATACCTCAATGATTGCAAACCAGAGATGGCAATATTCCCTAAGGAAAGTGGGGAATATTTATAGAGTAATTTTGCTCTTACCTCCCTTTTCTTTTTCTTCCTCCATCCATATTCCCTGTAAATATTTGCCCTTTTGAGAGTTTGATTTAAGATTATCTTTCTACGTATTGATTTTTGATGCAAAACTCAGAATCCACACCTGTTCAGAATGAATGGAAGACTCGCTTTTGTTTAAAGGTTTGTGAATCTTGTTTTCATTTTGTAGTGATAGTCTTCTATAAATCTATTAAGTATCAATAAATTATCTGCTGTTTATACATCTAATCAGAGGTATCAGATTTTTCTTACAGGAGACATTCTCTTGCATTGACTGTTGCTGTGAAAACTTCATTTTCTACTTTTTTATTTGATAAAAATCTCTTCACTACAGTATGATTTCCTTTGGGATTTTGTACCAGCATTTGATCTCAATTTTTAATAATTTTGGTGGGCTTAATTCCCAGAAGAAAACATGCTTGTGCTTTGTAATATTCCCACTAGAAGATTGGGTAGTCTTGAAACCTTGTCTTGCTCAGAACTGAGAACTTGGCTTTTTTTCTTTTTATTAATTCCTTGCCAGAGAACCCAAGTACAGCAGATCCTTCCATAATACCACAATGTTGAAATTAATCAAGCTGTTTGTGAAATTGTTTAAATTAGCTGAAATAATACCCAGGCAGACCCAAAACCTGGACTTGGAACAAATTAACTCTAATCTGAAGGCTCTTGTTATGGGCTTTTACTCTAATTATGGATCTATTTATGTGCTATTTATTGGCGGTAAACAAACAACCCACAATGGACTGAGGAAAAAAAATACACAGGGACTTCCATTAGTTTCATCATTTGCTTAGTGTCACTTTTCTTACTTTTTCTTTTTGCATCCATTCTGTCCAATCTTATTCACAGAATGAAGAAGGTGCATAAGTCCTGTCAGTAAGGGATAAGACTATAGACCCTTTGGATTCTAATTATTTGAGAATTGCATTATGTCCCTCCCCATTGTTGAAGGAAAGAATCCTAATTATTTTTGAATGAGAGATTCTTAAACAGCTGTCAGAGATTTACATTTTATGTTGATTTCCAAACAGCGTTCTGCTATTTGCCTTTGGCCACCTTCCATTTACTAGACTTGAATCCAGGAGGTTCATGTTAGTATAGTGCATGAGCAGAGTTGGATGGAGTTGCAGGTGTAACTGCCATTGGCTTTGGGATCCAGTGCACAATATATGTCATGGCATCCTGCATCAATGGAATGACATATCTTAGAGGTGATAAGTCAAATCTTATTTGCCCACAGTGATCATGTATGGGCCTATGATCTGTCAGTCTTCCCTCAAAGAAGATGGAGAAGACTTTATTGAGTTGAGCTGATGATTTCAAAGAAGTGGTTCTCTTCCATTTGTGTTGCCTAGAAGCATATTAGGGTCAAAGTGCTATGTGCATCAGAAGTGTTCCACACATGAAAAGACAACTAAAGACTTGTAAAAGAAAAGCAAAATTTATTAACTCTTGAAGTAATGGATTGCTTTAGGCAGTCCCCTGAAGTCAGGATGGCTATCCAACTGAATTTCAACATGCTTGTTGTAGGCATCAATTTAGAGAAGGAAAAGGATTATTATTATTTGTATACATCCTGATTAGAAGCATGTATGGAATGTGGTACATTAGAGACTTCAGGATAACTTATTGCTTCTATGCCAAGGGTCAACTCCCTATTTTTTTTTTTATTTTTGTAAGGCAATGAAGGTTAAGTGACTTGCCCAGGGTCACACAGCTAGTAAGTGTCAAGTATCTGAGACTGGATTTGAACTCAGGTTCTCCTGAATCCAAGGCTGATGCTTTATCCACTGTGCCACCTAGCTGCCCCTAACTCCCTATTTTTTTGCTGAAGAGACTTGTAAGTTAAATTTGGTTAGGTTGGACATGATAAAGTAGTTAAGGTTTGACTCTGATTATTAGTTTACAAAACAACTATGAAGAGCTTTGTCTTTCTACAGTTACTAGACTTTATTTGGTCATTTCTGGGACCAACTTAATGTTGCTGACTTGCCCACATTGAAAATCACCTTAGGAGAATTGCATATGGTCTAATCCTAAACTCCGTAGACTATGCTTGACTCCTTTTCAGGACTTTGAAAATCATTGGGATATCAGGAAATGGATTGACTGTATCTCGAATCAGTGGACAGGGATGATCTATATACCTTCTTTTAACCTTAGGGATATGAAGTGACCCAATAAACTCCTTCCCCCCCTCCACTTTCAGAAGGCCATTTTTTGCTCCTCACACCTCTTAATAAGATTAGGGCTGTCCTTAGAGACATCGAAGTATAGGGGTAGCATTCAAAAGGAGTGCGTACTCTGTGCCTTACTCAAAAGTAGGTATTGAGATATAAAGTATCAAAAATGGAGAACGTACAAACCACTAGGGCTGGATAATTATGGTTTAATTTTGAAATAACTGTGAATCTATGTGTTTTGGCAATATTTGGGCTTTACCATATTTTTGTTACAATTCCAGAGGCATTGCCTCACTTAACAAAGCAAGACACATACAGTATGAATAGGATGTAATTAATAGAGGGAAGGCCTTGGAATTAAGAAGGATTGGAAAAGGCTTTCTGTAGAAGAAGGGTTTGGTACTTAAAAGAAGCCAGGTCAGTCAGTAGTTGGAAAGGAGAGAGAATATTATAGTCATTTATAGGGAAAATGCCTGGAACCAGGATGAAGTAATTTCAAGGAATAGTAAGAAGACCGATGTCAAAGAAACAAAGAATACAGGGGAGAGTATTAGAGGGAGCCAAGTATTTGAATTCCAAACAGATGATTTTATTTTAGGGAACCACTGGAGTTTACTGGGGGTGGGGTGGGGAGTGAACATGGGCAGACCTGTTCTTTAGGAAGATCACTTTGACAGCTCATTAGAGGGTGGACTGGAGTGGGGAGAGACTTGTTTCAGGCTGACCAACCAACAGGTTGAGGTGATGAGGGCCTGTACCAGGGTGGTGACAGTTTCAGAGGGGGCAAGGGGGCATGTGTGAGAGATATTACAAAGGTAACAAAGGATCCAAGTTTTGTTTTGTTTTTTTCTCCCACAATAGGGACAACAGTGGTAGGGGAGAAGGTAGTATAAAGACAACAGTAGGGGGCAGCTAGGTGGTACAGTGGATAAAGCACTGGCCCTGGATTCAGGAAGACGGAGTTCAAATCTAGTCTCAGACACTTGACACTAGTTGTGTGACCTTAGGCAAGTCACTTAAACCTCATTGTCCTGTAAAAAAATAAATAAGTAAAATAAAGACAACAGTAAAATCTGTTGATAGAAGTAATTTGTGGGTTAGATTGTCTTGACAGTGAAAGTTTGCTTGAAATTTCAACAATGACATATTCCCTTGTGAAATTCCCATTTTTTAAAATGCAAATCCCTTTGCCTTTACTAAGTGGTGATTAGTTATATGTCCCACCCCTTAGTGTGTACCTAAGTGAGGTATTAGGACACTGAGGGAATACAAGTTTTGTTTGAAGTTGAGGAGAGAATACAGGCAAGTAATTTTGGAGAATGAAACACTTTGGGGGAGGAGGGTAGGCCTGAAATGTATGCCACAGTAAAAGTCTTACTTAGCATGAATGCACTTGGGGAGAAACTGAGAAAAAGGTACAAAAAGAGTTTTGGCAGGATTCCACTGACTGATGTTATTTCTAATTTTTGCCTAAGCTTAGTTTTATACCCTAGAAAGGATTTTTTTTCATGTAAGTTTATTGTTTTCTGACCCCAGACTCAGACTAGTATCATTAGTGTCATGAAATATTTCTATGTTAGATCTTCACTTTTGTGTTTGTATTCCCAGCAGTTATCACAGTGCTTGGAAAATAGTGTTTAATAGGTTTTTTTCATTCATTCATTTATAGTTCAGGATTATGGTTTAACTGGGCTTTTGTAGGTTGCCTCAGGGAATCTATCATTTGTAACTTTTTTTTCCTATTGGAAAATGTATTCTGAGTAAGTAATGTACACACTTTTGCAAGAGAATCAACTTGTAAAGTTTGGAGGTCTTGGGGTGGGGAAGGGAGGTCTTGCTTGTAGTACAGAATGCTCTTGATCACAGAGTTCTCTTAAATCCCATTCTGAGTGGAATTGTTCTTCAGTGTGCAGTCAGAGATTTTGTCCAATGTATAGTGCTGAAAAATGGGTTTGGCAGTGAATGTTGGCAAGATATTTCTATTCCTATCTTTGTGTGTGTATGGAAGAAGCTGTGGAGCAGATATTTTGTTGACTATTTTTCCTTCCTTCCTTCCTTCCTTCCTTCCTTCCTTCCTTCCTTCCTTCCTTCCTTCCTTCCTTCCTTCCTTCCTTCCTTCCTTCCTTCCTTCCTTCCTTCCTTCCTTCCTTCCTTCCTTCCTTCCTTCCTTCCTTCCTTCCTTCCTTCCTTTTCTTCTTTCCTATTTTTTTTTTAGTAAATCTGCAATAGAAAAAAAAGTTTCTTCCCAGAGCACAGAATTGTCTGGAAGTGCCTATATTATTTGCTAGTTGATTTCTCAAGGTAGAATTAGGTTTAGTATTTCTGGTAGTCATTTACCTTATATTATTTATTTTGCTGTTTCGATGTCCTTAGCACTTTATCCCAGGTTGAGTTCTATTTTCAAAGGACAGATATGAAAACCCCTGCCCAAAGCCTTTATAATCTGCAGCTAACACTAGGAGCACACAAGGTGAAAGGCCCAGATATGATACAGGCATCAGAGAGTGGGAACTAGTCCTTTTAACTGTAGTTCTTCAGGAAACAGATGGGTTTTTAGGAGTTTTTCAGCAGAAGGAGGAGAAATGCTAGACTCCTATCATTTTGAAAGGCTGAACTCATATCTTTTAGGAGGCAGTTCTAAGAATAATGGGTGGCTCAGAAGATTTGCAAAGTCATTAGTGAGTGAAAGAAGCAAAGGTAACACTAAACCACATTTGCAGCAGACTTTATCCTGCTTATCCCATCCCATTCTTCCTTTAATGAAGACTAAAAAATTGCTAGTCTTTTTTCTGTGTCATCATCATCATCATCATAATATACTTTTAGCTAACATTTACATATCAGACTTTTAGCCATCATTTACATATCAGACTTATGAAGTGCTACTTATTTAGTGATTGCCCCTCCACCCCCACCCCCACCCCAAATGCCAAATGTTGGACTCATGAGTTTTCAGATTTTGGACATCTGTCTGTTATCCTAGATAAGGCAGTCCATTCATTCTACCCCATTCCAGAGTGTTAATGTGGAAAGTTTGTGTGTGTGTGTGTTTGTGTGTGTGTGTGTGTGTGTGTGTGTTGGGGGGGTGGGGGTGGTTAGGGATTAATTCCTGCTTCATAACATTTTTCTGAACAATAGCTAGCACAATTAAAATGCTTTATAAATGTTTTTTTAAAGACATTTTAGAAATGTGACTCTAATACTTTGATCCTGCAAAATGATGAATTAATTATTTCAATGAATGTGTCAGAACATCGCACTACCCCTCCCCTCCCCAATTACTGCCACTATTCTTTCCCTAATCTCAACCTTATATTGTCAGGGTTAACTTTCATAACATTATAAAGTGGCCATCTGCAAAATGACTTTGGCCATTCACTGCTGTGCAAACTACACGAGCCTGGATTAAGAATTTCTTTTAGGTGGGGAGAAGGGAGGAAAAGTTAGGTTAATCTCGTTATGAATAGAAAAAACAGACTGCATTCATTTTAAAATAGAGTCATAGATTTAGACCTATAAAGCTCTAAGACACCTAGTCTAACCCCCTAATTTTATAGATGAAGAAATGGAGGCCCAGAGCATGACTATATGACTTGCCCAATGTTACATAGCACGGGTGAAATTTCAATGCAGGTCCTCTGATTCCAAATCTAATATGTTTCCAATTAGATAATTCTTATAGAATTTTTTCTGTTTTGTTTTTGGGATTTACCCAGTAGTGTTAGACTCATATATAATGTTTCTCAGCCCCTAAAAGTAAAGAACAGAGGGAGAGAAATAACTAGATGAGTACAAATGTCGTTGTATACATATTTTAAGGCATTCTTTTTAGAAGGAGACATTCTGTTGAAATACTTGGTTGATATTTGCATGTTGGTAGTCAGCTTTTAATATCAATGCCACTACCCCTTTTGCCATAGAACAAATTGTATAAATTAAGCAATTTTTCTCACAGCATTGATGAGTGAAGCCACTCATATATTATCAGTCTTATTCTTGGTCTCATTATCAAGCCTGGGGTATGAGCTATAATAATAATTCTTGTATATATAGTGTGCTGAGCATTATAGAGTGTACCTCAGTGGATGGACCAAAGTGATCTGTCCACGGTAGACTTTAATATCAGATCTAATGACTCACTGTGTTTTAGATTCGTCCTGGGAAATGTCTGACAGTCTCATTTTCTTAATCTTTAAAATGGGTATAATGATGGCCTGCTTTATAAGGTTGTTTCAGTGATAACACAAAATTCTGGTAAATGCTTTGCAAAGAAATAAATGTGAACTTTAGGAAAGTTTATTTTAATACTTTGATAATACAAATGACAAACTGATCTTCACAAATACTGGAAAAAACATGATTATTTGTAAAATAAGTATTAATTTTAAAGGGGATCCCATTTTTATTATACTTTATGACAATGGAATTTACCATTTGTTCCAACTGTCAGAACAACATTTATTTTTTTAGCAAATGTCTGGAGTGGTAGACCTATCCTCTAAGTTAAACTCACTCTATTGTAAGGAGCTTAGCAAGATTTATAATCAAAGGGTTCAAAGCTGATCATCTGGATGTAAGCTTGAGATATAATAAAAGTAAATGCAGAAATTTGTACTCTGTAGAGTTGCCATATTAGAAAGATGGCTTTCTTTTATCTCTTAGAACATTTCCCTTTAACTCCTGCTATCATTATATTTTCATTTTACTTCTATGTTTGCTTATTCTAATTTTAAATTTTAATCCCCCTTTATTTTAAATTAATTTTGGAAGTACTTTCCTATTTTAAAATATTTTCTCCAGAATTGTGACTTTCCCACTGTGGTTGCACTTGTAATTTAATATTTTTCTGCTTAGGGTAGTCAGAATACTTGAATTTCTGTTTCTCCTCTCTCTTTCTTCTCTCTCTCTCTCTCTCTCTCTCTCTCTCTCTCTCTCTCTCTCTCTCTCTCTCTATCTCTTTCTCCCTCTCTCTCTCACTCTCTCGTGCTCTCACTCTCGCTCTGTCTGTCTCCTCTTTTCTCTTTATAGTTTGTTCCAAGGAGGTTTCTTATAAAGGATTTTTGAGTCTATCTCTCTACTTCCTTTCCCCCAAATCTTGTATTTCATTGTTTTTCATTTCCCTTGTGGTCATACTCAGTAATTACATTTCCTTCTACCTTTGTTGAAATTGCATTCGACAATAAAACTCTTTTATAGTTACATCATATACCAGTTAAAAAGCATCTTTCTTAGGGGTTAACAAAGGTCAATTGTAATTCTTTTTTATGTGACCCTTTCATACAAGGGGCTTCAGTTATTTTAAATATATTAGAGAAGTTCTCTCAAAATCCATGAGATAAATGGCAAGTGTCATCACTGCCCTCTTATAAAAAGGGAAACTAAAGCACAGAAGAGTGAAAGTAACTTACTCCTAATCTCATGGTTACTTCTGTCAGAGCTGAGCCTGACCAAGAGCTCATGACACCATTATTGTCTCAGATAGAGGCTTCATAGTACATGGAAGGAAAGTATGCTGGATGTAGTGCTATAGGGCCTGGTTTCAAATGCTAGTCTTTGACCTTGGACAAGTAACCTAACCTGTCTGGAACTCAGCTTCTTCATTTATAAAATGTAGAAGGTTGAGCTGGGTGGCCTTTAAGATCCCTTCCAGCTCAAAATCTAGTATCCAGTGATATTTATTAGTTGTGTGATCATGGGCAAGTCATTTATCCTTTTAGAGCCCCAGTCTTCTTGTCAGGAAAAAGGGGATAATAATACTTGTAATACTTACTTTGAAAATCCCTTTGAAAACCTTAAAAGCACTATATAAATGTAAACTCTTACTTTGTTTTGTCATAGTAGCAGTTAGTATTTATTAGATGCTTATGTATTAATGCGGCTATCTTAACTTTAGGCAACATCTAGCTATTGCTTCCTTGCAATTATCACCAAGGACACTGATTTGAAATATCTGAAAAATATCATTGGACTTGAAACACAATTATGTCTTTGAAAATAATAGCCTATGTAGATAGTGCATATTTGTGCATTGCTTGTTAATTTCAGATGCATTTTCATTTAATTACTAATGCTTAGGGAAAACAAAGAACAGGGCTTCAAGATTTTTAGTCATTTACAAAATTGAGGCCTAGTCAATGAACATGTTATAAAGTGCAGAGAAACAGAATTCTTTTAAATTATTTATCTGTGATTTCTGACTGTCTCTTAATTATTGACACCAAAGGGACAGCTAAGTGGCATAGTGGATAAAACACTGGCCTTGGATTCAGGAGGACCTGAGTTCAAATCCAGCCTTAGACACTTGACACTTAACTAGCTGTGTGACCCTGGGCAAGTCACTTAACCCTCATTGCCCTTCAAAAAAAAAATTATTGACACCAAAAATCTGACATAGATAATACAGTTTTGAAACCTATGTATACAGAGGTATTGACAATGAAATAACTTAAGGCACCACTGTATGTATTATGTTTTCTTGAATCATTAGGAATCAATAGACTTTCTACAATTCAACAAATATTATTATGTGTCTACTGTGTACAGGGCACTATGCTAAGTGCTGGGAAAGGGTCATATACTTTTGGTTTTTTGGTGGCGTTATGGGGGTTAAGTGACTTGCCCAGGGTCACACAGCTAGTAAATGTCAAGTGTCTGAGGCTGCATCTGAACTCAGGTACTCCTGAATCCAGGGCCAGTGCTTTATCCACTGCGCCACCTAGCCCTATACTTTTTATCTGAGGGGTAAACTGTTTGTTTCATTGTCATTAATAATCTCTCCCTTCTTGTTTTAACTATATAAAATAGAAATCCTACACATAGGACACATGCATCCAACAAGTTGGAGGTACTATCTGATTGTTAAAACATACAGCTGGTGTGCCATTGTATTTCTCAGGTTGTATGGGTCTTTGTTTTGATGTAAAGATAACACACTGACCCATGTCCTTTTCTGGTTTTACAAGTCCTCATTGTCATTTATATGATTTCTCTTTCTGGAGATGTCATTGCTAAAGTCCTGAAGTCTATAATTATGGCCAGTTGATTTTTTTCTGAGATTGTGATATTCAATGATTTGCCATTCTATTGAAGAACCTTGGTGTTAATGAGGGTTGTTGTTGATGGCAGTGGTGGTAGTAAGAAATTTGGACTTACTGAAAGTACTTGGTTAGGCTAATGTGATCACCTGTAAGAGTATCTAATGACTAGCTGAGCCATTATAGAGAGTAATTTATGACCAGAAGGTTGGCCTCCCAGGTAATTCACTTTTTTCCCCCATGGGATTCTATGAAATAGACCTCAGAGTTAAGAAGTTTAAATAAGGAGATGTGTGTACAGTCAAGCTCTATTGTGAATAGTTGAGGAAAGTTTCTTAATTTTTGCTCAGGAAATTTTTATAATGCTTTCATTAGTTCTTAAAAGTTTGTGGATTTGAATAATTGTGAAGTAATTATATTCTCCCATATGTTCTAATAATCATACCCAGTTAAAACCATAATACATTTAATAAATACCACATCATTTATCCAGGTTAAGAGTTCTTGTTTCTCTTAAAAAAAGAGAAATCCATCTTCTTTTTTTCTGTCTTCTCCCCAAGTCATCTATATGTGTATGCCCAGACACTGTAGATACTAATGCTATATTGCTGTTCTTAAAAATTAACCTTCAGCAGTAAGTCATAGGTATGGTGTGACTTGTTAGACTGTTGTGTAGTCTTAATGATAATGATCATGATATTTTAGTGATAAAAATTCTTAATGAGTATTATTACCATTAATAATTATTATATTTAATAATTATACCCAATACTCATTAGCTTTAATAATAATAATTAGCACATGGGAACTAGTTGAACCATTTTGTTATCTTTAGAACAAAAATCTAAATCTGTTTCACTATAATTTCCAGCATGTCTTCTTCTACCCTCTAGCTTTCAGATGAACAGAATGAATCAGATTCCTTATTAGGGATGTTAGAGAAAGGAATCTTCAAAATCACCCAGATTATGTGCATTTCCATGTAACTTACACTTAGAGGTACTTTACAAAACAAGTCATTTTCAGAAGGTAGCCCTTTCCATCTGTCCTACCTTCTGAGTTCACAAATGACACATACAAATCAATGCATACATAAATGTGCATTCATATTCTCTGTGTCTGTCCTTCCTTCTCACTCTCTCCCCTCCAACTTTGTATTACTTTGTTGGCAGCAGCAAATAAATAAAGCCAAAATCCCAGTGAAGGTTCTTGTTTCATAATATATCAATAACAGTGGATCCTGTAAGAAAATATCAGTGTTCATTACTTCTCTGTGGGTATAGCCTTGATCTTCTGATGTCTCCATTGAGTTTAGATTTAAAAGCCCCTCTGACTTGTTTACACTAAAAAGCAGTTTTTTAAAAAAAAGCAAACCTCTAGTGAATTACACATTGCTTAACATTTCACACTTTAATACAAAGCAGAGAAACATTTCAATGACAACAGATTTCCAATTAGCCTCTAAAAGCCAAAAAAAGAGATTCCCTTTTCAGCTGCACCTGGTGTTGACAGTGCATTTTCTCAAAATATTTTGTAAGTATATGCTAATTTTAACATAAGTTTAATTTAAGATAAAAACATCTAGGGTCAGGGGCTTAAGGGAAATTCTCTTATGTCAATTGATGATCAAATAGGTTCATAGGCTTAAAGATAGAAGCAACCTTAGAAGTCATTTGGTTTAGGAAAGGAAACAGCCAAGAGAGGTTATCTTGCCAAGGTCACACAGACAGTAAATAGCAGTTTTAAGATTTGAACCTAGGTCCTCAAACTGAATCCAGGATTCTTTCCTTTCTACCATGCAGTTTGATAAAAATAACAAAAATAACTAAAAGGAACCTTTTTTTCAACTTCTTGCTAGATTGTAAATTCTGTGAAGGTACAAATTATGTCTCATCAACAAAACTTTTCATCTAGAACAGTGCTCCATACATAATAGTTACTTGATAAATGTTGAATGGAATTTTATTTTTGATACTTTTTTTTGCTTCTCTGCACACTCAGCAGAACAATTCTGAAATAATAGAATAGTCATGGTTGGTGTTTTAGAATTATATTTATTTTTAAATGAATTTTTAGGCAAAAGTAAGCCTGATCCAAACATATTAATGTCAAATGATACTTTCAGATTATAGAAAATCAGAGGCCCTAAAGATCTTTTTGCTCACATTAACTTGTAGTTCTTTAGTAAGTACCCCAGTGATTTTTTTCCAGTCAAGTTTTAAATGAAATGATAGGAGTTCTATCACAAACCTTGGGCTAATATGCTACTTTCTGCTAATAATGATTGGGAAAACACACACACACACACACACACACACACACACACACACAATCCACACCAATTTCCATTAGGCTGATGCATCCAGGAGGCATGTTTAATCTAAACCATTTTCAAGCACAGATGAGTGACTTTTATAACTGTCTCTCCCTCATCATTGTTTCTGATATTTACTTTGTAATGTTTTTGTTTTGCTTTTGAATTTTCAAAAATCCATCCAGGTTTGATGATCCCTGTTTTTTGCGTGGTGGAGCAGTTGGACAGCTCTCTTGAATATGACAACAGAGAAGAACATGCAGAGTTTGTATTGGTTCGAAAAGACGTGCTCTTCAGCCAGCTGGTGGAGACAGCACTCTTGGCCCTTGGGTATTCCCACAGTTCTGCGGCTCAGGCACAAGGTATTCATATACTCTTCTATCTCTTCATGCTCTGGGTGCTGATTTGAGAAATTGAGTTTTCCTGAAATCATCTTCTGTGAAGGGGTTGAGGGACTGATTTGTAGTTTTACTCTCTGGAGAAACAGCTAATATGACCTTTTTTCTCATTTGGTCACAGGAAAGCCTTATGCCTTTTGACTGTCCTACAAAGCATTAGATTATAACAGTTTAGAGGTGTCAGTAGCTCTTCCTGGATTCCCCCCTTCTATAAACTGTTCTAGTATCTAAGTCCTTAGATCTGTTGTCTCACACTCATCCAACCTGCTAAAAGCTCAGAACACCTAGAAGATTAGGGAGCTAATAGTACATGATGTGACTGAGTTAGTCTTTCTCTTTGTTTTGTGTTCATTACCTCTAAGTTTTATTGACAGATTTTAAAATAATAATGATTACAGTAATAAAAACAACACACACCCTTACTCTTTCTTGTTTTTTAAAAAGACAACAGCTCTATGCATGACAAGTCTTTTTCAAACTTTTAACATGCTCCATAACTGCCAATTATTATTATCATCATAGGGTCTCTTTGTAAAACATTGTGCTACTTTTATGATGCTTTTATCTTACCCATTTAATGAAAATGCCATATTTCAGCATGTACTACTATCCTAATTATGCATTCCTAAAGAAGCTATCATGTAACTCCATTGTTTTATTTTATAGCCTGGGCCATTGTTCTACAGGGTGGGCCAAAGTCACAAGGGATTTCAACATTTAATAACTCCTTTATTTTTTGTTTTAAATTTACAATACCATAGTATCATGCAGTACATATAGGAAATGAATTTACATTATGTGTGAAAAATCAAATCTTATAAATGGTGGAAAATGAAGAAAAAATAATTTTCAAAAAGTTGTTAGAACATCGTGGCTTTTGGCCTACCCTACACAATACCACAGAATATAAAATAAACAAAACCTTTAGGAGAAGGTTGTAAAAGAAGTTGTCTCATTGAAATGATTATCCTTATGTGGCAACAGAAATGCCTGAATGACACAATTTTATGGAGACTGTTATATCATAGAGAAGAAGTTAGATGATTACTTTTATTTTATATTTGCATAGCTTTTTCTACATTCAGAGATCTTTATTGTTATTTTTATGGATTCCTCTTCACAAAATTCTTCTGATCTTGGTCAGTAGTATTATTCCCATTTATTGATGGGGGATGGTAAGAAGCTAAGATACAAAGCTGCATGGTAACTGAGGAACAGAGAGTGAAACTCCTGAGTTATGGACTTTTTATTTCTGTAAATAAATCACAGACTTTTAGAACATGTTTTAATTAAGTATTTTAATGGCTACTTACTCATTCTGATATCCTCCTTCCTTCTTGTAAACCAAAGATTAAAGAACCCTAGCCAAAAACATGATGCGTTCTCCACATTGGAAGAGAGCACCAGTGGAGTCTGAATTTGAGTGGTCTGCAAGCTTGGGTCAAGTAATGCTAGCTTAATCCTAGAGCAAACTACTTTAAAAGCAGCATGATAAAGGATGATTCATTTCCTTCCTCTGACTACTTTCCTTCTTGTGAGAGGGATTCAGTATTTGATCCCAAGCAAATTGCATGCAGGGCGACACTGCTTTTATTTCATGCTTTGCACTTAAATGCAATAAAAGAAGGGTTTCCCCCCTTCTTTTTTTCTTAAACTCTTCATGCCATTTCAGGGACATTTTTCTCTCAATGTAAAGGTCACCGTATCCCACTGTTTCCATCCTGTTGTGCCAGCTTCCTGTTTGACAGCACTATCCATCTCAGTTAGCACGGCTGCTCAACATGTTGTGAGCTAACATGTGGAACACAGAGCATTAAGTGGCCAAGATTTGATTTTTGGCACCCGCTGGAGAAAAGGGCTTCACTGGCAACTTAGAACAAGGTAGCACTCTGCTGAGCACCGTTCTGTAGACTAGAAGCCCTACTCCTTAGAGCAATTGAGAGGCACTTTAACAATATTTTCTACAGTGGGAATTAAAAAAAACCCTAAAAAGCAAACATTGGCTTCTCTAACTAGAGGCTATTACATTTTTGAACACTGAGTCAAGAAGTCAGAAAGTGAAAAATATCAAATATAATTTATACATTCTTTTTTTCCCTTTTTAAAATTGGTAACCTATATAATACTACAGATGGATATGCTTTATTCTGTAGGCAAGAAAAAAAGTGTCTTTTCCCCCTTAACGGAATAGAATTATTTCAATATTAATTGATTAAATCTTAATTTTATACAGATAATTAAATATGCTATTTGTTTTATAGTTAAAATGGGACAAATAGCACAACTATTTTAAGGATTTACTTAAAATGTTGCATATATAATGCTGGCTTACATATATATATATATATATATATATATATATATATATATATATATATATGTAATATAATTATAAGCACAGGCATGCTACCAGGCAAATTTGAAGTTTCAGTCATAATGTTAGCAATTGTCCCCAAATGAATGGGGCATCTAAGTGGTGCAGTGGGTAGAGCACTGGACCTGGAGTCAGGGTGATCTGAGTTCAAATCCAGCCTCAGATGCTTACTAGCTGACCTTGGGAAAATAACAACTCCTTTTGCTGCAATTTCCTCATCTGTAAAATGGGAATAGGAATAGCCCTCTGCTTCCTAGGGTTGTTGTGAGGATCAAATGAAAAAATAGTTGTAAAGCTCTTAGCCCAGTGCCTGGCAGATAATAAGTGTTTATAAATGTTAGCTATTATTATTATTAGAATCATCATAGCCTATTAATAGCTAGACAATGTGAGAATTGCCCCAAGTATCTGAGCTAGAAAACATTTAAAAATTTACCTTTGCATTTTGAGAGAACAGTTAATTGTTGGAACAAAAGCAAATAGACTCATGTCACTACCTCTTGGAGCCTAGTCTAAAAATTGGAAATTTTGTCAATAAAAGAATGAATAGTGGGGCAGGTAGTTGGTGCAGTGGATAGAGCACCGGCTCCGGATTCAGGAGGACCTGAGTTCAAATCTGACCTCAGACACTTGACACTTACTAGTTGTGTGACCCTGGGCAAGTCGCTTAACCCCAATTGCCTCACCAAAAAAAAAAAAAAAGAATGAATAGAAGGAATTTTGAAGAATACACTCTGACAAAAGGATTTAAGAGAATCTTTATGGAAAAAATGATCCAGAATTGAATTGCTTAGGTAATGACTTACTTTATGAACAACTTTTGGTGAATAATTATCAGCCCTAATGTTTTAAACATTTTAAGTATACTATTCACTCAGAGAAATCAACTCATTTTGATAGGACAGATAGTAGATTTGAAAAATCTAACTATTTATTGGTAAAAGATGCAATTAACAAAATGACACCCAGGAAAAAAAATCATAGTTACTTAATCTAGTTGAACAGTTACCTCTCCAGATAGGCAAATTAAATATGAAATATTAATTGTTACACAGATATGGATAAGGAGTATAGATACTGCTGTCATAGAAGCTGGCTTTCGAATTATTCCTGTTTCCCCTGGTCCCCACCTCCTAACCTCACCCTACTGCCATGAATCTAATGCCTGTAATTCCATAGTGTGTGATTAACAAAAGTCATCTGACCAGCTGTTTATGTTTTTGCCAAGAGTAGGATGATGACAGACTCTTAGCTTATCTCAGGAAAGATACCATTTGAGGAAGCATATCATATCTTGTTATCCACTGAAGTCTGAGTGTATATATTCATAGGAAGTTCTAATGATTTGAAGAGGGATAGGCAACCTGTGGCAGTGCTGCCCCTCAGTGGTACCTGAAGCAATGGCTGCCAGCTAATGATCACTTCCCTACCATATATGGGCGCTTTCTCTTCTTTCTTCTTACACCGTTTCACCTCATTTGTTCTCATTTTCTTTTCCTTTCTACCTTCTTTTTTTCTTTTGTTTCTAGGCTAGGCTTGTCAGAAGCATTCATGAGCATTCATTCATAGGCCCCCTTAGTGATGACTAACAACCTAATTTAGATATCTGAGGCCCTAGAATACAGATAACTGAAGTTTAGGAGGATTTTAGACTTTTTGCTTTCACCACATTATCTGTTGTGTCGCTAGTGTGCAAAACTGATTTCTTTTGTAAGTGGCCTTTTAGTCATTTACTTTCAGTAGGTGATCACAGCTCCTTGGGGACTTGTTCCTACTTGGAAAGTTGTAAATATTCTTAGTTAATTAGATGGTATAGTGACTATATCATGTGTACAATAAGTATTTTATTTAAATATCATTTTAAAACATTTCTTCACCTACAGTGACTAAATATAGTGGCTTGGTGCATATTGCTAATCTTTATGGTTATTTTTTTTAAAAAATTGGTATACATTTCTGAAAAAAATAATATCTGAAGCCTGAGATGTTTCACCTGCAGGACATGTTAGGAAAGCATTACTTTTTGACTGAATAATTGAATATTTTGTATTTAACTATTTAACTATTAGGTTAGAAATTTGCAGAAATCCATTTGTAAAAAAGGGATAGCTATAAAAAGTTTATAATGGTTCACCAATGGGAACTTCCTCTCTGTTTTCCTAATAGCTTTTAACTCTTGCTCTTCACTGCTATGGAGGTTCATTTCTAATTTCCCATTGAATAGTTCTGTGTCTAGCTACTTGGTTGCTTCTGGAATTGCTAAAGTTAATTGTTTAAATTGATGAGGCTAGTAAATATAAGCACCAACTTATAATAGTACTATTACTTTAATTATTGGTTGATAAACATTTCCACTTACCTTTATTCAGAAGGATAACTATTAAGAAAAAACCAACATTTTAAACACAAATTTTCTTTAAAATATACAATCAAGTTCAGGGGAAAAAGATATGCCTGATGCTGTGTTTTGAGGTTTGATGAACATATATTTTCTTGAACTATAAAGCAAATCTCAGCAGTACAGGCATTTTCTCCTATCAATCAATTCATCAAAAGCTTTTTATTTAGTGCCTATTATGTGTCAGGCACTATGGTAACCTTGGGGACATGAATACAAGGAATGAAACAATCCTTTCTTTCAACAAACTTACATTCTAATGTGGAAGACAACAACAAAAATAATTAAACATAGAATACATGTAAAGAGAATAAATACAAACAAATTTAAAGTAGTTAAATACAGAGGATTTGGGAGATGGATCAGAAAAGGCTTTGTGCAGAAGAAGGAGACTTTATGAAAAAATGCTTCATGTTGTAAAAAGAGAGGGATTCTATGAAACAATTAAATGATGTGGGAAGGAGAAAGGAGTATATTCCAGGCATGGAGAATAGCCAGTGTCAAGGCACAGAGGTAGAAGGTGGAGTATCATGTGTGAGGAATTGAGAGAAGGCTGGGTTAGAAAGCAAGATAGGGATTAACTGAGGCTGAAAAGGTAGATTGGGTTCAGGCTATGAAGAACTTTCAGAGTTCAACAAAGGGGCTCCTATTTTATCCTAGAGGACATAGGGTACACTGGAATTGGAGCAGGGAAGTGGCATGGACAGATCTGTATTGATGGAAAATCACTGACAGCACTGTGTAGAATGGATGGGAGAGAGGAGATACCTGAGGCAGGAAGCCTCATCAGGAGGCTTTTGTATTAATCCAGAGAAGAGGTGATGTGTGTCTGAACTAAGTCAAAAGCTGGGTGACTAAAGGGAACAGATATGAGAAATGTGGAAGTAGAAACAGCAAGATTTGGTAATTTATTAGATATATGGAGTGAAGAAAAGTTAAAAAATACAGAATAATGCTGGAATTCTGAATCTGGGAGATTAGAATCAGAGTAGTGCCCTTTAGAGCAATAGTGGAGTCTAGAAGAGGGGGGAATTGGAGTGGGAGAAAGTTAGGAGTTCAGTTTTGGACAAGTTGAATTTGAGATGTTTTCAGGACATTGTTTGAAAAGTCCAATAGACAATCAATGATGTAGAACTAATGCTCAGGGGACAGTACTTGTATATAGATCTTTGAGTCACTTGCACAGAGATGACAGTTAAATTGTGGATTTTGATGAGGAGGGAGGTAGGGAGAGAGTAGTTTCAGTTGAGTGAGGTCAGAAGCCAGATTGCAAAGGGTTGAAAAGTGAGTGAGAGAAGAAAGGAGTTAGAGGTACTACTGAGTTTAGATAGCTTTTCCTGGAAGTCTGGCTGTGAAAGTAAAGAGAGATATAGGACAATAGCTTGAGGGGATGATAGGTTATGGTACAAGTTTATTAAAGATAGAGAAGATGGGCATGTTTGAAGGCAGTAGGGAAGGAACCAGTAGTTAGGGAAAGGTTGAGTGTGAGAGGTAGAGATAGAGGGAAGGGATAACTGAGGGACCAGTACATTTGTAGAGGTTTTGGTCTTGTTAAGTAGAAGAGCCACCTCCTTCATTAGCAGAGACAAGAGGAAAGGAGGAAAAAGTGGGAAATAATGTCAAGTGATTTTGAGTTAAAAAAATAGGAGAAGGAGCCCATCTCAAATGACCTCAATTTTCTCAGTAAATTAAGAGGCAAGGTCCTCAAATGAGAGATAGGGGAGGGAAAGACACAGGAGACTTGATGAGGGAAGAAAAAGTTTAAGAAGTGAGATCAAGAATCAATTAGGAAGGAATTTAAAAAAGAAACCTGCTGCAGTGAAGGTCCAGTTGAAGTTGGATAGCATGAATTCATACCTGTTCACCCCAATTGTATGATTTTCTTTGGCGCTATTCAGAAGCAGATGAATAGGAGTGGAGGAGACAGATGGTGGGAGTAATTCAGGGCTAAGGTTTGGTAAGAAATAAGAGATAGTAGGACAAGGGGAATGAAGACTTGGAGAACAGAGGAGATTGTAAAATTGAAATGACTAACAATAGGGTCCAGATTGGAAGGGAAGGAAAGTGGAGTTGGAAAAGGGACAATGACCAGAGAAAATACTGAAGAGTGGAGAGACTGGCGGTCACAATGAGGGCAAAATAGAGTTTTATGACACATTGGGACAGGTGGAATAATAGGAGGTTATGGTCAAATGGAGGAAGGTAAAATTCTAATTAGGGAAGTGGAATATTTGTGGGTAATGGTGAGATCTAGTGTGTTAACTTTCTTATGTGTGGTTGAGGTAGAGTAAAGGATTATTAGGTCATAGAATTTAAGGTGTCTATGAAATTGGGAAATTAGGGAGTTAGAGTGTCACTGTGTGATTACTGAGTCCCCTAGTATAAGGACTGGAGGTGAGTCAGAGTGGGAGATAATGAGGCAGGTGTTGAATGCCTTAAGAAAGTTAGCATTTGGGTTGCATATTTGTGGTTGAATTACCTTGAATAACTTTGACCATGTCACTGCCTTCTATGAAACACTCTAGTATCTGCCCATCACTTGCACATAATGGTCAGATTGTACTCCTTTGTCACCAGTCTTCCCTCCACTTATCTTTCCCTTTCTCCCATCCTTCCCTCCCCATCACTGTTTAAATCTCTTAATGAAATCGATACTTATTCCATCCTTTATGACACCAGAATTTCAAGGTCATTCAACATCATACTAGAGAGATGTAACTTCTATTGTCTCTCAATTATTTACTTTGCTAAATGAGTCTATTTACTTCCTCATTTATCTGTTTCATCAACTTGTTTTTAATACTTTCTTCATAAAAAAATTCCTGAAATTCCTCCTCTTCTAGGAAGTCTTCCCTGACCATGTGAAAGTAATTATTTCTGTCCTTGCTTTTAATTCTAGCAAGCAGCCCATACTTTCAACATTTTATAAGGACAACTCCCTATGCTTGTAAATAATGGTTATTTGTTCTCAGCTTATATTCCTATCATGTTCTCTCAGTAGAGTACATTTTATTTTAAATTTGCTTGGGTTAGTGTATATGTGTGTGTGAGAGACACAGACAGACAGAGTTGGTCATAAGCTTTTAGAAAGCAAGGATTATATGTGATTTGTATGGTATCTAGCACAGTTAGGTATAGAGAGTATATGAGAGATAAAATTTGAAAACCATTATAATTATGTACTTAATTTCCATGATGGTATAAAAGGAGAGACATGATTTCCCAGGTAACCCAATACTTAGATTATTTAATAAAACTTTTATATCTTAAAACTGGTACCTTGAAGCAAAGAATCTATAGAAATAGACTCGTTTAGGTTTAAAATGCTCTTTATTCTCACACCTCACACTAAGATAAGCTATAACATTCAATTCAAGGGTAATTCTTTTTTCCAGTGGTAGTCCTTAGAATAGTTTTTTAGTTTATTTTGGAAATTGGAATGATGATGGAAAATAGTTTTCAGCCTTTATGAGCATGCAACCTGAGGGCTTTGCTATGAATGAATATTACATGTTTAGGAGAAGCTGTGACTCTCTCAGCCCAGAATTATTGAGTGTCTTAATGGCTAGCTATCAACATGTTTCCTGTCCCCTCTCACTATTATGGGGTGCTTATTTTGGATTCAAAATTTCTTTTATTACTGAAAAGTGTTTGACCTTCATCTTCCTATGATCTTAAGACCTAGACAACCAGGCAGGAAGTGTGGGTACCACTGCCAGCCAACCAAAATTTTGTTTGACCTAGGGGAGGCCATTTTCACCTTTCTTTCCAGTCATTCTCTCTAGCTATAAAATAAGACTCACTGTACTTAGCTCTAGACTGATCCTGTTAAAAACCATTCTGTTTCTAGAGGCCCATTCATTCTTTCAGGCTACAAAGGTAGCATTTAGTGCCTTGGAAGAATGAATACATTACCAAATGTGACCAGTATACTTCCTATCAACAGTAGGATCAGAGTCATAGTCTGAAAAATATATATATTTTTTTGTGAGGCAGTTGGGTTTAAGTGACTTGCCCAGGGTCACACAGCTAGTAAGTGTTAAGTGTCTGAGGCTGGGTTTGAACTCAGGTCCTCCTGAATCCAGGGCCAGTGCTCTATCCACTGCACCACCTAGCTGCCCCCTGAAAAATATTTTGAACCCTTTGGAAGGAAGCTACTATGCAAATATAATTTATTTTTTAAAATATCATTTTTGTGAATCTACTTTTTCTCCACTTAGAGTATTGTTTTTCTCATATATGGGGTCTCATCAAATTTGTGAAAATTCTTATGATTTGAAAAAATTCTTTAAAAGTTATAGCTCTCTAGGGGCAGCTAGGTGGTACAGTGGATAGAGCACTGGCCCTGGATTCAGGAGGACCTGAGTTCAAATCCGGCCTCAGACACTTAACACGTACTAGCTGTGTGACTCTGGGACAACTCACAACCCCAATTGCCTCACCAAAAAAACAAAAACAAAACAAAAAGTTATAGCTCTCAGGAGCAGCTAGGTGGTACAGTGGATAGAACACTGGCCTTGGATTCAGGAGGACCTGAGTTCAAATGTGACCTCAGACACTTGACACTTACTAGCTCTGTGACCCTGGGTAAGTCACTTAACCCTCATTGCCCTGCCCACAAACAAACAAACAAACAAACAAAAAGTTATAGATTTCCCCAGGTAATTTATTATCATGGTTAAAATGGACAATGATAGATAAACACACAACAACCACCTTTGAAATTACAGGTTGGAATTATTTTCAAAATAATTCTGAATCCTGCCATCATATAGATCATTGGCAAAAATTTTGCTTTAAAGTTTAGCTTTATTAGGTATTGTAATTGTGCTTATAGACATGTAATAAATCCATAGTCTAAGAATCTTTCAGGAGAATCTTGTACAGAAGAAAAACTTAATAGAATAGCCTAAAAAGAATAGGAAAAACTAAATAAAAGGGGGAAAGCATATTATAACATTGAGGAATTTACGTATACAAAGGATGAATTTTTGGGGGTCCTTTAATATTATAGTGGACAAAAGCCATCATAAAATTTAGTTGGAAAGAATTTTAGAGAAAAAATAGCTTTCATTTTAATTTCTACTATTTAGATGACAATACTTCCAGTTTAAGTTGAATCATTGTCATCAAGCTTTCCCCTTAAATTTATTTTTATCTAAATTTTCTTTTTTAAAAAAATTCAGTAATGTTTTAAAATTCATTTGATAACATACATGTAAATATAAAGATACTTAAATTCCTCATGTAGGTAGCTTGTTGGTATAGAGAGAGTTCTAGACTGAGAGTCAGGAAAACCTAAGTTTGTAGATTGCCAAAGTCACACTTACTAGTTGTGTGATCCTGGGCAAGTCCCCTTTTCAGTCTGTTTCCTTATCTGTCAAATGGGATCAATAATAGCATCTATCTCCCAGGGTTGTGAGGATCAAATGAAATAAGATAGGAAAAGTGCTTTGCAACCTTAAAGCTCTATACACAAGCTAGCTACTGTTTTAGAAAGGATGAATGTCTACCTCTTTTATGATTGGACCTGTGCTTTTCTTTCTATATTTCACTCCCACCCTTTTTTGAATCAGTTATGACTTTCATTTGTTTTCTTGTACTCCTTTTGGTAAAATAAACTCCCTAAGGGCAGGACCTGCATTGTATTTAACCTTATATCAAACAGCAATGGAGCATTTATTAAGTGACTACTATGTGTCAGTCACTGGGCTAGGTATTGAAGATACAAAGACAAAAAAACCCAAACAAAACAATCCCTGCCTTCAAGGAGCTCATTAAGCATCTATAACAGTGCTTTGCATGTAATCAGTGTTCAATAAATATTTATTGAATGACATAAAAACCAATGAAGTATGCTACGTAATCTAAATCAGTGGTTTCTACCAATTTCGGCCCCTTTTTTTTGGTTTGTTTAAAAACAACGTGGTGTTTGGAACGAAAACATTTTTTTCCATGCTCCGAAAGATTGAGGGGATTTTAAAGTGATTTTTAAAGACCATTTTCCCAATTAGAAATGTTTAAGAGGCTTTAAAAATGAATTCAAGCCACCCACATTTGGGAGACTCTTACCAGTTCTGTCCTTAAAAGGACAACATTGGAAACAAGGTGCATATTTATAAATTCGAGAGCTTGGAACAAAGTCCTAATGAACAAGCTGCCTTTAAAAAACAATTCTGTTGCTCTGACAAGGTGTAAGAGAGTTGAAAGAGCTGCTCAGTATTTTTTTTTAAATGTACCAACCTTTGTCAAAACTTTGGTGGCTATGTTTTAAAATAATAGTTCTACAAACCTTTAACGATTCCCTTTTCTGCTCTCATTGGCATTGTAGTCACAGAAGACCAGAAATCCCAGTTTCAGCTAAAAACAAAGGAAAAATTAATGCCTCTCCCTTGCCTTCACTTAGTTCTGGAGATGACTAAATATGTTAACTTGCCACACAGAAAAATAAGACCGTTCTGTTATTTTCCCTCCTCCATCTCTACCCTCTTTTTCATTTTTCATGAAGGTCAGGGGGATATGTTCATTACTCTTAAGAAAACTGATCAAAAGAGCCCCAAGTGATGATATTCACATAACAGGATCAAGTTTTTTTTTTTAAAGAATTCCCTATTAAATATGTATTTTCATTTCAAAACTATAGTTTTATTTAAAAATAAATACTTGCATTGACAATGGGGAGAAACTAAGTGGATTTTTATGATTTTATTATATGATTTGTGTTGGGCTTATTAACTTCTAAGCTTAGAACTTCTTTGCTATTCAATTTAACAATCATCTATTAAGTGCTTCCTTAGTATAGAGCATATTGCTTTTTTTGTTAATTCATAGATAATAGAGATAAAAAGCCCAAAGCTACTTGTTTGAAGATTCCAAGTTGTTTCTACTTTAGGGTGATCTGTACTGTATTCTACCTGTCCTCATTTGGTAAAAAGCACATTTATCAAAAGCTCATAAGTCCTTAACAGAGCTTGTTAGCTTTTGGAGTAGCTTTAAAAAAATTTTAAGACTGTATAAAAATACATAGCTTAGGATGTTTAGTGCAACACCTTCATATTCTTACTCTCATCTAAATAAATGCATAATGCCCAGGGAACTGCTTCTAGCTGTCAAGCATTTTGTAATATTAGATGGCTTGGTAAAGTATCCACATTTCTAATTTTTCCATTTTTATTACAAAAATAGGGTTTCAGCCATCGCTCTTCATCTACATCTATGCCTATTTTCAGATTTTTTTATATGTTTCAAATCTATAGCATTTTCCTTTCAAGAAATACTGACTATATGTATTTTATTGGTGTGGTACTAATGCCCACATTTTCATACCTGCTATATTCAATTTTTAATGTGCCAAATGAATAATATACCAGTCTTGGAATTATTCATTTATCCAAGTAGAATCAGTCAATTGACAGTTTATTAATTAAATATTTGAACAGCTTAAAAGTGTATAGCCCTTAGTAGGGCTCTGAACATTTAAGTCACTGGTTTTCTACTTTTCTCCTAGGATGTGTCTGAATGGAGGGTGGTGGTGGTTGTGGTGGTGGGGAATAGGAGAAAAGCAGAGGGGCATTTGGATGAAAAGAGCATTCTGGTCACATTTGGGCACCATGATTTTGTTCCCTAGGTGCTTTCGAGATTTCATATGTCTTTGATGGTGATTTAAACCCAAGTGCTTGGAAACATGCTGTATTTGGATGGTTGCTTTTAGAGCTCCACTGTGACCCTGTCATTTCTCACCAGAGCCCAACTGCCTTGTGTTTGTTTAAAAGCCGTGATTGGCAAAATTCAGAACAAGTCACCAACAGAAAACATGGAGATTATTTTTTTCTTCTGTGTCTGTCTGTCTGGTTGGCTTTCTTTTATATGAACAAATATTAACCAGGACATAACTGCAAATCTTTGCTGCTGTTTTACAAACCTTTTACTCAGTTTGTAGAGGATTGCTTGCAGGAGATATGCAAATAGCTAGAACCTTTTGTCTCACCCAGCTTACAGTTTCACGCTCTTCAGAGAAACACTTTTTACGTATTCTTTCTGTAATTTTATAAATCAAAGAGTGAAATACTGGAAAGCTTACAGCAAATTTCAAACCTCTGCCCTCAGTGATTTGGCTGTAAGGGGCCTTAATAATCTCCTAGATAAAAGCAGCACTCAGTATAATAGGAACCAAGCTAAAAGTTCAGTATGTTCTTGATCACAACCTCAAACTGGTTTTACGAAAATTCAGATGGTGATTCTTCTGGAATCTGCAGGGTCCCAAGCCCATGGTAATAAATAATAATTTCAGATGTCTTGTTTTATTATTATGAATATAGTGGTTTCTTGAAAAATGATGGAGAAGGCCTTTACATTTTGAAGAGAGCCTGTTTTAGATATCTGTATAATATAAAAATGTACATACATATCAAAAGATATACTTTGAGGAAAAAAGTACTCTATGGGGTCTTTAATCCTTGGGGCACTCCTTGAAGAAAAGTGATAATAAGTATTTTTATCTCTACATGCAGAATAATTAAGGAGAAGGAAAATCCTCCCCCCCCACCCCGACATTCTGATGGAAACCTTAAATCTCTGACTCTCTAAAAAGTACTCTTATTTATTGGCATGCAGGAGGGAGGGGAGAAATAGATATTTATATAGCAATTATGTGCCCAGCATTGTGTTAAGTGTTTTACAAATATTATGTCATTTGATCCTCACAACAATCTTGTGAGGCAGGTGCTGCTATTATCTTCATTTTGTTGGTGGTGAAACTGAGGAAAATGGAGGTTAAGTGACTTGCACAGAGTCGTGCAGCTATTAAATATTTGAGGCTGGTTTTTAGCTCAGGTCTTTCTTGACTCTAAGCCCCATGGTGGTTTGGGGAAGATAGAGCTATTAATGTGTGTTTTGTATCTGTGTATATACAATTAACAATAACACATTGTATTCCAACATATTTAAAAATCAAACATTTGTTAATCTTTGACTTCTAGAACATAGCCCTGAAACCACAAGGAAAAGGAAAAAAAAAAGGTTTTGAAGCATCACAGAAAATAGCTATCAGAAAATCTGTGTACTTTATTTCAGAAGAGAAACATTGGGCTATTGTTAGACCTCTCACCCTGACATCTTTGTATCAAATTAGGCAACAGATTAGAGGCAAGGGCAAAACACAGACACCAGCAGGGAGTAACAATTGACTAGCTCTCAGTGAAGTAACAGAGGTCTGAAACTATTTATTGTAAAGGCAAATAGACCTGTATAGCTCCTCAGGTCCTGGAGTCACAGCATCATCTTTTTCTAGCTCTATAAAATAATTTTTAGGTAGTCTGATGGTATGACACTGAATAAGTAAATTGATTTAGGTAGAATTGTCATTTTTATTATATTACCTCTGCCTATCCATGAGCAATTGATATTTTTCCAATTACTTAGATTTGATTTTATTTGTGTGAAAAGTGTTTTGTAATTGTGTTCATAGAGTGCCTTCCTGGGTTTGTCTTGGCAGGTAGACTCCCAAGTTTTTATATTGTCTACAGTTACTTTAAATGGAGTTTTTCTTTCTATCTCTGGCTATGGCATCATAGATTTAGAATTATTAGGGACTTTAAAGTTCATTGAGTTTAATTTCTCCAGCCTCCATTTTATAGATGATGAATTTGAGGCCTAGAAGTGTTAAGTGATTAGTAAATGAGAGATCCATAACTCAAACTCAAGGTCCTGGAGCTCCAAATGCTATGCTCTTCCAACCATACTACACTGTCCACTTTCATCATTCAATTAAAATCCTTCCAACCTGTGAAGAAAGTGTTTTATATAGTTTCAAGTGCTATAAAAGTGTGAATTAAAAACTATTTAACTTCAATTGAACAGCTTTTGGTAAAAAAAAAAAAAGCTTATTAAAAATGCTCTCGTTTACTGTTGTGGGGCAGCTAGGTGGTGCAGTGGATTAAACACTGGCCCTGGATTCAGGAGGACATGAATTCAAATCTGTCCTCAGACACTTGACACTTACTAGCTGTGTGACCCTGGGCAAGTCACTTAACCCTCATTGCCCTACCCAAAAACAGACAAAACAAAAAAAATTGCAGCACAATACAATAATTGTATAAAAATGATAATTCCCTCTAAGCTACTAAAGAAAAAGGTTAACTTCTGTTTGGCTTATTCTGTTTAAGAACGCAGATGCAATTTAAAAAAAAAAAGGTTTTTACTTCAAATATTTAAGACAAGTTTTGGCACCTAAAGGATAAACTTCATTCATTTAGAAAATTTACTTATGTATTAACACCTTGTTCTTGGTGAGGCTGGATTTATGAGACTTTGCTGAAAGTATTTCAGATTAAACTAGTGTTTAGTTTGAAGGCAATAAACCTAAACTTTTTGTGTAATGGAATGTGATTATGTGGGTGCATATTTACCTCAAATAATTAAAAGAGTATATTCGGTTATATAGAATAACAAAAATGCCTGTCAATTTTGGAATTAAAGCTTTTGATTCTGAGGCCAGAATTTGAATCAACAATGCTCATTTTATGATATTTTTAGGGGGCCTTGATATTAATAATTTTTAAATTAAATAATGGATTTGTCATCAGTTGAAATGACAAAATTGAAGTTCATGGAATCTAGATATACATCATCTAGATACAGCATTTTTTTTTTTGGTAAAAAACAAATAACCCCCAAACAAACCAAAATGGGATTAAACCTGACTTTATATGACTGACTTGGTACTTTCTAACTTCTAAATGAATATCTGTTACCTTTATTTGGAATTACTGAAACATACATGAATGCTAATTATGAAGGCCATTTTAGTGATGAATGAATATTTGTAGGGCACTAGTAAATATATCTGGTGCTACAGTTCTCTGTGATTATGATGATCTGCTTCTACTCAAGCAGTAAATATTTTTGTTCTTTGAAAATAAATTTATTTTAATTTAGGAGTTCTGTCTGGGCATTGACTATTTTTTTTACCTGTATTGGTATTATAGAATTAGCTTTTTTTTTTAAAGTAGGAGAAGGCAAACAACATTGTGTCATTCAAGATACTTTGGTTAATTGCTTTCACATTTTGTTTTTATAATAGATCTGTACTTACCCATATTTTGGCCTTTTTCCATTTTTTATAGAAAAAGTCCAACCATACTGGTCATCGTGTGGGTTAGCTACTTCTAGTTTCACAGTAATAACTTTGTGTTAAAGGTGTCCTGTGGCCCCAGAATTAATGAATGATAAAAGTTTGTCTGTTTTTTAATGTCAGTTAAAAAATTGTACTCAGTAGGATGTAGATTTTTATGCCAGAGCTTAGGTGGGACTCTGGGTTGTATTCAAATCAGTCAAGTATTGGTCAATCATGGGATATTGTATCTAGAGCTGGGAAGGACCTCAGAAGCCATCTAGTCCAGGGCTTCTTAAACTTTTTCTCCTCTTAACCCCTTTTTGCCTGAGAAACCTTTATTGGACCCCTGGTATATTGGTATATAAAACAGCTATACCTAACCTTTTACTGTTGCCAAATTTTTCATGATCCCCCACATTCATTTACGTGACCCCATATGAGGCTGTGACACACAGTTTAATAAGCTTTGATCTAGTCCATCAGACCCCCCCCCTTTTTTAAGAGGAGAAAACTGAGGCCCTGAGTGATTGTGACTTGTCTAATGTCACTAAGATAGTAAATAGCAGAGGAAAAATTTGAACTCAGGTTCTCTGACTTTGACATTTGATGGTTTCACTCCATTTATTGAAATATGGGTCCATTCACTGCTTTATGCTTGAACTATAAAAGAGAAACAGAATATTTAAATGTACACATGTTTACAGTTTAAACATAAATAAGAAAGCTATATTTTATCAAAGGCTAAATTATTTTTCTACTTTATTAAAAGGCATTTCCAGTCATGAATAATGATAGGATAATAAATTTTGGCTGAAATTCTTGGCAGTTATTAATTTAATTAGGTAAATTAAAAAGAACTGGCCTGGTTTTGTTGCAAATCCAGAAAGATTAAAATTAAAATTCTCCTTGGGAGTAAATTCTTTTCCCAAAGGTATTATTTAATATTCAGTAGGGTATAGTTAACCATATTGTCCTCAGGTGCCCTAAAGGAGTTAATTTATCAAACAGAAAAGCACTCTCAAGCATTGTGTATTTTCTCTTGCCCCTCACATAAGATTGGCTCAGTAATGTCCAGTCACTTCTGTTATTTTCTTTTTATTTTAACCTCTGTTATTTTCAATATTAGTTCAGGCATCCCTTAATAAAGAATCTCATCAGGTAAAATTTTGTTTTTTCCCCTCATGATTAGTTATAAACACAGTAGGTCATTGTCAAAAATCTAATTAAAACATTAGGAGCTTGTATAATGCTTGATGCCAAAGGAACAAACTAAAATAAGATGCTAAACAATTTTTTTACCCCCCCCTTTTTGCTGCTACCACAGCAATCTAAGTTCATTCTGTTTAACCTGAAATATTTTAATGTGTTTGGAAAAGTGAGATAATTTAATTTCATATATAATTGCATAAAGGATTATAAATTATGTTTTCTAAAATACCTATGACACTAAACCACCAAATGAACAGATAAAACTGATTTGTTCTCTGACAAATCAAGATATATGGCAGTGTTTTCATTACAAATGCCATTTGTGTGGATGGAGTAGCTGAATATGTTACAATATGACACAAACTGTTTTCATTGCCTTTCACACGGGGTGTCCTGAGGTGATTTATAACTTGCATTAAAAGAAAAAAAAAAGGAGCCCTTGCAAACTAAAACCTGTGTCATACTGCTTAAGTCATAGAGTACCTATTTCTTTTGCAAATAGCCTTAAAACCCTACTCTTTGGGAATAAGTTCTTTTTATCCAATTGAGGTGAATGAATTTTTTAAAGAGACGGGGTTATTATTTGTTAAATTATTTCTTCCTGCATTAAAATGTTGTCTGGGGAAAAGATGTGTTGATTTTTTCTAGAATAGTATTTCCCAACCCAGGTTACATAATTATAGATTAGTAAAATATCTAAACCCTAGGCCCCAAATTCCTAAGTTATATTAGGCATATAATACACCTGAATGTATTTATTGAAAGGCTGGTGTAGCAGAGTTGATGGAAAGCTTTCCTCAGAGTAGGAAGACCTGGACTCAAGTCTAACTTCTAACAGATACAGTCTCTGTGACTGTGGGCAAGTCACTTGAACCCTCAGTGTTCCAGTCAGCTTTTTGAGACTGTATTTTGTAGAACAGTTGTTCTGTTTTGCTGTGGGGCTTTTGATCACAGGGAGTTCCCTATAACAATGAAATCATCAGATGACTATTAGTAACTAATGTTTATATTGTGTTTTAAAGAATTTGCAAAGTACTTTATATATATTCTCATCTGATACTATACTGCCCAACGTATTCCTCCCTCTCCTAAAGAGCCTTGCATCTGTTATTACAAAAAGTACAGTTCATCAAAACTAACCACCATATCAAGAAAGTCTGCCTTCCTCCTGCCACTCCTTCTCTGATTCAAAGAAGCAAAGAGATATCCTTGGGGCCAAATTTGTCCATCATCATTTTGGAATGTTTAGTTTTGCTTTTTGTTATTTTTCTTAACATTTATATTGTATATATATCTTTTTCCTAGTTTTCTGATTTTGCTTATTTTATTTTGTATCACTTCACATGAATCTTTTCTTACTTTTTTGTATTAATCAAATTCATTATTTCTTACAGCATAATAATATGCCATTACATTCATATACCACTTTATTTAGCTATTCCTTACTTGTGCTTTACTGTACTGCATTTTCATTATTAGTAGGGAGGAGCATTTGATTTACTGTAATTTTTGCTTAACAAAATCATCAGTGTGACATATATACATACATATATATTCACAATTCTGTTGAAATAATTCATATATTTTGGTAGCATTGTTCAGACGATTATGTTGATCACTGTGAAATCTTTAAATTCAGAAATATTATAAATAAAATAATGGGACACCACTAAAAGTGAACATGTCTTACCCTGGCAGTTTGGTGACCAATGGGGGGACCATGTCCTTATTCAGAAATATCATTATATTCAGGTGTTATGGTGATCTCAACCTTTGAACCAAAACATTGACTGAGGGTTTCTGTTCACATACATTTTTCCTATTCACATAAATCAAAATAAGTTAGGCTATATTTTCTCTTATCCATCAAGAATGAGCTTCTTATGTGAATAGGTTTTAAGAAGTGAAAACCTTTTTGGTAATATGTTTTGTAGACAGGTAAATTTGCCACTGAACTGGTAACTAAGATTCTTTGTTGTGTAGGGTCACTTATACGCAGTAATATTGGATACCAATTTGTTTACTGGGCAAGAAAATGAATGTTTTTTAGATCTGAGGAATGTAGGGATATGAAAATACTGGCTTTGAAAATTGTGAGTTTAAGCATAGCTAAAAGTCCTGTGACCTTGTGGTATCATATTCACTTGTATGGATTGAATAAAAAAAGAGTGACTGAAATGTGCAGAATCATATTAACTGAGATTTAACAAACTGCAATTATAGATCAAGTCTTTGATAGATATATGTATATACACCTGCATATATGTATATATGCATATATACATATAAATATACATATATACACACATGTGTGTATACCTAGACATACCAGATACCTTTTAACATGGTGCAGTGTGAAGTGTTTTGGATTGGGAGTCAGAACACCTGGGTTCTAGTCGGCTAGCTAACTGGGTAACTCTGGTAAAATCACTTAACCTTTTTGTGTTTCAGTTTGATGATACGTAAAATAAGGGCATTGTACTAGATAATAATAGCTAGCAATCATATAGATTTGCAAAGACCTATGTATTGCTTATCTCTTTTAATTTACCTCTAAATTCTCTTCCAAACCTGAAATTTTCTAGTTTTATGGAAAAATCAATGTGTTGCCTTTTAAATAATGATGTTTCATATATGATGTCAATAGGATGTATATTTTTGAGTTGTTTTTTCTAAATCTGGTGATAGGTTTTCAAAAGACTCAACAAAACTCATTCACCTAACTCTCTTTAATTAATGGTACTTGGTCATAAAATAAATAGCCCAGGATTAGAAATAGAGTATCTGGTTTTGGAATTTTTTTTTCTCTCAGAGCAAAGTGACCTGGTCTAATAGCTATTATGTCCATCTCTTTGGGTTTTTGTTTGTTTTTTTGTTTTTTCCATACTGAAATGAATATCCTTGCCTTGGAAATTTTCTCCAGTGGTACAAATAGCAGTTTATTCATATCTGCCCATCCTATGGGATTCTTGTTTGTGCTGTTCCAAAAGTTCACCACAGGGATGGTCCACACAACATACTAGCTGCCTTCCTTACTATCTCCTGATATTGTGAGGGTAATAGTAACATATTCTGGTGGGCTGTGTGTCATCTCTTATTCTTCTGTCAATTTATGTTCCCATATAATCTCACACCTATCATCTATTGCTCCATTGCTCTCTCTGTGATACTCATGGCTAGTTCTTTGGGGACACTTGTATTCTAAGTATGGTTATCCTGTACCTTTTTTGTCCAATAATAACTAATTTTTGTTATTGCTTTATGCAGTATTTTTTGTACCACAATTTAAAAAGAATAGTGTATACAAAAAATCAATTAAAAAGTTATAAAAACTTGTCACTTTATTTTTGATATACCCAAATGCAAGTTGCTTTTGAGAAAATGAATAAAACAGTTTCTTAAATGGGAAGTGACACTAACTAATCCAATTAAATATATCATGAAATACAAATTTCATGGAAACACAATTGTTATTTTTTTCTAATCTTCAGTTTATGTTAATAAAAATATCAATATATTTGCCATGAAATTGCTTTGGCTTTGACTATTTTTCTTATTCTTTTTTCAACACATCTACTCATGTTTTTAAATACTTTGTTGTTTAAAGAAACATTGCTTAATTGCTAATCTTATTTGAAACTCAGATGCATGGACCCTAGAATAAAATTATGTAAAAAAAAAAATCAACCAGTGTATTTCCAAGGCTGCAAAGATTGGTTCTTTTTGCTTTACTATCATGCTGTGCAGAAGCCTTGTATCATTATATGAATTTATTATATTTTTGATAGACTAAATTCTGAGATTCCTGACAAAATTTATCAATGCTCCAAGACTTTAAAAGATCTGATTTCATTGGTGTGGGTTTTCCTTTCACTTGTACTGATCATAACCTCTCTATATTTTTAGTAGGTTGTTTCATGCATTGCTATACATCTCAATACTTAACAAGGCTAGTTCTTAGCATACAAAAGTAGTCTGCCCTGATAACTTGTATAAATGTAGTACCATCACAATTCATAGTGAGACTGAGACTGGTTCTCTTTATTAGGAAAAATCCAGGACAGAGATTTGATGTTATTATGTACTGGAAATGAAGCTTTTTACTAGCATTACCCTTACCCCTTTATTTTCCTTTGTCTCCTCTAAGCCTAGGCTCTGGTCTGTCTCAGGGTCCATCTGATACTGTCAGGTATTAGGAAAACCTGGAGGTGCCTTCGCCCCTTGCTGCTTGACTGGTTGCATGACTTGAATGATGAATCATCAACTCTCTTCCTTCTAGTAACCAGAAGGACCTTCAGGCCTTATCATCAGCTCTGACACTTTCTCCTAAGGTCCTCCAGACTCTACCATTTCCCTTCCCTCTGTTCCCACCAGTCTCCTGGCATTGTCATCTGGCCTAATGATGTAACCTAAAGACTCCTGGGCCTTTCCTTCCATGCACTTGCAGAAAATTCTTTCTCAATTAGACCATGAACTCTTTGAGAGAAAGGTTTGTCTCACTTTTTTTCTGTTTGTATCTCTAGCACTTAGTGCCTGGCACAAAGTAGGTGCTTAATAAATGCTTAATGATTGACTGACTATTCATTACTAAATACTTTTGCATTAGTTTTATTTCCTATGGATTGAAGCCTTTCCAACTTGAAGTAGTATCTGCCAGAAATTACACAGTGCTACCTAGCATAGCCTTTGAGAACCTAGGGTCACCTCCATGCTTTGTTAAAGCATTAGTGTAGGACTGCAGTAGAGGCATTGAATTGCATTTAAAAACCTTATCTTTTTTTAACCTTATTTGATTTTAAAAAGTAATGCCTCATCTTGTTCTTTTTGCTTTGCTTAGTTGTGTAACTCTCTGGAAGGAGAAAAAACAATGTACAATAACTTTTCCTCAGATAAATCACAAGAGTATGAAATAAATTAATCTCGGATCCAGGATAATTTTAGAGGAATGGACAGCCAGTAGAATTTCTTCATTAAATCATTTGGCTGGAAATTGTGCAATATAGTTTAATTAACTGACTTTAGTTACTGAGTTAAAAAATCAAACAAATCTTAAGTTTTCACTGATTGTGCAAACAAAACAGCAAGGCAGATGTCCTATACTAATAGTATTGGATTTGAAGTCAGAAGATTAGTAATGGCAACAACAATAACAGACATCTAGCAAATACAAAGGTTTATAAAATACATACATTTTCTCATTTGATCCTTACAATAACATGTCTTCTCACCTCCATTTTACAGACAAGTAAAAACCAGTGTTCAGAGAGGATAAGTGATGTGTTTATGGGAACAGTTAGCAATATCCTAGCTCTCTCCTGACTCTTTGTCTCTTCTACTTCCTAGCTGTATGATAGTGGATGGATCATTTGATCTTTCTCAGCTTGGATTCCTTCATCTGTCAAATGGGGATTATAATTCCGTCACTTGTCTTCCAGTATTGTTATGAGGATCAAATAAGAGAGTATATGTAAAGTGCTTTGTAAACTGTGAAATGCTATGTGTGAAGCTCAACTTTTGTTATGAATTTCCTTAAGGTATGTGTGCTCCACTGTTCCTGTCTCTTTTTTGTATGTTTAAACTATCTCCAAATATCAAGGTGGTCAGGTAGTCAAATGTAACAGTTATATTACTATTAAAAATGTTATTTCAATATAGCAAGTATCTTGACTAACCAGGATACTGCTTTCTCTCTTCCTACAAAATGATTTTTCCCCCATCCCTACAAATCTTTCCTGGATTTGTCAAGTGGTTTCAATTGTGGAATTAATTGCCTCCAAAAGCATCTGAAGGACTACTGAGTTTGAGGAAGTAGCAAGGATTTACTTTGCATATATTGACAAACAGTTTTAGACCGTTTGGATCATTATAGACTTGGATTTTATGGGAACCACATTTTGCAGTGTTATGATTCTCCATTCCCCACTTGAAGTATCATACATGGATTAGTTTGATGAATATGTTAATATTGTTACATTCCCATAATGTGTTGCTAAAGCAGTATTATTTACGTATGATAGCATATAGGCACAGTGACAGTTTCATGGTAAAACTTCTCTGAGACAGTAACTTGATTGGATCCCAAGTCTATTAAATACTTTTTCCCTCTCCCCACTACAACTTTTCTCTCCTATTTGTGGCTCATAGGAGAAGGTCCAAGGAGAATTTTCATAGGGAGTGAAATATCTTATTCTGGGCATAGTTGAAAAGAATAGACAATGCCTAAGAATTTGGATGTGTATTATTTATTTCATTTTAAATTTGTAAATTTCAGATAATTTTTTTTCTGTTAGCCTTGGCCCTTCTGGCCTATACTTCTTCCCACTGTCAACTGGTACATGTTAATTTTAGTAGTAGCATGTACATAATGATAGCTCATTTTAGTAGTTGGCTAAGAAAAAAATGTATTGAAGAGAGTAAACCAGAAGGAAAAAGAGGGATACATATTTTATAGCCAAATATAGTAATCAACTGATATTTTGCATTATTAATATAAGAACAATTGAGGGGCATATAAATGAAAGGCTGTTTTCTTAAAAAGCACTGTGTAGGCTTATTTATTTTTATCCATTCAATTTCCACAAAGATTTTTCATTTCCATTTAGATTTTCACTAGCATTTTGAAATATGTCAATGGATCTGTGATCTCATTTATTTGAGCACTACTTCCAATGGTGACATTCATAAACCATTGATGTATGGGTAATTCTTGTTCTTATCTTTCCAGGAATCCTCTGTAGAGGGTTTACCAAAAAAAGATAGAAACCTTCTGCTGAGCTTCTTTTGACATTTGTGGGTACCAATGCCACATTTGGACCCTTCATCTGTTACTCCTAGCTATTGCCATATGACCAGCCCACATCCTTTTTCAGTCTAAGATGATATATTTACTCTATTTCTGGCATGAAAGACATCATTGGTAATATGCTGAAACCTATTATAACTATATGTCTCTACATTGCCCTTTGGGTGGCCCACCATGTTGATTATTCAGAGGTTGTGGCTCTTGATGATTCAGACACATATCTAGTCTTCCACGGATGCTTCATTCCAGCATGGAGGTGACCTTGGATTTTCTAATGCTATGCTAGTGCAACATAAGTCATGGAAGGGTCTACCAAGTTGAAAAGGCTTCAAATATTCTTAGTGATGGACTGTTGCCTAAGGATTGGTCCACACAAAGAGGTTGGTCACTAAGTATTTTGGGAGCTATGGTGAACTGGCCTCGAAATACTATATCCATCCTAAAAATCAAATATTGTAGAATACTATTTATTTGCTTAACTCAGACTAACTTGGGCTAAAATAAACTATTCTAATTCAATCCAATTTATTGAGCATTTACTGAGTGCTTACTATATGCCAGGTACATTTCCAGATACTGGGGGGAACAATGATGAAAAGAATTCAGTTCCTATCTTTTAGTATCTACATATAGAGTAAATGCAAAGTAATTATTTTTGTGTGTAGGTACACATCAAAAACTGGGTAAAATAGAAAGGCTTTTTATAGGAGGTGCAGCCTCAGCTTTGCTTTTTTTTTTAAGCGAGGCAATTGGGGTTCAGTGACTTGCCCAGGGTCACACAGCTAGTAAGTGTTAAGTGTCTGAGGCCTAATTTGAACTCAGGTTCTCCTGACTCCAGGGCCGGTGCTCTATCCACTGCACCACTTAGCAGCCCCTCAGCTTTGCTTTTAAGGAAGCTGAGAAGTCTACAATTTAGAGATAAGGAAAAAATGCATTCCAGGCATGCGACAGAGGAAGGTGGGAAATTAAGAATGTCACATATGGATGAGTTAGGTAGGCCATTTTGACTGGAACAGTTTTCCCATACCCTTGTATTCCTAGATGTTAAGCCCCAAACACCCCCTGCTGTGAACATTTAGTCCATTGTCTACCACTTGCCTTCAGCTTACTCTTTTGACCTACTACACATGGAAGTAGTAATAGTGGTAAGAAGTAGAGTGAGACCCAGTGGCATCAGAAGGGGAGCCAAAGCCATTGTAGAAAGAAGGATTACACTGCTTGGTCCTGCCAGCAAAGCCAACTGTGAAAGAAGGCAAAGGAGGGGAGTGGGGCTGGGATATGGGTACATACAGAAAGCTAAGGGGAACATGGCATGATAGCTCAAGGTGAAGAAATAAGACAGGGTCAGTGGTGACAAAGCCCTGGAACCTCCATTGGCAGCCACTGCCCCAAATTCTTTAGATGGGTGGGAGATCCAAATGGATAGAAAGCCAGATAGGTGAGGTTCTATTTACTACATACTATTGTTAAGTACTTTATTGATTAAATGGTGTACTGTTCCATATACTTTCAAATGAACTATGTTTGAAAGGATAAGTATTAGTATATTTTATCTTAATGTATACATGAATGATTTAATTTGGAAATATGAATTATTAGTAATGAAATGCTCCCTGTAGCAGTAACATTCTTAGTTTTAGAAATAATACCATACAAATGTAGAATACTTTAAATGATTTATACTTCCAGTTAACTAGGAAACAGTTTCTGCAGAACTCATAGGACTTATAATTTTGATTAATTATGCATTTGATGATTTCTTTATATATCATAATCAATTACAAACATATCCCATTTAAAATTTTTCTATTGATGTAAACAATGGAAATGTGTTTTTCATAGTGGTCAGTAGTTATGGATGTTTGTGATACCATGTATAGTATAATATGGGCAAAAATAGGAAACAGCTTTGATTTTGGGTCAAAAAAAATTGTACTTAAAATCTTATCTTTTCTCTTTATTTGTGTTATTATTTTTGTCTCCTATAATGTCCTTAAATTGCTCACCTGTTGTGCTGTACTTGCTCTACAGATTGACATCTTTCATTTGTTCCAGTTAAAAAAAAAACCCCAAACATTTTTATTTCCTTAGCATTGTTCGGTGATCTCAATTGCTCTAAATGAAGTATTTATAAATGAATTAGGGAGTAACCAGTTCCTTTTTCACACTTTATTTTTTTTTTAATTTTTAAATTTTTTTTTTGGTGAGGCAATTGGGGTTAAGTGATTTGCCCAGGGTCACACAGCTAGTGTCAAGTGTCTGAGGCTGGATTTGAACTCAGGTCCTCCTGAATCCAGGGCCAGTGCTTTATCTACTGTGCCACCTAGCTGCCCCTTTTTAACACTTTATCTTGAATTATCTCCATTCTTACATATTCTCTACTGTCCTCTGGTGTGGCAGTTGTTTTGCTGTCTGTACTTTTGTGAAACCTTGCTCACACCTGAATTGATCGAGTTGCTGCTTCATTTAGAGCTGGTGAAGGAGAAGAATGCTGGCTGGCTGCAGTGTTCTCCTGAACAGAAGCCACACGGTCCTTCAAAGCAAAAGGCACATGCAGACTGTGGCATGTGACAAGGGAGGATGGTGCATGTTTTCTTGAGTGAGTGCTTTGACACACTGTGTAACAGCCCATTATCACTTGTGGTGGTGTCAAAACAATATAGCAGCCTGAACTGTAGCCCAGCTTACTTGATTTTCCCCCTGCTGTCTGTCACACACAGTATCTTACAACTCATTACTGTTTTGGCTTGGACTCCAGGGGATCAGAGAGATATATATTCAAAGTAGGAAAGGTTGAAGTGTCTATTAAGAACTTGTAATTAAGCTTTTTTTTTTTTTAATGTGAAAAGTTACTTAGGCAGCAGAGAAATGAGAGTATGCTTAAGGGAAGTCTGAATTTTTTGTTATGTTTAAGTTGGTTCTTTCATTATTTGGTTTCAGATTTTGAATTTTATTATTTTTTATAAATATTCTACAGCAAATAATGATCTCAGTACACTTTTCAGTATAATTGTGATATTTTGTTCTCTGGGTGAGCCCTGGCTAAGCTGAATGAATTGCAATAAAGGAAATAAGTAAAGTGGAAAGGCATAAATTCTATTTGAAAAACTTTTTAAATGTGGTAAACTGAAATGTAAAAAAATGGATGCATGTAAAATCAATGTGTTGGACTATCCTTTGACCCTGACCATTTATTCAGTTCTACTTGGATTTCATTAAGTGAAAGAAGCTTGAGGGAAATTATTTACTTAAAAAAAAATAATTATTTAAAGTTCTGAGTTCCAAATACTATCCCTCCCTCTCTCCCCCTCCCTTAGACGGTAAGCAATCAGATATATGTTATACATGTGCAATTATGTAAAACATTAAAAATTATGCAAAACATTTCTATATTAGTCATTTTGTAGAAGACATGAATAAAGGAAAAAAATGAAAGAAAATGAAAAATATCATGCTTCAGTCTGTGTTCGGTCAATATCAGTTCTTTCTCTGGAGGTGAATATTATGTTTCATCATTAGTCCTTTGGTACTGTCTTGGACCATTGTATTGCTGAGAATAACTAAGTCATTCAAGGTTCTTCATTATACAGTCTTGCTGTTACTGTGTACAGTGTTCTTCTCGTTCTGTTCATTTCACTTTGTATCAGTTCATGTAGGTCTTTCTAGTTTTTTCTGAAATCATCCTGCTTATCATTTCTTATAGCACAATGATATTCCATTACAATCATATACCACAGCTCATCTAGCCATTCCTCAATTGATGGGCATCCCTTTGATTTCTAATTCTTAGGCACACAAAAAGAGTTGTTATAAATCTTTTTGTACAAATAGGTCCTTTTCCCTCTTTTGGGAATATCTTTTTGGCATAGACCTAGCATGTTCCTTCTATACTAGCATTTATTTAGAGTGTGTCTATACTCGGATAACTTCAGATAATTAAGTAAATGGCATTATTTATGTATTTATATAACTCTACCCTGGAGGTACTCATGCTAAACAGAGTCAGGCTTCATTCTTTCATATGTAACCTTCATTCAAACTTAGGTTTCCTTTTACTGAGGGCACTTTAGATAATGTATCCCAAAGATCTTAGTGCAGTTTTAAACTTTAATAACTTTTGGGGTATCCCATATTTCTGATTTCATGATTAGTCAGCAGGCACTTAAAGAGGTGACATAGGTTCCTTCTAACACAAAATCCTATTATCTTCTGATCCTTCTTATTAATAAATATTTTCCCTATCTGCAAACATTATGCTGGAAGCATGTATAAGACAAATTAAATCACTACAACTACCACCTCACCTCAGGCTTATTTTCCTCTATTCCCCTGCTTTTAGCCCAGCCACCATCTGGGAATCAACCCTTGTAAAGATATGACTTGGTAACCAGTTTTGCTGGTGCCACAGTCTGCAATTCTCACTGCTTCAGTAGCCACTGCTATTAAAGACAGGGAAAAGAAAGCTTTCAGCACCAAAAATCCTTGATCCTGTCAAAGGGGTCAACCTCACAAATGGATCTGTTTTTTTTAATCAATAGAAATAAGAGTAAAGATGATGCATTATCATCTGTTTTGCTACATGGAGCCTTTTAATCTGACTTTAAGTGAAATTTCATCTTTATTGTGTCCCCCACTGGAATGTGAGCTCCCTCAGAACAGAGACTGTCTTGCCTTTCTCTTTATCTCCACAGTATTTAACACAGTGCATTGTACATAGTAAGACCTTAATAAATGCTTTTTTAATTCATGAAGTCCATCATTCTTTGCTTAGGAGGTAGAGAGATATAAAATGGAATCTTTGTTGCCTTTGAAGAGCTTATGGTCAGGGTATAGTAAGACTAACATAGAAATTGAGCAATCAGAAAGCTATTAAGATAGTGTAGTAATCATGATAACAATGAGCCTTTATAAGGTACTTTTAAGTTTGTAAAGTATTATATATATAAAAACTCATTTGACCCTCACAACAGCTCTGCGAGGTTGGTGTTAATTCTTATCCCCATTTTACAGATGAGGAAAATGAGGCTTAGAAAGGCTAAGTGACTTCCCCAGGGCCATACAGTCAGGATACACATGAGGTAAAATTTGGACTCAGTTCTCCCTAACTCCACGTCAAACCCTATAACCCTATATCCACTGCACCACAGACTAAGGCTACTAGGTGTTTAGTAAAGTGGAAATACATGAGGACTTGAGGAATAGTGGAAAGAGTCCTGAATTTGAAGTTGGGAGATCTGGGTTAGAATCCTGTCTAGATACTTGGAAACTGTGTGAACCTAGGCAGTTTTTCCCTTCTATGAAATGGGGATAGTGAGCCTTGTGTTACTAACTCACAATACTATCATATCTGAGAGAATATGCTATATCCCTTTCTTTAGGTCCTACCTCTCTATCAAGCAGAGAAAATGTGTTTTATTATCCACTAACCTCTACCAAGACTCTTCATTTATGTTCCTTTCTTTTTACCAAAGCAATAGTTTCAATTGATTATGCTTGTCTCTCTCCACCCCTTGTTCATCAAGTTAACTCACTTAAATAACTCTTAGAACCCCAGCTCATCTAAGGAATTTCCCTAGGTTCTTCGGCAGAGAGATGATGACTTTCTTTTAACGTAACCTATTTGGCTGTGTAATAACAATATTCTCCCCTTCTTCCTCCCCCCCCCCAGTTTTTCATCAAATTTTGAGTTTATTTTTGCTTCCTGGTTAGAAAGTGCATTTACCTTTGATCTACACAGCTAAAATAAGAGTTTTGGTTTTGCCTGTTTAAATATCCATTTGAATTTTGAATTTTACTTTCAGCATGTCTTTTACATGCTGGTTGGCATCCATCTGTGTTATGTCTTTCGTATAGGAATTGAACATATTTTTGTAGTGGTCTTTGAATCCTACCTAGGATAACAGTCTGTGAAATTGTCATTTGAGTACAGTATTGGGTTTTTTTCCTCCTGATTTGCTTGTCTCCCCACCTATTTATTTTGAGAATTAAAATGATTTCCCCCCACCCTACATTCCCAACTCCCATCCCTCATTCTCCCCCCAACCCCCAACCTCCCTTGCTTGGAAAAAGGCAACTATTGCTGCTAGCACAGACTTTGCTAAGCAGCATGTACTTTGTCCTTGCCAGGACAAACAAAGGATTAAATTAAAAGAGAAGCCAGCTGCTTGCCACTGGCTAGGAGAATGCGTGTGTGTGTGTGTGTGTGTGTGTGTGTGTGTGTGTGTGTGTGTGTGTGTGTGTGTGTGAAAGAGAGAGAGAGAGAGAAAGAGAGAGAGAGAGAGAGAGAGAAAATACTTTTTTACTCTTTTTTCTCCTCTATGGCAGCCAGGTGCCTATAACTTTATTCCTCCTTTTTTTGTCTCATTTCTGCCCTGCACTCCTTGTGATGGTTGTACAAGGTTGTTGGCTTCTTTTCTTCTTATACATACATCTTTTTCCACTTAACTTACCCAATGCATTTTGAAACCCATGGAGGGACACCTAGGTAGTTGGGGATTCTGTAGTTGTCTGTTCTTCCTCTAATTTTACACTTGGAAAGAAAGGAAATTCTAAAAGTAAATACTGTACTTCATTTCTTTTTCTCATAAACAAACATAAATAATTAAAGTGTTCTTTTACTTTACTATGTGAATAATTGCCAAAGAAGGAAAACATTCAGATTCTAATTGTTATTGTTATCGAGTAAGATACTCCTCTTTAGTAAATGGGAATGTGAACTTCAAATGCTCATTGCCAAGAGTAACAGTACAGAAGGACTGATATTTATATAACTTTGGATTCTCCCCATTCTTACCTTGTTTTGGGATGAAAACATCAGTGAGAGGAAAGGGGAGGTGGGACCTACATTTTTTTCCGGTGAGTAAAAAAGCTATGGGTTTTTATAAATTCCAATTATAGTGATACATTTGAATTCATGTAGTTAGGATATGCAGACTTTGTGTTAAATTTTATATTAGGAGGAGGGGATAAGACATAGATTTATTATTCTAGGTAAACAGACAAGCATGGAAGGAAATCTCAAGTTGAGGATAAAGGGGTAGCAAGGACACTTGTGTAACCAGATTGAAGGGGAAGGTGTAGGAGGATGGGAAGAATGAAGTTAAATAGCAATGTTATTTGATTTGGAAATAAAGTGATATGGTCAGTGTGCTGAGGTCATTTGACCTCTTCAGAAGAAAAGAATTACACAAATTAAAGAAATATTACATATAGCTATTACTCTCTGGAATTTTTAGTGAAGATTCTTCAGCTTTCCGAGATTATTTAGGGACTCAAGAAATTTTACCTGCTGAATATTAGAAACAGTGAGGATTTCCACATTTTAAAAAATTACTTTAAAAAATTGCTAAGAAGGGAATCAAATAACAAGTTGGCAGTTTTTAGTCTCCTTTTAAAAAACTCATTGGCTATATAGTTATGGTAGGGAGATTTAATATAGTATATAACTTTACGATGGGCTTGTCATATCATCACTGTTATACATCAAGTTAAAAAAATGAATGACCACAAAGAGCAGCCAGCTTTATCTATAGGGAGCCACTGGAGCTCTTGAATAGGGAGATGATATATTCAGATGATATATTCAGAATAAGCAAGATTATTTAGGCAGTTGTGTGGAAGATTAATTAGAGAAGGGAGGGTATAGAGGCAAGAGCCATTAAGTGGCTATTGCAATAGACCAGGTACAGAGAAGTTATTAAGAATGGTAGGTTTTGTTGTAAAGATGAATTCTCCATTAAATATGGTGAGACTGAGATGCCTATGCAATATCCAATTGGATAGATACAATGTTGATGTTGTGGGATTGACACTCAGAAGATAGATTAGGACTGGAGATATAAATATGGGAGAAAGCCATTGAACCCATGGGACTAGATGAGATCACCAAGAGAGAAAATGCAGAGGAAGAAGGGAAGATGGTTTAAAACAGAGCCCAAGGGTTTACATGCATGTTTAAGGGATGGGACATGGGTGATGATTTAACAAAGGAGACTGAGGAGAGACAGGATGGGACTATTCTTTGGGAGAGACATCTGAGTCTTCACATCTCAAAATATTCTTCCACAATCCTTAAAAAATGTAGAAAACACAGGATGGGTCTTATTTATTTGTTTGTCTGTCTGTTTGTTTATTTAATGGGCGGGCATTAAAATATGTACCAAAGGTCACTAGAATATAGCAGCTGGACCTTCCTGTTTTTAGTAATACCGCTATCCCCAGGTAAAAATAGTGTTAAACAACAACAACCAAAGAAGTTAAAAAAGGCTGATCAACTAATATGACTAGCTCAGAGACATGACATGACTCTAAGAGGTCTGGCCAGTTTGAGTCTAAAAGATCATTAAACAACAGCTCCTCAGGCATGAAGCCTGGGAGATAAAAAGCTGAAAGAACACTGACCTCAATCAGAAGTAGCAGATAGAAGCAGAAAGTTTCCCAGAATGGCAACAAAAGAAGCCAGACACCAAGCAGGGAGGATGGAGAGACAATATAGGTAATTGACCACTGAGAGACTTTATAGCTATAAAGGTAGAGCCAAAGCAGCTGATAGCAATAGGGTAGAATAAGCTGGATATGTCACTGATGAGTTAGTTAGGGAGCAGCCGGGAAAACTGTTCTGTAGTAATCTGGGGCATCCCTTTTTCTAGACTCACTAAAGGAATGGTTTGACTCTAAGAACAGGGTTCTAGCAGTAACATAGGCATTCTCAGAGTATGAATTCTCTGCCTCTTCTCCCCATCCCTGAAATTTGCTCAGTTTTCTTCACTTGTATGACAGTTAAGGGAAGGGAGGTATTATTTCCCATCTGTTATGAAGAATTAAGAATGATCTTATTGAATGCGTTTTCCTTGTTTTGTTGGTATTTTTCTAGTCTGTGAGTGGAATCAGCCCTCTATGGCAGCTTGAGTAGTGGATATATTTTATTTCTCTCATCTTAAACTCATGCTTTCAGAGGCATAGAGATGTGAGAGAGATAGGAGATTGTGTGTGGAAAATATCAAGAAGGTTTTATATATATATTTTTTTTCAATAGGGAGACACTGGAGTTTCTTGAACAGGAAAGGGATGTGGTCAGTCTCATGCATTGTGAATATTACTTAGGAACCTGTGGAATCCCTAGGATCGTGAAGTGTGAGACTCCATTATTTACAACTTTTGAGGGGGGGAAATAGGTGACCTGTGTCTAGTCTCCAGTGAAATTAATGAACAGTGTTTATGGAGATGTATTTTATAATGTGAATAAAAACTTCATCTTAGGTGATACTACTTCCTATTCATAAGAAAGTTAAGCTCAGATGCTGGGCATCCTGTTTGAGATCACAAAGTCACTTCTTCAAACCAAAATTTAAGGAGTCTTTGGAAAACTTTAGGAAGAAAAGGGAGAACAACCTGACTGAAATAAAGTTAGGCAACGGTTTCGTTCTTCCATCCTTCCAATAACTTCAGTTGCTAAACTAACACCAAAAAAGTGAAAGGTGGTTAGTAATATCCACAAGAAGTTATTTGCACAAGGTATTAATGGCTCCTTGACCAAAAGAGGGGGTAGGAGAGGTAGAAAGAAGGGAAATAAAGAGAAATTGATTCACACCAACCTTCAGAGTGATTCTTTGCAGACTTGTAATTAAATCCAGACTTAGAAGCAGTATCATTACATTGTGAAGATGAGCTAGAAGCTCTTTTGAAGTTAAATTTCTTAATGTTACCCCCTACAGCAGAAAGGGCTATCACACTGGGACCAATCTTTAAAAACAAAACAATGCCAAACAGCAAATGCATGCTCCAACAAAGATCCTTCATGTAGATTCTGACATTCTTTGCAGGTGTTGCTAAGGCACGGTGGGAAAGAAAAATCTCATTTTGATTTTTAAAAGCAAGGTATTTAGAAATGTGAAATAGGCAGAGTTGGAGGGCACAAATTAATTTAGCGGTTATAATTGTGTTAGTTCATTGCCTTGTCCATGAAAAAATAACTATTCTTGAGGGAGGTAGCATTACTGTGCAGTGCCTTAAGGAGAGAATGTTGCTCTATTGAAAATGCTCTCAAGTTTACAAATTATCCAAATTCATCTTTCTAACTATTATTTATCTATTTTTTGCATCAATACATTTTCTCTAAAGTATTTTTATGGATATGCTCTATATGCCTGCTGCATCTCAATTTTCAAATAAATGCAAATTTTTCTAGTAAAATTCACACAGTTGTAGTAAAATTGCAGCTTCATTGTGCTTAGGAGATGATGGGGAAGGCTGAAAAGCTCAAAGTAAATTTTTGAGCTCTAGGACAAAACTTCAGAATCCTAGAATTGGAAAGGGGGTAGGGATTGTAGCTCACCTTGCTTAAAAGCCCAGTTCAGAAATCCCCCTATAGTTTTTTAAAAAAAAATTGTTTTTTTAGCGGGATAATGGGGGTTAAGTGACTTGCCCAGGGTCACACAGCTAGTAAGTGTCAAGTGTTTGAGGCTGGACTTGAACTCAGGTACTCCTAAATCCAGGGCCGGTGCTTTATCCACTGCGCCACCTAGCCGCCCCCCTCCCCCCTATAGTTTTCCTGATAGATCCCACCTCTTCATGAACATCTTTAATGATAAGGACCTCACTGCTTTTTAGGGTAGACCGTTCTTTTGTTCAAATATTCTTCAGCATATTGAGCCAAAATATGTACCTCTGCAAGGTACAGATTCATCCATTATTCCTAGTTTGCTTTCTAGAACAATCAGAAAGGTCTAACTCCTTTCTCACTTCATATAGCTGAAAACTGCTATAGCATCCTTTGTAAATCATCTTTTTTTTTTTTTTTTGGTAGGGGGAGGTCAGTGAGGGTTAAATGACTTGCCCAGGGTCACACAGCTAGTAAGTGTCAAGTGTCTGAGGTTGGATTTGAACTCAGGTCCTCCTGAATCCAAGGCTGGTGCTTTATCCACTGTGCCACCTACCTGCTCTGGGTAAATCATATTTTTTTCTCCTAGGTCATGTATTAAGAACTGGAAAAGTCTAGTCAGTAAGACCAGTTCTGCCCTCATTTTATAGATGAGTAAACTGAGGTTAACTTATCCAGTATCACACAGCTAGTAAGTGATGGAATCAGGATTAAAACTTGGGCCATCCCAACTCCAAAACCAGTTCCCTACAGGCTACATCTGTTTTTATCACTTTGTGGTATAGTTATATGTGTACTTGTTCTAGTTCTTCATTTTTCCATCTTATACACAAGAATATTATTAGAGACTAAGATACATTGTTGAAATCAAGATCCATTATGTATACTACTTTCCATTCGAGTATATTAAGCTTTAATAACTTAAAACTGCACCAAGACTTTTGAAACACCCTAGCTTACCAACTCCTTCCTTAAAAAATGAAGTTCTGCTGAGATGATTTAGTGAACCCATGCTAAATTCTAGTGATCATCTCCTTATTTTCTAAGTACTCACAGAATTATGTGTTAATAATATTCTAGAAATTTGCCAGGTATCTATGTACAAGTTTCTTGTCTGTAGTTTTTCATTTTCTTGGAAATTAAGATATTTCTTCATCTTGAGTTTTCTGGAAGCTCTGACAGTTTCTCAGATATTTCTGACTGGGTTTCCAGCAACATTTGTGAGTTCTTTCAGTGTTATCGTTGGGATTACAGTTGTGTGCCACCATGCCTGGCTTATCAATTCTTTTTTTTTTTTTTTTTTTTTAGGGAGGCAATTGGGGTTAAGTGACTTGCCCAGGGTCACACAGCTAGTAAGTGTTAAGTGTCTGAGGCCGGATTTGAACTCAGGTACTCCTGACTCCAGGGCCGGTGCTCTATCCACTGCGCCACCTAGCTGCCCCTGAATTCATTCTTTTTTTGTGTTTTTTTTTGTGTTTTTTTTTTTTTTTTTGCAGGGCAATGAGGGTTAAGTGACTTGCCCAGGCTCACACAGCTAGTTAATTGTCAAGTGTCTGAGGCTGGATTTGAACTCAGGCCCTCCTGAATCCAAGGCCAGTGCTTTATCCACTGCACCATCTAGCTGCCCCTCAATTCATTCTTAATAATGATCTACTTTTCTATTATTAAGATTGGCCTTTTGGAAAGAGACAGAAGCAAACTGGGAGTTTAATAATGAGTTTTTTTCCCTGCTAAATTTGTTAATATTTTATCATATTTCTCAAACAGTGGTCCTATTCCTTATCTATTTTCTTTTTGTTTCTTCTGTACCTGGGACTATACCTGTTTTTTGTCCTCAGTATATTTTTAAAACTTCTGTACTCTTGCTACTTATGTAGTTTTGTGCTACTCTTTACTCTTTCGTATTCTTAAGTAGATACCCTTCTTTCCATTTTATTTTTATTTTTATTTTGCGGGACAATGTGGGTTAAATGACTTGCCCAGGGTCACACAGCTAGTAAGTGTCTAGTGTCTGAGGTCAGATTTGAACTCAGGTCCTCCTGAATACAGGGGAGGTGCTTTATCCACTGCGCCACCTAGCTGACCCCCTAAATTGATCTTTCTGAAGCTCAGATATAACCATATCACCCCTTTCCCCTTATTCAGTACATTCCAATGGCTTTCTATTACCTTTAGCATCAAATATTAAGTCCTCTGTTTCTTTTTCTTAATGTCCTCCAATAACTGGGACTCTTCCTACCTTTCCAGTCTCCTTACTCCTTACACTGTATGTCTCCTACCCCCATGTACTATTAAGTCCAATGACACTTAGACTCTGTACCCTTCCTAATAAAGGACATTCTCCCTGCTGACTCCAGGCATTTTCACTGACTGCCCTTCCATGTCTGGAACTCTTCTTCCTCATCTCTGTCTTCCATCTTCCTGACTTCCTTCAAATCTGACCTAAAGTCTCACCCTTTGCAAGAAGCCTTTCCCTATTCCCTTAATGCTAGTGATCTCCATCTTTTATGTGCCTCCAATTTATGCTTATGTATTTTGTTTGTGTATCATTGTTTACATTTTTTTCTCCCCTGTTAGACTATAAACTACTTGAGAACAGGGATGTGCCTTTCTTTGTATCCCCAGTACCAAGCCCAATGCCTGCCACATAGCAATATTTATAATAAACACTAATTGATTAACTGCTTGACTCCTCCATAGCCAACTAATTCTTTCAGGTTGGTGAGAATTAAATACATGGTGGCACTCCCTTTACTGCTTTCTTATAAATATTCTGGATTTGGGGGGAGTGAGTTGATTTTATTTCTTGTAAAGGCATCTTCATTTATAGTAAAATCACTCATACTTTTCTAAGAAAAGGAGGGAATGATATAGTAAGAAGTATAAAATGAGTTGAATAAATTAACTAAGATTAACTAAGATATACTTTGACACCAGTAGTATATAAACACTTTGAGTATAGAGACGATCACTTTTCATCTTTGCATTTCCATTCCCCAGCACAGTGTCTTATCCATAGGGGAGAGAGAAGGGAGGGAATAAGCATTTTATAGCATCTATTATGTGTGATTTATATTTCATCTATTGTACACCAACATAATAGGTGCACACAAAAACTAAACAGTCCTTGCCCCCAAGAAACCTGCAATCTATTGGCAATATTCTTCCCATTTAGGAGAGTCTCCAAGAGAGCAAAGGATTCCTCTTGGATATTAGCTTGCTTTGGCTCTCGTATAAGAAGACATGGCATACATATTCACATTTTATTTAGGAGCATGTTTATTCTCTTGGGAGTAGTTTGGTAAGTGTACAAGGCAGGTATTAACCAGAATTTAATGGATCTGAAGAAATAAGGACATCATGTGAAGAGATAAATTACAATTATGTAAATAAATGGTTTCACTATGTTTTCATTTCACTTGCTCACATTTTCCTCCCATTTATTATTATATGACAATTATAACAACATAATTTGCTAGCATGACTCATGAAATAGTTATTCAATAAAGTATCATTAACAATTTTCATTTTTTTACAAAAAGAAGTCAGTAATTAACATGATTTTAGACATATCTCCAAAATGCTTTATTTTCAAAACATGAACCAAAAATATTGCTAACTTAATGCTGAAGATATTGAGAGTACTCTACATTCACCCATGGTAATGAAAGCAAAAACCTGAATATATAATAAGCTTTTAAAAAAAGTCTTTAAAAGGTATCTGAGAGCTTTTGGAAAATAGAGAGAGAAAGAGGTAAGTTGAGACTGACTTTTTATCAAAAAGAACCAAATTATAATATTTTGTGAGTATTTAACCAATCTGCATTTAGTCAATGTCTAGAAATATTGGGGAGGAGAGCCAGAGCCACTTTTTTATTTGAAAAAAAAAAGTCCCAAGGAAGGAGAACCTCATTTCTTTCTACTCATCTTCCTGCTTTTCTTTCTCTCCCCAATTTTTTCTTTCTTTCCTTCCCTGGCCAGTCACCTCTTGGCATTGTATCTTTCCTTTACTGCTGCTATCTCTTCCTTTGAAGAAAACATGGTTGCTATGTCTGAAGCATTTTTTCAAGCTTTTCCTATATCATGTAAGAGTCGGAGACTCTAGTACTGGAAAGAACTTCAGAGGCCATCTGGTCCCAATCCCTCATTTTACAGGTCAGGAAACTGAGGCCGAAGAAGATTAAATGACTCTCCCAAGATCACAGAGGTAGTAAGCATTAGGGGTAGGATTTGAAACCAGGTTTTCTGATTCTACAGTAGGACATCCTAACCATTTTTTGTGTCATAGACTTATTTTTAAATGCATGAAATATACATAGGATTACCAAGGAAACCAATTATATTGAAATCCAGTTATTGATTAAAAAAATTTTTTTAGCTCCCAGATTAAGAACCCAGGTTCTAGAGTCTGTTCATGTACCACTATACCAGTACAGTTAGGCAGCAAGGTGGTGCGGTGGATAGAGTGCTGTGCCTGATGTTAGGAAGAGCTGAGTTCGAAGCCTATGTCATGTACTAGCTTTGTGACCTTGGGCAAATCACCTAACTTTTGTTAGCCTCAGTTTCCTCCTCTGTGAATTGGGGATGATAATAGAACCTACCTCCCCAGAGTTATTGTAAGGATCAAATGAGATATTTTTAAATTGCTTAGCACAGTACTCGGCACATCATAGGCTTTACATAAATGTCCTTTCATTGTTGTTGTTGCTGTCATTATTCTTATTACCACTACACCTCTACCACATTGCCTCTCTTGTGACACATTGTCATGATACAATAACATATGGACTTCATTTTTAGACTTGCTGCAATCCAATTCAACAAACATTTATCAAGCTCCTACTATTTGTATTGCAATGTGCTAGGTTCTTGGAGATACAAAGACAAAAAAAAAAGAGATATGATTTCTTCCCTCAGGGAGTGTATAATCTTATAGAGGCAAACTGTGCACAGATAAGCATATGTAAAATAAATACAGGGTGAATGCAAAGCAATTTCAGGGAGTGGGAAGTAATGACGACTTTGATCAGGCAAGGCCGCTGGTTTATTTCAGGATAGTTCTGTGTCTTTAATGGTACAAGTACAACAGTCTTGTTTGAACTGAGAACAACCCTAGTTCAGGGTACATTCTGTGGTATTCTATTTGCCAATTCACATTCAGTCCATGCATTTATAATTACTCAACAGTTTCCATGCATTGAGTCACTGCAGAAAAGCCACTTCTCTGTAGAACCTCATTAAGATTTCAGCTGTTAACAGATTTTATTTTATAGCTCCAGCTTTCATGATATTTTGATAGATTTGGGGTGGTGTGTGTGTGGGGGTATTATTTACAAGTTTTAGTTCAGAGCTTTTTGCTGTGTTACTGTCATAATTGTTTCAGGGACACAATTAATGTGAGTGGTCAGTTAACCCAACCGGAATAATATGAAATCTTGTGGTGAGAAGAAAGTAGGGTAAAATAGTCTCTTTACATTGATTTTTTTTGGTGATTCTTGTGTTGATTTTTAAAAGCATAAGTATATTTATATGCTTATCAGTATAAAAAAGCATTTCCACAAATATTGCATTCGTTCTTTTGGAATAAAGAGACATATAAAGTACTGTAGCTATACCCACAGTATTCATATTTATTAAATGAATATACTTTCTTTATACTAACAGCATGGTAAATGAATAATTTCTGGCTTAAACGATACATTTTTTCTTCTGTGGTTGCAACCAAAATTATACAGAGTCCCCATGTGGAATTATAGCTTGCATTGCTCTTCCCCATGGTATTTTTAAAATTTCTTCTAAGTAATGTGTACCATTTTAATTAAGGCAAGTGACAATTAACTTGGAGTTGTTGGTTATGTCAATTAGAGGTGCCACTTATATTCTGTCTTCTCCAAATTAACATAATGTCTTAGGCGGTCCACAGCATGAAACTGAGTTAAATCACCAAAGATATGCCATTGTCATGACTTGGGTTCATGTGGGTGTCCATGGGGTGTAAGGGTCTGATCTCTGCTTGTACACAATATTTTCAGGTTATTTCCTTAGAGTGCATATTTATAATTTTTTGGTCCTATTCCATGGTTGTCTTCAGTGTTTTCTATACTAGACTCAACTCCTAGAAGGGAGTAACTCACTTGATTTATAAAACAGTGAATGAAGGTGTTAATACACTTCTGTTGCCCCTTCTCTAAATTAACCATATCCTATGGCAGTCTTTCCTTACTTTGCAGAGTGATCTACATATATAACATGGGCACATGCTACCATGCCCTTCTATGCTCACTTGTAATTTGGTTTCTAGTTTCCACATATGCATGTCTTGTTTTTCCCAACCAGATAACAGAGAATCTGTTCAACTTTTTCCATTCACCTCACAGATTGCTTCACTGCCATATATACATATATGTATGTATACGTGCATATACAATATACACCCATATCTGTATACATAAACACATATATATGTGTGTATGGGTATATAGATAGATAGATAGATAGATAGATATAGATATAGATATTTGGTGGTGGCGGTCAGTCGTTTTTCAATCATGTCTAATCTTTGTGACCCTTATCTGGAGTTTTCTTGGCAAAGATACTGATGTGGTTTGCCATTTCTTCTTCCATCTCATTTTATAAATGAGGAAACTGAGGCAAGCAGGGTTAAGAGACTTGCCCAAGGTCACACAACTAGTAATTTCCTGAGGCCAGATTTAAACTTGGGTCTTCCTGACTCCAGGTCCAGTGCTCTATCTACTGCACCATCTAGCTGACACATATACATACATGCACACATAAACATATCATATATACATGTAAGTTCTTATGTAGACATGTAGTTAGGACCAAAAAAATATACTCTATGAATTGTAGATAGAAGAAATAGGCTTACATTTTTACTGCCAGGTTAAGACTATTTTGATTCTTCTTATTGTTGTTTTGTTATTTCAGTCATGACCAACATTCTGTGACCCTATTTGGGGGCTTTCTTGCAAAGATCCTGGAGTAGTTTGCCATTTCCTTCTGCAGCTCATTTTAGAGATGAGAAACAGAGGAAAACAGGGTTAAATGACTTACCATGGGTCACATAGTATCTGAGATTGAATTTGAACTTATGAAGATAAGTGACATTATTCCAGACTCAATGCTCTATCACTGGGCCACCTACCTAGCTGCCCCATTTTAATTCTACTTAAATTATTATTAAATATTTTTTTTTCTTGTTAGTTTTCTTCATTACTGCGTCGCTCCTGCTAAAGAGTGAGAGACCTTGTGTAAGGAAGACCTGAGTTCAAATTTAGCCTCAGACACTGGCAATGTGACCTAGGGCAAGTGCCTGGTATATAGTAGATTATATATAAATGGTAGCTTTATCTTATTTTTATTTTTCTTATTATTCTAAGGGCTTCTGCTTTAGAAGTTATTTCTCATTGGAATGTAGGTATTTCAAGTAAAAATACAATACTTATATTAGAAACTTGCACCTATACAATTTGACTGAAAATACCATTTTAAAAAATTAACAGTTTTATTTAAAGTTTTGAGTTTCAAATTCTATATTTTCCCTTTGCCCTTCATCTCCTTCCCCCTCCCTGAGGCTGTAAACAATCAGATATAGGTTATACATGTACAATTATGTAACACATTTCCATATTTGTCATTTTATATAAGAAGACTCGCATAAAAGAAAAAAATGAAAGTGAAAAACAGCATTTTTCAGTCTGTGTTCAACATCAGTTTTCTCTGGAGAAAGATAGTATGCTTCATCATTAGTCTTTTGGGATTGTTTTGGATTGTTGTATTGCTGAGAATAGCTAAATCATTCATAGTTCTTCATTGAACAATATTGCTGTTAATGTGTATAAGGTCCTCCTGGTCCTGCTAACTTCACTATCCTATTGGTTCATGTAAGTCCAGGTCTTTCTGAAATAATCCTGCTTGTCATTTCTTATAGCACAATAATATTCCATTACAATCATATACTACAGCTTGTTTAGCCATTCCCCAGTTGATGGGCATCCATTTGATGTCCAATTCTTAGCCACCACAAAAAGAGTTGCTATAAATATTTTTGTACAGATAGGTCCTTTTCTCTTTTTTTTGAATGGAAGTTGCCTTTTTTTTTTTTTTGTGAAGCAATTGGGGTTAAGTGACTTGCCCAGGGTCACACAGCTAGTAAGTGTCAAGTGTCTGAGCCCGGATTTGAACTCACATCCTCCTGACTCCAGGGTCAGTGCTCTATCCACTGCGCCACCTAGCTGCCCTCATGCCATTTGTTTTAAAGTGGCCTATGCTATGGTGTTCTATCTAATCATTTTAGGTAGCTTCTTAGAGAAAAGGCCAGTGCTTTTAAAAAGTCTAAACTTGTAAACTGATAGTTTGTTTTACTGCATTTCACTTAAATATTTTTTAAAATGATGCTTCCTTTGAATTTTTGAGAGTTTAATTTGGTGATTATAATTAACCTGCAATTGGGCTGAATTTCTCTCCTGACTAGTGTAATTGTTAATTCACTTTATCTTCCCGTATTCTGGCCAGTCATTGCGGGAAGTGCCCATCACTCTTATTTCTGAGGGGAAATGCAAAAGTATGACCCTGGATCACTCAAAGTTAAAAGAATTCCTGTAATGACAATATTTATTTGCCTTTGTTGTTTGAGGAATTCATAGAACTGGGGATGGCAGGGATCAGAGAAAGTTTTAGAAAGGGATTGCAAAGTATTACTATTCAGTAACTTTTTTCTTTTCCTTTTTTTTTTTTTTTTGCTGAGCATAGCATTTTAGATCTCATAGAATGAAATTTAAGTTCAATAATCAGCATATAGCCCAATTCCATTTTCTGTGTAGCTTTCAAGTTTTACTAACTCAAATAGGATACAGATTTGCCAGAAATGGATTAAATAGCTTAATAGGATGAATTGACATCTATATCATTGGTTGCTCATACCCATTTAAGTAATCAAATTGGAATTAAAAAAAATATATATATATAGGGGAAGCTAGGTGGCACAGTGGATAGAGCACCGGCCCTGGATTCAGGAGGACCTGAGTTCAAATCTGACCTCAGACACTTGACACTAGCTGTGTGACCCTGGGTAAGTCACTTAACCCCAATTGCCTCACCAAAAACCCAAACCAAAACCAAATCTCTCTCTCTCTATATATATATATACACACATATCTATGTATATATATATATATATTCACACATATTTAAGTGCATATATGCATCTATATATAAGTCAATAAAGTCAAAGGAATCTCTAGATGCTTTCCATTGTTTTTGCATTTTGTATCATTTAAAATGTGGGGTTAAGTTTTATATAGTATTTTTATTTTTAACCCATTATGGGTTAAAATAATTTTAGTGGAAAATCTTAGGATTTTTTTTCATTCTCTCAATCCATATTTGGGGTTTTATCCTTTGCCTTTGTTTCTCTCAAAATTACTTTTTTTCAAGATGTTTTGTTACTTTGAATCTGTGCTTTCACCCATACTGCCTCCATTCCCATGCTAGCCTCTGACAGGTCATCTCTTTCCTATCCTCCAAAAAAAACCTCAGAAAGGCCATTTCTTTTCTAAGAACATTTCTTGATTTGATCACAGATATCTCCTTTCATGTTTCAGTGATTTAGATAGGAACTTCCTTTGTGTACAACTTTCCACAGACCTTATTTCCCAATATGCTCACCACTGATGTGATTTTAGTTATATCTGTTTATGTATATATGTATATATACTTATATAAACAAATACACACATATATAAACACATATACATGTTTATGTATTGGTATATATTCAGAATATGTACACATACACACACACACATATATATTCAGTATTAATCTATTTTTATTGCTCTGCCTCATCTGCATCAGTGTGGGATGTTTGAGATCAGAAACCCTAAGAGGACAGAACCCTTTTTCTTTAAATTATTCTAGTCAGCAGTTATCACAGTGCTATTTACAAGTGAGGGCTACTATATAACCCTCGATAATTATACTTATAAAATAATATTTTTCTCAGTTCCTCACTATATAATAGAATCATAGAATGTTTGAGTTATAAGAGACCCTATATACATATATTGTTGTTTGTCCTTTCTCAAAGAGGAACATGATATTGATGTGATATCATGATTTGCACATACACATACATACATACATACATACATACATACATACATACATACACACACAAATATACTAGGGACACCCAAATTTTTGCTATGTTATCAACCTTTGGCAGTCTGGCAAAGCCAAAGTACTTATTTTCACAATGTTTTTTTTTTTAAAAAGAAATACAGAGGATTATAAAAGAAACCAATTCTATTAAAATGTAGTTATCAATATATATATATATGTATATTTTAAAGTTCTCAGAGCCCCTCATTATGAACATAAAGTTAATGTCATCCAACCTAGTGATTTTACAGAAAAGACAAGTAAAGCAAGGTGGAAAACATAAAGTGGTTCATTCACAGTGCTTTGAAGAAACGTTGCCAATGGACCCTTAGGGGTTCTGACTTCTAGTCAAGAACTCTTTTTACCCCCACACAGCTGTTTTTGGGATGTGATTTAACATCATATTGTAGTCTGGGGTGTGCTGGTAAATGTTTTACAACCAGCCACTTCTTGGGATGGCGGAGTTGTGAGCAAAACACACCCTTTAGTTTAATGTTCCTTATTAATATTTTCTTCATTACTTCCTTTAGTCTAGATGATGAGCAAAACAAATCAATCCCTTATTTGTAGTACTTACTAACTTCTCAGGTGCAAGTGCTCACACTGGAAATTTAACAATTGGCTTTCAAGAACAGGTTCAAGCTGGCTCCAGAACACCCCTATATAGTACTTACTAAGTAAACCTTTCCTCAAAATACATAATGTGTATGTCTGTAATTAGCTTTGTTTTCTTAGAAGGTAAGGGAACCAAGTGGATATTAATTTCCATTAATACCTTAAACGTATTAGGGAGAGATGTTTCTATTAAGAAGGAGGTCCTTGAATATCTTTTATGATAGTTTGGTTTTACTGTACATTCCTTTTTCTAACATCTATTTTGTTGGGGTGTTACCACTGTGTCAGTAAATACCCATCTAGGAAGACAGTTTGTAAAAAAAAAAAAAGCACGAAACTAAAGGATTAAAGGAAAATACATATGCCACCAACTCTCTGGCTCTATCCCTCCTAAGTTTTATGTATGTTGTGCTTCAAAAACCAAATAAAAATGAGTTTAAAAATAAAAAAGATGAGGGTGGCAGCAATCTGCTCCATTTTATGCAGATTAGGTATGGCCCTCAGGCTCCTGTCAAGTTGCTAATATGGCCTTCAGCTGGGCAAAGTCTGAGCCCATTCTCGGTTATAATTTAATTGCACTTTTTCAACATAAGTTACAATGGAGTTTATTCCCTCCTCAATCACCAAGTGTCAAATTACACATTGTTAGGTTCCCTTTTTGCAGGTGAGGGAGAGCAGAACCAGCATTTGTTACTCCTCTCCTTCCTCCTCTCTCTCCCCCTCCTCACCTCCCACTGTCTTCTGGACTAGCTTTTAAAGAAAGTTGGGATTTCTAGAAATTAGTGGCGTGGGGGGGGGGGAGGCTTCATTGTCACTGTATCTACCTTGTAAGGGAATTTATCCCTGCTGTTCATATGCAAAATGCCATGTTTTTGTTTATTTTGTCCAAGCGTAGGACTTTCTGGGAGGTTATAAGAGATATGTATACCTTGAAGTTACAGAGAAAGAATGTGGGCATTTGAGTTTTGTTCCTGGTAATTATTTTGCTGAATCAGTCCAACAGTTTACTCTGCACAATTTATTTATTTATTTATTTATTTTGCAGGGCAATGGGGGTTAAGTGACTTGCCCAGGGTCACACAGCTAGTAAGTGTCAAGTGTCTGAGCCCGGATTTGAACTCAGGGAGTCCTGAATCCAGGGCCGGTGCTTTAGCCACTGCGCCACCTAGCCGCCCCTACTCTGCACAATTTGCAGGGTAGAGTAGACAATGCATTAGATGCCCACAAGCTAAGAAATGATATAGAAAATTAATAGGGAATTATTAGCCATGATTTTATGGCTGTACTATAAAAATAATAAATATCTGTATGAGCATGATTATTTTATGGAAAGAAAGAAAAGTTATCTAAGTGGCATAATGGGTAAGAATGTTTGGAGTCAGGAATACCTGAGTTCAAATGCTGCCTCACACCACCTCAGCTATGTAATCCTGGGTCAATTGCCTCATCTGTAAAATGAGGATAATAATAGCATTTGCTTTATAGGGTTATTGTAAGGATTAAATAACAGCACATACAGTACTTTGCAAGTCTTAAAATTCTTAGATGCTTTTATTATTGTTATTAATATTACTATACAAGATAAAGATTAGTCAGTCAAAAATCATTTATTAAGCACCTACTATGTTTCAGGCACTGTGCTGGGAATATAAATAAGAAAAAGACAGTCCTTGCCCTCAAGGAGCTTACAATCTAATGGGAAGACAAAGCAAAAATTAAAAAAAAAAGGAAACTGAAAAGCAGGAAACAAAGCAATGGGAGGCAAGAAGGGAAGACCTGGGAGTATGATGAAGTCATGCACAGTTGGAGGGAAATGAAGAGATGGGTGATCTGGTTACCCTACTGAAGTAGAGATTCTGGGAGGAGATTTCCAATCAGAGGGGCACTTAGGGCAATTGGTACAGATGAGTTATGCATTCCAGGGCTGATGTGATCTGGAAGGATGAAGAGATTCCTGAAACACCCTAGAGAAGCCCAGAAAAAGTTCATGTGGGTAGGAAATAAAGATCAGGCCCCACCACCTGGAGAGCTACAGATGTATAAATCTCCAGACATTGGGCAAATAAAGTAGAATGGTAAACAAAGATTTAAGAATCTAAGTCGGTCATCTAAATCTGTCCCAGACTAGAAGCAGAGAATATGGCTTGGCCAATGTCTCTTATAAAGGCTAAATTTACTTTCTGTTGCATATGTATCCATATTACCAAGGAAAGTACCATGTCTAGAGTTTTCACACTCTGGAATGGTAAGAGAGGAATCCTAGAGAGAAGAAACTATGAATGTTTCATAAAAAGTATTTTCACAAGTTTTCAAGATAATGACTTCAAAAATCCATTTTGTGTGAGAATAAAAGGATTGTTTCTTTTAGCATTAAATTTATGTTCAATCAGTAGTATCCTGGAAAAGAGAAAAAGAGCAGGCTGAATCAATAACACAGGTGATTTCAGAACTGCTCAGTGACCAGATCAGAAGAGTAGTGATTAATGATATGAGTGAACCTGAAGGGAGGCTTCCAGTACAGTGCCTGATGTGGGGGATTTTTAGTTGACTGGGGCTCAGTTCTGTTTGGATTTTTTTTCGGTGAGGCAATTGGGGTTAAATGACTTGCCTAAGGTCACACAGCTAGTAAGTGTCAAGGGTCTGAGACTGGATTTGAACTCAGGTCCTTCTGAATCCAGGGCCGGTGCTCTATCCACTGCGCCACCTAGCTGCCCCTCTGTTTGGGATTTTTGCCCTTGATTTAGAAGAAGGCATAGGTGGCATGCATATCAAATTTGTGATAAGTTGGTACTAGAAGGGTAGCCGATATATAGGATGTCAGAATTGAGATCTGAAAAGATTTCCAGTTTTACTCTTTCTACTTTTCCTTCTCCCCACTTCTTTCCTCACCTCCCCGCCCCCCCAGCCAACATATACACTGATTGTGGATTAGTCATCCATGTGTACTGACTTTGTCATGTCACTCTACTTGATTTCCTTTTGGGAAAAGTTCAGTATCCTAGGCCTTGCTTTTAGTGTTCTCCTTAATTTGCTGTTGCTCTACCTTTTAATTTTTCTCACATTATTCCTTTTATTTTCAGCTGATCTGAAGCATTCATGGTCTTTCTTCTGCTTTCCCAATTATGTGCCTTTTTTTTTCATTCTCTTCCCTTTACCTAAACATGCCCTCTATCTACTTCTCTGCCTTTTAAATCCCTACCTAAATCCAACTCAAAATGACACCTCAAAATGACTTCCCTGATCACCTGAATCAGAAATGAAATTTCCCCTCCCTTAGACCTTCCCCGCCTTGTGAGTGGACCTTCTAAAGTACTTTATTAGACTTATTTGTGTATCTCATATCTCCCTATTGGATCTAAACTTCATGAGGACAGGGATTGTCTTTTCTAAACTACCTCAGGACCTAGTATACTACTCTGTACACATTAAGTAATTAATGCATACTAGACTGAATCTAATAAAATAAGATTTAATAGGGATAAATGTAAAGCCCTATACCTGAGTTCAAATTGGAAGCAAGATGATATAGTATAAAGTATTTTGGACCTTCAATCAAGAGATACCTGAGGCTTGTCTATGACATTTAATGATAACTATGTGACCACTATGTGCCTCAGTTTCTCCATCTATAAAATGGGCATCATAGTATCTGTGTAGTAGCTACCTCCAACTAGAATTGTTTTAAGGCAGTGCATCTGAAATACCTTATAATTCCTAAAGAATTCATGTGCTATTTTCAAATATTTTATTTCGTGAGTAAAGGACATAGAGATTATAACTAGATAATGGTTTATACTGCACCATAGTTCATATTAAAAAGCCTTAGGCATACAAGCTCCATAGGATTTATCAGTGTGATATGGCAAATCCAAATGTGATCGTAGGCTGCATCAGTTAGCATCATAGTGCCCGGATGAAGAGGTTTTAGGATTGTGGTACTTTGTCTTGGTCAGACCACATTTTCAGTATTGTATTTAGTTCAGGGAGCTACATTTTGGTAAAGGCTTGGTAAATTGGAGGGTGACCAAGGTGGTGAAGGGGACTCAAAAGTGTGTTATGTAGTGAGCAGTTGTAGCAAACAGGGATGTTTCAGTCTGAAGAAGAGAAAACTTAAGAGGAAACACAGAAGCCAACTTCAGATGTTTTAATGGCCTTGTGATATCTGGAAGAAGGATTCCACTTGCTTTGCTTGGATTGAAAAAGCAAAGTGGGGACTCTGGGTTGAGAAGTCCCAGAGAAGCAGATTTCAGCTCCATATGAGGTAAAACTTTCCAGGAAGTAGAACTTTCCAAAAGCAGAATGATTTGCCTTGGGAGGTAGGAGTTCTGCATTACATGACTTTAAGCTAGGAATGGATGACCATTATTGGGAATACTGTAGATGGGATTTCTGTTCTGCTCAGGAATTTGAACTAGGTCTTCTCTGAGTACCCTTCCTGCTTTGGGATTCTATGATCTTCTCCTATACCCCCTTAAAAAATCCCATACACGTAAAGTGATATAGTAGAAATATGTTTGGTTTCTTGAAGGATTCTTATAAAAAGTTATTTAAGGGGGCAGTTAGGTGGCACAGTGGATAAAGCACCGGCCCTGGATTCAGGAGGACCTGAGTTCAAATCTGGTCTCAGACACATAACACTTACTAGCTGTGTGACCCTGGGCAAGTCACTTAACCCTCATTACCCCCCCCCCCAAGAATGTACAAAAAAGTTATTTGTGAAAAGGGTATATGCCCATATCCTTTTGCTGTCCAATTTTAAATAGAATTTGGCAAAATAGTAAACATTAAAAATTATGTGGTGATGACATTTTAAAATGTAGATAATTTTTGCTGGTAGAAGGATGTGTATAGAAAATGATTATTTTCCACTGATTATTTGTGCTTGCTTGAAATACAACTACCTTTGAAAGGCATAACAAATTACCGAGTGTTTTCAGGTCTCTTAACTGACCTAGATTGTATAAATTATGTTAGAAAGTTTTGCTTAATAAGAATTGGAAATGTATTTGTTCTGTTACCAATTTTGCTGGTGTATCTTAATCTTAAATGTTACTGGGGGCACGGGAAAGGGAGGGTCCCTTAGCTGCTTTGCCATAGTATATATTCCATGAATTGGTTATAAAATTATCACAACAATAAAACAGTACTGAAATAGTTTCTAATTGAGGATGAGAAGGAAGATACATCATTATACAAGACAATATAAATGTAGACAATTCAATTCATTTAGCATTTATTAAGCACCTACTATGTGTCAAATACTGTTACAAAGATAAAATTGAAATAGTCCCTGCCCTTAATCCTTTTTACAAGTGAATATTTTTTATAGATTCACCAATAATTTGGTAAAATGTGTGTATAGTGTTTACTTCTTTTAAAGAACATTTGAAATGCAAAGATTCGTGGCGGAAACTTTTGCAAAATTTGATTCTTTAGTCCTGTATACCTGAACATATGTACAATCTCCATTTCTTTCCTTTCCTTTTAGAAGACCTATGGGAAAAATGACAGCTGTTTTATATGGGATTTGCAATGAAACATCATTCATGGTGTTAGTTTTATTTTGGAATTAAATCAAGGCTCTAGAGGTTAAAGATAAAGACATAAGGTAGCAGATTCCTTTGAGGTATGGGAGCAGGAGGCTTTTCCAATTCTCTCTCTCAGGGGTCAGAATATAAAATCTTGTGGCATTTCCCCCTTCTCCCTTTTTTAAAGCTCTTAGAAAATATCAATCTTGGCTTTATAATGGTGGAGGATGGGGTTTCGATATGTCCCTTTTAAATAAGACTTATAAGTAATTGATTAGTACTTCATGTTTTTGTAATAATTGTGAATTGTTGCTTCCTTGTGAATTTTCTAGGACTAAAACGTTGTGGTAGAGCACATTCACTGAATGCATAATTTAGATAATAGATTTAAAGCTGGAAGGGACCTTAGAAGCCATTTACATTGTTTTCCCACCTAAGCCTTCTTAAATATATTATCAAGGGGATAAAATCATTTGATGTCTAATAAGAGGGACATTCTATTTTTGCTTGAACCAATGTTCATTCATCTTGGTCAAATTAAATACAGAAGATATTTTTAAAGTTATTTTCTATTCTACCTACTCCTTGTTCCTTTCCACTTTGTGTCCCACAAATATAGCTAGATGAAAGATCTTTCTGCAGAAGATGTGTCCATTTATCAGATTCATAGTCATAGCTACATCATTTATTCCATTACCTTGATGCTATAGAAGCAGAAAGCTGATCTGGTTATAGCCCATCTGCCCTAATGGTTGTCTGTTTTGTTTTGTTTTTTAAGCATAAAAGTCTTTTCAGAACATCTATGTTATTTAGGTTATAATTAGCATAAGGAAGTAATAAACTCAAATTTTGTATTCATTTACATAAATTTAGTCTATTAAGTGTCTGACAGGGCAGCTAGGTGGCACAGTGTATAAAGTGCTGGACATATAGTCAGGAAGACTCATCTTCCTGAGTTTAAATCTGGCCTCAGACACTTACTAGCTGTGTGATCCTGGGAAAGTCACTTAATGCTCTTGGCCACAATTTCCTCATATGTAAAATGATCTGGAGAAGGAAATGGCAAACTATTCCAAAATCTTTGCCAGGAAAATCCCAAATGGGGTCACAAAAAGTTGGACACTACTGAAACAGCTAAACAATAAGAACGGTCTACAGGAAGCAACTTTTGTCCTTTGAGCTAGAATTACTGCTTAGCAGAATGTTCCATTTTAAAAACAACAACAACAACAACTCTGATTTGAGTAACAATTCTTCCATTTTTGCTTGCTTGGTATTTATTGTGTTTTGCTTTGCTCAGCTAACTGGCACATCATCAACTCCTCTGAATTTAGACATTGTTTACTATTTTTTAAAAGTATAAAAATGAAACCACCTCAAGTAACAAAAAAGCTGGCTGCGTGCCATTTTGGGAAAAATGTAATTGAATGAAAGAAAAAAATCAATACACCAAATGAATATTGACATTATTTTCCTTATTTTTGAAAGCTCCACATTTTTTAAAACAAGGATAACCAAATCCCTGAAGATGAGGTATATATTTTTGATGTTTTGTTAACCTATTCCACATTTAAGTGATGTAATTACTTCAGTAGTTATCTTGAAGTAACACAGTGGCCAATGCATGAGATTTGTGCTTTTCTCTAACCTAAATAAAGGTGAATTTTCACCTTTTCTTGATTTTATTTTATACCTTACTTTCATCTCTTTTACCTTAATTCTTAATCTATTAAGAAAATTTTGCTAATCATAAATAGATGCCATATCATATCATAATCATAATCACTCAATTTTTTTAGGTAGCTACCACACGCTCATGGTTCTGTGCTGGGATTGTGTATAAATCAAATTAACCAGACATGACCCCTGGCCTTTAGTAGCTTATAGTCTAAAACAGATGGTAAATAGGTTTTGAAAGTTTACTGACCCATAAAACACTGTCATTCATAAGTTTTACTTACCTTTTAACCCAGGTCAAATCTTTTTCATGCCACTTCAACTGTGGACTTAAAATAATTTACACCTCTACCCTCTACTACTGGAAAATAAACATGTCAGATTTAGACATGCACAAATCATGCACAACTCCTGCTTATTTTGAGCAGTAACCTCAGGGAACTTTTCAAGAGAAGCTTCTCTCAAGGATGACTGTTGTGGCAAATTATTATGGAGCCCAAAGAGTGATTCTGATTTTTTTTTTGGCTTCTTCATCTCCTACTTCATATCATGCAGATAATTTCTCAGCTTTAGAGCTTACAGATCATCTCATGTTAGAAATAGGCATCAGGAGACTGGGGCAGGCCTCAGTCGATGACCTGGCTTTATCTTTCATCTCTGTAGCAACTACATAGCAAATTATGCCTCAAAAATTTCAATGTTATTAGTTAGCTCATTAGAGGTTTCCCCCGGAAGCTAGGTTATGTGTTTGTGGAAACAAACCTGGGCAAACTACTTAGGAGATGGAAATTTCCTAGCATGTTGCATTTTTAATCAATGCAGTGGAAAAATATAAATGTCTTTAAAATTAGACTTCCTTGAGCCACCCATTTGTTTAGTTCAAAAGAAGCCACACAGTAGGTTCTTACACAGAGAAAAGCACTGTGCTAGATGGAAAGAGATAAATAATTAAGCTGGGCTTGGTCTTTGCTGCCATGAAGTTCAAGGTCAACAGGGTCCTTTCATCTTATTCCTTTATAGCTTATGTAAGATGAGAGGGATGAGTTTTATAGCTTCATGCAGTATCTTTTTTGAACATGAAATAAAGAAAAATGCATCATATTCAAGGCTCATGTTTGATAAAGGAAGGCAAAGGGAGTACAGTGGAAACGTAGAATTTGGGAACTTGGGCAATATTGACAACTAAGCAGTGACAATTTTCCTGTGGCCATAGAGCTGAAAGTGAGAAGTCTTTTAGGCCAGTCGCTTGTAATCAAAAAGGTTGGGAAAACAAGCAGAGTGACATATTAAAATCTAAACAAGTTATTGCTCATCCCCTCAACCTAAAGAAGAAGCTACCATCTGGCGTCTATTCTGGAAGGTTTGGCACTTTTAGGATGCTTTATTCATCTAAGTTCTTGAGTATCCCCACAAATGAGTTTTGAGAAAATAGGATAGGAAAATGTGAAAAAAAGACACATTATCATCTTAAATGCATTAGAACCTCGACAGTAAAGGAGTTGCCAGGCATTTAAAAAATCTCCTTTTCCCAGGACATTTTCTTAAGGGAACCCTTTTGTTCAGAAATACCAAAAGAAAAGCATTGGCATTTTGTAATTGTTACTACCACATTTGCTTCTCAGTATTGCAGCTTCTCAACAAATGACTGTGAAATCAGTTGAGTTGAAAAATGAATAAAAATTTAAAATGTAAATTGAATGTACTTTTCGTCTTCATGTCCAGGGGCAACACTTTCTTTACCAATCAGCATGCCAGTGTGGTATGACTTGTTGACCTACCTTGTAGAAATAGAAAACAAAGTATGCCAGGAGGAGGACTGGAATATTTAAGTTGCAGAATATATTGTAGTGGATGGTGTTCACAAGAGTGGTGGACACAGTATTGTGCATCCTCTGAGCACTGAGGTACTAAAGGAAATATTGTTGGAAAGCTTCAGTCACTGGCAGAAGGAATACATGTAATTGGCATGAAGAAATGAAAAGCAACTGTATTTTAAAATTCCCATTGATAGTTTTTAGCCTTTGAGAACACTGGCATAATTTGAATTATGAATGGCATCTGCTAAAATGCAGTGTAGTATGTTTGTCAGTAAACTTTTTTTGCTATAATTTTGATTACTGAAAACATTTAGTTTAATGCTTTCTGTGCAAAATAATGGAAGGAAAAGCCTTTGTTTCAATAGACTTTTCAATATGAAAGGAAGACAAAATCAATCTTTTCCTTTTTCCCCTTCCAAAAAAATAGTCCATTATCTTAAAGTTTATGTCAGGTATTCTGTTCATTTTAGGACATAAAATATGAAAATATGTGCTAGATGAGATATTTTTACCCTATGTAGTAGGTTGATGAATAATATTTTGGAAAGAATAGAACTTAAGTGATTTTCTGCAAGGCTATAGTCTTCCTTTGTCATATTCCATTTTAAACAACAATCTTATGAAATAAATAAGTATACATCAGCCATGTTTTTTTCATATCCTGACCAATATTTTGGCTGTTTTTCAAAAGAATTGGAATTTCGAAAATTAAATAAAGGTTTCTGAAATGCCAACTTCAGAAAGTTTTATTTAATTTGGGAAATTCTGTTCTTTTTTTCAATAGGGTCTTTATTAATTTAGCCTTGTTACTTAGTGCTTATATTAAATAATCTAATAAAAGTTAGGGTTATAACATAACGTTTCCCAAATGTGAAGCAGCATCTATTACATGAGACAAAATCTTTACATGGTAAAATATAAAAGCCATGTATAGAGTTACAGGCACCAAAATGGTACTGTATATATATATATATATATATATATATATATACACACACACACACATATATATACACACACACACATATATATATACACACAACATACATACATATATATACACATATACATACATATACACGTGTATATATATACACACACATATATACATACATATACACGTTGCATATAAGTATGTATATATGTTTGTATACATATATGCATATAGATGTATATATACAAATATATGTATATATATTTAATTGCATATATGTATATATGTATATATGTATCTCAGAAGACTTTATAGTAGATTCAGGCAAGAAGCAGCCAACCCCCAAAATACATGAAAGCTTGATTGTGCAGCTATATGTCATCACAATTGTTTCATCTTGACAGTTTTAAATTTTGCTCTTTAGATTCATGATCTTCATGACCTTTTGGGTGGTCATATCCCTTGAAATGAGAGAGGTCTGGGTTATAAAGAATAAAAACAATTGCTCTTATCAGGACAGAAATTTTCTTTATTATACAGAAGGACAGAAAATCCCACAAACACCTAACATTATCCATGGCATTACCTTTAAACTGGCTCCCCTTTGTGAATAATTCTTCAAGAGGTACACATACAGTTGTCTGCTGGGACAGGATATTATTCATTCAAAAGGTGTGGGTGTACTTGTTGATTTTAGGTAATGTTTACATTACAATAAAATCTCATAATTTATTCTTTCCTGTGTCTGAATTATTTATTATTGTATAGAGTTTGGTGGTGGATTTTTTTTTTGGTATTGTTATAAACATAGGATTAGGAGTATTGTTACTAACTCACCAATATGTCAATGGGCAGCCTCCCTGAAAAGGATGTTGTGGGTTTCATTCATTAGGATTTGTAAAGTTCCTTGTATCATATAAAACACTGAAGAGTGTTGTTTCATTTTCCATCCACCTCCACACCAATATAAGCCACTTAAAATATATTGAGCCCTGAGAATTAACCTAGAGTATATTGAAGTGTTTGGTTAATTATAATAAGTAGTATTAAAATGGAAAATATGTGCACTCAGAAAACATGTCCATTGTTACTACTTTCTCTTTCCTCCTTGAGAAGTCATTCCCAACACTGGCTTAACAATAATAACTACAAATTATGCCTTTATGCTTCTATGGTTTGATGATATACTACAGTCAGGCCACAGGTTAGAAACACAGGCTGAGTTATTATATACTGCTGGGTAGTGATTTCCTGTGAACTGATTTATGGATAAATAATTCTATGTTCTTATTATATAGGACAGACAGTTTTTAATTTCTTTAACAAAGCACAGCTGAACAACAGAAAATTATATGCTCCAGCATAGGGACAAGACCACTCTGAAGAGGATAAACAGATGCAATCAGTGTCACAAGGGTCTACCCGTCTTACAAGGGGCCTCATCAGCAGTTGGTGTATTGTGGAAATAATGCAGTGAACTGGGAGCCCCAAGGCTTAGTTATTCTGAGACCAGAGTTTTTATTGACAGGCATTTGTAGGGATTTTTACCAGGGAGTTATGAAATATATAAACACCAGCTTTTGGATATTAATGCTAATGTTTCATTTCCCTGAGCTAGGTTTTCATTGTGCTATTAAAATCAGTGTTAAAATACACCTGGATTAAAGGGAAATTATTTGTAAAATGACATTTTTACACAGTCACAAGAAATGCTCCTAATAACTACCCTTGCTGGTTTGTATATCCTTAACTTGAAAAAGAGGCCTGTGTGTTTTGTTTTGAGATACATTGTAGACCTTCTTTATCAAGAGTTGTTCTGCCTGTACTCTTTTTCTGCTAGTTGATCTATTTACATAAATTTTTATCAAACTGGTGTATGCTTTATCTACAAAAGGGATGTTTCTTATCTTTGTATCATAGGTGATGGAGGAAAGTTTCCAGGGTAAATGGTTGAAAAGTGGGCAGATGGAACTTAAAGTTCTCCAATGTCCCTTTCAGCTCTTAAATTCTAATTCTAACCTAAACTTTTGCTGCCTCAGTTTCCCCATACATTAAAAGAAGAATGGTTACATATCTAAAGGTTATGAGGATCACATTAAATATGTGATATAAGAAAGTGCTTTGAAGAAAAAAAGTAAATGTAGCATAGAAAGATGCAATAGTAGTTTTCTCATTAATTGGAAGAGAAAAATGCAAAATCTTTTGTATAAAACTCAAAAATATTCATATGTTGCTCTCTCAGTTTCTATGTCAGTCAAGTCAAGGGCCCAAGTAAACAGAACAAGTACGAAGCACTACAATACTTATTTTGTGAACCATCTTCTAGCACCTAATTTGAAGAGAATTATGGTTGTTCAGTTACAAAAGAAAGAATGAACAGTGCTAGGATTATGGGAAATTAAATTAAAAAACATTCTTAATGCGGGTTAGAGTTATGTCTATATCTTATTGAGCATTGGCTCTTGATTTAGAGAAACTGTATTCCAATCCTACCTCTCATACTTCCTGTGTGACCTTGGTCAGGTCAGTCTCCTCAACTATGAAGTTCTGGACTAAAATCATTCAAAGTCTCTTCCAACTTGAGAGCTGTTTGTTGTCTGTGATCCTGTAGGAACTTTGTCTGATCTAGTTTTCTTTGTACTTAACTTCAGCACTTGTAGCTCATGTTTAATATTGCTAACTATAGCTATTGAAAATAATATGAATTCAATTTAAAATAGGGTGCTCCCCCCTCTGCCTTACTGCAGAGCTTCAGTAAGACAAGTTATGTCAAGAAGTTCAACATTTTCCACAGTTTCTGAAAGCAAAAGCTCAAGTTTAATCATTTGTAATAGTTATAGTTACAATAATAATAATAATAATTATTTTCGGTGAGGCAGTTGGGGTTAAATGACTTGCCCAGGGTCACACAGCTAGTAAGTGTCAAGTGTCTGAGGTCGGATTTGAACTCAGGTCCTCCTGAATCCAGGGCTGGTGCTTTATCCACTGTGCCACCTAGCTGCCCCTTATTTATTATTTATCAAAGCAAACAGTATATACACACACATACATATTTGTCTATAGTGTAGTAAAAAGAGCACTAGGCTAGGAGTTAGAAATCCCAAATTTCAGCTCTGCTTCTGATTTATGTGACCTTAGACAAGTAGCTTTACTTCTCTGGGCATTACTTTCCTCATCTGGAATTGAGAAGTGTTGGAGTAGATAATCTGAATTCTCCTCTAGTGACAACATTACATGAGTGTATAGGTGATGTCTGAGCAGAGATAAATTACTCAACTAGATGTCAGGCTTCTTGAGGGCCAAGGCTGAATTTGTCGATAGTAGTATCTTACATAGTGACTTGCAAAACAGTGTATTGGATAAATTCATGAAAGCAACTGGTCAGATCTCTTTTTAGCTTATTATTTCTTGCTTGGAGTTACTATGTTTTAAATGTTCAGTATTCTAGGACAAAATCATATTTTATGTATTATATATACATATATACATTATATTTATATATATGAAGTACTTCCACATGTATGTGTATGTGTATATATATACATATATACATACACTTATATAAGTATATATATTTTTTTTCTTTTTAGTGAGGCAATTGGGGTTAAGCGACTTGCCCAGGGTCACACAGCTAGTAAGTGTTAAGTGTCTGAGCCGGGATTTGAACTCAGGTACTCCTGACTCCAGGGCTGGTGCTCTATCCACTGCACCACCTAGCTGCCCCTATAAGTATATTTTTAAAAAAATAAATGTTAGCCACATAACTGACATATTTAAGATATGGTACTTGATTTTTTTTAGAGTTTTTGTTGGAACACTTACAATTTTAATTTATGTTGCATGAAATGAAGGTGATTAAAAACTATTTTGTATGAATTTCAACTCTTCAACTGAGCTTTGTAATGTGGAATCAAAGATTTGGAACAGTCCATCTATCCATCTATCATAGTACCCAGAACATAGGAACTCAGTAAATATTTAATGATGCTGATAAAATTTCTTTTAGAAACAATAAAGTTGATCTAAGGAGCTTTGTTTATGTGTGAACTAGTAACAATTTTAAAGGTCATACTTCAATTATGATCATTCCCATGTTTTAGTCAAACTAATTTTGATGGTGCATTCCTTAGAAATAAGGAAGTCACCAAGAAGACTTGATTTGGGCTGGTGGATAATGAATTCAGTTTTGAAAGTGTATAATTGGAGGAGTCGATAAAACATTTAGAGGGAAATATCCATTTGGCAGTTGGAAATGTGTGAGGAGGGGTCAGGAATGAAGTCAGGACCTTTCTGACTTGGGAGTCCCTACATTGAGGCCATCCATGAAGTGTAGATTTTGATGTGATCTTGAAATGAGAAAAGAATAGGTGGGCAAAGAGGCCAGAACCTTAGGACATGCCAATGTTGAGAGAATAGGAGATGGAAGAGTAAATGATAAAGAAGAAGAAAGAGCAGCCAGGAAAGTAGGGGATTATCAATGATAATACAATTCCATGTAAGTTTTAAGGAAGGAAAGTCAAGGAGGGGATAGTCAACAATTTCTTTTTATTTTTTATTTTTTGTGAGGCAATTGGGGTTAAGTGACTTGCCCAGGGTCACACAGCTAGTAAGTGTTAAGTGTCTGAGGCTGGATTTGAACTCAGGTCCTCCTGAATCCAGGGCCAGTGCTTTATCCACTGAGCCACCTAGCTGCCCCGATAGTCAACAATTTCAAAAGGTGAAGGAGAAAAGATTCAAGGATTTGAAAACCTATAATATAGAACAATTAGACTTATTTTGCTTGACCCTATACGGCAGAACTAGGAGAAATTGGTGCAATTATCCAAGTGACAAATCAGGCTTGACGTAAAAAAACAAAACAAAAACAAAAACCCACACACAGACTTTAAAGTTGTGTAAAAGTGGAATGGCTGCCTCAGGAGGTAATGGATTCTCCTTCATTGGAGGTCTTAAAGTCAATAGCCACTTATTGGCTATGGTGTATTCTTGCTCAGTTATAGGTTGGATTAGATTTCATCTCAGTCTCTTTCCTACTTTTAGGTTCTGTGATCCCATGAGACTAGGGACAGAGAGAAGGCTTTTGAATATGGCGCCTGCAAAATAATTGGTTGGTGACCGTTGAGAGAGCAGTTTCCATAGTAAAATGAACAGAATCCAGATTGTAGGGAACAAGAGAGGGAGTGGTGAGGAGTGGAAATGATGAATGTAAACTATTTTTAAGTGTTTGGCAGTAGAAAGTTAGGAAAGAAAAAATGGTAGCTTGATGTGTAGATGGGCTGTAGAAAGGAATTAGACTAAAAATTTTAGAATAGCAGAAGCTTCAGCATATGAGGAGTCAGAAGAGAAAGGACCACTGAAGAGGGAAAGATTGAAGATGCAGGAAACCTAGGGGGTCCTTGAAAGGTGAATGGATGAATTAAGGGGGAATAATTAATGAACCCATAAAAGTCCTTGAATAAAGATTTTTGAAAGACTTTATCTCTTCTTTGAATAGTAATTAATTCCCAGATTACAATTTATCTAGTATTTCCAATAATGTATTATTAAGGAATATGAAATAGCATGAGAATTCTAAAATGTAACTCTAGATAAAGGATTTGCACACATATATTAGGTAAAAACATTCAGAGGAAAAATCTGTTCATATAAGTAAATGCAAGTTGGATAACTTCACTACATTGACCTAAGAGCCTCTACCTGTAGACTCTTAAACCAAGGCTCCTAACCTCTATGTAGGTAAGTGCAATATGGCATGAGGGAAAATGCACATACCATATGAAGTTGCTTGAGAAAATAACATGCGTCAGCAGCTTAGTTCCGAGATGTAAAGAACCTGAGGCAGGTGTTCTGTGTGAAGGCATTAAGTTTTTAACACCTGTGTATGTGTGTATGTTATTCTAGCCAAAACAGTGTCCTTATGAATATAGGTAGAGAATCAGTATAAGTAAAAATCAACATTTCCTGTAAGGCAATTTGCATATTATTTCTCATAGAGCTTTGCAGTCTGGTTTTTAACGTGCAGAGGATCATTTCCAGTGTGGAATTCATTCTTAGTAACTGAAATAACCTTAGTAATCATCCCTCCCTTTCTTCTCCCCTCACTCCAATACTTGTTAGCAGCACATATTTGCAGATGGAATTCTCTTTTTGTGCTGTCTGTAATTGAATGAGAAAAAAGCCCTTTTAAATGGGATCAATTTAAATGCATCTTATGGGCTATCTGTGGGATACATACTAACTTAAAAAAAGACATTTAAAACTGAGGAGTGGTTTTAAAAATAGGTATATATGTGTTCTTTGAAATGTTTTGTGGGTTTTTTTTTGTGGGGGCCTTGTTTTTGACTTTGAGATAACTTATAAGATTAAAACCGCATTTCACTGTGTGACTGGCTGGTGGACCCTTGATGTTCACTTCTTGGCTGATATATGTTGTATGCTATGCACTTTTCATTGTCATGAGAGAGAATGTTAAGAAAACTATCCCCATAAGAAAAACAGCTTCTCTTGGCAAGGCAAATATGACTTAAGGAGCCAGAACTAGAGACATACGGCGATATGAATGAGATCTGTGTTACTTTGCTGGATCTGAGTCCAGGCACTATTTATACTGCAGCATATTCAGCACCAGATTGTTAAATCTTAATACTGAAACAGTGCATCATTTTAATATTTTTGTTCTGTTTATTCCCTGTTTTCAAGCATTATGTCAAGCATTACACATTCATTTATTCAATCTTGGACAGGCCCTACCCTTTCCAGAAAGTTCATTTCCTATTATTGCAATATTGCCTAGTAGATTGATATTTATGTGATGTGATGTTCTATTAAATCTATTTCACTATTCAGGTGCCCTCTATCTTTGAAAATGAAAACTTAGGTTTAGTCGTTTACTGTTGCATTTATAAAAACATCACTTGTGTATTACACCACTTGACTGGCCTGTTTCTAATCTATCAATGAAACTTAATTGTGGCATAGAAGAAATAGTTTCTATTAAAATCATGACCATTAGATTGGCATTTCATATGAATAAAAAAGCCGTATTGCTTGGAGCAAATGAGCTGCTATATCTTTAACTTCATCAGTGCTGCATGGTTTCCAGCCACCATGAGTCGACCTTTCATAGTATTGTCTCAATAATAATCTCACATTTCCTTCCCTCCCTTTAAAAACAAACAAACAAAACCCACCCCTTTTGGACTCTTTCAGGAATGTAATTTCTGTAATTAGGGTTTCTAAATGGAGGGAGGTAAGGGGCAAGGAAGGCAAGAAACATTTATTAAGCACCTGCTATGTAACAGGCACAGTGTTAAGCACTTCATAAACATTATCTCATTTGATCTCATCTGATAAATAGTATAAAATTTGTTTAAAACTTTATTAAATCTGTCTTTGAGACCATGGAATAGACCTTAGAGGTCATCTGGTGTACTCCTCTCATTTTTTCCAATGAGGAAACAGGCCCATGGAGATAAAATGCTTGCTTGTGTTTGGTCACACAGACAGGCAGTGGCAGAACTGGACTTCAAACTCAGGGTCTCTGACTCCAAATACAGCTTTTTGCCCATGTACCATATTATTTCTTCTGCTGGCATGTGGTTACAGTCTTCTTTAGGAAACACACAGAGAAAGGATACTATTGTCACTCCAAAGAGCTGGGGTATAAAAAGGAACTCGAAGGCAATTCTGCTATTTTTTGATCTGTGGTCAAGTATTGTGCGGCTGCTTTTTGCCAAGGAAAGCAAACCCTCTGGCTGGTGAAATACAGATCTGGAAGTGAACTCGAACTACTTCATCAATTCCAAATGCTATTCTCACTGGGAATCACACCACAGTCAGGATGTAACTGTGTGCTAAGCCCACACACAGGAATGTTTCTTGTTCAATTCAAAACCAAATCTTGTATTTACTTAAGGGGTTTTTTTTGTCTATGAAATCAGTAGTCCAGAATATTTAGTGTTGGTCTTAAGTTAGAATATAAAGACTTTGGGGAAGGGCAGGAAGGCTTTTTATTTTTTTAATATCTTTTTGGTTTTCTAAGCAATTAAAGAAACAGGAAGAACATTAAGAACCATGATTGCAAACCTCATCTTTTATCCTTACCTTCCTGTAAAGGTGGTCTCAGTTGTCAGGAAGAAAGAAATGCTTATTGCTCTGTGATAGAAAAATATTTCTGAATCAGTCCTTGAATACTAACTATTGTATGACTTCTATAACATTGAAAAGGTTTAGTAAATAGCAGATAAACATTTCTTATATATAAATGTTTATTATCTTTTTCTTTCCTGCTCAGGAATAATCAAACTAGGGAGGTGGAATCCTCTCCCCCTCAGTTATGTGACTGATGCACCAGATGCGACAGTAGCCGACATGCTACAAGACGTCTATCATGTTGTGACATTGAAAATCCAATTACAAAGGTGGGTGTCTCTGAACATCTGTCCTTTCCTATTCTCTGAGCTGCTCTGTCGATCATAGCATTTCTACAGAGATTAGCACATCCTGTCTTCATTAATTTCAGGGCTTTTGATGAAATGAAAAGGAAAATGAAGGGAAGAGGGTGCTTCATCAAGGATCTTTACAGTTTACATTCCAACTGTTTTATATTTTGTTTTCTGAAGCAGTGAAGTGGGAACCTGGAGGAAGCTTGATCAATCATTAAAGATCTTCAGCCCTGAAAGGGAATTTCTACAACCTCTAATTTAATGGGTCCTCCAGGCCTGATTAAATGCTTAGCACATTGTATTTGAAAAATAAACATCTCTACTTTTTCCAGGATTTGGGGCTAGACTGTATTTTTATGACATGCTTAGGATGACTGAGAGCTTAAAACTTTTTTCCTTTGTCTATGGTGGACTTTCCAGAGAGGAAGAAAACTCTTTCTCTGACTTGAATTTGGAATTACTTCCTCTTTTCTGACATCATGAACAACTGTGCAGCTAAACTTAATTAAATATTTTGTTGTATTGCTTTAGTGCCATTATCTTTTCAGCAGATCCATCATTTTCTCTTTTGGATGTTTCAGGTAATATCACCCTCAATGACATTACTTGCCATTTACTAATGGTTTGGGTTTTTTTTTTTTGTCCCATTGGCATGGGAGAGTTAAAGTGGGTTCATGAAAAGCAAGTGGTATAGCAGAATGAATGCTAAAGTTGGAATCAAGAGATATGGGCTATGTGCTATGTTCTGACATTTTCTAGATGTTACCTTAGGCAAATCACAAACACCTCCCTGAGCCTCAGTTTCCTTAATCTTTTTTTTTTTTTTTTTTTTTTTTTTTTTTTTTTTTTTTTTAGTGAGGCAATTGGGGTTAAATGACTTGCCCAGGGTCACACAGCTAGCAAGTGTTAAGTGTCTGAGGCTGGATTTGAACTCAGGTACTCCTGACTCCAGGGCTGGTGCTCTATCCACTGCGCCATCTAGCTGCCCCTCCTTAATCTTTAAAAAGAAGTCAATAATACTTGAACAACCTATTTAAACAGGGTTGTTGTGAGACCCAGCTGAGATAATGTAAGTCACATACTCTGCAACTGCACACATTAAATAAGTTATTAGTTAGTAGGCTTGTCTATTAACATAGACTTAGCATCCCTCCTCTGTTGTAGGAATGTTCTAAGGCACTTAGCTCAACTGTCAACCTATGAATGTGTAACTAGATTCTTCAAATTGTACTAGGGGGTGGGGTGTGTGAGGACTTAAGATTTTCTGTAAACTTTCTTACATTGTATTCAATAATTTAAAATGACAAAAATCATGTTCCATATGTTTAGGATCATATTACCATCCCACTTTTCATCTCTAGATTAATTAAAATATCCTTCCCCTCCTCCTCTCTTTCTCCCCCTAACCCTTAAAAATTGCATTGCTTAATGTCTAAAGTGACTGCTTTTCCCAGGTATTTGTGTGGCCTGATTTAAACAGACCGCACTGGGCTCCATCAAACCCCAGAGGAAACAGCTTTGTACACATGTTACATCATTTAAGTAGGACTGGATCCCATTCTTGGCATATATGGTCACTTTCCTATTCCCAACAAGGCCAATTCCTAACAAGAGTTCACCTTGAAGGAAAGCCTGAATCCAAGAGGGAATCTATGAAAGTGCATTGGTCTTTTGTTAAGAGAGCAAGCCCTTGTACAGTAGACATGTCCACCTCACTCATTCTTCCCCTTGTGTTTTCCAGTTGTTCAAAGTTGGAAGATCTGCCAGCAGAGCAGTGGAACCATGCCACAGTCCGCAATGCCTTAAAGGAGCTGCTCAAAGAGATGAATCAGAGCACGTTAGCCAAAGAATGCCCGCTCTCCCAGGTCAGTGTTGCAAGTTGCTGCTCTGAGCAATATAGTGTAATGATTGGAATGACGCCACCTGCTGGAGACTTACTGTAGGAAAGCTCTACCATGAGGAGAAGGCCTCTGAGGGCAAGGCCATGTGGCTTTTCTTTGGTGCCAGGAAGTGACGTTTGCTGGTGGGAGGAAGAGGGGGCGAGGCTGGCGCTCTTGCTCTCTTTCCTCAGGATGCTGGTGGAGAGTGGAGCTAGAAATGCGCTCTCCCTTTAATAGATAGATGAATCTAGGCCTTTCTCCAAATTCTTATTCTCCTAAACAAATGCTTTAAAGTCTAAACTCTTGCTAAAGCTTATAATTTATTGGCGACCACTCATTAGATTATTTTAGACAGACTAGCTAGAATTTTAGCCTCTTACAATAGAAAACTAGTTAGAAGTTTCCCCTATTCCCTCCTCTTCACTGATTTGGGGTTTAAAAATGAAAATTTTGTGTTCTTTATGGTCACATTCTATTTTTTATTTAGCTTTTATTTATGGGGCCATACTATGTCATAAGTGGGACCTCTTAGTATTGGTGGCATTGTTGTTGTTGCTGAACAGTGGATAGAGCATGGCTCTGCAGTTTGGAGGACCTGAGTTCAAATGTGACCTCGGACACTTACTAGCTGTGTGACCCTGGACAAGTCACTTCACCCCAGTTACTTTAAACATTCTGGGCCATCTCCAGTCGTCTTGATTAGTGGCACAGTAAAGTAATGAATCAGCAATTTGTAGGCCTTTTCTCTCAAATATTTATTTAAATCTTGGCCTTTTCCCAGTGGGCAGACATTATTTTTCTATTTTATTTCTATGGAGATAACTTCAGATTCTGTGACTAATTTTCTGTATGAAAATATACTAGTAGCTATTGTTGTCATTCAGTCATTTCAGTTGGATCTGACTCTTTGTGACCCTATTTAGGGTTTTCTTGGCAAAGATGCTGGAGTGATTTGCCATTTCCTTCTCCAGCTAATTTTACAGATGAAGAAATCGAGGCAAACAGGATTAAATGACTTGCCCAGGGTCACATAGCTCGTAAGTGTCTGAAGTCAGATTCCTGAATACCAGCCCAGCGTTCTATCCACTGCCCCACTTAGCTGCTTAATTTTGTGAACTGTTCATACCTTAACTCTTGCTATTTCTGCCATAGTTTTTTAAACACATACATACTTACATACATATGAATGATTAGTTAATAGTGTGGGGAGAGGGGGTGAAAAAATACCTTTCTCATTTTTGTAGTCTATACTTGCACTAGGCAACATTTTCTATGGCAGCTCGAGATGGATGCCGTTGGAAGTGGAATGCGTTTTTAAGTTGGTGCTATTAGAAAGCCATGTTTGATAGTCTGTTACCTAATGGCATTTTCAGAACTTGATCTAGCCAATGATCTAGCTCCTTTGGAGGCATTGTGGCAAAAGGGAGCTTCTCTGAGGAGTCATAGGACCTGACTTTAAATCCTGCCTCTGAAACTTATGACCTGTGCAACCTTAGACAAGTTGTTTCACTTTCTTGGGCTTCAATTTACTCTTCTGTAAAATGAATGTGTTGGACTATATGGTCCCTGAGGTTCTTGCCAGCTCTAGAGTGAGGATAATACGAACCCTTGAACTTAAGAATTGAAGGGAGGGTCAGTTAGGTAGAGCACTAGTCCCGGAGTCAGGAGGACCTGAATTCAAATTTGGCCTCAGACACTTATTAGCTATATGACCCTGGGCCTGTCACTTAACCTTGGTTGCCTCCCAAAACAAACAAAAAGAATTGAAAGGAGCCTGAGAAACTTAATTATGTCGTGGGATGAATATCCTGATGGGTACCATAGATGTAGACTCAATATTTTACATGTGTGTCCTAAAGTTAATTTTAGAATCTGGATCCCTTGAGGTAGCATATGTTTACCCCACAGTGCTATCTGGGAAGGCCCTGTAATGTAAAATTGTTCCCTGTTTCTAAGAAGTCTGGATGGAGCCTCTTGGGGTGTCTGGAGGAACCTGAATGCTAGTCTAAAAGGCCATACTTCTAGTTTTTGTTTTGTTTTTTCCTTTTACAGATGTGTATGCTTTTCAAATCACACACAAAATAAACAGTGTAAGTTACTGTAACAAATTGGGGCCAGATAAAGAATAAATTTGGGGTAAATTTTCAAACTTATCCTAAATCTCAATATGTTTTTAAAAAAATGTATGGGCACAGGAAATTGCAACCATAAATTATGTTGTTCTTTGAGCAAATGAGGGAGGTACCTTTCACTTGTATCTCATATCAGAGGGCCTTGATTGGCTGTGGGTAAACACCTGAACTGCACATGAAATTAATCAGAGTTTTTTAGGCAGGACACTTGGAAATAGATTTTAGTGCAGACCTTGACTTTGGTTGTCATTGTTAACTATAAATCTGAACTTCTCTGTGTCTAATGTCCATATAATAACTCCAACAGTGTTTTAGAAATGAGAAAAACATTGGGAGCAATGATTTAATTGTTGCCAAACAACACATTTTTATTCAAAACACAGGATTCAGCTCCATTAACACAATCAAGTGGTTTTGACTCTTGTTTTGCTTTATTCAAGCTTATACTCATTATCTGATTGTCTGGTGCTTTGAGCTGATTGACACATGTGGTAGAACCACAGGGACAGCTCTTTAAAAAGCAGATTGATAACTTTGTAAATATGTTACATAAATTTAATCACCTATGCCGTCACCTTGAGCACTCTACTTAGCTCCTCAAAGTTCCATGGCTTATTTAGAATCTAGGAGGTGGAACTGTGCTTCTTCAGTTTGTTCAACCATAAAAAGCTATGGAAAGCTTCTTTTTATTGCAGTGAACCCTGGAAGAAAAAAAAAAAAAAAGGCCAAATATTTGAATCAGTAGCTTTGTATAGATACAACCTTTGTCAAGGGAAAGAAAAAAAAAAGGTAATTTGACCTGAGGTTGGGTTACTCAAGTAAGAACAGGCATACCTTACATAAAATTGCCCTGACCCACAACCTTCAATAATGTGTCTAATACAGCTTTGCTTTTCAAGTATATTATTCTTCAGCCATTCCATAGTGACCAGCCCAGTTTGAATATTTGTTTTTCATTTGTTATGGATCATAGAGATGGAAACTGGTTAGACAAATAGCTTACTTATAAGGTATGTGCCCTTATTAGGTGTAGCAAAGAAGCATCAGTTTAAGTGGTAGACCTAGCTTCTTCTGAATGTAAAGCATAAAAGTACAGAAAAAAGTCATGAGAATGTTTAAATTTTTAACTAAACATCTGTAAGTTCAAAGTTATTGCCACTTTGATTGATTCACTCTTCCAGTTTCTTTTTTTTTTCTTTTCTTTCTTTTTTTTTTTTTTAGTGAGGCAATCAGGGTTAAGTGACTTGCCCAGGGTCACACAGCTGGTAAGTGTTAAGTGTCTGAGGCCGGATTTGAACTCAGGTACTCCTGACTCCAGGGCCGGTGCTCTATCCACTGTGCCACCTAGCTGCCCCTCACTCTTCCAGTTTCTTAAAGAATGAATGAAAAAGCATTTACTGAAGGCTTCTGTGCCAAGTTCTGTGTGAAACTCTGGGAACAGAAATAAGAGAGCGGCTGCTCTTAACGAACTTATTCTCTAAGTAGTTGAGTGCAGCCACAGGGTGAATGGCAAGGCCCAGGAATCCTTAGTATAGTGGAGTCTGATGGGAGCAGCCCAGTACCACTGGGAAGTAGGAAGTGGTCCTAAGGGTTGGAGTGTAGAAGGGATTCTGGCTTCCCTCCAGCAAGAAAGGGGATTGGGTGAGTGGGGGTGTCAGTGTAAAAATACGAGGGAGATTTCCAGGAAGATTGGTGATAGACTCTGGGGTTAGATGGGGAGAGAAATCACCCCTTTTGGTATAACCTGTGTTTAGTTAAAGTCTTTCAGGTACCCTTGTGGGGTCTGAGGCAATCTGCAGTGGGAGGAGTGGGTAAGAGGAAGGGAGGTTTCTTCTTGAGGGTAACTCTTATTGAATCTTGCTGGATGCCTGTTCTGGGAGAGTGAGAATGTGGGTCCTACTTGACACTAGCTCAGGGGCCTCAATATATGATATATGTATATAATGCATGCATCATGATGTATGCATGATGGGATAAGCATATATGTATACATATATTCAAGGGGATGTAGAGTATATGCATATAGTTTGTTTTCTTTTTTTAAGTCACTGGTTGTATATATCACTATATTTGCTAGCTAGATCTCAACATAGGATGTAGCAGATTCCTGGTGAGCAAAGAATTGGCATCTCACCTTGAGTACATTATTGAACTCTTTGCTTCTTGTCCTTTGGCCAGTCATCTCTTATTTCCCCTCTATTTTGTTTTCTGTATTCCCAAACTTCAGGCTTACATCTGATGATTATTGCAACACCTTATCCAAGGAGTCTTAGTCTTACCTTCCAAAGCAATATTGTTATAATCTCAGTGCTTTATAAATGTCAATTTTAATCATTTATAGTAACATTTTTGCTCCCCCTGGAAGATATTTTCCATTTATGAAAATCACTCTGGATCATATTTCCGTAGCCCACTCCTGCAATACTGTTTCACCTGAAATCATGTTTTTGCAAGATCAATAATAGTAAGTAAAGTATGCCTGTAATGATGTTAATAAAATATATATAAAAAAAACTGAAGCAAGGAAGTACAATTTCAAGAATAAAAAAATTATTCATATATGTCAAATACACCACTCCATATCTGCTTACCAGACAATTTTTTCAATATGTCATTGACGTTTAAAACAACAGTGACTAAGTTACATACTCTCCTAAAAATAACCTGCACCAAACTTGTATTCATATATGACATTTCTCAAATTGGCTAACTTTGCAAAGAAGTGATTCAGTGTTCATTGACTTGATTTTCTTATATACTTGAATAAATGACTAGAAATGGATTTTCATAGCTATCCCTCTGGTATTCACTCAAGGTTTTTTTGATAGTTTAATGATATATTTTCTTGTAGTTGTAAGGATCAACATGTTCCTTCTAATAAGGGACATAGCTTTACATCAACTGATGGTAAACTGACCCACGTGAATGACTGGATGGGATATGAAGCAAAGTCCTGTTTGGTACCAGCTTGTTGTAGTAGGGCAGGTGAGTTAGCAGTCACACAAGGCCCCTCAGGCCCAGAATAGGAGTTCTAGGACTGAGTAGGTTAACTTCCAAAGGGACTTGAGTCAGAGATGAGGGACAACTAATTCAGCTTCCTCATGACAGTTATTGCATTGATCTGACTGAAACTAATACACATCAGAAATGATGAGCCCGAATTCCATTTTTTCTGGACATATTTTCCCAATGTCTAAATAGGAAATTAAGCAATTGTTCTATTCCCACCAGGTAGTTTCTTTCAAGGTCTAGCTTGGGACATTAGGAAACTTTTGCAGTAATACTGCTTATTAAAGGTAGGCCTGTAGTGTCTGTTTTCTCAAGTTTATGGAATTCCTATTTAGATAATATTAATTGGAAGAAGGCAGAGAAGGGTGCTATAATCTTGGTTTGATGCCTTTTCAGTGTTCCATAGTTGAATTACAACTATCAGTCTCCAGGGAAAATTATACCCTATAAGTTCATACCTATTCTTCAATCCCCAAATACAACCATCATTATTAGCAACCCAAACCAAAGCTTTCAATGTGATATAGGTAACGTTTTTCTAGAACAGACAGTAAAAGCAACTTTGAAGGAGAAAATAAGATCGAACAAAACAGCACCATGTAGGCTATTGGGTCTGTGTGTGGAAGGGATATGGAGGGCTTTGTAGTCAGGATACCAGCCTAGTTCTGAAAATGAAACTTTATTAATTTTTGTGTGTATGGGATAGATGAGTCTCAATAATTTTTAAAGCACCAGCTAACAACAACTTAATTCTCCGTGCTCCAGTTCCTTGTGTAACTGCCTTCTTTCTAGTCCCTAAATTAACATAGGGTCCCATAAAGCTCAGGGTATAGGGCAGCCTCCTTGATTTTCCACAAACAGCCCTGCCTACTAGAAGTTGGTCTGTGTGATAATTCAGGGTTAACGTATAAGCTACACATTACAGGAACTTTTCTAGATAATGAATTCCTATCTGGGTTAGTCTGAAAATACTGGACTCTGATTTGCTGTGGCACCTACCCAAATGTATAGATCATTTACTCATCACTTCTTTGATCCTGGAAACAATGTTTGAGGAAATCACTTATTTAGCCTGGAACTGATTGGGTTTTATATCAGGATATATTAAAGCTGCAAACATTGCAGAGGTCTTTCCAGATTTCTGGTATGATGAATTGTGGCCAGTAAGTGTGAGAGAAGATAAGCTATCATGAGGAGGAAAAGCTTTACCTTTTGTATTCCTTTCCAACAATAAGTCCCAGGATAATTGTTTCTTTTAACTCATTCAATACAAGACCTATCAGGCATCATTGAAAGCACTTAAATCGTGTCTACATGATGCCAACATAAGAGATCAATTAGCTTGGTCATTAAAGTCAAACTACTAGTCAAGTCATTGGAAAGCAAATCAAGTCAATTGTCCTTCCTTATGCAGAGCAAATACCTAAATGTTTTTATTTTTAACCAGTTTTTCTCATTGGATACAAAACTAAAAGGAACTTTAGGGATAAACTAATCTAGTTATTCCCACCCATTTTTACCAACAAAGAATTTAGGTTCCTGAGAACAAAAATAACTTACTCAAGACCAAACACTGGTATTAGAACCAGGATTTGAACTAGAAGCTTCTTACTACAGACTGAGACCATATTGCATTCCATTTGTGTCCTGTGGACAGTATAAAACTTTGTTTTATAGAACACCTAAGTTCATGTGTATAGCCTGAGTTCATTTCTTCTCTTATTAACCAGTTATCTCTGCTATTTAAAGTTTATTTTGTTGCATGAGAATATTGCATTTTCCTCATAAACATCACAACCTCAACCTGAAGATTTCATTCTAAAGGCATATCTACCTTATTGGCAATTCTTTCCTAGGTGATCAAACTATCAATAAATATATAGGGACTGAGACTGTGAGAACTTCAGACCACTAATTTCTTGATTAGAATAAACGTTTAGAATTTAATTCCACTTTTATGACACATAAATGGTAAGGCAGGCTGCTTATTGGCATTGCATGAATTTGCCACAAAATCACAATTCATCCACATCAATTTAAAAATATGTTACCTAATGTCAAATGTCATCTCAGTACCTCCATACTCACTCACTTATTGACAAAATCAAATTACAAAGCACTCGCCTCTGAACCAAACAGCAGACTAAATACTGCTTTATATTCATATGTGTAACAAATTCCCCCACCCCTTCCCTACCTGGGTGAAGAAAGGGGAACATTTTATTCCTATTTTTTACCTGCCAGTGATGATCCACTTGTTGTTAGCCCAGGAGTACCTCAACTTACCTAGATGAGGATTCATATTACTACTAGTGGGAAATATAGTAAATTACTTTGCTCTAAAATTATTATTAAAAGCCTAGATATATTATGTACTTACATCTTAGACACCTGTAGCATAAGGTTGCTATTCAAACCAATAAAGCCAAAGTAAGCTAAAATATGGGAGGTTGCTTGGGAAGGAAATCTTATTATTTTGGCATTTCTTTATTAGTAAGACTTCTTTCCAAGTATATCATGCAAATAATTTTAACTTTAGTTACTTATTTTGACTTCCCATAAACTTTGAAAATTGTCGCATAATTTTATCTGATTCTAAACTTCCTTATATTTGTTTACAGATAATCTCAGGTTACAATTCTTTTGAGTTTAACTTTTTTTATAATAAACATTTTCATTTAAAGTTTGAGTTCCAATTCTATCCCCCCCTTCCTTCCCTTCCCTCTTCCCTCTCTGATGCGGTAAGCAATCAGATATAGGTTATACATGTGCAGTTATGTAAAACATCATATTAGTCTTTTTACTATAAGAAAACTCGAATAAAAGAAAAAAATGAAAGAAAGTGAAAAAATAGCCTGCGTGTTCCATCAATATCAGTTCTTTCTTTATAGGTGGAGAATATGCATTCTAATGTGTGCCATCTTATCTCTAGCTTTCTCTCAATGAAGCAACTACAGTTGTCTCTAGAGATTTTCTTTTCTGATTAAGGGGTAATATCTTCCTTACTTAATTAATGTTTCCATCCTTAACCTTCATAAATATCTGAAATAGTACAGCCTTGTGCATACAACAGATCGCTATGAGTTCTAATTGACCTTGGACAGGATGCTTCATTCTTTATGTCCTCACTTTTAAATAGATACCCCCCCCAATTATCAGAAGGGCTATACATCCTGTGGGTCAGGACATATTCATTGAATAAACTAATTTGTAAAGTAATTTGAGGTCATTAGAGGAAAGTTCTATTTAGACATGAAAATCTATTTCATTAATTATTAATGTAGAATCATCATTTGCTACTGTCTTCAGTGTAAATGTTTTGTAGGATGAGTATTTTTGGTAGACTTCCTTTGTGTGTGCATGTATGTGTATGTGTGTAATATACTTATGTGTATATATAAAGTATATATCTCTTACATACATACATATACAACCCCACCCTCCTTTGAGACTGGATCTCCCTATCTTGCCCATGTTGAAAGTATGGTGGCCATTCAAGGGCCGATCCTACTATTCAGAGGTATGAGAATTTTGACCTTCATTTCTGACCCGGGCCAGTTTGTCCCTCCTTAGGCATCCTGATCACTGTCCCCACCCCACCCAAGGGGCTCACTATATTGGTATTGGGCTTAGTATGAACACCTGATTGACTTTAACCCAAAGCTCAGAATTCCCAAGATCAAGCCATCCACCAGCCATAGACTTCATGTAATAGGGATAACATAATGTGTCCTACGACACCAATTATATATGAGGACAAGAGAAAGCCTGGTGCTTCTATCTGAAAGTGAGTGTTAGGAGAAAACAGTGTACCAAGAGACACTGAAACCTTGAACCCTGAACCTCTAAAAAATAGAATTTGACACGAGTTCTTTCTGTCTTGGATCCTTCAAAGGTGGGTTGGTTACTGAAGATATTAAAATAAGAATTTCTGTTTTCAACGTTAAGATAGATCTACAAGATGGACCCCTGATGCTTTTATGGTAAAGTTCCATTGGATTATATTCAAGTCATGAAAAAATGTACAATGTATTTTAGGGCCAATTCATATATGTTTGAATATAACACTATGGCATAAAAGGATCTTGAAAGTCATCTAGCATGTCCCTCTCTTCATGCTATCCTAACTTTCCCAGATATGACAATTTTCAAAGGCCTCTGGAAAAGAGACCTTTTCCTGGAAATTCTTTCTAGAATCTCAAAAAACCTCATTATCAGGAAAATTTTCTTCATGTTTAACCTGATTCCTTTACTCTGTACTTTAAATCTTTTTCTCTTTGTTCTGTACTAGCTGAGATGGAAACCAGCTTTTTATCAACCTCTGAATAATAAGCTGGGAAAATGAACAAGGCCTATTGTGTATGTGAGGGTAACCTACCTATTTCTTTTAAATAAGGAATTTGAAATTTCTCTAATACTGGGACTTTGCTAATGGACTAGTCAGAAACATGCTCATTTTTTCCCCTGTCATATACATCCATTGATACTAGGCCACTCATGATTAAAGGCCAGATCAGGGAGGAAGCAGGGATGATCAACAAATAGAAGGAAAGGTGGATCACGGAGAGCGAGGGTGAGATGGAGTTGAGGTTTAGAAGAATACAGATATAGCTCCAAGTGAAGCTTGGGGCATCTCCTATTTTGGGTTGCTTTCTAGTCTAATTGGCCACACAGCTGAGCTCAGTGGTCTTGCTACTCAACTATGACACCTGCTAAAGGTGTGTGTCCTCCCCTGCTTGCCAGATGGTCATCCAGATGAAGTAACAAAACAGAAGTATGACAAAGGCATCTGTACTGTTTTAGGCATGGATCTGTAGAGATTTTTGCCTACTTTCAGACAGCTTTCATATGAAAATTTTAATAATGCCATTTCTATAATGTGAGATATCCTCAATTTCCTTTCACCTGTCTAGTTATTTTAAAATTATCTCTTATTGATCATTATATATCCTTATTATCACTCCCATTAGAATGAAAACTTATTATGATTAGGGATTGTTTCAGTCTTTTTGTTGTTGTTGTTTTTGGTTTTTTGGTGGGGCAGTGGGGGTTAAGTGACTTGCCCAGGGTCACATAGCTAGTAAGTGTCAAGTGCCTGAGGCTGGATTTGAACTCAGGTCCTCCTGAATCCAGGGCCAGTGCTTTATCCACTGCACCACCTAGCTGCCCTGTTTCAGTCTTTGTACTTGTAAGTGCCTAGCCCAAGTATATATACAGTAGGCACTTAATAAGTCCTTGTTGATGGATTTTCCTATTATCAGAATAGTACATCAAAAAGGACTCATAAAGTCTTAGAATATTAGCTTTGGAAGGGAGCTTGATCATCTAGTCCAGTTGCTCTCACTTTTTGAAACTAATACCCAGAGACAGATAATGACTTGAGCAAGGTCATATAGCAAGTTCTTGGAAGAGTCTGAAATTGAATTCAGATCCACAGACTCCTGGATTAGGGTTTCTTTCCAGTGTGCTATGCTACATCTAAGCTCAGAAACAGGGGAATGATAGAGTGAAGAGGGCTATGAGACAAATTTAGCAACCTGCTCAATGGTCAGAAAGGGAAAATACTGCACCTACAGTGCGGAGGATTAATGAGTCTGATGGAACAGGGGAAAATCACTGAGTTATATTACTTAAAGAGAGGTGATATTAACACTTTGTTTTAGGCTGAACTCTTTAAATTCTGGGATGAACAGATCCACTTATCATGCTATCTATTCTTTGATAAAGGCTCACTTTTTAGAAATTGGTGTCAAGGGATGTGTATCTGCATGATATCTAAAAGCAGTGGCAGCATGGAGATGGTAGTCATCTGCTATGTTGAAAGGGCAAAAAATATTCAAGTTTATGGGCTCTCTAAAAGGACAAATTTTAATCAAAAAATAAAAGAAAGAAAAAAACTTCAGAATCTTGTGAAATCTGGGGAAAGTGGAAGTCACTTGAGGTTGTACAAGAGTAAGACCCTGGGTCAAGCATGGACTGGAATCCAAGAGCAGATGTTAAAGTTTTAGAAAGCAATGCCAGGATAGAATTAGAGACACATGAGTTTGATCTTTTAAGGGGGGTAGATTTTTGAATGTCAGCTTAGAAGGGACTACTGGAGTTTGGATATCCTGGTAAATCCCTTGCCATGATCTTGATTTATTGCCATCTCCTTTATCCTGAGCATTATGTAGAACTGACATTAGCCATTCTGATATTTTTCTGAACTCCTATATGTCTGGGGATGATTTTTCTGAAAGATGTGATTTCAAGAAAAGATGTTAAAGTTTTATATGGTTCATTTGACTTCCTGGTTTTTTTTTGTCCATACATGATTGACAAAAATACTCTAGCTCTGGCAGAATTAAAAAAAAACACCTAAACTAACACAAAAAATACAAAGTCAATCAAAATTGAAAACTCACACAAATCTTTCCCTCTGTTCAAAGACACATACCCCTACTACATTCTTACTAACTGCATATATTTCTCTAAAGGAAAAATTTCCTTTTAAGTGAGACAACTGTTATTTTACTATGTCAATTGAAGTCTCAGATTCAGGTTATATTTATCTTACCTTCCTAAGTATTATCAGGCAACAGTTATATATAAGTTGATTGACAAAATGGAAAATTTTGAGGGTGAGAGAAGAATGAATGGTTATGGTAGAAACAAGGGAAGTGAGTAATCTGAAAGTTTCAGCTTGAATGGTTGAAACCATACCGTATTATGTTTAGTTTACTTTGCTCTAAATAGTACTGTTAACTTTTTCATTTGGTGAATTTTCACCCAAGTGTTAATCACACGTTTCTATAAATTATATTAATTTAACTTATTTGCCTAACTGTTGTTCTGCAGTGAATAGCACGAATGTTCTCAGATTCTTGGCTGTGTGGTCTTGTTGCAGTTGGAAGCGGAACAGAAAACATCTGAAAAGCATTATTTGGATTATGCATGCTGGAGCATCTCATCTTACCTTTAGGATCTGCTTCCTAAATCAAAATTATTCTCACCCATTGTGTTTAATCTTTGTGTCTGTCCCCCAGTATGAGACTGCCTCTGAGTAGGCTTTTTGGAGAAAAGACACTATTGAAATATAAAGTGAGAGATTCCCCTAAGTCTAGAGGCATTCCCCCTTTCTTTTCACTTTAGGAATGAACTCAGAAAATGGTGTATGAGAAAAGGAAAGAGGAAATAAAGTTGATTTTTTTTGATGAGACTATTTTATATTTAGAAAACAGAGGGAATGTTTGGTGTGAGCATTATAGTGTGCCCTTCAATGTTACTGAAAGATTTTTTTAGAAGATGTTTTAGAAAACTTTTTTTCTCTTTTCTAGAGCATGATTTCATCCATTGTAAATAGCACATATTATGCCAATGTGTCAGCAACCAAGTGCCAGGAGTTTGGGAGATGGTATAAAAAGTACAAGAAGATTAAAGGTAATTCACCTTAATTGTTTCTACAATCTCTTTTCACATCTTTCTTAGGCAAATGAATTGTTGATTCTTTGGAGTTAGTACTAATATTAAACCCCTAATAGTTTAAAAAATATAGCACCAGACATGTTACTTCTCATTAAAAGAGGATATTTAAATCTTTCTATAATGTGATATAAATTCAGGGCTTTAAAATCAAAGTATGTGAGAATGAAAGGTAGTTTAAAGAAAATGCTTTTGTTGTATTATATATAGTTGATGGTTTACATAGAATGGTCACCTGTCAAAAGACTTAAACCTGTAAATATATAGCTATATCTATGTAGATATAGACATAGGTAGATATGTAAATAGTTGTGTATATATCTCTATAATAATGAAATGATATTACATAGAGTATTTTTAAAAGTTCAACTGGTATAGAAAATATTCTTACTAGATTTTCAAGAATACTATGTATTTCAAGAATATTATATATATATATATATGTCTTTCTTGGCTGAAGGAGTAGTTATTTAAATACTGCTGAATTTTCTTAAATGATTATGATGTTATATTAGATAGAATTTGGTCAAGTATGATATTTATTCACAAATAACTTTACAGTGAGTTTTTATTTCCCCAAATAGCTTTTATTTGCATATTATTGAAGTGTCAGGCCCTTTAAAACAATATTCTTATTTTAGAATTTTCCTTATAAGTTTTTTTTGGGTATTAGAAAATGCTGATGAGCACATATACGATGATAATGCTTTTAAGTTAATTTTCCCTGCACCTTGAGAGATTTATTTTTTTAAGATAACAGACTGATGATAAAAGGTTCTGTTTTCCATTCTGCATGTATTTAGTGCTTATTAATCTCTTCCCCATTATATGTACTTGTAAATACTACCTTATCAACAGCTAACTAATCCTCTATGTCAGAGCAAATAACAATTTATGATGGGTGGGGATCTTCTTTGGAAAGGAAAGCTTGTAAAATAATTCTTGTAGGATAATAAACATTTTTGTTCCTATTTACAAGGTTACCCTGTAAGAAGTGTAATACTATGGATATACTTTTAATTATATGAAAAGAATAACACCCATCTATTTGAACTATAGTTATGAAGAAAGCCATGGTGTTGACCTACATATGGGAAATTAAGCACTCTGAAATTGAAATGATATATTTCTTTTCAACCCATTCTAAAATTGTTAGGACTCTTTTCTGGTTTGATTACTTTCTATATGTTATTATTAATATTCACCCTTGTGAAACATACAGTGAATAACTCTTCATTATAAAACATTATTGTGTGGTTCACAAGTGTTTCTTTTTGTAAATGCCTCCAAGTTTTTTTAAGGAAATTTTTAAAAGTGCTTCAACATATCCTCTTGGCTAAAAATCAAAAGAGTTATGTAGTTTCAAGGTCATCTGGTAGATCACATTTAGTTGCTGTTATATGTAAATTGCAATGAGCTTCCTATTTCAATAGACCAGGGTGTAATGGCAGTTTTAGAAGGACTAGAAGCCCTTCAGTGTAGTATTCTTACAGTTGCCACTACAGATTCCAAGTGGTTTTTGTACATCTTCTACTTTCTTCCTTTCTTTCTTAGAGCATTCAATTCTTTAAGCTTTCTCTCTCTCTCTCTCTCTCTCTCTCTCTCTCTCTCTCTCTCTCTCTCTCTCTCTCTCTCTCTCTCTCTCTCTCTCTCCCTCCCTCCCTCCCCTCCCTCTCTCTCTCTCTCTCTCTCTCTCTCTCTCTCTCTCTCTCTCTCCCTCTCCCTCTCCCTCTCCCTCTCCCTCTCCCTCTCCCTCTCCCTCTCCCTCTCCCTCTCTGTCTTTCTCTCAGTTAGTAATTGCACAGTTAAAACTTTAAGTGTAGTAAAATCAGAATGAGACCTTGATTTCAATCAAAGGTTCAAGGATCCAAACCTAAAAAAGTTTTCCTGCCACTGTGTACACATACTGTTCAAAGTGATATAGCTAGTCCTTGCTGTTTCACAGTGTGTATGTGTGTGTGACATGTAAACGTTTGTGTATGTGTGTGTGTGTGGTGGGGAGAGATGGGGGGAAATGAAAGAGAATGAGAGAGTAGGAGGAGAAAAAAGAAAGGTTAAGGTATGTGTGAAGTAAACACAAGCTGCCATAAAACAGTTCAAGTGGTGTTGATTCATCAACCAAAGGAGTGGGAGGAAAAATAAAGAATTCATGACAGGTATAGTGATATGGAAAATAAACATCCAGAGAACTTCATTTAAATAATTTTCAACTTTCATAAAAAGAAAATTGTTACATTTATTTTTGGTATCATAGAATCTCTTTTTTGTGATTTATTTTTCCAGTCCAAGTTCAGTTTATAGTAAGACACATTTCATATGTGAAAGAAGAGCTGATTTAGTTAATGAATTGCTGGTTCATATATGGTTTTTTTTTCCAAAATTTAGAAGAGGTCCATGATTTTCCAAATCTGGAAAAGTCATAGGAAAAAAAACCCAAATCTGCCTGGGAATACAGAGGGCTAGTTTCTGTGCTCTTTTGTCCATTCTCATCCCCAAGCAGCCAGTTTCTATGTACAATGGAAGATATGCAGCATAGAAGAGTTTCAAAATAACCTTAGTGATGTCACAAGCTAAATGCAGGGTACAGTGTTAAATATGTTTCCTATTATCTGCTAATGTCTGTTTTAATAAAACAGTGGGAACTAAATGGTTGCTTCTTAATCAAAACCATAGTTTCTTAAACATAAGCTATGTGATTCCGTTACAAATTGCCACATATATAGATCTCGTAGGTCAAGCTTTTCCCCCTTTCTCATAGAAATAAATAAACACTCAAATAATTATATACTCTGAAAGATCAAAGTAAATATGACTAAAACCTAGCAAAAATAAAAGTCCACTGGAAGGAGGAAAAAAGCATCAGATTGCAGATTCTATACCTAATGCTTAAATAAATATGAGAAAGTGAATAATCAATAATTTGATATCATTAACAACAGATGTAAAACTATATACAAATGGAATTGTATGAAATTTGTAGTAAACATTCTCAGTATGCATTTTGTTGGACTTACTGTAAATATAGCTTAACTATTTACTCTTATTCTTTAAAAAATCCTAAATTGGTTTTGGGTAGTATGTTAACTTTCTTTTCTGTAATGATCACATTAGGATAGATTGTTTACTTTTTTCTTTAATTTCAGAGACAATTATGGTTTACCAAGAGGCATAGGAATTGCTATTAATGCTTTAAAAATAAATGAATAGGCTGCTTTTGGATATTCTTGTTTCTAATTCTCTAAGCCAGCTACCTAGTTATTTTGTGATGTCAGAATATTGTGGAGGGTGATACAATGGTTAAGAAATTACTCTTTATTATTCCACACACAGTACTACAATGTCAATCCCCATATAGCTGGCTCTTTTGTAAGCCGACAGTTTCGAGTTTATTGTCTTCCTATAGAGAGTATGGCAATGATTGTTTAATTATTGAGAGTTTTGCTCTCAACCCCAAGTGTTGTTTTTAGTGTTCATTGACTAAATATAATCTATTCTGAAATTGAAATATTTAGATTTTTGAACTATTATTGTTAAGATGTATGCCTTATACAGTAATGTTTAGTTTTAAAGGATTTGATCAGGTCAAGATGAAAGAGCAGGCTTTTAAAGAATTGTCTCCCTTTATAGCGGTTTTCACATAGCATGAACTTGGTTTTTATGCACACTTATTTTATCCAGTTTGTGATTATACAATGTTAATGATGTAGTTCACAAAAAACATCAAACACTAAACATTTATTGTGGCCTACTTCTGTGAGGTAACCAGATTATTAATTGGCAAGCATTTAATTAAGCTCCTATTGTGTACCAGGTTCTATGCTAGGTGCTGGACAAGAGTGTGTCCAGCAAAGGAATGCTCATATAGAATACTTCCATATCAGATCCAAATGAGGAATTAGTGATTTCATGAATTCCAACTTAGTTTGTACTTAAAGATTTTTTTTTCTTCTACTACTAATGAGAATAAAGCAGGTTGTTTTGTAATCTCTTGGACAGTTTAGAATCTTAAATTCAATCTCCTGTATAATCCATGAATTAGGAATTAAGGGGTCATTGGAAGTTCATTTGAATGTTGTTGAAGCTGTCAAAAAATTATTTGTCACATAATACTGTTCGTAGACATAGTGGACTAAGTCTTGCCTTCCTCAAAGTTAGAGTAAAATGCATTATCACTTTACTTCCAGCTCCCCTTCCCCCGCCCCATCATAATTTTGCAAGATAAATTTCTGATTGTTAACTGTCACATTTATTCATTTGAGTTTATTTGCAAAATGTGGAAGCTGGGGTGATTTTCAAAAACCAGTGTTACTTACCATGACTGCCTTATTCCAGTAATCAGTGTTTTATCTGGCCCTGTCTGATCCAGTCTTGTAAGATCAAACATCCAGGCCAGCGAGCAGACAGTAAACAAAGCCCATGAAGGGTTTTGGTAAACATGAAGATTAGATGTTGAATGGAAATTAAACTCCTTGAACTATTCCTCTGCACTAAAGTGGTTAAGTGGGTCGTGATTAAAAGAAATAAGTAATTATGATCATTATAGTTGAAATGATATAAAGTTACCACATTTAAAGCACCTCTTGTACCCTAAAATGATTCCGTCATTTATAAAGTGGTGGCTCAATATTGTAAAGAAAATTCAATGTTTTCTCTAGCTTATGCCACAAGAGAGTCCAGGTCTTTAAATATGGTAGGACAATCACTTTAATATCATTACAATCCTGTCTGAATGGCCTTGGGTCCCAGGTAGGACAATCACTTTAATATTATTACAATACTGTCTGAATGGCCTTGTTTGGGATCCTGTTCTGACCAGATTAAAATAATGAAATGTTTTTCCCCCCTACTATGACATATAAAAGGCTTAGTTCTAACTGCACAGGTGCTTCTTTGGTCAGAATATTATCATTCATAACAGACCAAAGAAGCAGGAAACAATGTTGTATGTTTATGTAATCTTTGTGCCTAAGTATTTAAAAAGGGAAACTTGGCTACCTGATCACATTACTTGGTTTTGTCAAGGATGCATTATGGAAATAGCCTTCTAGTAGATTGGTAAAAAGAACTAAAAGGAACACCAGCTGTCTGCCTATCCTTGAAGCTCAGCTGGTGAGGGATACTCGGACCAAGAGAGTGCAGGTATAGTTATGGTACATGCTCAGTTGGTAGCCCATCCATGTGAAGGCAGTCAATTTAGCCATTGAAAACATACCAATGACTTGCTGGTGATCAGTTCTATCTGATTCCTTACCTTAACATACTTAAAGAAGGAGGTCATGTGAATTGACTGTGATAGTTAGGAAAAGTATATCACAATGGATTCAATATCCCTTTGCAATAATCAAGTAATCTTATTCTTTTTTTTTTTCATTGTGTGTGTGTGTGTGTGTGTGTGTGTGTGAGAGAGAGAGAGAGAGAGAGAGAGAGAGAGAGAGAGAGAGAGAGAGAAAGAGAGAGAGAGAGAGAGAGAGAGAAAGTCAGTGTCTGTCTCTGTTTATTAACATACCCCTTCTCTAGATCAATCCAGGCAGGTTTGGAACTTGAAAGTGGGACCTAACCAACACTCTGATACCCTTGAATGAGCTCTGGTGAGGGCTTTTAGAATCTGAAGAGGGTTTGAATTGAATCACTACTAAAGAACCAACTGAAGGGTTTGTTATAAGGACTATGAGGTCTTGAAGGTCCATTATATTTCAGAGGCACATGGTGTCTCAATGGATAAAATGCTGGGCCTGGATTCAGGAAAATCTGAGTTCAAATTCTGCCAGACACTAGCTGTGTGATCTGAGGAAAGTTACTTCATCTCTTTCTGCCTCAGTTTTCTTAACTCTAAAGTAGGATAATAGCACCTGACTCAGTTTTTTTTTCGTTTCTGAGAATCGAATGAGTATTTGCCAAAGCACTTAGCACAGTACCTGGCATATAGAGGGTGTGTGTAACAAATGTTTGTTCTCTTCCTCCTCTTCTCCAAATTATCAAAGTAGTTCAAAGGCATAGCTGATGTTTCAGAACCACTTTAGAAGATGTCCTAAATTAAACTAAATCTTAGGCTATTCATAAATTCTGGTCCTAACCTGAATATTTGAGGGGTGTGTGTGCAGATTTAGGGCCTTGAAGACTTCATGGCTACCCTGTGGTGTAAGTTTAAAGACTTTATCTGCTTTCTCTTCATGCTTCTTCCCCTTATACTTGCCCCAAAGCTACAAAAGATTTTAAACTCTCAACACTTTTTATTGGCAGATGTTGCAACAGAAATGCTCTTTAGACATTAGAAGCAGCCCCCTTGTCCCTAAATACTATTACTATTCTTTGTTCTTTAGTGTAGATTAATGTAGGCATGAACATATTCACTTAGCATAGGTGCTTATTTACACATAGGATAAATTGTAGCAATAATCCAATGTTCGTAATTTGACCTCTGAAAGAACATGCTACTAACTACATTCTGTAAACTGCAGAAACTACTTTCTAAAGTAGTGAACATTACATCAATATAGGAAGGAGGTAAAGGTTCCAAGAGAGATCTCTTGTAATTAACTAGTCCCTGGAATTAACAAACATTTACTGTTTGTTGTTACTGTAGAACAACTCTGCTTTAGTGGCCATATTACATTTCTTATTAAATGCATATCATGTTTGCTTAAGATATTTGAGAAAGCTGATCTTAAGACTTATCTCAAGAATGGCATTAGTACCTAAAACTGGAATAAATGACCTTTCACATTCAAGTCCCATAGGGTCTCAATCTATTTCCATATCTCCCAATACTCTTTTTTTTTTTTTTTGGCAGGGCAATGGGGGTTAAGTGACTTGCCCAGGGTCACACAGCCAATAAGTGTCAAGTGTCCTGAGGCCGGATTTGAACTCAGGAACTCCTGAATCCCAGGCCGGTGCTTTATCCACTGCGCCACCTAGCCGCCCCCCTATTTCCATATCTCAATAAATTATAAATTATTTGTATTTTTAAACAAAAGGTTAGGTTATACTTATATATAGATATTGCATAGATTAATGCCTATTTGATTAAACTTTTTTTCCAAGGCTATATGGGGGGATTACATAAGTAGCCACAATGACAAAGGGAGAATTCTGCTATATATAAATGTTGGGATTCATCAACACTTTGGAGGGGTATGAAGACCCCATTCATGGATGTATTGATGTATGGATGTATAGTTCATACATAACCCATTCACACCCTCTCATCCATGTTTCCCGAAAATCTTTCTTAGAGGATCTACTCAACTTATTGGAAACCTTCCTTGTTTTCTCCTTATATTTCAGTCAGTTCCCCTTTTGTCCCTCATAATTCAAGTTTGATTCCTTATTATATAATGAAGTGCATTTTTCCCCTCCTCTATTGAGAACACCGCTTCATAATTAAAATGGAAACCAACTTAAAATATAATTAGCTATGTAAGTATTTGCATTACACATAATTTTCTTGGAATATTCCTAATGAGAAAGGAAGTAAAGTGACAATGGAGAACAGTTTGAAAGTAAAAAGTGCAGTAGTATTCCGAAGAGTAGAATTGAGAAAATAATTCTGGTAAAGTGGGATAATATTCATTTTTCCCAGGCAGCATAATAGTTTGAAGTTTTTATTACCACATTGGAAGAGGTATCTGAAACTAAATTGCTTTACAGTCAAGGTATGTGTTCCTGTGGAGTTTAAATGATGGAAAAAAGGACTTTGATAATAAGAGGAAAATACACCTAAGAAAACTAGTCATGTGATATGATCACAATGCCCATTGGTATGGCTTTGGTTCTAGGGCTGGAAGCATTTCCCTTACAAGCCTTGTTTTATTAGGGAATTATAACTTGGCTCTGACTATTCGCCTAAGGCAGAGCCTTTCCAAGCTAAGTCTCAAACCCAGAAACAAATTTTCTTTAACAAATTTAGAGGGTGAAAAAAAAGAAGCACAAAAACCCTTTAGGTTTGGGAAGTCCTAAAAGACACCCATATGCCAAGCTTTGTTTTCCTTTGCCCTCCAGTAACTTCAAACTGCTTACATTTTCTTTAATTATATTTAGTGAGACCTTTTGATAATAGTTTTTTTTTAATGGTGTTGGATTGATGTGTGAGAAAAAAAGATACTGCACATGAGCCTTTGCTTCCCCCCAAACCTTACTTGTCTTAACATTGAAAAGATTTCATATTAGAAATTGATTTTTCCCTCCTAAATCATCTCCCTACCTGAAAGCAAATAGGAGTTTTTCTTCAATGATCGGGTCTTTGGCGCATTAGGACTACGAGATATTGTTCTATTCTAACAGGGAAACAGGTGTGTGTGTGTGTGTGTGTGTGTGTGACACACATGCTTTTAGTGTCTAGCAGTGGTATTATGTGGGGTAAGAGGGCTGTTACTGTTACTCTCCCCAACTCTTGGCTATCGTTTCCCTCGGGTGTGATTTTCCTCACCAGTCACTTCCTGGCCCCCTAGTCCTCAGGAAGAACCACTTTCCTTTCAGATTTAGCCTCTGAACAAAATGGGAAGGGAAATGACAATGGCCCCCTCTACCTCAACTATAAACTGGTAAGGCCTCATAAAAATGTGCATATAGATTAGTAAGGCCCAACAGCTTTTAGAACAAAGTATTAGAGGCAGCTAGATGGCGCAATGGATAGAGCATCGGCCCTGGATTCAGGAGGACCTGAGTTCAAATGTGGTCTCAGACCCTTGACACTTACTAGCTGTGGTGACCCTGGGCAAGTCACTTAACCCCCATTGCCCCACAAAAAACAACAAACAAACAAACAAAAAACAAAGTATTAGCTTAAGAAACAAAATAAATTTTTAAATACATAAATGTAAACAAAGTTTTACAAAGCAGAATAAGTTTCCTGTGTCCCTCCAGGAAGGCTTCGGGCTCCTGCACTTTCCAAAGAGAGGAGAGAACAAAAGTAGAGAAGACAAAGATCCCTGGCTCGGGCATTAGGAGTCTTGAATAGTCTGAGCAATGCAGTCCAGTTCTGTGTCTTGTGAATAATTTGTACCACTAGGATCCTGGAATCTCTATGCATACTTTCATCACCACTCTTTTTGCAGCTTCTGCTCTAGGCTCCCATAACCTCTTTCATCCTATAATGCTTCTTGGTTTCCCATGTTCACTCCTTAGTTTGGGAAGGTCTAGGTCATCAGCCAAAATGAGGCTCTCTCTGTGTCAAGGTGAGGACAAATCTTGGCTGTTGAGAAGGGAAATAATGAGGGAGAGGATTTCTGCAAATCTACAGGCAATAATTGCTGGAGTCCTGTTACAGGTGAATTTAATGTATTGAAAGGGAATGGTTGAGCACTAGCTTTGCTCAATGTTGATTTTCAGCTGTTGATAACTGTGAACCTCCTCCCATGTTCTAAAGAGTTTGTTTCTTTGAAATTACTCTTGGCCTTGTCAATCCCAGGTAAATTGCCCTTTTTATTCTGGTTTGATTTTAAAGGTGTCAAAGAAACATATTATGTTTGCAAATATATAAACACACATATAAAGAATATTAGCACAGGCTACCTGATGCATGATAAGACTAATGAAGTTAGAGCTACAAGGGACCTCAGATAATATCTAGTTCAACCTGCTTCTTTTTAGTCACTTAAGGTTTTGGAGGCTAAGGATTTTCCCAAGGCCACATGGCTAGGCAAAACCAGGATTAGAACCCAGATTTGCTGACTTCCAGTCTACTGTTCTTTCTACTTAATCATTTTGTCTCTTAAATATGTCTTTAAATCATGTCCTTCCTCCATGTGCAGACTAGTTGCTTTTTATGTATATTTTTTAGCAAATAAAACAAGGAAAGATTGAGATTAGTATATGCCTAGTCAATATAATTTCCTATGATTAAGGACTAAAATAAATTTTTAAAATACACGACTAACCAAGCAGAAATTAAATTATGCTATGGAATTGCATCAGCTAGAAATATTTACATGGGCCAGATGTCTGGATCATTTGGAACAAATTATCTGTCCATGTTTTCATAGACATTATTCATGTGGTGAATCTGGTCAAATTGCTGAGTCAGTGGTCCTGACTCTTTTGTTGCGATGTAGACAAATTCACAATTCCCCCTCAACCTTGTTTTAGTTCATTGACACATCTTCCAGAATATGCTACATTAAGTTCTTTCAGAAAAGCCATTCATTAATCTTTCATTACTTTTGTTACCTTCTAGATATATGGGTGCCTGTCCATCCAGTATATACATTTATCAATTGTAGGTATGAAGAAAGTAGCCTTTTTATAAGATTGGGCAGAATTAACAGCTGACTACTTGCTAAAAATTATTCAGGGTTATTCATCATCAGACTCAGGTACATACTTGTTTTCATGTTGTCTCCCCCATTAGACAGTGAGCTCCTTTTTTTTTTTTTTTTACCATTCTTTGTATTCTCAGTGCTTAGCACCATGTCTAGTAGTGGTAGTCATTTAGTAATATTAATGATGGGCTGAAATTCTAGTCAATTATATTCAACAACTGTTATTTCGTTGCCTACTTGGCTTTGAGGCATAAGATACCTGTACTTTTGATAAACACAATTAGCAAAACAATGAAAACTATTAGAGGATATCTGTGAGACTTTCTAGCCTTGTTAATAGGAATTCATCGAATTTGAAGACTAGGACAGGAGATTTACTTCCTTTTCTATTTAGTGTTGGCTTAAGTCTTTAAGTCTTATCCATATGCCAACTGTACTCATATTTTAGATTTCTTTTCTATATGTGAGCTACCTTATATCGTCACCCAACTCTCTCTTTAGACACATGTATACACACACACCCCCACACCAGGCAGTCCTTACTTACTCTGTGCCACTGTGTTCAGACAAAGTTACTAAGCCATCTGGTCTTGGTTCTTCTAATAACCAACTGGGCAAGTCACTTAATCTCTCTCAGCCTTAGTGTCTTTGTTGTAAATGGAGGTTTTGCTCCAAAATATTTTTCCAACCTACCTCTCAGATAGTTGTGAAGTCAATAAATATTTATTGACTACCTACTATGTGACTGGCACATTGTTTAGCCTTGGGAGTACAATGAAAAAAAGAAAAATAGTCCCTTCCCTTAAGTAGATTACAGTCTAATAGGAGAGACCACACATAAAAGAAAAATTAAAAAGAGACAGGTCAGGGAAGATGCTTGGTTGGCAGGCATAATGCAATCCAGTTCAAAGGAGTGTATCTGGGTTTGGCTGGCCTGGGAGCCATCTTTAAATGTAAACTCTCATCAGTACCATCTGATTGAAGGATACTCAAACTTATAATGAAGTCAGGATCCTTTGTAAACTTTAAAGCTAAATGCAATTTGAACTAGTTAAGGGTCATTTAGGCTATTAATTAATACCTACTACTTTCACCTATTAGCAGTTCATCTTATGAAATTCTAGGTAGTTTTCCAAAACAGTTAATGATCCTCCTTAAACATATTCTTTCTATTGAGGATTCTAGTCTTTTAGAGTGGACTTTTGGTTAGTTGGAAGAGTTACAGCTCTGGAGTCAGGAGATGGGTATTTCAATTTTGGGCTTGGAGATTTACTAGCTTATCTCAACTTGGGCAAGTCCTGTAACTTGTCTAAGCATGTGCTGCCTCATCTCTAAAAGAGGAATAATATTCATATACCCAGTTTGGAGGTTGTTGGGAGGGAAGTGATCTATGAAAAGCTGAAAGCACTTTGTACACATGAGTTGCCAGTGTGATAATATCTTCTTTGGGGAAAGATGGTTTAGGAAAAGTTTATGTCCTTTGCGAGGCATTCAAATGAGGAGGCAAGTATTGCAGGAGAAAATATCTTGTGAAGACCATTGCCTCTCTCTTCCCCAACGTGACTGCTTGCTGAAGAGCTATGAGCTAGATATATTGTGAGGTGATAGCACAGAGAAACAGAGTCCAACAAGTGACATACCTCAGGATCTAAATTTAGAGGTTCACTTTTACATATCTAAAAGGGAAAAATTCTTAATTCTTAACTTTCAAGTTTACTGAAAGAGAATCTCTGGTTTGCTTGTTAATCAGAAGTAACTTTGAACAAATCAGGATACACACAGGATCCTAGAGGGGAGAAAATACATTTGGTTTGGAGCCACTTGTTTTTTTAGGGGCTAGGAATCATCAAGTCTAAATGAGAAGGACTCATTTATCTAGCCCAGAACTGGCAGAGCTTCAGAAATTACATGCCGAGTTCAACCAGAATTGAGATATTAAACCTGATTCCGTATGACTTTTAAACAATCTGCTGTTCAACTGACATTTCAATTTTTCTCCTTTCCCACAGATATTTGGTACCATATAGACACAATCTTAAACCACATAGCATAGATTGACTAAGTATCTATTGTTTGTAGATCAGTGAGATTATAAAAACAATATATTGTATATTCTTTCAATGGACAGTGTGCTGTGGTTTCTGATGATACAAAAGTTCTAAGTAGGCACTCACAAATCTTGAATTGGCCTCAGAGTGGTCAGAAACAAGGCCTACTATGGCTGTTTAGCATAAGGAAACACTTCAGATTTGGTCATTTCTCTTATTCACTTTCTATGTGCATAAAATTTCAGGACTGTCCATTCCATAGTTTGATTGAATTCCACCAGTCTGTAGCTCAGGGTTGGATAAGTGGGATTGGTTTCTTGGTGATGATCACCAATTGGGAACTAAACTGTCTGTTGATGGTGGTTGAAATGAGAGTAGAAGTCCCAGGATTCATCTCTTCTGTTCTTTGGATGAGTAGGATTCTATCCTCAGTAGTCCTGCTGCCAGGAAGTGATGGATTGGACAATAACTAAAGTTCTTCTAGGGCTCTTCAGGGATGGATCAGGTATAGGAAGTATTGTGCTAGTAGGTCATTCCTACTTCTCTGTATAGCTGGAGCATCTGTTCAGATTTAATATACCAATTCTGGTTGAACTCAGCATGTAATTTCTGAAGCTTTGCCTGGCTATAAACTGTCTTCTTCTTGACCTTATTTTCCTTAATGAAACTGTCAGTCAAAGACTTAGACTTGGGCTTGGGCTTGGGCTTGGGGGGATGCATCCTCCTTATCAGATTCTATTGAAGTCCCAAATGAGTCCGATGGACCTTTCCTTGCTAAGTTTCTCTTTTCCTGAGCCAGTAAAGAATCATGTACTATAATACCACCATTGTAAAACTGGATAGGTTATGACCAGGTGTCCTAATCTGAGTTTGAAGAGGGAGGTCTTGAAATGGTCTATACTTTCCCTAGGGAATTATAACCTCCTTTTACCTGCTCTGAGGTGAACAGAGATCTGAGCTGAAGCAAATCAAACAGGAAGTTTCGATGGGAAGTTTTGAAAAAAATTGTGTTTGTATAGACATATTTGTGAATAAAATTCCAAATGTTTTAGTGCTTACATTTTTTTTTGCTTGTCTACCTCTCTGAGTCAGAGTTATGATTAAGTCAATGCATGGAGGGCCTCCAGAGCTCAAATAATTTGCTTAAAAGAATTGCAGAACCTGCTGTTATCTTCTGGTAAAGAGTTCTCCCACGTCAAGTTTTTTTTGAAAAGTATTTGAGGAAAGTATGACAAGGAAAATAATAATTGAATTTCTTTGTAAACCAATGAGAAACACTTGGTGCTTTGGTCAAAACATCTAAATCAGTTTGAAATTAGCTAGGAAACTCAACCTGTTAATTACTATAGCCTTATGAAGGTTGATAAAATATTTAAACAGGCAGATATAAATCAATGAACAAGCATTTATAAAGAGTCCCCTACATTCCAGGCTGTATACTATGGCTTCAAGTACTATAGTGCATGAAACAATCCCTACTCCCAAGGAGCTTACATGTGATTAGCCGCTTATATAATTTAAGGAATATGAAATTAACTGTCTCATGTTATTTTGAATAAGATTAAGTGCTCAATGTGTAAGTATTGTAAATTGAAGAAATCAATAATTTCTTATGAAGTTACCCATAATCTCAGAGGACAAAAATGAAAATATGAAAGATGAAATAGAAGAAACTTTCTCTAAATATAGTCAAATTTAAAACCATGACTTTTAAGTATAAAGAACATGCATTTGTAATGAAGGTCCTGATAATTAATGACAAGTATCAGGCTACATACATGTTCACAACTGCACTTTCCCAATATATTGACAATTTTTCTTTAAATCATTTTAGAATCTTTGTCAGCCATTAACAAGCTGTGACATTTGGTTACATTTACTCTCTCTCTCTCTCCTCTCTCTCTCTCTCTCTCTCTCTCTTTAGTGAGGGGTAATTGGGGTTAAGTGACTTGTCCAGGGTCACACAGCTAGTAAGTGTCAAGGTCTGAGGCCGGATTTGAACTCAGGTCCTCCTGAATCCAGGGCCAGTGCTTTATCCACTGCCCCACCTAGCGCTGCCCCTATTTGGTTACATTTACTACATGATTTGCTGAAATGCTTAGTAATAGTGTTCTGATAAGGTTTTTTTTTTTCATTATCTTGCCCCCACCCCTTTAAATCTTTGTGAAATCTTTTTAAACACATTGTTCACATTTTCTGGATAGTAATAGTATTTATTACTCCCACTTACTGTCTTTGATAATTCAAGATGTTATAGTATCTCATCCTTAACAGCAAATTTTATTGAGTACCTGGGCAGTACTAGATTGTCTAGGGAATTAGAATTATATAGTTTTAAAGTTGCAAGGTAATGCCGATATACACTGACCTTAAGATATATGCTAGAATAGAACATAGGGCAGCTAGGTGGCACAGTGGATTGAGTACTGGGCCTGGAGTCAGGAAGACTCCATCTTCCTGAGTTCATAAGCTGATCTCTGTAAGTGATCCTGAGCAAATCACTTAAACCCTGTTTGCCTCAGTTTCCTTACCTATAAAATAAGCTGGAGAATGAAATGGCAAACCACCTCAGTATCTTTGCCAAGAAAACTCCAAATGGGGGTCACAGAGAGTCAGGCATGACTGAAAACAACTGAACAACAACAAGAATAGAACTAATTTTTTTTCCTTTATATTCTCTGCCATCTGTTTTTCTTCTGAAAGAGAATGGGGGGGCTAATCTAGTAAACAGAGAATTTTGTTTAGTTGGATGCTAGTTAAATGAGAATTTATTATGTATCTAGACAACTACTAATTAGGTGTTTAAAAATCGCATTACAGCTGCGAATTGATAGGAGACCCTAAACAATGAACCTTACCTTTTACTACTTATTTCCATAGTAAAACATAGCTAATTTGCTTGCTTAGCAAAGCTTTTGTGAGAGCTAATGATATGTTTGATAATGGTTTTGATCTTTTCAGATATGACTGACTGGTAATCACAGGTTACTATCATAATATAAATAGAATTAAATTGACTATTACTTTAAAATAACAGATTTCCATTTAAGTTCATAGTAGTTCATTTTAATAATTGAATTTATAGAATTAAAAAAGGAAAGATGGGTATGACCAAGTAATACACATGAATGCAGGCAGTATGTTGCTATCAGATTTGTAGAACAATAGTCATTAAGAGTATAATAAAAATTTTATAAACAACTTAGATTACATATAAGTCAGGGAAAACTGCACAGAAGTATGTCTTTGTCTTCCTTGTGTGCTTGTTTTTGTTTTTGTTTTGTTTTTGCAGGGCAATGAGGGTTAAATGACTTGCCCCTGGTCACACAGCTAGTTAATTGTCAAGTGTCCTGATGTTGGATTTGAACTCAGGTCCTCCTGAATCCAAGGCCCAGTGTTTTATCCACTGTGCCACCTAGCTGCCCCCTCTTTTGTACTTGTAATATCGACAGTGGTCACTGAAATAACTTGATTTTTTTTAATGCTCTGTCTATCTAAAGTGCTGTGAAAATCCTTGAATAGAATGTAGTTTTGAAGCAAATCCACTCTCATTTGTAATATAACAAATTTCCATAAACTTTTAACTTGCTAGAAATCACATATATGCTTTGAATCGTTTCAATGCTTAGGAGCCATTACAGAGAACATTTATTTTGTTCTAGTCTCCTGAATTTGGACTCAAAGGACCTCCATTCAAATCCTGCTTTTGTATTTAGTAGCCAGGTGATTGTGTATGGGAGTCATACCATCTCTGAATGTAAAGTTCCTTATCTGCAAAGTTGCAATAATAATACTTGTAGTACCTACCTCCAGGGTTGTTAAGAAGAACGTACTTTGTAAAAACTGAATGGTTTACAGGAATCTGAGAATTGCTATAACCTTGAAACACTATATATGGTATAGCCTTCATGGACAGCTGTGGAGGACAGAAGCAAATCTCTATGTGAAACTGGAGTGGGTGTAATATGATGTCTCTTAAGTTACTTGGAATGTCCAGTCAGCAACATGATTTAAGTCCTGTGAAGTCTGATCTGAAACAAAAATCTTCCTGTACTCCCCTGAGCCAGTCAGGAAAAAAAACAAGACAAAACAAAACAAAAACCAACCCCGAACTTATGTAGGTTCACTAGAGGCCTCTCTTTAGTTCAAGATGCTGTAAGTAGGAACAGGAGGATCACGGGCCACTACTTGTAGTGTCACGGGGGAGGGGAAATTCAGATACTGACAATAGAAAACAAACCTGTGAAACCTAGTTTAATTACCAAATGCATATATCGCTATAGTTGTCTTCAATTTAGGTTTACTTTGAGTGTTCTGATGCATAATAGCCATACATTGTCTTTTTTGTTAAAGTTTAGTGGTTCTAGCCAAATTTAGCAAACATTTATAAATACCACAGTGAATTTGAAAATGAAATCCTCAGAACTCTAAAGGAAAAATAAGGTGAACTAAAACAATCTCTCAAAACATGCATTTCTATAAGTAAAAAGAAAAATGTCATTGTTTTTTAAAAATCACATAAGGGGAATTATGATCTATTATTGCTTCCAGTTATTAAGCACTCATTTATCACAAGAAATCATGTCCTTGTAACAAACAAGTTGTTTGCATGATGGTTATATTCTGGAAAAATATTATCTGAGGACCTGGTAGTGTAATGGTATGGACACTGGAGTCAGGTTTTTTTTTGGGGGGGGCATTCAAATCCTGATAACAGCATTTACTACTTTTATGACAATATGAATATGTAAAATGAATATAATAATATTTGAACTATCACAGAAAATAATGAAGTTAAATTAAGTGTTGTATATGTGTGTTATTTTATGATAATATGAATTAATATAATTATCTGAAATATAAGCTTTAAAAAAATCAACTTTATGTTAGCTGATAGAGTAGTAAGCATTTGAATTTTTAAAATACTGTAAGAGTTCTGCTGAAGCTTGAAAACAGTAGAAGGTTTTATCACTAAAGAGCATTTGGGAACCACTTATTTCTCTTATTGATGGAATCTTCTTTGGCTTAAATGTGCCGTATTGGGAGAGAATAAACATCACAGAAGATGCTTAAGTTGTTGCGAGTTTAAATATTGGGTCACAGAATGTAAATTTTTGTCATAGAACAGCACTATTTGGAATTCTTTAAGAAAGAAAAGAAAGAAAAAATGGTTGAAACATCTGCTTTTCAATCTTTTTAAGATTAAACATCATTTATTACTTTAATTGATCCTAGCTCACATGAAAATATATACTGTGGTATTAGGAGGGTGGCTCAGGAGATTGCAACACAAGTCTCGGCTCTTTCTATGTCCCTCAAGTTCATGATGTCTCTGCTTCCTTTGCATAATGAGAATAAGAGTAGTTTCCCTTTTTAATGTGTATAGATTAACTTAGGATAACTTAGCTCTTTTGAATTTTCATTATGTGTGTTGCCCCCGGTTTGGTTCTAAGAGTACTTAGCTCTGACATACACATATATATATATATATATATATCTATATATATATATATATACACACACACACACACACACACACACATATATGTCATATATACATATATGTATATATATATGCACACACGCACACATATATATTCATACACACATACCCACACCACACACACACACCCCTTCAATAGAGATAATTGAAAGGGTGTTGCTCATCAAAAGTATAATTACAAATCCTCACCAGGTTGTTCTTGGACTGTGGACCTTTCATAAAGGAGTGATATCAACCAAATAATTTTGAGAGGATTAAATTAGAAATTGAACTTTAAAAAAATTCAGAGAAAATTGTTGACTACTTGGGAGGTTTACAAAACATAAGTCAACCCCTTACTCTCCCCTGCCTCCTAACCCTTTTATTTTAGCAAACAGGAGCAACATGTTACTTCCCACTTTCTCAAGAGTTGATCCTTTTATTCACTAAATAGATAACAAAATTACAACCCATATTAGAATAAATTTAATTGCAGGTAGAGCTATCTTGTGATTTGTTTTGATAAGCTTTTGGGGGGGCCTACATTCCTACTTCAATCATTATAAAAAAAAACAAATACACACATCTTTTAAAAATAGTTTCTTCTAACAGCAGTTAGGCCCCTGAATAGATAGATGAAGATATACTCTGTTTTAGGGAGTTGATGGTGGTGTTTATAGTTTTTTATAATAGTAGGTAACAGTTAATTTGGTAGGAGAAATGTTCTTGTCATTTCCTGATAATCACGAACTCTACCATTGCCTACAAACTCCACAAAGACAGCACGTGGTGCTTTTATATGAGAGTAACCCAGGGAGTTGATGGAGCTTTTGAATATGGAAAGAGTTGAGATTGTGGAGTTGTTGCTTTTTCTCTTGGTTATTCAGTAAAATTTATTCTTAAAGTAATTTCAACAAAGTGAAAGCAGTCAATAATTTTGATTTGGAATCTTGTACGTTTTAATTGAGGAGGTTTTTTGCATGTAGGTAGAGGTTACTTTCATCCATAGTACCCTAAAGGTACTTTCTCTTTGTATGCATTTTTAGGTAGGATAAAAGAAGTCTGTTGGAACATACGCATATGACAAAAGTATGATAATTCAATATTAGTTATTTTTGGTGGCAACTAAGTGATTTAAAATAACTCAATTTCCTTTTTATCTTTTGACAGTGGAAAGAGTGGAAAGAGAAAACCTTTCAGACTATTGTGTTCTGGGCCAACGTCCAATGCATTTACCAAATATGAACCAGCTGGCAACCCTGGGAAAAACTAATGAACAGTCTCCTCATAGCCAAATTCACCACAGTACTCCAATCCGAAACCAAGTGCCCACATTACAACCCATCATGAGCCCTGGTCTTCTTTCTCCCCAGCTCAGTCCACAATTGGTAAGGCAACAAATAGCAATGGCTCACCTGATAAACCAACAGATAGCTGTCAGCCGACTATTGGCTCACCAACACCCTCAAGCCATCAACCAACAGTTCTTGAATCATCCTCCCATCCCCAGAGCAGTTAAACCAGAGCCAACAAACTCTTCAGTTGAAGTTTCTCCAGATATCTACCAGCAAGTCAGAGATGAGCTGAAGAGAGCCAGTGTTTCCCAAGCTGTGTTTGCTAGAGTGGCATTCAATCGTACACAGGTATTATTTTCTTTATTTTTATTTTCATAATGAATGCTAAAGGGTAAATGATTGGTTCATTATGTGGTAAGAAAACTCATGGGAAACAATTGTGATAGTCTGGTGGAAGCACTATAAATCCTTCAATATGAATAAAGTAAATTGTTCAGCTCAGCTAAATATTGATAGCTAGTGGCTTCACATTTTTCATATGATGATCATATTTAATGGCAATATAATATAAATTCATATTAAGCTTATTGTTTGTACATTTTCCCAAAGAATTCTTAGACGATTTCATAATGGGTTTGATTCAGAGAAGGTTGTGAATATTTCTTTTAATTACTACCTTTCTCTCGACTATTGCCCCAACGTCATTCAGAATTGTGGTCAAGATTGGGGTCTTCTCTATTAATACCATTACAATCCACTATGGTGAAGTATCTGCAAACTAAAATCAGAAGAAGGAATTTCGAATCCAATTTTGTATTTTTTATTTTTATAATATACTTTGTTTTGCTTCTGGGAGTTATCAATTATGTACATAAAGAAGCATTTCATGTCATATCAACATTTTATTTTCAGGCTTATTCAAAGCTCTGTTTATATGCTGGCTAAATATAAAATTGGAAACATAATTGTATATTGCTTTGACTTTTAAGAGATAGTGTGAATAGATTTTTAAAAATTGATTTATTAAGTACTTAATATGTTCCAGGCATTGTGCTAAACACAGGAGGCACAAATAAAAGCAAGCAAGATTTTTTTTTTTTTTTTGCAACCAAGGATCTTATATTCTAAGATGGGAAGACCATAGGCAAAGGGAATTTGTGAATGTAGGATGGGGTATGACTGGAAAAAGGCTTAAGGTAAAAGCTGACATCTGAACAGAAGATCAAGAGGCAGATTCTAAGGTTGCAAGGAGGTTGTGGAGAGAGTGGGAATGGTGTTTGGATGATAGCTTAGAGGCGGCATAGTGAAGAGATGACCAGGAAGTCATGTGTAAACTTGTTTCTGTGTAAGAGAGGACACAAAAATTTACCTATGGAGTCAGGTGACCCAGGGAGGCATCCAAAGTTATTTGGGGAGGGGGGAAGAGAGATGTGGATGATGGTTATAGTGTAGGAAGCATGTCCAAATGGAATGAGGCAGGACTAAATACCCTCTTGGTATGTGGGTGTCTAGTTTAGTCCCCTGAAGGTCTTTTGTAGCCTGTGTCTTTTGTCCATTTTTATGTATTAATGATTTTTGGTAGGGAATTACCATCTTGAATACAACAAGTTTAAAAGGCTATGATTGAAGCATGGAAACATGGTTTTGTTATTTTCCTTTTTCCATTAAAATTTTAAGAAGAATCACTTTCAATCAATGTGAGTTTGACTTCATGGACTAACCTTGAAGGTATCAAATGGAAACTAGATAGGAATGTATGCATATTTCCTTTTAAAATTCTGTTTTTAATTTAGGAGAGCTTTTCATCCCATGAGGATCATAACTGTTGTGCATAAAGCTTGACATAATCAAGGTAGATGATATTGACAGAATGACATATTTTGAACTTAAGCAGGAAATCAGTGGGCCTGTGACTGTTTCACTATCAGGTTTAGCAATTAGAAATGAGACTATTGAATACCCCAGGAAACCAGACTTTGTTTTTATTTTTCTCCTTTTCATGAGAAGTCCCAACTTTCTTAGTAGAATCAACCATTTATATATAGTATAACACCTTAAAGAAAAAAAACCGGGGGGAATAGCACAGTACATAATAGTAACAAAGTATAACTCCTGTTTGAAAGGAATCTTCAACTTATATCTTCCGATAGCAGGGAAAATTAAAAATCATCTTTATATTTTCAATGGATACCAATAACAATTTATGATCTTTGAATTTAGTTGGTTTGCTATTTAATGTAATATATTTTAAATTCATAGGGCAGGGTTAGGAAATAGTTCAGTAATGTCCATCATATGCCACATATAAAATCTAATATAACATGCTCTGTGTATCTAGTTACCAACAATCATATTTCCATAATCCTTTATCTATTTGCATAGAAAGGCAAGCTGTGGTACATTAAAAATGATACATACATAATAATCATAATTTTAAAATGTAGCATTATAAAATGTTTCACTGCTTTTTCTTTTCAAAAACACTTTAACCAAAGCATATTCATTCATAATAGCTAACCCTTTGTGAAGGGGAAATTTCTCTAGACGAAGTGCTTAATTAAGCCAATTGCTTCCTTGTAAATCTGACCAAGTATTTCTTTAGCTCTATCAGTTAAATAATGATGTAAACTAATAAAATTAATTAATAGAGCTTTATTTCCCCAGGGACTGTCTTTAGTGTATTTTAATCAATCAAGCTTCATTTAAAAAAATAATACAAATACAGTTTGTTTGAGAAATTGACCCTACACCCACACTTTAAGGCAAATTCTTTCCTTGATTCTTTGTGGAGTCAGATAAAGCTAGCTTTTATCAATATGATGGCTTATTGTGTTTTTCTTTTCCTTCTTATATCATCTCCTTTAATTTGGTGACACAAACATACTGTCTAAAAAGAAGATAAAAATAAATAATTTTTGTTCTTGGGAAGGGAACATACTTAGATATATGAAACATCAGCCTTGGGGGACTGAATTCTCATTATAAAAAGTCCTGAAAACCACCATACCAGGAAACCAGATCCATAACATGGGTAAAAGATTCATATAATTTAAGTGGCAGTTTCTAGGAGATCACCAGAGCCTTCAAGTTTTTGCCACTGTGTACCAGGACAGTATATGATTTAGAGCCGTATGGGATCCCAAGTCTTACTAGCTAATTTTTCAAATGAGGACAATAGAGAGAAATATAATCACTTGCCACAAGTCACAGAGTTAACAAATTGCAGAATAGGGATTATAGGACCTATGTTTATACCACAGTGCTTCAGCAGAATGTTATTTTATCATATTCTTGCTTTCCCTCCGTTTTCTTTGTATTTGTCCTGAATGAAAAATTTACCTGCATGTTTTTCTATTTCTGAAAACTCTAATGCCAGATGAATGTCTGGCATAATCATTCTTGAAAAATGATGAGATAGTATAGCGTTATGATAAACCTACAATGCCATGTCATGCACACAAGCAACAACTTAATAAACATTTGTAGATTATAGGAATGATAATGTCACAAGAATTTATGTCAGAATGACAAAATGAGGTCATGTGTTCAGTGGTTTCAGTTCAAGTAATACCCTCTGCTCAAAATCACAAGTCACTGTAATGTATTTCTCTTCCACGTAAAAGTATTATTGATGGCAGAAGGAAATATGGGGTAGCAAAAACCAAAACCATTGTCGTCAGCGTTATCATTAACTTTGACATTTTATTGATCTTGTAAAATTCAGGAGGGCTGTATAAAGAGTAATCTACATTATCCCATGTTGAGTTTGAAGAATGACACTGATATTCTGTATCAGAATCAACCAAGAAATAATTCTCAGACTTCAGATTTCCCTTTTAACACCCACTCCTAATTAGGGCATCAGATATGGGGTGATAGGATAGCCACCCAACTTTATTAAATTAAAAAAAATTAATATATGCAAATATCCAATTTTGTGGGACTCTTACTAGCTAGACTGTGGAGCATGTGCACAATAGCAAGAAACTGTAAGCAAAGTCATAATCTTTTTTTTTACTATTCCTGTTTCCAATGTCATGTCAGTAATGCCATTGATGAAGTCAGTAGGAATAAGAAACCTGAAGGTCAATACTAGCATATTAGGTTAGAGTTTCATTTTAAAACCAACCACTATGACTCTCCTGTAACCTGAATGTTTTTACATTTGATATACTCCCTTTCATAGATTAGGCCCACGGAGTCTTGATAATTTACTTGCCTACTTTACCACATTGATACCTTCATAGCATCTTAGTTTGAGTCATTTGACCCCTTGTCTTTCTATACAACTTTTATTAATTGTATCCTTATAACTCTGTGAGGGCTTAATTTTACTGTAGAGTGATTTGGGGGATATGCTTTAACCCATAATTAAATATATCTTCATAAAATATGTACGGTGAAGATTGCTTAATAGATAAACTTTTCTATAATTTATTTGAGAATCCAATGACCTACATATTCAGATGTTCAGAAACCCCTTCTTACTAGCAATGTTTCTCCCTCAGGACCTCCCATCTCAACAAATCTGTTAAATGAAGTAGAGGAAGCTTTGATCCAAACTATGCTAAATCCACTGGAAAAAATGCCTTGTCACATGTGAGTCAGAGTAATACAATGTCTGAAAAGTGAAATTTGAGGTAAATTACTCAGGTGATTCTGATGTCCTAGTACTATCATAGGATATTCTTTCTTATCATATCAATGAAAACAGTTATGTTATTTTTGTTTTACTTGAGATAGTTGCAAACACCTGAATTATATAGAATATAGTTTTCAAGGTTGTTGCTTTATCTCCTCTCCCCATCTTCACCCTACTCCAAAAAACTTTAGCATATCATACGTTTAATTGACATTTTTTTTATATTTGATAATCTTACTGTGTCAATTTCTTAATACTATGATTTCAATAGAAGCACAAGTCTACTATTAATCTGTAACAGTAGAGTCACTAATTTGGAATATCTCCTCCAGTAACTGAAAACAAATCATTGAGTTGGTAGTAATTGTAACCTTAGTTGGGCAATAAAGGAAAACATGCATACTATGGTCTACTCTGATAGTGTGTTTAAAAAAAAATACGTGGGGTGGCTAGGTGGCGAAGTGGATAGAGCACGGGCCCTGGAGTCAGGAGTACCTGAGTTCAAATCCGACCTCAGACACATAACACTTACTAGCTGTGTGACCCTGGGCAAGTCACTTAACCCCAATTGCCTCACTAAAAACAAAACAAAACAAAACAAAACAAAACAAAATACGTTCTGCTTGCAGCTCCTTTGCCTGACCTGTCCTCATTTGATTATTTTTTTATGGGAACATATCAAAGCTGGAGTTTAGCACCAGTATCACAAATACAATTTATGAAATCACACAGCAACTGGAGATTGTTTTCAATGAGTTGGAAAATTGGATATCATAGAAGCTGGCAGTTATGGTAAAAAGAAGGAACTTGAATTTCTTGTGTAAGATGGCACTAGTTAGACTTTCATAGTTTGCTTACAATTTGTATCATACACATGCCCCAAATTACCAAAGCTTAAGATTTCACCAGGCCTTCCTTGATCAACATCTTATATTTGAAAATGACCCATTAATAGTTCCCTTGGGAGGACTAATGTGTGGAAATATATTGAAATCATAGGGATAAAAAGAAGATTTTACTATCCCAGCTTGTCAACTGGTGATTTTTTCAGTTCTATTTTAGGGAAGATCCCTTTGAACTCTTTTATTTAGTTATGCAGTCTGCTTATTGCAGTAGTAAAGCCATTATACTTGTAGATTGTACATAAAGAGAAAATTTCTTCCATAATTTTCAGAGCCTATTACCAAGTGATATCTGCTGGTAGATATCACTGTTTCTCTATAGTCAGTCACATTACAGAGGCCTAGAAAGTCACAGAGTAACAGAGGTGGGTGTATATCCCAGGGGTCTTGACTCCATGGTCCAGTGCTCTGGTTATAAGATCACAGGTGAAAACCTGTATGGAAAAGGAAGTCCATCCATTGAAAGATTGATTCTAAATATGAAATGTTGCAGATCAGGCATGAACATTTTATTGAGTTTCAAAATAAATAATATACAAGCTTTTGACTCCAAAACATTAAATTAATAAAGTGGGAAGACATGATACTGCTTGCCTTTGAAAATAGCAAGCTTTCATTTCAGACTCACTGGCTTGAATTCATAGATTAAAAGATTATTATGTTAGTATTAATATCTTCCAGAATAGCAGAGTCTAGGAACTATCACCATCTGATAGCAGGATGGTGATCCAAGTGGAGCTTCCATGCTATTTCCTACTGCACAGTTTCCTCATTTGGACACTCTGTTTCCTTCTGCCTAAATGTGCTTTTTTTGCTACAACTGTGACTTTTACTAACTCACCCACTTTATAGTTATTTCAACTGAGCAATAGGTGTAAACTGGACTTTGAGATGAAAACAAATAATTATTGAATTTCTACTAGGTGAAAGACACTGAGGGAGGTGCAGGTATAAAGACATAATAATCTCTGCCCTCATGGAGTTTACCATTTAGTAGAGATATCTCTCTCTCTCTCTCTCTCTCTCTCTCTCTCTCTCTCTCTCTCTCTCTCTCACACACACACACACACACACACACACACATTACTGATGCAAACTAGAGTAGCAGTGCATAAGAAAGCTAAGGAGTGCAGAGGAGGGAGAGAAAACATTCAGACTGAAGGGAACAAGAAAGACTTCATGAAGAGGACAGAACTGGACCTAGGATTTGAAGAATAAAACTTTCAACATGATGGGGGGGTGGGAGTAAATGCTTGTATTTACAAAGATAAGACCAGAGGCACAAAGCTAGGAGGTGTGTTCAGAGACTGGCAAGTAATAAAATTTAACTGGTATGTGGTGTGTGTGTGTGTGTGTGTGTGTGTGTGTGTGTGTGAGATAAAGTTGGAAAGGTAGTTGGAGCCAGATTGTGGAATGACTTACCTGGCAGACTAAGGCATTTGGATTTTATTTATTGAGCAATAGGGAGCCATTGAAGTTTTTTTTCTTCTAAATTTGATTGGGGAATGATTAGACTTCTGTATTGAGAAGATTGACCTGATAGTCGTGTATAGATTGGTTTGGGGTATGGAGAGAGCAGGGGTGGAGTGACTTATTAAGACCCTATCATGCTAGTCTAGGCAAAAGATAAAAAATATCTGAACTGGGGTGGTAGCATTGGGAATGAAAAGAAGGATATAGAATGCAAAAGACATTGGAAAAATAGAATTTTCAAGACTTAGTGATTGGTCGTATACAGTGTGTTTTGTGTATCAAAATGTTTATGTTTATTGATTATTACATTTACAATGAAAAGGAAAATATCAAATAAAAGAAAGAAGGGTCAAAATGACAAATTTTGGATATGGATGATGAGAATTCTGTTAATAGAAATAGAAATTCAAAATAATTATGTAGACGAGTAGAATTCCATGTTTGTAAACATGTTGAGTTTGAGTCACTGGCAGGACTTTCAAATGGAAATGTTTGCCAGCTAGTTGACAATGCTTATCTGGCACTAAGTAGAGATGATGGGACTAGACATATAGATGTGTAGGCCAGAGACTCATTAGATTTAGATTTGAAGGGGAACTTGAAGATCACTTAGCCTAAGCTGCTAATGTTATTTTATTTGCTTAAAGAACAATAGCAATATCTGCCGTGAGGATTCCCAACAATTATGGACCTAAGAAAATCATTTCATTTCCTCCCAATCCTCTAAGGACAGAAGGTTGTTGTATTTCCATGTGCATTGTTCATTTATGAAACATAGAGATGTCAAGAAGCAACATTTACTAAAATAAGACATAAACATGAAATAGCATGCCCGGACATTATATTAGTACTTTGTTGTCTGGAACCTTAGCACCTTCTATTCTGTTGTTTCAACAAGATCTTTTACTTTTGGGGGGGGAGGGGTGGGGCAATGAGGGTTAAGTGACTTGCCCAGGGTCACACAGCTAGCAAGTATCAAGTGTCTAAGGTCGGATTTGAACTCAGATCCTCCTGAATTCAGGGCCAGTACTTTATCCACTGCGTCACCTACCTGCCACCTCAACAAGATCTTAATTATGCATTTATTAACTTTCTGAGAAGCCAAAGACATCTTCAGCACTTTGTGACTAGATGTTGACCAGTGACTGTGGGATAGGCAGTTACACTAGCTGGTACTAAAAAAACTCTGTCTCCTTACATTCATACATTCAGTTTCCCCTTACCTTCTACCACCATTACCAGAACACATCAGTTGAAATATCTCTTCCCTTTCCTTCTGTCTCATACTGAAGCTATTCATTTGATAAGAAACCAAGTTGCAAAGACATAGTGAGGAAATAGAAGTATCTATTGTATAATAACTTCTTTCTGGAAGCTAGTGAACTAAATGAAGAAAAAGGGGCATATAAATTAAGGGATTAGCTCAGATGAATAATGTAGTGTAGCGGAAATACTGAGTTTTGTTTGTAGGCAGGGGAAAGGAGCCAGTGGAGAGAGAGACATTATAGTTATATGAAAGTTCTTACCTGGATTAGACAATTTTTATTTCATAGGTTGATAGTCTTAAACACTAAAAATTCCCAAATACTTTCAAGTAGGCAGCTGAGTATATTAGTAGCAATATAGAAAGAAACAAAATTAATTTTTTTTAATTTTTGGATCCAACAAAATCATCAGGAAGGAAAATATATTGTACATTGTCCTAGGAACTTATTGCCACTCTGAGTAATGTGAATTCTTTTAGGATGAGGGGGGTCAATTGACTCTTCAGACTGAGATTTCACAAAAATGTCAAAGATGTCCTCTGTGTATGTGATTTATGCCTTTTCTCCATGAGGAGCTTATCAGCTTATTTTTCACAAATCAGGGATTCTCCATCACGTGACAATGACTTCCTCTTTGTTAATGATTCATTCAGATTTAGACCAGTATCATGGGTATGAAACATTCTTATTGTACTAATTGGCCAATTTCCCAACTCCTAGGGAGTATGGGTGGGGGGGGGGAGAATTACAGTTTTATTATTTTTTTTCAAAAATGCAAATCTCTAAAAATGAGACTATGTTATACTAAAATATAAGCTAGAAGATGCTAAAAATAAGGCAATGATACCCATATTTCTTCCAACTATTTTAAACATTTTTAAAATATAGGTTTTTACTTACATAAAAATATAAAAGTATTTGTAAAATAAAAATAAGCCGAGAAATTTCCTAACCTAATGTACTGGTTCAGTTGATAATTCTGGCCTGGCTTTAAGTGTGCATTTAGGAACATGAATAAAATGATTTTATTCATCAGAAATGCAGACACACATTGAAATGCATACAGACATTGAATCTGTTTGAAGCTAGTTGTAAGTTACAATTGTTAGGTGATGACATCATTTGATAACATTTTTTGTGTCTGGGATGCCATCACTACAGCACAGAATAATTTTAATGTAAGAAGAATATTCCATTCTCTTATGTCAATAATTACAGAGGCACAGACTACTTGAATCAGTCAGACATGAACTAGTATGAACAAGGCTTAGACATCTCTATTGAATCAGTCAATAAATCAAAGGCATTTTAAACTAGGTATAAAAAAAATCTTTGATGGAATCCTGGAAGGAATGAAGACCATTAGATGAATCAAGGTTATTTATATTGGGTTTGGACCAAGGAAATGGTCATGCTCTGTGCGACATGTATAAAAATGCAAACCAGTTCAGATTATAGCATTCCAGTGTCAATCCAGGATATGTTAGTTGCAGTCAAGCTCATTGGAGGGAATCACTTGGGGAAGGAGAGAAGAGCCTCTCTCTCCTCCTCCCATCCCCTTGAACAGAGGAAGACCTTATGAACTTTGAAAGATCTGGAAGAATTCAGACTTCCCATTGGCATCTTGGCAGTGTCCCTGGAACATCTGATGAAGTGACTGTATCATCAGCAAACAAATAAATCCCTGGGGGAAAGGCAGCTAGCTTCAGGACTCTGCAAAGAGCCCAGGAGCCTGCTAAACAGTGCCTAAGTGGAGCTGTGTTGAACGCTCTTGAAAAAGAATTTCCAGGAGTTCTGAGTTACTCCTTTTGCCATGTGCTTGAAGGCTGATCCCACTTTCCCCTGGATTCTATATGTACTTGTGGAAAAAATGTGCCATGGGTTTTTTTGGGAGGGGGATGTTTCATACCAACTACCTTAATTACTTTACTGTACTACCTCTAGTACCCCTAACTAATTGAGGCTGGATGGCTAATTGATATCAACTACTATTCAGTGAGGAATGCATACCTGTGAAGGTTTATGAGTACAAGAAGACCATTCTCCAAATCCTCAAGTTCCTGCTAGAACCCCAAAGGAAAATATAGTAGCCACCCTTTGGAGACACAACTTGCCACTGCCAATGTGGATGAGAGAGTGACCTAAGAGCCTGGACCCCATTCAGATAATTTTGTGCTTATTACCTTGCTAACATTATCTTAGAATCATGGTAAAATAGATTAAGTACAGACAGGAAGATCTAAATTCAAAACCTGCCTTAATCATTTAATAGGTATAGGACTATGGGAAAAACCATATAACCTCTTTTAATATCCATTTCCTTACCTATAAAATGGGAAAATATTATCTATAATATCCATATCACAGGTTTTTGTGAGAATCAAATGAGAATATATTTATTTGTTTATTTTTGGTTTATTATTTTTTTGTTGTTGTTGTGATGAGGGTTAAGTGACTTGCCCAGGGTCACACAGCTAGTAAGTGTCAAGTGATTGAGGCCAGATTTGAACTCAGGTTCTCCTGAATCCAGGGCCGGTGCTTTATCTACTGTGCCACCTAGCTGCCCTGAGAATATATATATATATATATATGTATGTATGTGTGTATATAATTTTGTAAATCTTTAATATATTATTTTAGGGTAGGCACTTTCATTCCTATTTATTGGTAGTGGGAGTAAAGCAAAGAAAATGTAGATGAGAGGTTTGGAGATAGAAATGACAAAATATGGCAAGCAACTAGATTAGTGTCTCAATTTTTTTGTCTTAGGAACTTTAAAAATTATTGAGGACCCCAAAGAACTTTAGTTCATGTGGGTTAAAATATATAAATCTAGATATTTATAATATTAGAAATTAAAAATATTAATATTATTATGAAAATTATTTTGACCTCACGGAGCTCCTGAAAGGCTTGCAGGGACCCTCAGGAACCCCCAGATCACACTCTGTGAATTTCTGGATTCTATCATATGAGATGAGAGAGATTGAAGAGCTGGGGATGATGCTGAAATTTTAAATCTGGCTGACAATAAGAATGCTACTTTCCACTGTAATAGGAACACTTATAAGGGTGGTTGGGAAAGGTGATTAGTTTTGTTATAGATATATGTGAATTTGAGATGCATAAGTATAGGGCATCCAATTAAAAACAATAGGGGCAGCTAGATGGCGCAGTGGATAGAGCACCAGCCCTGGAGTCAGGAGGACCTGAGTTCGGATCTGGTCCTCAGACACTTAACACTTACTAGCTGTGTGATCCTAGGCAAGTCACTTAACCCCAATTGCCTCACCAAAAAAAAAGGAAATAATTAAAAACAATAAACAGTTAGTTAATGATATGTGATTAGATCCTAAGAGAGACTACCTCTGGATATATAGATCTGGCAGTGCTGTGCCAAAGGTTATAATTGAATCCATGAGAGCTTGTGTGCTCACTGAAAGAGAGAGGATAGAGCAGAGTTTTTTTTAACTTAGGGTCTGTGAACTTTAAAAAGTCATATTTTGACTACATTTCAATATAATTGGTTTTCTTTGTAATCCCATGCTTTTTATTTTATGCATTTAAAAGTATTATTCTGAGAAGGGGTACATAGTCTTCACCCAACTTTTGGGGGGTCCATGACACAAAACAGGTTAAGAATGCTTGGTTTAGAGAGAGCAGAAGATGACCTAAGATGGAGTTTTGGGATAAACCGATGGTTAGTGAGTATAACAAAGATAATGATCTAGCAAAGGAGACTAGGAAGGATTGTTTAGACATATAAGAACCAAAAGAACATTACAAAAGTCCAGAGGGGAGAGTATTTGAGTGGATAAGGTCCCTTCTATAAATGAAAAAAAATTTGTTTTTTGTTTTTTCTGGAAAGTTTTATTTTTTATTTGGGGGGGGGCAGAGATTTTTGAAACAACTAGAATTTGTAAAACATGTTGGACAAGTAGCCAACTTTTGTTCTACTGAATCACCCACAGAAACCAAGAATAACCAGGAACCTTGAACTCTTTGAATGAAATAATCATAGTGCCAGATAATTTCTATTTCTACAAGTTCTCTGTGTGCCCAGATCTATGGAAACAATTTGTAACGTGGGTCTCAGCCTGATTACTTCTTTTTTTCTTTTGGGGTGTGATATGGCTATGGTTTGTTTCTATGGGTTTAAAGTGACTGGTTATCCCCATGCCTAAAGCATACTTTTGGACTAGTACTTATGGTCCAAAGGCAGTTGGAACAGACAGGAAGGAGGAAAGAGAAAGAAGATTTTGTAAAAGGGTGACTCTCTTTATCTCACTATACCTATCATTAAATTAACATAGGCAGATAGAAAATGATAAGCTAGCTTGAAATTTATTCTAAGTAACTTCTTTGTGCACCTTCAAGTATGGCTTTTATAGAAATAGTTCAGCTAAGAGGGCATAGTCTTTGGTTTTGGTTCAAGAATCTTTTGTAGCCTGAAATCTCTTCATGTTGTCTTGCTAGCTTTTTAAACACTGTGTACAAGGTGGCAAAAGTGAGTTTTCCCTGCATGTACAAGAAAGAGAAAGTTATCTGTAAGGAAAGTGCTTAATTTAATAAATTGAAGATTTGGAGTATATGGGATATTTGTTCCAGCAAAATTTCATTTTCCATTAACTTAATTGTATTCAATAGGCTGAATGAAAAGATCCTAAATACTTTGTGACTCAGACTTTCAATACATGCCTAACCAGAGTCTGCTGCGGGCTGCTAGGCAGAGAGGACTTCTTTCTACTCCCTAGAAACAGCAGAATTCTTCACTGTTTGCACTCACCTCTTCAGTGATTACTTCATTCACCATGTGTCTTAATATGCCTAAGAGTACTGCTTATGTGTGTATTCATATGGACACTTTTGGAGATATGTGGTCTTTAAATTCCATCATGAATATATTTCTAAAACAATGCATTTGTGTATGTTTTGATTGTACACATATATGCATAAACACATTTATATATACAGAGGGCATTGCTTTAAGTACTCCCTATCCTACATAAAAAAGTCACATGCATCATCTGTCTTTCCTAATAAAGAAATATTATAATAAAAGAGAGGCCTTATTAAACTAATGTGATAACAACATTTTCTTTGAGGATTTAACACTTCATTTTAATAATAAAAATCAAATTGTCATTGTTGTGCCCTGTATACATTTTATTCAAATCAGACTAAACACTCTGGCTTTGTGGCTAAGCAAGGCTCTCCAGAGAGAGAAGTATTTTTAGCATTAGACAAATGAGCTTTAGGAGTCAGGTTCATAGCAGAGTTGTAGGCTGTGAATATGCATCCAAGGTGAAACCTTTTTTTTTTCATATTGGATCATAAGAGAAAAAATGACTAGCAGTGGTATTTAGAGGGGAAAGAGAATGAAGAGCAAAGGGAGAAGATTGTCTACAGCTATGGGAAGTCAGGTTACTTATTTAGATGGTAGAATGTCAAAGTGTTCTACTGCTGTTTTCATTGTTTCAGCTCACCCTGGATTCACCTCTAAAGTCTAAGAGATTCAGTTCGGTTTTTGTGCCTGGCCTAGGCCTTTGGTATGAACAGGCTTTCTCATGAGAATTCCAGTACTTCTGGCTCTGATCCCAGCCGGACCTAGGAATTTCAAAAGTGTGTGAAAATGAAGACTAATGAAAATACATTAGCCAGCAAGAACACTGGTGAGCTGGTGAGATGCACTCAGGGAACATACTGGTATCTTTTTAAAGTTACTCATTGTCTCAAGATGCTTTGTTGAGGAGACTGAGGATGAATACTGCAAGACCTATTTAGTTTGCCATTGGGAGGAAAAACTGTCACAGTCAAAGTATGGATTATAGTAGCTCCATACGAAGTATGATTTATATGTAATTCTTTATCAAAAACAATTAGCTACGTGGCGAAGTGGGTAAAATACCAGCCCTGGAGTCAGGAGGACCTGAGTTCAAATCCAGCCTCAGACACTTGACACTGCCTAGCTGTGTGTCCCTGGGCAAGTCACTGAACCCTCATTGCCTCAGTTCCTCCGCCCCCCCCCCCCCAAAAAAAAAGAAAAGAAAAAAGCAAACTGAATGAAAAGAACTTAATCCTCTTCTTTATTGTATCTGATCTGCTTTGCCCTCATTAGTTTGTCGGGGAAAGGCAATAATGTTCTTGGCTAGAAAAGTGATGGGTTAAGACACTGGTCTCTACTGTGCTCATCATTTTGAAAATTATTATCATTCAATATATGTTGCTCAAAAATAAATTGAATTTTTACATATTGGCCATATCTTGGCCCTTTAGCTGTTAGCTCTTCCCTGGCACCTTAAAAACAACAATATTTTTTAAAAACCCTTGCTTTTTACTTAATATCTGTTTTTGTACTTATTTATCTTTATACATGTATTTCTTCCTTGCCTTAGAATGTAGATTGTAAATTCCTTGAAGTAAGAGATTGTTCAGTTTTGTCTTTGTATTCCTGGTACTTATTGTTGTGCCTGACACATAACAGGTACTTCAAAACATATTAATTATTTAGTTATTGGGCTCCTTTGAAAATGTTTTCTCTTAATAGTATTCTTAAGAAAATAAGATTTTAGGGGCAGCTAGGTGGAACAGTGGATAGAGCACCGCTCCTGGAGTCAGGAGCACCTGAGTTCAAATCTGGCCTCAGATACTGTGAAAAAAATTAATAATTCACTAGCTAATCTAACCTGGAAAATCATATAATTTAGATTTATGAAAAATTGTAAGTATATGAAAAAATTTAGGTTTAGAGAAATTATCATTGGGCCATAAGTCCCATCTGGGTCACCATTCAAATGTAGAAATATTTTTGTTGACTAGCCTAATTTTTGGGGGGCTAAAGCTGACTGAGGACTAATCTGGGGACTTTTGACTGTTTGGCTATCTGACTGCTAATAATTTAATGTGGGCTGTTTATAAAGTTCCACCACACTGCTCCCAAATTGATAAACTAAAGATTAAGAAGCCTCTCAACAAAATAACCAAAGCAGAGTTTATTTATGAGATACTATTTAAAATTAAGAATACAGGGAAGGGGCAGCTAGGTGGCGCAGTGGATAGAGCACTGGCCCTGGAGTCAAGAGTACCTGAGTTCAAATCCGGCCTCAGACACTTAACACTTACTAGTTGTGTGACCCTGGGCAAGTCACTTAACCCAATTGCCTCACTAAAAAAAAAAAAAAAGAAAAGAAAAAGAATACAGGGAAATAAAACATACAACCTGACTGCTTTCCTGCGGTCTCTTTCCACTGCCTCTCTTTCCCACCTGCTGTGCTTCAAACTTTTTTAATACAATAAGGGCCTTAGCTGCGCCTTGCTTCAGGGCACTCAGGTACTTTATTCTAACACTGAGCCCCTTTCACTTTGTAAATCCCCCTGCTTCTAACTTTCCTCTCCTTACTGCCACTGCTGAACCCCTGTGTTTCTCTCTCACCGACCTTCTGTCTGTCTGTCTACTCCGTCAGTTTGCCCTCTGCTGCCTTTGCCGCCCCTCTAATCTTGTCCGCTTCTCTTAATCTTGTCCGCCAGACTTTCCTCCTTGCTCCTAGTCCTGCGTTACTGTTTGTCCTGTCCTCCTCGACCTCTTCTCAGCCTCTCTCGTCCCTCCTTGTCCGTCCGATTATCTTCTCTACCTCTCTCGTCTGCCCCCCTTGCTGTCTAACTCCCAGGTCTATATATACCTTTTCTTCTCTTCACTCAAATCTCAGGGCTTCTTGCACCCACACACCAAGCTAATCCGCTAGCCAGAGCTGAGGCTGGTGGGGGGGGGTGCGGTGCTCCAGCTTCACACGCCTCAGCACAGGCTACGCCAGAGCCCAGCATCTCTCAGATACCTCCACTCAGGTCGGAGGGAGCTGGGGGCTTATTACCCCCAGCTGTCTGACCGGGAGTCTTGCACAGCCCATGGGGCTTTCTGGCTCAGCTGACTCTGAGGGCCTAAGGCTTTCCAATCTCAGCCCAAAGGTAGGGTCCCCAAATCAAAATAAATTTCCACAATACTTAACACTTACTAGCTGTGTGACCCTGGGCAAGTCACTTAACCCCAATTGCCTCACTAAAAAAAAAAAGGTTTTAATGGAGTGAAATTAAAATTATATTTTTAATGTAGGCTTTTTCTATCTGCTACTTACTGGACATTTTAAATGCATCCAAAATTCTAAAGGCTCCACTGACCACCTTATCCCTTTTGTGGGGATGTGGAGTGGCTAGTGTGGGTTAAAGCACTGAGCTTACTTTACTTCATAAATTAGTGGAAAATGCATTATCATTAAAATAACAGGTTTAAATGCAGCAAAGTAGAATATAATGTTTTAGGTGGCATCTGGTCTCAGTGTAGATGGTGTCTGAAGGTCAAAATAGTTTAACTTGCTCCATGGAGATTTTTTTAAGAGATAAGAAATTTAGTTTGGATGAATTATGGGATTTAATATCATGGAATTTTGTTGTAGAATTGAGACCACAGTAGATAAGGCTTGATTTGGCACAAGTAGAGAATCTAAGAATTAAGACTTTAAAGTCAGTAGGATAGTGGAATTGCAGTAGGATAGCAGAACTGTGACTCTTGGATTTTTTTTTTTTTTGCAAATGATATTGTTTTAACACTTTATTGTCTTTAATCTATAGGTGTGTTTGTTTGCTCATTTTTTCAGTGAAATTATTGACAAAGATAGTGGCCATTTTCTCTGTATGTATCTGGAGTATTGTGCTAATATAAAGCAATATATATTTATGAGGAAAAATGAAGATTTTAGTTTAATTACAAACATAAACAAATATGCTATTATGCCATATACTTAGAGGGAACTTTCTGAATAGGACAGTCATTAAGAATTTTATTTGTTTTTTATTCAGCAAACTATTCAGTGTTTTAATCACTGAATAAAGTGATTAAAATATGATGAGAAAGAACTTGTTTGCTTTTAAAAATAGTGGCAGGCCAGCATCTTTAAAAGACTGTAATAATAGGACTCCCCCCCAATCATCACAACCAGCTGTACATAAAAGTTATATTTTGGTTTTATGTGATTTAATAAATAATGTTTAAATTACCAAACTTTTCTCTATCTGGCAAATGAATATTTGTGGGAATGAGGTGATTTTTATCAAAGGCATGTTATAACAAATGTATATATTACAACAAATGTGTGAACATTGCAGGTTCCCTTTACTGCTTACAACCTCAACTACCATAACCAGAAACATCATTTACAGAAATGAAAACAATCTCCAGCTAGCTTGAGCCTCTTTCTAAATAGGATCACTTAGGTTTGGCTGGACCAGTTTCCTCAGCACACACCTGGTGTATATCACTTTAAAAAATAAATTATGCCTCATTAAATTACAATTAAATGGAATCATGATCATTTGTTTTTCTGGAAGGAAGATGTTTTGCATATTGAAAGCCTAACTTTGTTGCAGGTGACAAAAGGCTGAACAGATTATCTAATATCACTTCATTTTTTTTTTGGAGGGGAGGGTTATGTTTGCTTCTTAGTTTGTCTAAAGTTCAACAACTCAAAATTATAGACACATGAAATGTTTTATGTTTTTAGTTTTAAGACATTGTGCCATCTAAAACTTGATCATTTTAATTTTCTGGTGATTTAATTATGATACTTTTCACTTTTCTTAGGACAATTAGGAAAAAGGGAGTTTTTCTGATTCTACACTAGTATTCTGTTTGTTCAAGAGACACTTATCTTCTTCTATAGGAATAAAATAAATAATTTAAAGAGATTCTTTCATAATATTTAACAAACAACATTGGCAAAAGCTCTGTTCATAGACTAGAGAAAGTTATCATGGTGTTTGGGGTTTGTAAGCAGAACAGGTATAGGAGAATTGGACTTTAGGTTCTCAGATGCATGGTAAGGGCAAGTCTAATCTGAAAAGCATCATGCAGTCTCATGTGATCATTTTTAATGCTCAGGCAAATAGATTGAAGACTCTTAAGTATTTCAAGCACACTAATTTGAAGACTCTTAAGTATTTCAAGCACACTAATTTGAAGTCTAAAATTTTCAAGTTGGGAGGGACTTGAAATATCTAAGCCAAAAAACTCACTTCACAGATGAAAAAATGTCTAGACCAAGATATATTTACTAACTTGACCCATTTCATAAAGCCATGCCCCATCTGAGGTACCTTGCAGCTTTAGAATTTGCATAGGATACATAGGACTAGACAACATTTCCATTCTACTTTAGGGTAATGACCTTAGGGTCATTATAAAATGTTTCCATAAAACAATCCTGGGAGGTGGGTAGTAGAAATAATATTATCCACAGTTGACAGACAAAAAAAGGTGACACTTTGAAAGTTATAATCACCTTAGTATGAAGTGTCAGAGCCAGGGCTTTAAAGCTATTTCTATGATTTGGAAGTGGAAGGACTTCAGAATTTTTTTGATTCCATTATTACACATTGTGGCTTCTGAAACTTGTCAGGGTGAGTTCTGGGAGAAGAAGACCCAAAACAGCAGTTTTAAAAAAGCCTTTAAAATTCATTATAAAAGTTCTACAAATAAAGAGTTAAAATATGGCACTGGTGAAGGCAGGTAGGAAGGGATTTTGAGGTTGTGAAGTGTTCTTTCAAGTTCTAGGGAGCCACATGACCCATCTCGTTTCACTATGAGGATTGAAATAAACTGTTCACATGAAAAAATGGGAAATTTATTTTAAAAGAGAGAGACATCAGCTTAAATTATAACCAATTCTTAAGGATATTTAACCAGTATAAATAATTCACTTAAGATGGATATTTAACCAGTATAAATAATTCACTTAAGATGGAAATCAAAAACAACATTGCTTGAGCTAATAAACAAATGATACGGCAACCAAAAACACTATTGACTTGAAGTATAAATTCATTTATAAGAGGGTTGTTGTGAGGTTCAAATAAGATAACATATGCAAAATACTTTGCAAATCTTAAATCACTATTTAAATTATTATTATTTTTGCATTTATCATCTTATAGAGAATGGCAATAGAAGAATATGTGCAGTATTTCCTCATAAAACAATGAGAACCAGTATAGGGAAGACCAAGTTTTATATAGCTTGTTGAAAGACCTATTTAAACAAAATTATCCCACAGATAAATTTAACAGTGAAATCTGGAGCACAATAGACAAAAATGGAAAAGATATGCCAATAATTCTATAGCAGACTGCTGTATCCACCACGTTTAAACTCTAGTAATAATCAATAATGTGTTTTATGAGGAAGTAGAAATAAAGAAAAAGAGGAAGAGCAGCTGTACTAGATAAGCATGAATAAATGAGTGGATGCATGAATGAAAAAGCATTTAATAAGCACTTAATACATAAAAAACATTGTGCTAAGCTACAGGGAGACAAATAAAAAAACCAAGACATATCCTGCTCTTTTTATCTTTTTTTTTTTTTTTTTGGTGAGGCAATTGGGGTTAAGTGACTTGCCCAGTGTCACACAGCTAGTAAGTGTCAAGTGTCTGGGGCTTAATTTGAACTCAGATCCTCCTGATTACAGGGCCAGTGCTTTATCCACTGCACCACCTAGCTGCCCCATATCCTGCACTTTTAAAAAAATTCTGGGGGCACTTGACACTTACTAGCTGTGTGACCCTGGGCAAGTCATTTAACTCCCATTGCCCTGCAAAAAAAAAAAAATCTGCTCTTAAGGTGCTCCCATTGTAATAAGAAGAGACAACTCATATGGGTTTCAGCTACAAATAAGTTGGGAAGTTGGGTGGGACCTGGAATCAGGAAGACTCGTTTTCCTGAATTCAAATCTGACCTCAGTTTCCTTATCTGTAAAATAAGCTGGAGAAAGAAATGGAAAACCACTCCAGTATCTTCACCAAGATAATCCCAAATGAGGTAAAGCAGAATCAGACACAACTGAAAAATGACCTGAACAACAACACAAGTAAGATGGGGAGAACTAAATGAATTGTTAGACTATAAAAAACTGATTTATAGAGAAAAAGCATCTCCAACAAAGTGGCTCTCATTAATGTGTCAAAATTGTGGTACTCCGAGAAGATATAAAAACAAAAATAACTTTTCTTGACTTTCTGATTATTGATATCAAATGAGACATAAAACAGGGAGATCAGTGATGTCAACAGAGCTTAGCCACTGTCATAGAGAATGTCTAGCCCAGAGTTTTATCTAGAAAAAAGCTTTTATAGAGATGGTAACGTGCTCCAGATGTTTCCATTGGCACATGACAGTGTGTTGATTCCATTAATCCTCAGAACATTTCAGAGACTATTTTGTTAGATCTTTAATCATTAAAAAGAGTTTGGTCTAAGGATGCAGGCAAAAAAACAACAATAACTACAATCTGATGAAATGGATAAACAATGCCTATTGTTAATATTGCAATATGTGGCTGACAACCCATACAAGTGGCCTGTCTATACGTCTCCACCTCCAACACTGTATATGGGTACTGACCTGGGCTGAAAATTGAATGGGAGAGACTGGGCTAAATAGCCTTTGGGAAATTGTTCAGTTACCTACCTTTAACAACCTTTGAACATCTTCCTAAAATAGAGGTTTATAATAGCAATATTCTTCTGGTGATTATCAATGGTGGCATGTAATACAATATGGCAGTAACCAAATAAACTATACTCATACTAGCCAAAAGGCATTGGAAAGGTGGGTGGTTGGTGTAAGTTAGCTGAAGCACTTTACCAAAAGCATCAGAGTAGAGAAGGAAGTAGGCCAGATTTGGCAAGAGTGAGGAATACCTGTGGAACAGTCTATGTGCTCTTTTGGTTTCCACACAGGACCAGGAAATTCAAAGTAAATCCCTCACCATCATACTATATTTAAGGAAGATGAAGACATGGATGGATTGCAGTACATGTTATTTGAGGGATGCTTTGTTGAGGTCACAAATCCATTGAAATATCAAAGTTGAAGGAGAAGCAGGCAGCATTGGAGATGTTGCCTAGTCTTACCCATAGTGTTAGCAAACTACATAGGACTAGGGCTAGAAGCTATTCATAATGTAAACAATTGAGGTGGGGAGAGGTTCCTATGCAAATATGACTGAGAGAGCAATACTACTTAAAAAATAATAATTCCTTAGCAACACAGGACATTTAATGGGTTTCTGCTAATATGTTAATTATCAAAAAAAGTGTGTTGCAATATAGAAACACAATATTCACTTGTTATATTAAAAGCAGGAGTAATTCATAAAGAATAAGGTGATTTCAATTGATCTAAATATATTTAGAGAATATTTTCAGTTATATGTATATAGCACATTCTTTAAAAATATTTATTTTTATAAGACTTTATCGTCTCACTCTCCACTGACTCCTTCCTTGTCTCCCCCTCCATAAACCACTAAAAATAAAAAAAATCAGTTTTAACAAATATACATAGTCCATTAACAATCAAATAAGAGGTGAGTGATGTATTTCACCTTCAGTCTTCTGAACTTATGGTTTAATATTGCACCATAGTTCTAAGGTCTTTTAAAATTTTTTTTCTTTGTAATGTCCTATACAATTTTCTCCTAATTTTGTCCTCTTAACTCTTTAATCAATTCATATGGGGTCTTCCAGTTTCTTCTGAAACTGCATATTTGTCATTTCTCATTGCACTCTAATATTCAATTATGTTCATCTACCCTAATTCATTTAGCCCATTCCCCAGAAGATGGGCACTCCATTTCCATTTTTTTTTGTAAGTAAGAACTATTATACACATGTTTGCACATATGGGTCCTTTTTCTATATGAGGCACTCCTTCTGATTTAAAAGTAAGGTGAACTGAAGCTCTGGCTTGACATGTATAGTTAATAAGTAAGCATTAACTCCAAGTAGCTAATACAGTGCCTTGTAAATAGTGATTGTTTAATAAGTACTTGTTAATTGATCTTTAGTTTTACTCCCTTGAATAATTTAATTTTTGTTTAATGTCCCCCCACATTCTTATTTTTTTCTGTACTGTTGCTGAAAATAAGATAAACGCCAATAACTTCCCAAAATTGATCTACGGGAATGTTTTTTTTTTTAAAATGTTCATTGTATGTCTATTTCTTCAACGCCCTATGTGCCCTGGCACACTGCTCATATCCAAAAATGCCCCACAGAGAACTGGTGTTAGACATTCTGTTGCCCTGTGCAAATGTCGTCTCCCATACAATAAACATGTTTCCAAGGCTTACATAGCCTTGGCTAATCTGAGGAAGGAGCTGTAATCATCTGTCCCTTGAGAAGGCTATGCTAGTTGCCTGAGATGAGGAAAATACATAATGACCACTTTACTCAATAATTGCAATATGTTTTATACTCATTGATACAAAAATTTAATAAGCCATATCCTAGTTGATTTATGAATTTTTCTTAATTTACAATCTCTTCAGTATTTGCATGCTTTTTTCCCCCTGAGTTCTCACTCACCTCTTCTAAAGCAAAAAGGTTTTGCTGTATTTGGCTATTAAATGACATTTCCTTTATTTCAAGCAATATAATCAGACTGTCAGAAATGATACCTTCTTCTTGGTTGATTGATAATCAGAGATCTTGATGCTGTGGTGGTGAATATTTCTGTAAGACAAATTAGTAACTTGGGATTTACTTAAAATTGTCTTAATTTTACATAGATTTCTTTTCTTGGCTAATTAAGTCAGTGATTTATTATTGTTTGTTATATGATGTCTTTATTTTTATTTTGTTTTGTTTTTTAATTGAGACCTAGGTTCTGGGGAACTCACAATGTGATCATCCCCTCCACTATTTCAGGTTGGCACCTCGTTTTAGTCTTAGAAATTTCCTGGGGACTGAGAGATTAAATGACCTACCAATGGTTACATAGCTACTAGGTTTAAGAAGAACTCAGACAAGGTTTTTGATCCCAATGTTATGCTTTGAACATTATGCCACCTACTCATGATATTTGTTATACTGTAGATTTTCTCCAATTTTTCTTCCCTTTGATGACTTTCAGTTAGCTAGCTCAACGCTTCCAATTTATGAGACTAAAAATTTAGATTCAGTTGTTGTTCAGTGTATTTTTTTAGTCGTGTCCCATTCTTCATGACCCTATTTGGGGTTTTCATGGCAAAGATACTGGATTAGTGTGCCATTTCCTTCTCCAGCTCATTTTACAGAAGAAAAAACTGAGCAAACAGGGTTAAGTGACTTGCCCAGGGTCACACGGTAGTCAGCATCTGAGTCCAGATTTGGACTCAGGAAGATGTGTCTTCTTGACTCCAGTCCTGGCACTCTTTCCACTGTGCCCCCTAGCTGCCCCCAATTTAGATAATATCACTTAAATCTGCTTCTAATTTCTGAATTTAAAGAGCTAAATAAAAATAAATAAAGAGGATCATGCACATGCAAAACAAAACACTTTATTACCATCCTTTAGCCACAGACTATTGGTTGTGTGTAGGGAAAATAATACGAAAAAACAAGCCTTAGAATTATTACCAAACTGTTCCTGGTTCAATTAAGTATTCTTTATATATTTTTATTTACATTTATTTCCGTGTTATGATTCTGCTTATGCACCAAAGAAATGTTTAGTTAACCACATTATGTGGCTATGAGGAAGGGAGATGGAAAGGGGACCTTAGAAATCATCCAGTTCAGATCCCTCATTTACAGGTGAGAAAACTGAAGCCCACAGAAGGAAAGTGATTTGCCAAGAAATAAAGTGATTTGCCCAAGTTCACATAGGTGAGAAAGACTAGTGGCAAAGTTCAGCCTCAGGTCTTCTTGCCTCCAGACTCAATATTCTTTCTACTATACAACATTGCTCTGTAGCAATTCAGCTTTGTGATGATACCCTGAGTTGAATGAGGAAAACTGAAAACAGTATATTCCAATAGCACTTTAAAATATGAATGTTTCTCTGTCACCTTAATACCTTTGCCGATTGAGCACTAGTTGTCATAGAAGCCCCGTCTTCATTTTCATGTACGTAAATTTATTTCCCTATGAGCTTATCCAGCAGGTCAGAAACCAGAGACTATATGTGACTAGAAGGTCAGCTATATTTAAGAGTCATACAGAATGCAACAACTTACGAATGTTATAGTATAGTTTGCCATTACCAGGACCATGACTTTTAATTAGTTGAAAGTAGTAACTAAGATATAGTTTTGGGCTTCAGTTTGCTAGTATAAAACAGAAAAGAACCTTTTTTTTTTTTAACAATCTGTCCATTTTCAAGACATCTACTTGAAGGTACATCATTATTTGCCCTGGCTGTACTTAACAGAATGATCTCATAAGAGATTTATCCTTAAAAAGCTGTCTTAGATATGTTGATTATTGCTACTAAATATGAAAATGTTCATATTCTATTGTAAACGTTATTGTGGGACACAAAGAAAGCAAGTTTTAATAACCTGAGATTTTCTAAAATATATGAACTCAAGCATTCCTTACATAACAGTGCTCTTTAAAGAATGCACCACAGAATTTATTTCTTTTCATCTTTGATGATGCTAGAAGTTTGTAGTGAGATGAACTCTGGAGGCAATATAACTTAAGGCAGAATTGACTTCTGATTTTAGAAAGAAAAAACAAGTTATGTAGTACAAGCTTTTCTGGGAGCCAGGAGTGCCACTTGCTGCTTCTAAGAGTGTGAAAAGAAGTCTGGATTTCCCCAGAACCCATTCACTTATAGGCTATTTTTACATGTATATTCACAAATGTGTGCATGCACACATGGACTTCTATAAATGTTCTTAAGCTTCACAAAATTGCACATTGAATTCTTATTCTTATCTAGTGAAGTAAGACCTTATTGTCAGTTACATTTTTGTCTAAAAGATATTTAATCATTTTTCAATAGGTCCTCCTCTAATAGATTTTGTAAATGATTTTCTTACTAAGAATCAGTTATGCCAACTCTTCCAAGTGAGGTCAGTACACCCCCAAAGTATCTTGCCACTGAAGTTACAGAAATAATAGGTAGCATATCAGTTGTAATAAGATCGTGTTCATTGTTCTTTTTTCCTTCTTTTTTCTTTTCTTTCTTTCCTCCTCTTCCTCCCCCCTCCCCCTCCCCCCCCTCCCTCCTTTCCTTCCTTCCTTCCTTCCTTCCTTCCTTCCTTCCTTCCTTCCTTCCTTCCTTCCTTCCTTCCTTCCTTCCTTCCTTACTTCCGTCCTTCCTTCCTTCCTTCCTTCCTCCCTCTTTCCCTTCCTTCTTTCCATTTTTGAGTAGTGAAAACTCATGTCAGCATTCCTGTAGCTGCCAATTGTTTCATTTTGTGTCCCTAATATATCATATTTTACTTAAATTTAGATTATCTTATAGAACACTACCTGTAGATCATAGTCATGTGGTACTATGTTTTAAAATCTTTTATTCATTCCTATTATTCATATCATATTATTATATTGCTACTTTTCTATTTGTACTCATTTAGTAATCATCAGGGTACTTCAGTATTAGCTTGCTCTCTTCACACTTGCATTTATTGTTCTCCATGTAAGTGATCTCAGTGGAATGGCTGATAGTTAATGATGGTTCTATGAGTTAATTTTGCAAGTAAATGCCAAATGTATGGATTTGTGGAGTAGCCTAGACTCCACTTTGAGACTCTTCCATATTCAGGCATCTTTTTCATTACCCTGATTTATTTTATATAATTTCTATATAAATCTTACTATAGCATTTAACCTAACTTCCATGCATGTAAAAGGCATCAATATTTCATTTAAACCTGTACCTTTGATTATTTTGGAAAGATTGTAATATTCACAAAACAATGTGTATTTCCCCCTTTGGTGGAATTTTGGTACATGCCTTTAGTACATGCCAGTATATGGAAGGAGTATAAGCTTTAGAGTCCCAGGACCTGGGTTCAAATTCCAGTTTTCCTACTTACTGGTTGTGTGACAATCATTACTGGTTGTGGGCAATCATTTAAATTTTTTTCAGCCTCAGTTTTTCCATGAAAATGAAGGAAATAAAATAAAATAAAGGGGTTGGTCTAGACGACTTCTGAGGTCTCTTCCAGCTCTAAATCTTTGATGATCTTATTAGTGGTTTGAGTGAAACTAGATATCCTTAGACTTAACTATCTTATCTTGTTTACTCATGCAAGCAATTGAAGGGTTAACTTGTTTTTTGCTTCATCTATAAGGTCTTACATTTTGCTTTTTGTCTCAAATTTACCCATAAGTGACATCCACGAGAAAACAGTGGCCGGTCACACAGAAACTCAGCCAAACTTTTTTTTTAATCGATGTAAATCTCCTGTGCCGTTTAAATGTCGGAACTAAATTTACCAAACTTGGCAGATATGTAAAGCTGAGCAGGACTGCCAAGTGTTCCCAGTTTCAAGCAGAGATAGTTCTAACAGTTCCTGAAATACTTGTAGGAGGCACCTGGTGGTAATTGCAGTTTCACAATTCTTCCCAAGCGCCTACCTTGCTATCTGGCATCTCTGCACACAGATGATTATTACAGTGATGATAAAGTGTCAGAATAGAACAGTCCCAAAATAAAGCTCAGCCCCCAGAAGATAAACACATTCCCACAAAATATCCCCACAGGAGAACCCTTAGGAATCAGATAGAGGTTCCTGACATCACAGCCCAGCTGGTTACAACAAACATATTAAACACACACACACACACACACACACACACACACACACACACACACACCTCCTTTAATTTTTTTTTTTTATTTTGAACCAGGGGTTGTTGTCTGAGATTCTGCGTAAGGAGGAAGACCCTAGGACAGCCTCCCAATCTCTGCTGGTAAACCTGAGGGCCATGCAAAATTTCCTCAATCTGCCCGAAGTCGAGAGGGACCGTATCTATCAGGATGAAAGAGAGAGGAGCATGAACCCCAATGTGAGCATGGTATCTTCAGCCTCCAGCAGTCCAAGCTCCTCCAGAACTCCCCAGGTAAGATAGTAGTTCCATTATCCTTTTTTCAGCTTTCCTAGTAGATACCAGTGATGCAATTCACTCCCAAAATATGGGGGACATGATGAGTCATAGATAAATATAATCGATTAAATAAATCAATGTTTTGATTGGAAAACACTGGAGCAGAACAACAATGACCATGCAATGATGTAGTAGTTCCTTTCCTTTAGAGGGTTCCTGGATTAAGATAGATTTTATTATTCCAACCTTTGTCTTACATGGTCTTCCCTGACGTAGCTGTAGAAGAGGAAGCAACACAGGGAGGGATGCTAGATGGTTGGAGCTAAAAATAATTGTGAATCTTACACAGTGGAATTCAATGAGATTCTTCCCTAAGTGTAAAGAAAAAGAAGTTTTGTGAGGAAAGAAGGTAACTATTTGTTACTACTTGAGATTACCTTTTTAGCTTGGTCCATCTATACGATTCTGTAAGCTTCAGTCACTCATTCAACTTTCTACCCAAATATATATCTTTGTAAACACTATTTTCTCTGAGATCCTTCCCACAAAAGGATGCTATTGGAAGTCATGTGAGCTCACCAAGGTCAAGGGAATTGCAGAAGTCTGGGGCAAAAGTTCTAATAGAGATCTGAGCTGGCTCAGTTCTAGTTAGCTGCCTTTTCCCTTCCATTTCCCACTTTTTTAGTAATCACATGGTGTAGCCATCTTGATTTCGAGTTGCTACAGCGTATATAACATAGATGAATTATAATTATAAAACATTTGTCATGCACACATGTATCCATATCCAAGACTTTTTGCTCATTTTCTATAAATCTGATTCTATTAATTACATTTTAACACTCTAGGTATTGAGAGAACATCCTCTGGATTAGTTAGGCCCAAAGTCAGGATTTTGTTTTACTAAAAATGCTTAAAATTATTCAATAACATCTACACCCTGGCATTTTAATATATTTTAAAATGGCTCCAACTCTATAAAGATTATGGAATCCTCTATTTAGTGCTGGATTAGGAACCATCTAGTCCAACATCCTCATTTCGCATATAAGGAGACTCAACTTCTAGAATTTTATGACTTGCCCAAGGATATCATACAGCTAGTTACTACCAGAAGTGGGATTTAAACTGGTCCTCTGACTGCAGGGTCAGCACTCCTGCCACTGCATTAAGTCAATCAATCAATCAGTCAACATTTATTAAGCCCTATCTGTGTCAGTTACTGTGCTAAGTGCTAGGGATACAAAACGAGGCACTGGAATTAAGAGGGGTGGGGGAAGGTTTCCTATAGAAGGCGAAATTTTAGTTGGGACTTAAAGGAAACTACAGAGATTAGTGGTCAGATCAGAGGAGGAAGAGCATTCCAGATGGAGTGTCTTGTTAGTGGAACCATCAGCAGGCCAGCGTCACTGGATCCAAGAGTATGAGTTAGGGAGTAAGGTATAAGGAGACTGGAACGGGAGGAGGGGGCTAGGTTATGAAGAGTTTCGAAGGCCAACTAGAGTATTTTACATTTGCTCCCATAGGCAATAGAGAGCCACTGGAGTTTATTGGGCGGGTAACATGATCAGAACACTGTTTTAGGAGAGTCACTTTAATGGCTGAATGGAGAATGCCTTGCACTGGGGAGAGACTTGAGACAGGCAGACCCACTAGCAGATTATTGCAATAATCCAGGGGTGAGGTGATGAGGGCTGCACCAGAGTGATGGCCATGTCAGAGGAGAGAAGAGGGAGGATTTGAGAGATGTTGCAAAGGTGAAATCCATAGGCCTTAACAGCTTGGATATGGAGGATGAGAGATAGTGAGAAATTCAGGATGACTTCTATAGTGGGAGCCTGAGGGACTGGGAAGACAATATTGCCCTTTACCGTAATAGGGAAGGTAGGAGGCAGGGAGGGTTTATGGGGAAAGATAATAAGTTCTGTTTTGGACATATTGAGTTTAAGATGTCTACTGGACATCCAGTTCAAGATGTCTGAAAGACAGTTGGAGAGGTGATATTGGAGGTCAGCAGAGAAACTGGGGTATGGAAGGTAAGTTTGAGACTCAACAGTATAGCGATGGTATGTAAGTCCATCAGAGCTGATGGGATCACCAAGCAAAGTAGTAGAAAGGGAGAAGAGAAGAGGGCCTAGGGCGCAATTTTGAGGGACACCTATGGTTAGATGGGGTGATCTGAAGGAGGATCCAGACAGAGAAAGAGCAGTCAGGTAGGTAGGAAGAAAACCAGGAGCGTGGTATCCTGAAAACTTAGAGAGGTGAGAGTATCAAGATGGAGAGAGGAATCAGCCCTGTCAAAGGCTTCAGAGAGGTCAAGGGGAATGAGGATTGAGGAGAGGCCCTTGAATGTGGCAACTAAGAGATCAGTAATAACTTTGGATAGAAAATTTTTTGTAGAATGATAAAGTCAGAAGCCAGATTTGAAGGGATGTAAGAAGAGTATGAGAGGAGAGAAGTGGAGGAACCTATTGTATGTAGATGACCTTTTTGTGGAGTATAGCTATAAAGGACAGAGGAGATGTTGGATGATAGCAGGGATGGAAGGATCAAGTGAGCTTTTTTTTTCTTCAGGATAGACATGGGCATATTGTAGACAATAGGAAATGATCCAGTAGACAGGAAGAAATTGAAAATAAGTGACTGAGTGGGGATGACAGAGGAGGCAATCTATTGGAGATGGGATAGAATGGGATCACCTGAACAAGTAGAGGGTTTACACTTCATTAGGAGCAAGACCAGTTCATCACTTGAGACAGAGATAAGGAAGAGAGACTGCCAGAAGGCATTTGAGTAATAGATGAGGAAGAGGAAAAAGGAAAACGCTCACAGCAAATGGCTTTATTTTTTTTTTTCTGTAAAGTATGAGTTGAGGTTAACAGCATTGCTAATAGCAGGATGCTTGAACTTTGGTTAATTATAACTTTTGGTTTTCATGTACAAAAATGATTTCAACAAAGGTTTCCCTTTCTTGATTGCATTGGAGATGTATTGGCATTTGTTTGCACTTTTGCACTAATTATTAATTGGAAGAATTCTTAAATTTTTCTGCATTTATTCACTAATATGCAGACTCACTAAAAACAAATCCAGTGTTTTAGAAGAAAGTCCAATCATATTTTCTTCATTTAGTTATTGTTTTTGTTTTTGTGAGGCAATTGGGGTTAAGTGACTTGCCCAGGGTCACAGAGCTAGTAAGTGTGTAAAGTGTCTGAGGCCGGATTTGAACTCAGGTCCACCTGAATCCAGGGCCAGTGCTCTATCCACTGTACCACCTAGCTGCCCCCTTCATTTAGTTATTATAGTGCTTCACATATATTTATTAATACTTGTTAACCACATCATTAGTTTGATTATTCTGTATTTATACCTTTTACAGTAACTTTCTAATAGAAATATATTCTAGGAACCTTGTTGAAGACATAGTATCTTTCAAGCATGAAGCTTTCTGCAATTCCATAAGTAGGAATTTACTTTCTCCATGCAGTTGAAAATCCTAGTTAGAAAATTCCTAGACATAAGTATCCTTTAGAGACCAATTTAATTTCAGAGGTTTCTGAGCACTTTTGAAAAATAATTTTGACTAGTAAAAAGTGTATGAATGTAGTCAAAGTAGTATTTGATCATTCTCTTGATCCTTTTAATGTTTGAGTGAAAGTTGACTGATAATAATGGTTTGTCTTTTCAGAGTAGAATGAAAACTTAGCTTTCACTTTAGTGTAATGACAAATGGCCTAGAGAAGTTATCTAATTTTTTCCCATAGGCATTTTGATCACCTAATCTTATGTCTTCTTTCTACTTATCCTGTTTTATTTTTTCAGGAATAGCATCCAAGTATAATCAGAGAAAGTATTTTATATGCTCCATGACAGTATTATCAGTTTAAAAAGAAATACCAAATCCACACCAAATCAATCTGAACATTTCCTACCTTCACTCTCTTAATTAACTCTTCAGTTAGCAGTCACAGATTCCCCAATCCATATCCTTTTTGCTCCTTCTGCAATGCCACTCAGCAAACATTTATTAAACACTGATCATGTGGGGGGCAGCTAGATGGTGCAGTGGATAAAGCATTGACTCTGGATTCAGGAGGATCTGAGTTCAAATCTGGCCTCAGACACTTGATATTTACTAGCTGTGTGACCCTGGGCAAGTCACTTAACCCTCATTGCCCTGCAAAAAAAACCCAAAACAAAACAAAACAAAAAAGCAACCAAACCAAAAAACAAACAACAACAACAAAAAACCCACTGATCATGTAAAAGCATATTTTGAGTCACATTGGTAGTAAAGTCCTTTCCATCTCTAAAGCCATGATCCTGTGAGCTTAAGGGTAGGATTTTTCCTTATCATGAAGATGGACATGGAGAAGTCTTTTGAGTCTGCCCTTAGGAAGAAGTGTCTGAGGCTGGATTTGAACTCAGGTATTCCTGAATCCAGGGCCGGTGCTTTATCCACTGTGCCACCTAGCTGCCCCCAGAAGAAAGCCTTTTCACTCAGAAAAGAAGAAGTGATAGGTCACTGGAACTTTATGAGGGGACATATTGGATATGGTAGATGTCATTCTTGAATAGAAAGTACCACAGAGCTGACAGGGAGGTTGAGGAAAAGGAAATTGATCTAGGACTTGTTGAAAGAATTATATGAACAATTAGATTTAGTTTATTATTAAAAAGACAAAGGAGAGGAGTTAGACCATTGGTAGTACAGGTGGAATCTGCATTTTCTAACCTAAGTTATCTTTCACTGTTTGGCATCAGCTTATGAAATTGTTTAACAGAGATCTCAGGCAGGGAAGGGATGGGAAGGCATTGATAATGTTAGGAGATTTCCAGGGCCAGCTTCATGAAGCCATTGTAGGTAATCTCAGGAGGATGTACCAATGTCACTCAAATCATTTGTGCTTTGCATGTTTCTCTGAATTTGTAAATAGTCCTGTACCATATACCCTTCTAGACTTAGGCACAGTCCAAGCCAGTGAATATTAGTCCACAGGAAGTATAGCAGATAGAAAACGTGAGATATTATTTCTTTTCTTGTAGTAGGGGAGTCACCAAGAAGGTTGTGGGTTCTGTGGGATTTTTCCTTCCACAAAGAAAACCCAAGTTTAGATGACATCTATTATCAGTGCTCACTAACCCAGGACACTGAATATAATTTGTGGCTCAATGTGTTAGCCACTGACTGTGGTTTTAAGAAGGCAACAGTTAAAGATTGTGAAGCCCCCAGCCTGTTGTTACTCCTCATCAAAGCCTTACTGTGAAGGACCCTTTTAATAAATGGGAAGCAAAACCTGTAGCAGCCTTGTGGATCACTTTGATACAAACCTTTTAGGGTTATGCCAGTTCTGAGGAGCACAGACACTTTCTATATTGTCCTTCATTTGTCTCTGAAGCTGATGGGAAATCATTCAATTAAAACGAGCATGACAGAATACATAAAATCACAATATGAGTTTAAGAAAATGAAAACGGCACATCAAAGGCATTCTGAAGCCTGGTTTTATGAAATGAAATTTTGTTTCATTTCCACTGATTTCCTAGGTGAAATTAGGTGACTGCCTGGGTAGCATAATGATGATAATGATGAGAAACCATACATACTCAAATGACATACGTATAGCTTTAATAAAGAATGAGAGAGACTCAAGGGAGTGCATTAAATTGAGTAATAATTTATTATTTAGAGACCTCTTCCCATTTACTCATTTTTTATGGGAGAATTGGTTCTTCCTTCAAGGTTTGCCATTTTTAGGAGGAAAAAGAGTAACTCAATATCTACTTTATAGTTTAGTTTTCCAATCAGACTTTATTGATTGCTGATAATTTAGTGCCCAGGCTACCTGTTTTACCTGTGAACCATTCAGTAGACAGTGAGTGAGAGGGAGAGTACAATGTTGACAGGGCCCTGAACGTCCTATAGGAATGCACTGCAATTATTTCCAATCACAATTAACCTGATTAGAATAATGGACAGGAAGTGTCCCTCTGTAGCTAATGCAGTTTGGCATCAGCTGACTGAAATCCTTTGATAATTTCTGCACAGATGGCTGGGCTGAAAGCAGCACTTTTTTAATTATTATTTTCATGGTCTCTTGGTAGGCCAAAACCTCGACACCGACAACAGACCTCCCCATTAAGGTGGAAGGCGCCAACGTCAACATCACAGCTGCCATTTATGACGAGATCCAACAGGAGATGAAAAGGGCCAAGGTGTCTCAGGCCCTGTTTGCCAAAGTGGCTGCCAATAAAAGTCAGGTGAGTGGTTTTTAAAAGAGCAAATGCTAGGGCTGGAATTAGACCTTTTTCCTCCTCCCACCAATAAAAATACATCTGTTCCTATAATAATAATAACAATAATAATCCCCAGGGAATCTGTCATATTATGCCTTTTTGTCTTCAGCATGGCTTACATTATAGCTCACTTTTACTTTCATCAGAGGACAAAATAGAGTCCAATTCATAATATAGATTTAAGTATTACATATATGCATATGCATATTATATATATATACAGAAACTTATTAAATATATAATATATAATGGTGAATGCAGGGCTGTCTTTTTTCATATATCTATAGGTATACATGCATGTATATACACATGTCTTTTGTCATATATCTATACATATGCCAATGTGTATATGCATATGCCTTTTGTTACATAGCTATATATATACATGTGTTTACCTATAGATATATGTATACATATGACAAAAGGTAGCCCTGTGTTCTCTAGCCTTTCCAAATTGTCAGACTTGCTTTTCTTCTTCATGTATTTAAACTAAATCTTGAATGAGCAAAACAGCATACTTACAAGATTATAGCCAGGTAACATCACCTCCTTCCTTATTCCCAGCAGGGGAATGACTTACTTTGTTATAATAACCACTTCTCACATGCCCTAGAGACACCTCGGGATGTCAGGTGTTTCTTTTATGTGTAGAATACAGTTGTTTTTCCTGCAGAAAACATACATAGGGGAGTCCAGAGTAAGTGCTAAAATCCTTAAAGGGAAAAAATAGCTTATCCAGTAACATTTTTCAGAGTATGGGAAGTGTGGTGAAAGTGGTGCTCTGGGGAAAAGGGGAGACAGCTGCTTAGGGTGTTTTTTTTAAAAATTTTTTTCTTTTTGAAGCAGTTCTAGTTGATAGGATATTATCTGTCTAAACTTGTTTAAAGGGATAGCTTCTGACCCATTCCAGGATCAGTTATTTAAGACCATGTTTTCTTATGACTGGGGGAACTTATAAAAAATATATCTTGGAGTAAACACAATTTTGGGAACGCATACGTATGCCTGAATCAGGGATCTCTTTGTGCTTAGATTCTTGGCTCTGACTCTCTCTCTGACCTTGAATGAATAACAGACCTCTCCATTCTTCCACTTATTCAGTAGTGACATGGAGTTTGTCACCTACCATGTTTTTAGTTGGAGAGAAAGGCAGTTTATTGAATATAGTTTTTTGAATCAAGAAAGAAGATAATTCAGTTTTTAATAAAAATACATAATCAGAAACACAAAACAGAGAGAAATCGAAGTAATCTATTACAAGTAACAATATATTTATGGGCCCAGCTTTCTCACATTGTTTTGAGGAAAATATAATGTGATTTGTTTGCAGGTGACAATATAAGGGAAGAAATATTATTGGAACTCACAGGAAAAAAGGAATTTGAATGTGCCAACTCTGCATTCTAGTTAGTGTTCTCTTAAGATGAGTATTCTTATCATTGAAGTCCATGAATTGTAATTTACAAAACATGAAGTCCAGCAATATTATGAAATGCATAAAAAGAAAATGCTATCCAAACCTCTTAAGCAGTTAAATGCATAAAATCCCAAGTACCACATGGCAAACTATAATGAGAGTTGGGGCTGCTAAATGAATAAAGCTGTTAAATGCATAATGCCACTTGGCAAAACTACTGTGCGTTTAATGGTTTTCCACTGTGTAATAAATGACATATGTGGTCAATGTGCAGTGTGGATAAAAGCTACACAATTGATTTTGCAAACGGGTGCCTTATTCTTTCCTTCATGTAAATATTAGCATTTTACATAGTTATCTGAATGCATACTTATACAAGGAACCTTGAAGAGTAACTGAGGACCACAGTCTGTGAAGCTTACTCAGAATGTCAGCAATCTTCCTGTGGGTTTTATACTCTGAGCCCTGGAAATAAGGAGTCACCAAACCACCCAAAATAATTTTGATAGCCCAGTGATTCTGGTGTCTACCAATTAGTGAAATATCAGCTTTGCCACTAATTGTTATTTTCCATTAAGAATTAAGATCACAACTTTTCCAGATTTTGGGAGAAAAAGATAGTGTCTAGATTTTACTCTGAGTGCAGATGAAAGGAAGCTACATTAAAACAAAGAGGTGTAAAGATATATATTTTTTATGGGGAAACCTTTTGAAATTCTCATTTAGGAACTGAAGTCCTAGCACCAATTTCTGAATATGGTTAAGTGGTCAACCTTTTTTTTTAAGTTGTGAAATGTATCCAACTTATATTGACAGTTTGATCAAAATTGTTTACTTTTATGTTTTATGTTCACTCATTTTCAGTCATGTCTTCGTGATTTGAGATTTTCTTGCAAAGATATTGTAGTGCTTTGACATTTCCTTCTCTAGCTCATTTACAGATGAGGAAACTAGGCAGATAGGGTTAAGCTCAGGATCACATAGTTAGTTAGTATCTGAAGTCACATTTAAACTCAGGAAGATGAGTCTTCCTGATTCTAAGCCCAGCTCTCTATCCACTGTGCCACCTAGTTGCCCCTTCATATTTTATACTTACCCATAAAGTCTTGAGCTTTTTCCTAAACAAGTTTGGTAAAAACCCATACACTGTTTATAAATTACATCTTGTACAATGTATTCTCTGACTGAATGTCTTTTGCTTATACTATGTATCTGATCACTATGAAACCATGTGTTAAATGCCACAGCTAGTAGATAAGCACCCATTATATAGTGAAACTTGATGGATCTCAACTAGTTTGTCCTGAATACTTAAAATTCAATTTAATTCAATAAGCATTTTTTTGGTGGGGCAATGAGGATGAAGTGACTTGCCCAGGGTCACATAGCTAGTAAGTGTCAAGTGTCTGAGGCTAGATTTGAACTCAGGTCCTCCTGAATCCAGGGCCAGTGCTTTATCCACCACACTACCTAGCTGCCCCCGTCAGTAAGCTTTTAATCATATTAGCTAGCATTTATATGGAAGTGTAAGGTCTGCAAAGCACTTTATATATGTTCTTATTTGTTTCTCATTTGTTGTGAATGTTATGTCCCATGTGTGGTGTTAGGTGTTGTCCCTCTTTCCAAGGAGTTTACATTCTCCTGAGATTGGCTGAACATACAACTCTTTCCTTTTAATGATGTGAGCTAGGGGTATGATAATAAATAAAGATGAGACAGGCTGTGCCATCTTTTCAGAAGCTGACTCTGTCCTGTCCCAGAAGCCAGTGTCAGAGAAGCTCTGAATTTATAGATGCATTACTCAGTTTCAGATTCTCAGTTCACTGTGCTAACTCATACTGCCTCTCACCATTTATACTCAGGTTCATGAGGTGCAGGGCTGGTTGCAAAGGCGAGAAGTGGAGGGATGGATGATGTGTGGCTACAGGGGTGATCTTACAGTCAGTAAATCTTTGTTGTTTGTTGAAAGTACTGCCTAAGTGTCATAAAGAACAATGAGAGCAACCTTGGGGTGATGGCAAGAGCCCCAAATTAGGAGCTAGAACATCTTGGTTGTATTACTATCTTAATGTCTTTGAACAAGTCACTTAATCTCTCAGTCTTTGGTTACTCATTTTATCAAATGGCTTATACTAGGTGAATCCTTGATTCCTATTTATCTTTGAATATTATGATCCCATTACCCCCTCCTGTAGTAGTCCTGAGTTAGAGCTGTGGGCTGTGGAAATAGGACTCCCATACTGATCTCTATCTTTTCTTCCTTCTAGTATGCCTATCTCTTCACACTTTGGGGGGCAAAAGAGTGCTCTTTTCTACCTTTTGGGTACTCCCAAAGGAAGACACATATGCATTTAGAGTAAGAGGTAATGGGGCTAGGCAACTCACCATCAAGGTTAGATGCCTTCCTTGTCCTGGAAAGAATGAAAAATAATATTTTAATATGTAGGAGACTGGGAAGGTAGAGTAAGGAGGGTCACTGATAGGGGATGAAAGGATGGACTAGGCAAAGAATACCTGAAATTTCTCCTCTCCCCACCTCCCCCCCCCAAAAAAAAAAGGAAGAAAGAGAGAAAGGAAAGAAAAAGATGTTCATTCCTTACCTAGTAATTAGAGATACTTTGGGATTAACAAAATCTTCTTTTACAATGCAAATGCCCCCAGAAGACATCTGCTTTAAGATGAGAATAAGCTTTAATTTATTAAAATGTGAATTGTTTTTATCAAGAAAGCAGGATCATTTTCTAGATTAGTGAAGGAATGAGAATTTTAATTGGGGGGCATGGCTAGGTGGCACAGTGGATAAAGCACCAGCCCTGGATTCAGGAGTACCTGAGTTCAAATCCGGCCTTAGACACTTGACACTTACTAGCTGTGTGACCCTGCGCAAATCACTTAACCCCCATTGCCCCACAAAGAGAGAGAGAGAGAGAGAGAGAGAGAGAGAGAGAAAATTTTGATTGTGTTAGAGCAGAGGGAGGAGAAATTTTGTATGGAATATCTGCTTAGAGGGGAAGACTTTGAGCAGCTAGAAAATACGTTGAAGGATTGGAGATGGGCAGGAGACAAGTATAAAATATGTGTTTGATCTTCTTGGTAATTTTGCATGTGGCCCAGCTGACAACTGGTAGAGTTCTGAGGCTCATTGCCAGTTAAAGGTATTGGAACATTTGGGAGAAGCTTCAGACCTCAGCTTTACTCAGTTTATTTAGCCTAGTCTCCTCAGCCTACTTTAGTCCTGTCTACCTTCTTCACTTAAGATCTTGAGCTTCATTTACTCCTCACTGCTTTTACACTGAGATGATGAAAAGAGAAAAGGAGGAGAAAGATTCCTCACTGTTTTCTTCACTATAACCAGTATGGTCCAGTATAATATTCACTGGAATTCCTAGTTCCTGAGACCTCTATATCTTGTCCTCTATGAAAGCTGAGGGCCTGGTCCACATCTCTTTTGCGAGTTTTTTGTTTTTTTTTAATAGGATCATAGACATACTGGAAAGGACCATGTATACTATTAAGTCTCATCCTCTCATTTTAAAAATAAGAAAACCGAGGCATAAAGAAGCTAAGGGACTTGCCCAACATCACAGTTATGAGGTATCTGAAGGGGGATTTGAACACAGTTCTTCCTGACTCCAAGCATAGAACCCTCTTGACTATATTATGCTCCTCCCAGCAATGTCTGTCAAGTCTATAGTAGTTGGAAGGCATTTCAAAGTATTGGATGCAAAAAGGGGGGATTTGATACCCCATCTTTATACCACTGAATCATGGAGTGTTACAGAATGAATGACTGATGTAACTAAATCACTTTGAAAAATATTCAAAATATACCAAATTATAAAGTCCTTTTGAACATTTTATTTAGTCTCATAACTCTTTCATTGTAGGTAGGTTGAAAAAGGCTCATCCTTCAAGGCCCCCTTCAGATGTCACCTCTTCTATGAAGCTTTCTTTGATTCTTCCATATCCACCAATTTTTCTTATTTTTATATATTACCATTCTTCATAAACTAAGGTAACATTTTCAGTGACTAATCTATGTAATTCAGTTAACGTATCAGATTTGTCAATGATATGAAGAAATATTAGTACTAGAGGTCTGGTACTAATTTTTTGCTTTTACTAAAACATTTCTTTAAGATCCCAGGCTGTACGAGGCAGCTGGGTGACACAGTAGGTAAAGCACTGGCTCTGGATTCATGAGGATCTGAGTTCAAATGTGGTCTCAGACACTTGACACTTACTAGCTGAGTGACCCTGGGCAAGTCACTTAATACTCATTGCCCTACCAAAAAAAAAATATCCCAGGCTGTGAGTTTTGTCTAAATTGCTTGATGGTATAAGTCATTTGAAACATGCAGGTCATCAGTGTTTTATTTTAATGAAAGTAATAGTTCAAATCTTTTTTTTTCCTTTTAAAGTCTGGTCTCCTTATCTTACCCAGCCTGGAAGTATGGGGGCCACTCATGGGCCCAATCCCATAGCTGATCAGCACAAGAGCATTGACCTGTTTGTTTTCAATCTGGCCTGGAATAACCCTCCTTAGCTACACTGGTGGCACATCATGATGTACTTTGTAAGATGGCAAATCACTAATAGTTTTTTCTGAGGAAATGTACTATACTTCAAAGAAGACTGCACATGGAATTAGAGGAGACATGGATTCAAATTCCACCCAGGAAACATTGTGTAACTGAGACAAATCACAGCCTCTCTGTGTATAATTTCTTACCTGTAAAAATGAGGATATTAGTGTTTGTACCTCACAGGATTGTAGGTAAAGATTAAATAGGATGATGCATGTAAAATACAATATAAATGTCAGTTCTTGTTATGTTCTTTTCCTGGTGGAGTGGGTATAATAAAAATCCATTAATAATGCTTTTGGTTAGAGAGCTGGCCTCTGAGTCAAGAATATGTGAATTAAAGTCCTACCTTTGACATACATTGGCTGTGTATACTGGTCCAAGAACAATCTTTCATTGCTCTAGGCATGTTTCTAAGATACTAGGTTCCATTCACAGAGGCCTGGTTAAAAAAAGTATCAAAATATCCAAAAAATGTATAAAAAGTATTAAAGCCCTGCCTTAAAAAAAGTATCCACTTGGGGTCATTTGTAGAGGGAACACAACGATCCCTAATTAATTTCTATCATAGATTATATTTCTATAAATTTGCTATTATTTAGAAACATCACAGTTAGGCCTTCGGATCATAGGTTTTTCATTTAATAAGAATATAAAATAGTAAAAATGTCAAGCTTTTATAGCGGTCAATATTCTATTCTCAGCTTATTGACTATAATAACAGCACATATATATGTATATGTATATATGTGTTTTTTACACATATGTGCAGCACATTAAGATTTACAGATCACCTTACCTACGTTATCTCATTTGATCCTCACAACAACCCTGTGTGTAGGTGCTATGATTTCCGTTTTAAAGATAAGGAAACTAAGCTCAAGAGTGTATAAGTGACTTGCTCAGGATTCAACAGCTAATGAAAAAACCCAAGTCCACCACTCTGTCCACTGCACCATTTGGCTTCCATTATTGAACTTTTATCTCATACCCTTCTGTTCTCCACAGTACTTCTTTGAGGAAAGCAGCAGGGCATACTGAATTGAGGAAAGAGAGGCCTTGGAGTCTCTCACAGATGTGGATTCAAGTCTTACTTCTGGCAAGTGTTCCTTGTGTGACATGGAGAAGTTACTTAACCTCTGTGTGCCTCAGGGACTTTTCCATGTCCATATGTTAAAGAGGAGTTGCTAATCTAAATCAATGAAGGGAATATACTCTTACCCTAGTTATATCACCTCTTATTTCTACCCCCTTCTAAGTCACCTTATTGTTGCTGTTGTTCAGTTGTTTCGGTTGTGTCTGACTCTTTGTGACTCCATTTGGAGTTTTCTTGGCAGAGATACTTGAGTGATTTGCCATTTCCATCTCCAGATCATTTTACAGATGAGGAAACTGAGACAAATGGGGCTAAGTGGCTTGCCCAGGGTCACACAACTAGTAAGTGCCTGAGCTGGCATTTGAACTCAGATCTTCCTAACTCTAGGCCTGGTGCTTTACCCACCATGCTGCCTAGATACCCAATTCACCTTATTCCCTGCTGCCAAACTGCCCTGATACATAGCTCTGTTCTCATCTCTTTCGCTAAAAATTCTATTGGTTTTCTATTAGAATAAAGTTCATACTCATTAGTTGGCATTCTATGCATTCTGTCTCCAGCCTTCCTCTCCAGCTTTATTTCATGCTACTCCCTCTCACATTCCCCATGCAACAGCTAAAATGGATTATATTCCATTTCTTAAATATACCTTTCTTTCCTCCTCTATGCCTTTGCTTTATGATGTTTCATATAACTAGAATACTGTCCCCTCACTTTTTATCCAGTTGAAATACCACCTGTATCTCAAGGCCTTGTTCAAATGTCACTTAGATAAAGTCTTCAGTTCCCTTCATCTAGACATGATCCTGCCTTCCTTTGAAACCTGATAGCACTTTGAACATCTCATAAAGTTTCATACTTCTCTTGGCGTTCCTGTTTACTTGTGTATGTCTTATTTTGTATTCATTTGTAAGTTACTTAAGTTCTGGGACTTTGCCTTGCTCATCCTTCTATGCCCCTGAATACCTGCCATAATATCTCACACGTAGACACTGAAAAATGTTTGTTACATTACTATACTTAAAAATTATATTTAGAATTTAGTATTCGGGTTATCACTTCGCACAGAAAACTTATTACACCTATTCAATTTAACGAGCATTTTTAAAGTACCTACTATAGTCTATACATTGGGGGAATAAAGACAACAAGGACCTTATGTTCTACTAGGGGAATAAAACATGAACACAGACAAGTAAGAACAAAGCAATTTAATAATTTTAGGACTGAGAGATCCCTAATGATTGGGGATCATGAAAGGCTTTGTATATGATATGACCCTTGAAGGACACTAGAGAGTCTAAGAGGCAGAGATGAAAAGTGAGTACATCATAGATATGGGGGACAATCTGTGCAAAGACACGTAAGAACAGAATGTCAAGGCTAGTACATAGCTAGTAAGCTAGTTTGACTCATACATAAAATACATAAAGGGGAAAAATGTGAAATAAGTCTGAAAAGGTAGTTGGAAACCATATTATAGAGATCTGTAAATGACTAGAGTAATGACTGGGATCACTGTAGTGGTCTCAGTAGAAACAAGGAAGTTTGGAGGAAAGTAAGTTTAGTGGGGACAATTTTGAGCTTCTTTTGAAGGGGTTAAAGTTAAGATGCAGTATCAAAGTGAAAATGTCTGACTCATGGTTGTATATACAGAAATGGAACTCAAGAGAGATTAACACTTGATATATCACACATATATTTACACAATGATGAAAATAAAACATTTATTTCAAAAGAAGAAAAGTGTACAAGACTTTAAAAAAGATATACCAGAATACTATTGAAATTGAACAAATTAAAGTTATTTCAAAATCTAAACCTCCATCTGCAAGAATTATTGTCTAGCTTAAACTCAGGAATTTGTCCTTTAAAATTTTAAGGTCGTGTGTGTATGTGTGTGTGTGTGTATGTGTGTGTGTGTGTGTGTGTGTGTGTGTGTGTGTGTATAAAATCTGGTAAGGATCTGTATGGAGAAAATGACTGAACCCATGATAATATTACCAAAACATGAAGAGTGTTGAGTGAATAGCAGGGAAGCTAGGTGTTTCAGTGGATAAGAACACTAGACTTGGAATCAGGAAGATTCATCTTCATGCATTCAAATATGGCCTCAGATACTTAATAGCCATATGACCCTGAACAAGTCATTTAAACCTGTTTTCCTCAATTCCTTATCTGTAAAATGAGTTGGAGAGGGAAATGGCAAACCACTCTAGTATCTTTGCCAAAAATATCCCAAACAGTGTCACAAAGAGTCAGACATGACTGAAATGACTAAACAACAACAAGAGAGAATAGAACACGTACATATGTTGAAGGGCTAGCCGCTGTTAATGTATGGGAGATGGATTATGGTCCAGCAAAAGGGACTGAAGAGCAGTTTGACAGATAGTAAAACCAGTGTCCAGGAAACAGAAAAAACAAGAATATCCTGGAGGAGAGAGTTGTTGACAGTGTTAGGAACTTCAGAGTTAGCATATAGTATTAGGACTGAGAAAAAATATTGGATTGGAGTGAAAGAAGTTGCAGGGATGGAATGAACTTCTGGTGTGAGGTGGCTTCTTTAGCATGGTAGAGCAAGTATTAATAGAGAGTTGGGAGTAGAAACTCGAGATCAATAGTCACCGTGGCAACTAGTAGTTTGAGTAGAGTTGTGGGGTCAGAACTCAGATCAAAGGGGTTTAAGAAGTGAGATGACAGTGTCAAGTGGAAGGTTTTAGGATTGGAAATGCATGGGAATGTTTATAGACAGCTTAGAATGACTCAAATTAACTGAACAATACATTTCGGTACCCAAATTGGGCTTGGTTCTGAAAATAAGGCCTCTGTCAAAACTGATTATTCATTTATTTAATACTCTCAGTATCCAATCTATTAGAGGCATGTAGGTGGTGAAGAAGATAGAAAGCTGGCCTGGAATCAAGAAGACCCGAGTTCAATTATGACTCTTACTACCTGTGTGACCCTGGGCAAGTCACTTAACCCTGTTTGTCTCAGTTTCTTCAACCTACTTCACAGGGATGTTGTGAAGATCAAATGAGAAAATGATTGTAAAAGCAGTATATTTTAGTTTGGGGGCTGTTATTCTGGAACAAATCCAAAGTTTATTTTTACAAATTAAAATGTATCACCACCAAAGATACACATATATTTACACAAGGATTAAAATAAAAGGCAATGAAACATTTATTTCAAAAGAAGAAATACACACAAGGCTTTAAAAAAAGCTATACCAAAATACTATTGAAATTAAACAAATTAAAGTTATTCCAAAATCTAAACCTCCATCTGTAAGCAATATTGTTTAGCTTAAACTCAGGAATTTGTCCTTTAAAATTATAAGGTATTTTCTTTATCTTTCTCCCTATCACCAACACCAACCCCCAAGAAAAAAGTAAGGATGCCTTGTACCAAGAGTTAGGATTGACACATAAAATTGTGTAGTATGTAGTGTGTTGAATTATACTCTTCCTATCTATCTCAGTTTAGATCTCAACCTTCATGGTATTGTAGTTGGGTTCCCTTATCCCCTCATACCTTAATTAATTATAGGAATGTTTCATGCCCCTAAACAATCCTTTGTGGGAGTACCTAATTAGATGTTAATGAAGATGAATGACAGAGATCAAATGCATTTTTTAAAAAACAGGATGCAAACCACTACTTTCACATACTCATCCATATATTTTATGTACTAGTCTACATACACACATATATTCCTTTCAAATATCCCCTTAAATATTGCAGTGCCACCTAAATCACATTTCGTTGACTTTGTTCATTCTACTCTGTGATGATTTGCCCATTGTTGGGGTCTGAAATATTATATGCTACTTTTTGACACATGATTTGAAGAGCTCACAAGATTGTGAAACTAAAGCCTAAGAAGTTATACTAATGGAGGGTTTAGGAAGCAAATATGTTTTAGACCAAGTACTTTCTACTACCTTGGCATGCAAACTACAACTGCCTATGCTAACATTTTCTTTGTTCAAAATATATAATTTAAAATGTATAAAGTTCATTCTCAAATTAACCAACATCAAATAAAGTGGTAATTTCCATATGCCTAGTAGAGTAGCAACAGAAGATTGTACATGAACTTTGGGTTTCTGTATACCCCTTTTTCTTCTCTGTGTGTGTGTGTGTGTGTGTTTGTGTGTGTGTGTATTTAAGTTCAACCTAGAGGGGGAAGCTAGGTGGTGCAGTGGATAAATCACTGGCCCTGGATTCAGGAAGACCTGAGTTCAAATCTGACCTCAGACCTTGACACTTACTGGCTGTGTGATGCTGGGCAAGTCACTTAATCCTCATTGCCCCGAAAAAAAATTTAAAAATAATAAAAAAGGATTACTGATATCTCAGAATTTAGAAAAACAAAAGAAGTTCAACCTAGAGCTTTCAAAGGTGTCTTTCTTGTCTTTGCATTCATTATTTTTATTTTCTCTGTTTTTTAAAAAATTGCTTCAATGATTCTTTTTTGTTACCCAACCAAATCCTTTCTCACTATCTTACCCCTTACTTCCATTAGAAAACAGCAAAAAGAAAAACAAAGTGCTTTGAACAAATATTCATAGTAAAACAAAATAAATTTCTACATTAGCTGTGCCAAAAATGTTTGTCTTACTCTTCTGCATCTTGAGTCATTATTTCCTTATCAAGATATGAATAATATGCTTCATTGTCAGTCTTTGGAAATTATAGCTACCTATTGCATTGATAATAGTTCTCAAGTCTTTAAAATTGTTTTCTCTTTTATAATGGTTTTGTCATTGTATAAATAATTGTTGAGGATACACTCATTTTACTCTTCGTTAGTTCATACAATCTTCTCAGATTCCTCTGAAACTATTCCATTACATTAATGATTTCATTATACTATCTTAACATAATTTGTTGCTAGGTGGTTCCTAGGATAGAATGCCTGGTCTGGAGTCAGGAAGACTCAGCCTCCTGAGTTCAAATGCCACCTCAGACATTTACTAGCTGTGTCACCCTGGGCAAAGTCATTTAACCCTTTTTGCTTCATTTTCCAACTCTATAAAATGAGCTAAAGAAGGAAATGGAAAATCACACCAGTAACTTTGACAAGAAAACCCCAAAGGAGTTGTTCTAGGTCTTAAACTGTATTATAAAGCAGTAATCATCAAAAGAATCTCGTAGGGGCTAAGAATTAAAGTGGTAGATAAGTGGAATAGATACACAATATATAGATATAGATAGGTACACAATATATAGTAGTAAGTGACTATAGTAATCTAGTGTTTCATAAACCCAAAGATCCAAGATTTTGATACAGGAATTCACTCTTTGACAAAAATTGTTGGGAAAACTGGAAAATAGTGTGGCAAAAACTAGGCAGAGACCAATATCTTACACCATATACCAAAATAAGTTCTAAATGAGTACATGATTTAGCTATAAAGGGTGATACCGTAAACAAATTAGGAGAGCAAGGAATAGTTTTCCTGTTAGATCTATGGAGAAGGGAAGAACTTATGACTAAATGAGAGAGAAAGAACATCACAAGAAGTAAAATTGATATTTTGATTATATTAAATTTAAAAGGTTTTCCATATGTGCACACACACACACAGAGAAATACAATATAACCAAGATTAGAAGGAAAGCGTAAAGCTGGGAATTTTTTTTTTTGTATTTTTCTGATAAAGGCCCCATTTCTCAAATATTTAGAGAAGTGACTCAAATTTATAAGAATAGAAGAAACTCCCCCAACTGATAAATGGTTAAGGGATATGAACAGATAGTTTTCAGGAAATAAATCAAAGCTATCTATAGTCACATAAAACAAGATGTTCAAAATTACTAGTGATTAGAGAAATCTAAATTATTGGCGACTATCATATTAGCTACTATGAAAGAAAATGAAAATGATAAATGGTGCAGGAGATGTGGGAAAACTGGGTCACTCATTCACTGGTGGTGGAATCATGAACTAATCCAATTTGAAACTATGCCCGAAATGCTATAAAACTGTGCATATCCTTTGATCCGTCAATGCCACTACTAGGTCCATATACCAGAGATTATTAATAAAGGCAAAAGGACCTATTTATATAAAAATATTTATAGCAGCTTGTTTTGTGGTAAGAAAAAAATAGGAAATTGAAGGGATGTCCATCAACTGGGGAATGGCTGAACAAGTTGTGGTATATTATTGTAATGGAATACTATTGTGCTTTAAGAAATGATGAGCAGGATGATTTCAGAAAAAAACAAAACACCACCACCTGGAAAGGCTTACATGAACTGATGCAAAGTGAAGTGATCAGGACCAGGAAAACATTGTAAACAGTAATAGCAATATTGTACAATGATCAACTGTGAATGACTTAGCTATTTTCAGCAATACAATGATCTAAGATAATTCCAAATAAGTCATGACGAAAAATGTTATCCACCTCCAGAGAAAGAACTGCAGGAATCTGAATGCAGATCAAAGCATACTATTTTTCACTTTATTTTTATGGGAATTTTTTGGCCTGTGTTTTCTTTCATGACTAATATGGAAATATCTTTTGAATGATTACACATGCATTACACATCAAATTGTTTATTGTTTGAGAGAAGGGGAGGAGAGGGAGAGAGGGAGAGATTTGGAGTTCAAAATTTAAAAAAATTAATGTTAAAATTGTTTTTACATGTAATTGAAAAAATAAAATATTATTAAAAAAGGGAAAACCACAAATGGGGACACAAAGAGTCAGACATGACTGAAAGATGAATGAACACAACAAATTTAACATTTTCCCAGTAAATGGGTATCTCCTTAGTTTCTAGTACTTTGCTATTACAAAAAGAGCTGTTATGTTTTTGTATGTATATATAAGTCCTTTCTTTCTTTCTTTCTTTTATCTATGTGAAATATAGGCCTAGTAGTGGTGAAGATGAATAGAAAAGGTATGCATAGTATAGTGACTTTTGAGGCCTAATTCCAAATTGTTTTCCAGAGGGCAGGCAGCTAAGTATCAGAGTGTTGCTAGGCTTGGAATAAGGAAGACTTGAAATAAAATTCAGCCTCAAACCTTTACTAGCTTTGTGGCTCTGGGCAAGTCACTTAACCTTTATTCACCTTCATTTCTTCAATTGTAGAATGGGGACAATAATAGCACCTATCTCACAGGATTGTTGTGAGATTCAAATGAGATAAAATTTGTAACGTTCTCAGCACATAGTAGATGCTTCTTTTATTCCCTTTTTCTTCCCCCTTCCCCAAAGTGTCTGCATCAATCCACAGCTCTACCAACAGTGCATTAATATGCCTGTTTTTCTACAGCCACTCCAGCAATTGGCATTTGTATTTTTTGTCATATTTGTCAATTTGATAGGTGTGAGATAGAACCTCAGAGTTATTTATTTTTATGTAATTATTAGTGATTTTTTCCTGTTTGTTCATAGCTTGCATTTCTTCCTTTGTGCTCATATCTTTTGAACATATACCCTTTAGGAAATGACTCTTGTTCTTAAAATTTGTATCTTATTTATCTTGCATAGCAGAGACTTGCAGCAGAATTTTTTCCTAATTACCTCTGTCTCCTTTTTTAACTGTACTGATTTTGTTTGTGCAAAAACCTTTAAATTGTATATAATTAAAATTGTCCATTTTTGTTTCTGAGATGCTCTTTCCCTTGATCCTGAATTCTTTTCTTATCCATAGACCCCAAAAGCACTTTCTTGCTTGCCCCTCTAATTTGCATATGTTATATTTTATTAACATTCTTTTAATATAATTTTTACAACTAATATTTTGATTAGTCCCTTAAGTTGTTACTTCTCTTTATTGATAAAAAAAAAGTTCCTATGGCAATATGCTACATAGCATGGGATGTCATCTCTGATATGGAAGGTTAGAGTTGGAATAAAGGCATTTCATTTATTTTCATTTGGGGTTGTTTTTCTCCTCAATTTTTAAAAGACATCTTTGGTCTCAACATGGTATAGAGGAGAGAGAGCTATCGTTGGAGTCCAGAAGACCTATGTTCAAGGGCTGGTATTGGTGCATACTAGCAAGCCATTTGCTGTCTCAGTGCCTCTCTAAGATTATACATTTTTCATTAGAAATAGAGGTAGGTACTAGATCTGTGATTTCCTTGTCACAGGGAACTCCCTGATTAGCCAATTCCCTTTATAAGTGCAGATCAACACCTCTACAGCATTGCAGTTTGAGAAGTGCCTAGAGCTCTGAGAGATTCACTGCCAGGGATCACACAGCCAATTTGTGACTCAGGCAAGAGTATAGTTTATAAATTATTGACAAGTGGTTTATCTGCATTTGTAGAAGTATTCACATTGAGTGATCCCTACACTAGTGAAATCACAGGTCCAGACAAAAGCCTCAACAAAAATTCTTCCAGAACTTAAGTGCAGAAACAAAACTAAGGATGCCCCTCCTCTTTATATAATAGTAGGATGTATTTTTCAGCTATTCCTTTTCCATATTGTCCAAAAAAAGGTGCCTGATTTTAGCTGTTGAGGTCCTGCTTGCCTTAAGCTCTATGTCCCTTCAATCACCAAAAACTGTAGTATTCTTCTTAAGTAAAATCCCCAGTACTCTCAATTACAGACTCAGTCTTTATAAGCATATCCTCTTAAATGTTCAACTGTGAAAGATATGATGAGTACAACAAGATTTGATGATAGCAGAAGGGACAGCAGAAAACTGGTCCCTGTGAAAATACAACTTAGAAGTCTATATATGATTTTGAAAAATAAAAAAAGAAGCAGATCATTTTAGTTACCGCATTCAAGGTATAAAATAATTAACCTTGAACTGTAACAAAATGCTCAGTATAAAGTTTTTATAAGGTTTAGATGACCTCCTTGTCAAGAATTCATTGAAGCCCTTGACGACTCTCCCTTGTAGTTAGCCTTTTATCCATTTCAGCTTTCTTGATTAGGTTATCTTGAATCATTAGGGGGTTTATTTATTTTAATAGACACTTATTGGATTCATGAAAAGAGAATTCAGTGACTAAGAAACAAGAGCTGAATATTATCTGGCTCATTTCACACTTCAGAAGAGTCGCAACCATCTGAAGAGAAATCCTTTCACAGTTACAAAAGTTTGTTTTGGGACTTTGTGTGCTTCCATTTAGAAAGCGATCTGTCTGTGGTTAATAATGTGTTTTTTTTCTTTTGAGGCACCCATAAAACATTTCTTTTTGGTTACATATGCTGACATTTTCTGCATTGAAGATGTGGGTGAGGAAATGGCCTTTTATATCGATGTTGTGAGGAGTCTTGAATCATTCTCCCTCAGAACTGTTCATTTGCCTACTCATTCATTCACTGCAGTTCCTAGAGAATATCCCGTTAAGGAAAAATTACATTTGCCATTTTTATACTTGTATTCAACAAGCGATTCAACAGACAATTATAATGTGCCTACTATGTGTAGAACAAGTGGGCGCTGGGCAAGAGACAGAGATGAATGAGATGTAGACCGTGCTCATTTAATCCTATATTTGCCTTATTTGAAGTAAAGACATGCTGTGTATCTTTGATGCCTCATGTGTTATTGATACATGGATTTTTACCTTTGTGTACTGCTGACATTTTGGATGGCAATAATAATAGTTTATATTTATATGGGGAGACAGTGTAGTGTCAGGGAGAGAACTTGGAGAACTTGGAGTCAGGAAGACCTCAATTTGTGTTCTGATTCTGACACATAATAGTGGCTCGACCATGAGCAAGTCATCTAACCATAGGCAACTTTGTAAGACCATGAATTACAGAGTTGATGCTGACTTCACATTGATGAAAAGAGTTTCCCATTTCACACACACACACACACACACACACACACACACACACACACACACACACACGCATTCACCATAAGTTACAAAATGCTTTCATTTTAAGGACCAATGTGGTAATAGGAAACATACACACTTAAGTACTAACATCACCAAAAGGGATCAAAGCGGATAATAATAAAATAATAAAATGAAATGTACTAAAGGGCACTTGACTAGAAAGTGTCCCAGAGCTTGAACTTCCTCTTCTATCATTCTTTCCACTGCCCTGTGCTCAGAGATTTTAGTTTGACCTTGGGATCAGTCTGATACATTGATTTCTGCTCCCTACATATACTAAAGAAGCCAAATGATCCATAGGAGGTGGGCTAGGTTAGAGGCATGCATATGTGTGCATGCATGTATGTATATATGCATGTATGTATATTTATGTGTATGTATATGTGTATATATAATTAAGTGTTTTTATATAGGCAGCTAGATGGTTTAATGGATAGAGAGTACTAGCCCACAAGTCAGGAAAATCCAGGTTTTCAGACACTCAGCAACTACTGTGTGAGCCTGAACAAATCACTTACTCTCTCTTGGCCTCAGTTTCCCCATCTATAAAATGGGGATAATAACAGCACCTACCTCCCAGGGTAGTTGTAAGAATAAAACAAAAATAATATTTTAAAATCATTTAGCAAACCTTAAAATGCTATATAAATGCCTGCTACTGTATATTTATAAAATTTATTATATGGTATATATTATATATATTGAATTTACATTTTACAACAGTACAGAGTTATTTTCCTGAATTTTTTTCCTTTGATCAATATTTTTTTCTTCCTTAGGCTTATAGGTTCTCTGCTCTAACTCATCTAATTTGATATGTGTATGTGTGGGTGTATGTGTCCCTATTAGAAGAAAGGAAGAACTATTAACATTTTTCCAGACCCACTGGGTCATAGAATTAAAAAGAGACCATAGAGATCTGGACTAATTCCTTCATTTTATAGGTTTTACCTAGATAGGTAAAATTTATCCAATTCATCCAATTAATTGACTTATCCAAGGTCACACTAGGGTTAAATAACAGAATTGGGGGTTGAACCCTGTTCATCTGACTCCAGATTCAGTGATCTTTATTCTATACTATAAGATCCTCCTCAGTTTCTTCTGGAAGCTGTTTAGGCATCCACTTTTCCCAATAATGTCCATCTGACTGCCTGTTATAAACCAGTGATGCTAGAGTATTTTAACATTTCAGTTATGCTCCTAAGGACTCTGCTGGTGGCCATTCTTGATTTTCCATGCATATGTGCCATATCATATCCACTTTCATAGAGATTATGCTCTAGTAAGCATATTCTCTTTTACCAGTTTCTTTTCTTTTTTAAAATTCTGAAGTAGATCTTCCTCTTGAAGGAAAGATAATATCACTATTTCCCCAGTGAAGATTCTTAGGCATTGAGAGACTCTCAAAAAATCAGAAAACTTGCTCTTAGAACCTTTATGTACATTTAAAAAATCTATTCTACTCTATTTTATTTCTTGCTTTGTCCCACAGGCCTAGTCAAATCTCATATTTCCTTATTATTAACCAACCTCACCTTCCTGAATTTAATACTGTTTTTAAAACCTTCTCACATTAGGTCAATTATCTTCATATGATTCTTATTTTCTTCTACCTAATAATTACCCTTTCTCATTTTTAATCTAAAGAAGGGTTTTAAAAACATTATCAAGTAAGCAATAGCAAAAAATAAAGGAAAAGAAAAAATGATAAAATAAATTTTAAAAAGACCTTTAAAAAGTAGAATAAGTTTGGTATCTGTAGTATGTGTGCCTGAAATTGTGAGCTCTTGGATAATGAAGATTTCTTTACTGTACTCAGTATGTTGTGGGTCTTCAATAAATCTTCAGTAACAGGATATTTCAACATGCATTCCACAAAAATGTATGTTCTCCTTCATTACCTCTACCCTATAAAATCACTCTCTTTAAGACAGAGATCAAGCATCATCTTTTTCATGAAGCCTTCCTTGATCTTCCTCCCAAATGACCTTGTTTTCTAGCATATATTTGTGTGCATACATTTACATACACATACACATATAACATGTAGGTAATATAAATGCATCACATATATAATAATATAGAATATATTCTATACGTAGGTATACACATATTTATACACACATCTATAGTTAGTATATGCATATACTACATATTATATTACATATATGACATGGCATGTGTATATACAGACATAGACACACAACACAGCTACTATACACCTACATCACATACTATATAGACACATATTTCACATATATGTGCATATATGCAAATAGATGATTTTATACAATATTGTATATATTTTAGCTAAAACAAGGTAATTATATGTAGTATATTTGTATATACACAGGTATATGTATGTATTTGTCTTTATTCACTTTACATATGTTTATATATGCACTTATTATCTGCCCCATTAAAATGGATGCTCCTTCAAGGTAGGGATTGTTTCATTCTTTGCATTCATATTCCCAGCACCTTTCACAGTTCCGAATGACATACTATGTGTTCTATAAATGTTGATTTATTGGCTTCAAAATGAAAAAATACCTGAATTCCAGATCCTGCCTCTAACCCACAGAGCCTGAGTGATGTAAGTAAGCTACAGCCTCTGCTTGCCTCTCAGCCTATAAAGTGTAGAACAGTTCCTGGTCTTCATTAGCAGTTTTCTTGCCACACCAATGCAATCATAGGGTTTGATCTAAAAAACAAGGTAGTAGGCACAGTGCTAAATCCAAGGGATACAGCTATGAAATCAACTTTCCTTGCCCTCAAGGAACTTACATTCTGATTATCATAGAAAATCAAGACCTAAGGCTGAAGGGGGAACAGACTTACTTTGAAGCTGGGTACAAAGCTCTGTCTCTAAATCATCAACTTGATATATAGTGCAGTTCATGTTTGACTTAAAGAAAAAGGGTTACCCATACTCTTTATGGTTACTAGCCTGCCTTATTTTTAGAGTTTGTATTTTTCCTAGAGAAAGTGAACCACTTTTTCAGAGTTTTATGCATCGACAATGTGGTCTAGCAGAAAGACTTTTCTACATCGAAAGAAGCCTAAGAGAAACAAGAAAGGATCACATTTGAGCTCTAGTACCTTGCAGTATTATTATTATTCATCAGAACCTGTTGGGGAACCTTTCAAACCAAATTCTCCTCATGGTCGTGCTTCTGAGTTTATATTTCTAGCTTTTAAAATGCTCTTGAATTGTGAGACAATTGTGAGACCCATCTATGAAACTGCTTTTTTTGCACAAAAGATGAATTTCAGGGTAATTTTTTACTTTATGGCAGGATTACAGTAAGGCATTTTAAATAACAAGCTCTTCTCCTGAATTTAAAAAACAATTTGAGGGGCGGCTAGGTGGCACAGTGGATAAAGCACTGGCCCTGGATTCAGGAGTACCTGAGTTCAAATCCGGCCTCAGACACTTGACACTTACTAGCTGTGTGACCCTGGGCAAGTCACTTAACCCCCATTGCCCCGCAATAAATAAATAAATAAATAAATAAATAAATAAATAAATAACCCCCCCAAAAAAAACAAACAAAAAAACCAATTTGAGTTTTGAACATTAGCTTTTTATGGAATTATTGTGGAATCCATTGATTTTATAAAGTGTAATACACTTGCAAACAAGCTAAACCATTAATGGCACAAATATATACCATGGATTTGAAAGTATGATTGGGTTGTTTTCCTTAGAGTGTAGTAGATATATTTGTTTAAGAAGAAATAGTGAAAGTGGGATATAATAGATATTATTTTCTTAGGAACTGTATATCTGGGTACTGCTAATCCATTTAGATTATAACTAGAAGTGGAGCAGTATCTTTAATTGCTTTTGTGAAATTTCAGATTTTGGAGGTGCAATTAAGGTTTTTTTTTGGGGGGGGTGGGGTAAGACTTGCGCAGGGTCACACAGCTAGTAAGTGTCAAGTGTCTGGGGCCAGATTTGAACTCAGCTCCTTCTGAATCCAGGGCCAGTGCTTTATCCACTGTGCCACCTAGCTGCTTCCAAGTGCAAGTAAGTTTTAATTGTGATCTCTTTGGTAATCCCTATGTGCTCTTGTATAGGAAGGCCAATTATGCTTCTCTTTTGTATGCTCTATTTCCATTAAGGTAATAGGGACTTTAGAGGTAGTGGTTCAGTGTGTTGTAATGGAAAGAACACTAGATTTGGAGTCCAAAGACCTGAATTGGAATCTCCTGTTTAGAATCCATGTTTCATAGAGCTAGAAGGGACTTTGGAGATAATCTAGTGCAACCCACCTATTTCAAAGGGGAAACTGAGGCTCAGAGAGTTTTGGTGACTTGCCCAATAAACCCAATATTGCTCAGTAAATTCCCATGCCTCTAAGATAAAATGTAACCTCAACTGTTTGGCTATTAATCACCCTCACAACTTGCCCTTATCCTACTAGCTTCATTATACATTATTCCCCTTTTTGTACTCCACAGTCTAGATAAACTGGGCATCTTTCTATTCTGGGCATCGTTCTATTCTTCATAATCTCCTTTCTCTTTGCTTTTCCACTGGCCATTCCCTGTGTCTTCAACATTTTCATCTCTGCTTCATAGACTTCCTTACTTTATTTTTTTTGGCAGGGCTATGGGGGTTAAGTGACTTGCCCAGGGTCACACAGCTGGTAAGTGTTAAGTGTCTGAGGTCAGATTTGAACTCAGGTCCTTCTGAATCCAGGGCCAGTGCTTTATCCACTGTGCCACCTAGCTGCTCCCTCCCTTACTTTATCTTAAAGACTCACCTCACTAACTTCTTTATAAATCCTTTCCTGATTTCCTCAACTGCTAATATACTTTCCCTAAAGGACCTTGTATTTATTTTGCATATATTTGTAACCTCCCCCACTTGCCATCAATCATAATAGAATGTAAGCTTCTTGGCAGCAAAGACTATTTAATTTTTTCTTAATATCTATAATGTCTAACACTATTTGCTACATAGTAGGTATCTTATAAATTCTTATTGACTGATTATCTAAATCCACACAAAAGGAATTTGAACTCAGACCTTCTGACTCCATAACCAGAGCTCTTTCCATGTTATCTTTGTACAATCTTGGACAAATCTCTCAATCTTCCTGGATCTCCATTTTCTCCTTATGTAAAATGGCAGGGTTGGAAGGAGAAGGTTTTGGGAAAAACTGGATGTTCTAAGGTCCCATTTATCTCTAAGTTCTATGAATATCCCACGAATCTGATATTTCTCCTGAAAAGGTAGGGTGTTTCTTTGAGTACTAGCCATTTATTGAACACTCATAAATGTGCTTATTTTTTGTCTATAGGAGATATAGTATTAAAAAGTTAACTTGAGCTCATGAAGTATATGCTTTACCTTTGGCCATAACTTAAAACTAACCCAAGCAGAGAAGAGAGCATTGCAAACATTTGTACAGACCAAGCTCATGGTGAAAGCTTATCAAGCTGGCTAAGACTGGACATTGGATGAACTTCTGCGTCAGCATTTCTGACATGAAAAATAATTCTCCTGGAATGCTCCACTAACACACAGGGACCAACAACAACAACAAAAACTACTTGAGATTTTTAACAGAAAAAGGAGATTTGTTTATTAATAATTCATGAGTTCCCATTGAACATGCACGACAGAAACAGTGCTATTCAATAGAGAATACTGTCATCTGTCACTGTTTTATTTGACATTTACACTTTTTTTTTTGCCTGATCCTGTAAAACTTTCTTGGATGGCATGCAAAGATTATATAAATGAAAAAAGGGGAAAAATCTCCAACCCAATCCAGGAGACTTCATTTCTTCTAAGAGAGGTTTATAAACTATTGTAAAGATTTTTTTTTGGTAGAGCAACAGTATTGGCATTTCCCCCAAAATTAGCCACAGTGCCAGCTAATAATAGACACTATGTATAAGACAGATAAGCATCTCAAATGAGTAGGGTGAGGGACAGTATGAATAAGTAACTGGAGGGAGGGACGAGAAACAAGGTGAAGGGATAATTTTATTGAAGATAAACAGAAGAATACATATAGTGAAAAAGGTATATCAGAATGAGAGGGAAACAAATAATGGCTATTGTAAAGAAAACTGACAAAAATAAATTTCTGCTTCAGACACAAAATAAATATTTATAAGTAGCATCAAATGGAGACCCACTAGTATAAAACATGGGAACGTAAATCGGGCATTTAGTAGAATGACAAGTTAGAGTTAGGACCACCTTGCAATCTCTTGCTAATATTAGGCTCATGAAAATCTTTCTGCTCTGTAGGTTAGTTATTATTTATAAAAATCACAGAACCAGCTGATACATTCATAAGCTAATTATTGTAGCAGCTGGGTACACATGGTGCAATATGTCTGAGGCTGTGAAGTATCACAGATTTCTTGGGGCCTGCTGTGGTGGGGGTGTGCTGTTGAAGGCTAGATCCCTTAATCTGATCAGCCAAGCAAATACTTTGTGGGGAAACTAGATTAATAACCCTCTAAATATCACGAATATGTTTCACCTTCAAAACTGGGTTCTCCTAAACATGCCATTAGCTTAGTACCATCCGGGAATTGAGAAAGTTCTCTAGTGTCCTAAGGACAGGGTCTTGTCTGATACTGTCCTGTGCCAGAAATTAATTTGGTTTGCTTATGTCTGCACACATGGTCACACTTGTGTCTAATCTGCTCCCTAATAGCTTCAAGGTCAGGACCCTGCATGTTGCTGGGCAAATTGAGCACTATACTTCTTAAAGACTAATGGCAGAGAGCACACAGTCCATAATGAGGCCTGTAGTGTTGTTCTAAGTGATTGTAATGAGTGCAGATTATAGCAGTGCATATAAATCAAATGCCGCAATGACTGTTGTGTGAGACATTCCAAGTTTCATAAGTGGAGATACCACTCAGCTGTCACCTGTCTCATTTCAAGCTGAGGCTTCCCACAATGCAATTCATGCCTCAATCAGAACAGCAGGTGCTGTCTTCCTTAAGGTCTGGGTCTTTCAGAACTTCATCTTTTAACAGATGTAGGATTTTGTTTTTATTTTCTGTTAAATGATTGGTCTTCGTGCTCTGGCATCCCCTGGGAGATGTTAAACATACCTGTTTGAAACATTTGAAAGAGTTCAGTTGGAGACTTATTCAGATCTGTGAAAAAAATAGAGAAATAGGAGCTTATTTTTTTCCACAGATGGTTTAATTTTTCATTTCAGAAATTCCTTCCTTTGTACAAAGAAACCCCTGAGAAAACACTTTGGGACTAGGAGGCTTTTTTTTTTTTGAAGGGACAAAAGTTGTGGAGTTCTCAATTTTTATTGATATATACATACATGTAAAAAACCTATGCACATGTATAACATGTATATACATGTACATATGAATAGATACATGCATGTCTATAGGAGTATGTACATATGAGTACATAGACACACATGCAATTATCCATGTGTGTTTATCTATACATCTATATCTATATGCACATGCACACTAGTAAGCATATAATGCTTCTCAAAAAGCCAGCCATCACCTGACTTTGGGGTTAAGCAAAATATCTATGAAAATACTTGGGGGTGAAAAATTCCAAGCAGATGATCAGATATCTCCTTTTCATTCTTCCTCACCCTCTTACCACCCTCAGCTCCCAGTTTACTGCAAGAAAAGATCAGGTCTGCGCAAATGTGGCCTCTCACTTGTAAAAACAAGGCAGTGTTGTGTTACAGATTAGTTTATAAATCCCCAGTGGCTTCACAGTTCAGTGCCTACAGCTGCTGCAGATGGGCCTGGGTTTTTGTCTCTTCGCTGTGCTGCAGCCGGCAGTTGAAGGAGAAAATGGAATGATCAGGTTATTAACATGTAGGCCATGAGGAAGAGGCTGCACAATGAGAACAGCTGGTGTTGCTGTCTTGGCTGATGCAGCGGAGATAATCAAATCTTGCCTTTTTTTTTGGTAAAGGCAGAAGACACAGTGGAGAGTTAGACAAACAACGGCTTATGATATTATATGGGGTTTTTATAATGCATGTCATGAGCTTTCATTGGCTTGTGAGTTATGGGATGGATTTTTTCTTTCATTCCTTTTTTTTCTTAAAAAAGTTAATACAACTTCATGAGTACTAAGGTAATTGTTTTTAGGCTTTATTATTTTGGAAAAAGCAAGAACAACAAGGACACTTCTTGATTTAAAAAAAATTAGAGCTATAGCTTGGAAATGATGGGCTAGAAAGCTACTAGGTAAAATATTTTGACATGAGTCAGTAAGCGATGTTGACAGCATCCTCTCTATTATTTTCATATAATCCATCATTATTTGCATTACACTCTCTTCCTTCCTCATGCAGTTGCAATAGACAGAGAACATCCCAACCAAAGCAGGGAAGGAAATCTTCTTGGCCTTCCTCATGTAGGCATGACCCTTAGAGAAAAGTTACCACTTGTGGAGCTCTTAGCTCTGAGGTCACTGAGAGCTGGACCATGGTAATCCAGAAAAAAAGACAATTACTGAAAAAATTGCTTTTTGGTCCATTTTTGAGTGCCATGTTTCATTTTATGATGTTCTTGGTCATTATAAGAACATTCCATTCCTCCAACTATTCTTTATATTTGGTTGTATGTGTTCTTCAGAACTTGCACTTTTGAAATATAGATTTGATTTTCTCCTGCTTTCTTGTGTTTGAAAGGTCAACTGGATAATTTTGGTGTATTTTTGAACTGTAGTTCACCAAAGGTACCTTTTGAGGGTCTGTTTTTTATTTTGGAGGGTCAATGTGGTCTTTTAAAATTTTTCTCAGTTACTTTTAATGAAACAGAGGATTCTAAAGTTCTGTAGGAAGTATAGGAAAATAATTAAGACACTGACCCATGCTGTATAGTAAGCAATTTTATTTTTCGTTTTCAGAGAGCTTAAGGGCATAACATGAATTATCTATACAGGTAGAGGGGGAAAACTTGGAAATGCTTTAGTAGAGCCTGCCTTTCTTTTGAGATGGAGAACATATATGCTCCATCTGGCTTTTGGAATTTAAGTCCTATGATTTTCTCTCTCTAGGGCTGGCTGTGTGAGCTTCTCCGCTGGAAGGAAAACCCAAGTCCAGAAAACCGCACCCTCTGGGAAAACCTGTGCACCATCCGCCGCTTCCTGAACCTTCCCCAGCACGAGAGAGACGTGATCTATGAGGAGGAGTCCAGGCATCATCACAGTGAGCGCATGCAGCATGTTGTCCAGCTCACTCCTGAGCCTGTGCAGGTGAGAGTGGTCACTTTCTTAGTGAACCAGACTTTATGTTTGTAGCAGCTATAAAGCAGAACTCAGCTCCAGCTTCCTTCTGACTTGCAGGCTGTCTGGCAGAATGTGTGTAGGTACACTAATGCACATTTCAAAGGCAGATATCCTGAGTTCTGAGGATGGCCACCTGTTTGTACATCTGCACAGAATTAGTGATGTGAAGATTTAGGGCTTAAAAGGACCTCAGATATCAACTAATCTACCCTCTTCTCCAGATAAACTAACTGATATTCATTCACCTACCTGGTGAATTACATAGTCAGGATTCAAACCCAGATCCCTTGACCCTGAATGTTGCCATCTTTTCATTACACCACTGCCAAACTAGAGTTATTTTTATCTATGACATCCAGATGCCAAACATCATATCTATGCATAATAGATAAGGGTTTTAATCCTAACAGTGGACTTTCATTAATTTAGAAATGTCCTCAAGGAATGTTTTAGCTAAGACTGTGGAAAGAAGCAGTTACTAGGGGAGCCTTAACCTAACTTATTAATGTTCTGCTTAAGTCATCTGATATCTAGGTTTTTGACCTTCCATCAAGATCATGATCAAATAAGCTTTTCTATTTTCCAAATTAAGAAATAGCAATTTTTTAGTAGTTTGTATGTTTTTTTGTCCTTTTATTTTACCTTCTTTGAGGGAAAAGTAATTTATTTCTGAAATAAGTTGATTTATTCCAGGTAGCACAAATTAGTTATTCTTAGAACAATATTTCTAGATGAAAGAAGACCTACATGACAGATCACAAACCCCCATCTGCCACTAAAGAAGAAATTCTAGCGACATCTTCCTCTGGCCCATTTTAACTCTCAACTATTTGACCATGCTAACAACAACATGCTATATCCTTGCTAATAGTTATTCTATAAAATTCTATAAAATTTATATATAAATTATATAAAATTTATTTATAAATTATATATAAAATTCTATAAAATACATGTTCACTGGCATCTAGAATAAGGTACCTTTCAGTTATTCCCTACTCATTTGTTGTTTATTCTTCATTCTCAAAGAGGACCATGACATGAGGGTGATGTCATGACTTGTAGTGAATCGGATTTAAGTGACGGAGGGCTGTGTAAAGTCACCAATCTCACTCTCTCCTCCAGAGCTATCTGGGTCCAGTGGCAATATATACATACACACACACACATATGTACATACATACATATAATGACGACTAGAGATGGCCCCAGATGTTTGAGGCAATTGGGGTTGCGACTTTCCCAACAGATTACAGTGATCAGGTCAAACCATGTGCCCCCCCCAGCTTTGGTGGCTCCCTATTTCCTCTAGGATTCACAAGCACTCCTCACCCCAGCACTTAAAGCACAGTAGGAGCATTTAGGTGGCACAGAGGATAAAACACTGGCCCTGGAGTCAGGCAGACCTGGGTTCATATAGCATGTTATAAATTTGCTGAAGATTCCTAAACCACTTCATTGTTCTTAGTTTCTCATTATTGTGATCTTTCAAAACTTGTGGGATTTTTAAAAGTTGATTTGTTTGTATGAAACAAATATTATCAATAGGTGACCAGTGGATCTGTGGGTTTGACTATATTTTCGATGGTTTGCCAGGCCTCATATAGTCCTTTGAAAATAGGACTAAAATATTTTATATGCCTAAGATAATCACCAGGAATTGATTTGTGTTGGGTAATTTTAAAATTTTGTTTTATTTTCAACTGGTGTATACCTGTGACTGAGTTATTTAAATTCTTTGAGTCTCAGTTTTCTCATATGCAAAATGAAGATAATAACATTTGGGCTCTCTTGATCCTGAGGTTATGATCAAATACTGTGTAAAATGTAAAGAGCAATGTAACACTAAGTAGTGATTAATTGATAAGATATTCTGTTAAGCACTTAGATCTTGTCCCCAAAGTGATTGCAGATAAGGTTTTATATTTTTATTTTTATCTGATGACCTTGATAATTTACCCTGTTCAAAAGGAAAAAATAAACTTTTTCACATAACCTTTTTTTTTTTACAGTGTCTCTGAGTGACACTGCTGCATTTATATTTGTCAGCAAGTTACAAAGCTGTGGATTAATTATTTATTGCAATCATAATATGAAAAATGAAGAAAAATAAGTGCAACCAGCTGGCAAGTAAATATAGCAGAACTCTTGAGACTGGCAGATGCAGTTGGCCCAGCACATGTGATCTTGGGAGGACAATTCTCTACAAGACCTTTGCCATGCACCTCTACTCTCTGGCTCTGAAATGCAGGCCAAGAGTCTCCTTCCCTCCCTCCTTCCATGACACTTCTTTGGGATGATGAGATGATCCTTGGGTGTTCCTCCAAGGCTTAAAATCACTCTATAGAGTGACATAAAGCTTTTATGTCGCATGTACTCACCCACCGATTGTTGGAAATAAACCTCTTTATATATGTGATATCAAATTCAGTATATCCCTCTGGTACATTGCTTCTAGCTCTCGAAAATGTTGGGAGTCACATTTTATTTCCTATGTTGTGGACAGAATACATAAAAATACTTTGTAAAATAAATATGAGCTATACCCTAGGAGTTTATGGTTCATTTTAGGCAATATAAAATAGGTGACAAGACATAGTCAAACATTAAGTGAAAAGAATGATTTTTTTTTTCATCCCAACAGGTCTAGGACCTAATTATTACTTGTGGTTTTAAGTGTTGTGGTGTTATAGTTCTATAATTGTGTTTTCAGTTGTTATTACAACCTGAGGCCTCAGAAATGAATGAATATCCTTGACATGTGACCAAAAAAATAATTGGGTCAAAGTATTCGTTATTAGCAGCTCCACCTCTAGTTGTGAAAACTAGAGCAGAAACATTAAACTTTGCCTGAAGTCAGGACTGGAGACTGAAAAACCAAAGGAGGTGTTGGCTGCTAGTCCTTGCTTTGACCACATTTCTCTCTTAATGTGGTAGAAAGCAAAGGGTATTGTTCACAGTATGAATGGGTCACTGAACAGGCTTGATTTGGGGCACTGGCCAAATTGTGCCTGTGCCCATGGTGCCTTATTGCTTTATTAGGTTTCCACCAGAGGATTTTTGTTTCCATGAGTTATTTTGTAAGCATGTTCATCCTGAGCTTGCGGCTGCTACAGTTTTAGAACTAAGGTTTCTCTTAAATTCCTTTTCTGTATTTTACATGAGAATAGAATGGATGTTATCAGTGACAGTTACCAGTGTATTGAGTTTATCCTATCTTAATGTTTCCTGACCAGGGATTTTAAAACACACATTTAAATTTCTCATAATTAGTGTAGAAAGACAATGTGACATAGTGGGTTGAGTTGGTCTTGGTTAAAGTACTATATAAATGTAGTTGACTGTAAAAAAATGATGAGCAGGATACTATAGAAAAACCCAGGAAGACCTACATGATCTGATTCAATGTGAAATGTACTGTATACAAAATAACAGCAATACTGTAAGATTATCTGCTGTGAATGACTTGCTTATTTTAAGCAATGCAATGATCCAAGGCAACTCTTAAGGTTCTATGAAAAATGCAATCCATCTACAGAGAGACAACGGATGGTATCTGAATACAGATTGAAGCATACTTTTTTTGGGGGGGGTGTTTGTTAGTTCCTTTATTTGAAGTTTTGTCTTTGTGTGTTTTCTTTCACAACCTGGCTAATGTGGAAATGATTTCCATGACTGCTCATGTATAGCTTATATTGAATTGCTTGAATTCTTGGGGCAGGGAGGGAGGGAGGAAGAGTATTTGGAACACAAAGTTAAAAAAAGAAAGAGTTGGCCTTGGAGTTAGGAAGACCTGCCCGTGATACTTACTGGTAGTGTGAACCTGGGCAAGTCACCTAACCTCTAAGTGCCCCCTGGTAACCCTTTAAGTGGCAGAGTACATACCAATCTGCTTTCCTAGAGACTATGCTTCATTAGGAGATCTCTATACTGACAAAATCAAAGACTCAATCAAAACAACAACTACAAGAGTTACTATTAATTTTACAAAGTTATTCAAGTAGCCAAATCATATATGGTATTAGTTTTAGTGATTAATCTAAAGCAAATAGATTAAAAAACCCAGCCATGTGAGAACTCAATGTCCAGTATAACACTAAATAATTGGAATGATTGCATTCTTCACTTTTGTCCATGTAATTTGACATCAGACCCACCCCCCAGGATGGGAATGTGATTTCTAATCTTGAAAATAATTTTGCATTTACATTAGCATCTTGAAGCTTCCATTGTCCTTCCTGCATCATCAGCATGTCCTAGAACTTGCTTCCTTAATTGTGGTTACAAAAAAGGCAAATTACTAATACATAAATGAATAACTAGAAAAGGAAGTTTGCAAATCCAGGCACCTGGTTACTAGGGACAGATTTGTCTCCCCTTGGATTCATCCCAGGCTCTGTGTTCAAAGCCTGCTGTTTGAATGTGGCTCCAGGGTTTTGAAATCCCACTCCAGGCACACATGCAAATGAACACTTGCTATTTTAAATGGATGAATGCAGTGGTTATGTTCAGGTGCTTTATTCTCATTTGGGGAAGTTGGAGGAATGCCTGACCAACAAAGAAAAGCCACACTAGCCTTTGGAAAATTTACTAAATTCTGTGTTGATAGAGAACCAGCCTCAGAGTCAGGAAAACCTGGGTTAAAGTAATGCCTCACACATGTAAGTTATATGGCATTGGATAAGTCGCTTAATTTGTTAGTGCCCCAGACAATTTTCTAAGACTGTAAATTTCAGAGCACAACAACAGCAGCAGCAACAATATGCATCAATTCTTTTTTCTTTTTCTTTCTTTTTTTTTTTTGTGGGTCAGTGAGGGTTAAGTGACTTGTCCAGGATCACATAGCTAGTAAGTGTCAAATGTTTAAGGCCAGATTTGAACTCAGGTCCTCCTGAATCCAAGGCCAGTGCTTTATCTACTGCACCACCTAGCTACCCCCATCAATTCTTTTTTCAAACTAAAAAAGCATCTTCTTTTTTCCTTTGGCCATTGGGTTTACTTTACTTATTCAATGTTTTAAATTTCTCCTTCCATCACAGAGATTCAGGAAATATCAGGGGATACCTTAATTTTTATTCTTAGGTAGGCTAATCCTAATCCTCTTCCTTAAAAAGACTAATGAACATTAGAAAAGAGCCTTGTCTTAGGACAAGTCACCTCATATTTCTGTGAAATTTAATCTCCTTTAAAATGTTTTATTGACTACTTTTTTCTTACTTCTCACATCTTCCCAAATGAGTCCTTTGTAATGATGATGCTCATCTTTTCTCCAACACCCTCACCTCTTGTGAACTTTCCTCTTTTAGTGGAGGAAGTAATCATTCCTCTGTTCACAAAGGTTCACAACCATACTGTCAGCAACTCCTAACTCTCCTTTACCCCACATTTCCAAATAGTTGCCGTCTTGTCAATTTTCCCTCAGCAGCATCTCTCATGTTCTTCCCCTTCTTTGTGCTGATATGGTCTTCATCACTTCTCCCCTGGACTAGTCTCCCTGCCTCTAGGGATTGGCAAACCACTTAAAAATGTAAGAACCAATCTTAGCTTGAATCCAATTTGGTTTTAGTGAATTATATTCTGAATATATTTCTGTAGACAACTTATGAGGATTTTTCATAATTCTAAATTGAAGTTGGTTGTCAGACCAAATTTGGCCTCATAGACCATGTTTCCTCATCTTATTTTCTTTTCTTCACACAGGTGCCAAAGTGATAATCCCAAAGAACAGATCTAACTATGTCTCTTTCTGACTTGATACATTCCAGTGGCTTTCTATTATCTTCAGGAAAATAGAGATAATTTTGTCTCTTCTTTGCTGATGGTTATGACTTTTGATTTAGTTCTGTTGTTTTATTGCTATAGCTAGACATTTCTAGAACCATGTGAAATAATTAGTGGAGAGAACATACTTGCTCTTCCTAATTTGTATTGGTAAAATTTCTACAATCCTCTTCCCACCCCCAAATCAGAAACAATGCTAGCTAGTGTTTTAAAATGTGCTTTTTTATATCATAATAAAGATGGCCTTTTCCATGATTTTCCCCTCTCTTTGTTTTTTTTGTTTTGTAAAAATATAAATGGGTGCTGTATTTGTATTTTTTCACTCAAGATGGTAGTAATGTAGTTTTTGATATCTTTATTATTTTCAAAAATAATAATGCTAATTGTTTTTCTAATGATGACCTATCCTTACATCTGGGAATGAATTGAAACCACTTCACAACTCTGCCAATGGTACATCAGTGTATTTACATTGGGTTTACACACGGACCCTTCAAAACTAGAGTTTCCCATCATTAATAATTTTTGTCAGTTTTAATGATGTGAAGTGAAACCTCAAAGCTATTGAAATTTTTATATTAGTAATTTAGAGCACGTTTTCATGTGTTCTTTTATAATTTGAAATTCTTTAAGGAACTGTTTGTTCACTGATCATTTAGAGAAAGTCCCATACCTACATATCTTGAATCTCAGAATTTACCAGTAATATTTGATACAAATATTTTACCACTTTACTATTTTTAAAAAATTTTCTTTGTTGATTTTATTCATGCAAAAGATTTACATTTTATAGAATCCAACTTGTTTTGTTGTGAATTTCTCTATGATTTTTATGTTCAAGACTTCTTCCCTTAGCCATAGTTGTAGAAAGTAAACAATTAATTTCTTTTCTTTCTTTTTTAAATACACAGCTTTTATATTCAGGTTTTTCTGTCCATTTCAAGCTTATTGAGGTATATGATGTAAGATTCTTGTCTAAAGGAAAGTTCTGCTAAACTGATTTCCAATTTTTACATATTTTTTGTTTTGTTGGTTTGGGTGTTTTGACATTTTCATCAATCAATTTTGTTTAAATCTCAGCCTTTTATACATAGTCGTTTCTGATAAATCAATTTTATATCTTCTGTATGTTATAAATTCACCTTGTTAATTTTTTATTTGGGTACTTATATTTTCCTCTGACTTTTCCTTGATTAGATTAGTTAATTGTTCATTAGTTTTATTTATAAAACCCTTACTTTACTTTTTATTATCTCTACTTAATTTTTAAGGTATATTTTTGGACTTTTGGCAATTTTTTTAGGATTGCTAATTTTTTTTGTTCTGTTTAAATTCATACCAAGTTCACTGATTCTCCCTTATTCTAATTTGGTAAAATAAGTTAGAAGTGACAGAAACTTTGCTCCAGGGAATGCATTAATTAGCTCATAAAAGTTTTGGTGTGTTGTTTCATTGTTATCATTCTCTTTAATATAATTATATAGAGTTTCTATCATTTATTCTTTGACTGAATCATTGTTAGTGTCATTACTTAGTTTCCATTTAGGTGTGTATCTTTTTTCATATTCCTTTTATATGTTGCTAGTTTTCTATGATATGACCTACAAAGTATACATTTATTATCTCTTTCTCATACTTATTTGTGATGTAAGCATTACTAATTGTGCTATGGCTTATAAAATTATAATTATCATGCCTTTTTAACCTTTATTTATGATTTTTTTATACCATAGCAAATGACTAGTTTTTGTAATAGTACTATGGGATACTAAGACTTACTTATATTCTGTAATATTTCCATTAAGAAATAGGCACACTGCAATTAAATTGAGCTTACCCAATAATTCATTCAGCTCTATATTTTCCTTTTTGTTTATCTTTCTCAATGGATTTTTCTGGCTCCAAGAGAATAATATTAAAATATATAACTATAGTTGTGTTAGATGTTTTTGTAATTCACCTAGCCTTTCTTTTAAGAACGTATTTGGCACATATGCATTTAATATTGTTAATTTTTTAAACATCATCTCTGGTGCATTTAAGCATAGTTTCACTCTCGGTTTTTACTTACTGCCTCATTGCAGTTTATGATTGTAAGTCCTGCTTTTTTAGCATCACTTAATAGATTTTGTTGTATTCTTCCATTATTTATTCTGTATGTGTCTTTGTTTTGAAGGGGTTTCTCAGTTGTAGAAAATTGTTGGGTTTTACTTTCTTATCCACTTATCTCTTATTTTGAGGAATGATTTAGTTCATTCACATTTAGGATTATGATACTTAAGTTTGTGTTTTCTTCCATTAATTACATAGATAAACACATATCACCTATTTTAGTTTCTGTCATTCTGTTTGGCTTACACTAATCTGAAGTCAGCCCCTTCCCCAAAGATCCCCTACCTCTAACTTTTTCCCCATGCCAATCTTCTTGGGTTTGCTTTTATTGTCATTCTCTCTTCCTCTTGCTTGCTTTCTCCTTCCCCTTCTTAGTTCAGTTAATCCTTTCTGCTCCCCCGCACCATTTGGATTCTGCAGAATTTCTCAGAATACTAGTTGTTGGGCTACTAGGTGGCACAGTGGATCCCTGGATTCAGGAGGACCTGAGTTCAAATATGGTCTCAGACACTTTCCACCTACTAGCTGTGTGACCCTTGGAAAGTCACTTAACCCTCATTGCCCCACCAAAAAGCAAAACAAAACAAAACAAAAACCAGAATACTAGTTGTTGTTGGAGGTTCTATTTGGAATATAAAGAAAAGTATTCTAAACTCTAGTCTGATTGCCTTGAGCCTAATCTGCGCCCCCCTTATTCCTTTTGATATTATGCTTTGAATGTACAATTTCCTGTTCTGTTATATTTGTACCCTGCCTTACAGATACACAACCTCTTCCTCCACAGGTGGTTCTTCCAATTTAAAATATATATATATATATATATTTTTTTTTCTTGTTTCTGTATTTTTGTATTTTAATTTTGCTACTTTATTTTGGAGAAAATCTACTGTTAATATATCTCTTGGAGTTTTTCCCTCAGTACTATTTTCTTAGGCTTCCTGATTTCTTCCTTTAAGAACTCTTTTATCCCTTTCTTTGAAATGTCCTCTTAATTCTTTGATTATTCTTCTGGACCGTTTTTTGAAGTTCTGAAAGTTGGGGATTCAAGGAGCCTTGCACAATTTGTTGTTATAGCTTTACTTTGCTTAGAACTAGACACATTTTTCCTTTCTTGCAAAGTACTTTCCAATAAGCTGATTCTTTTCTTCCAATGCCTGTTAATTTCTAGTGCTCATTTTGTTTTTGTCTGTCTTAAATACTGAGTTGATTTTTCTATAAGACCATTGCAAAAAATGTACTTGTTAAGAATGTTTTCCTTTAGGAGGTCCAATGCTATTTATTGTACTTCTTCCCTTCTCCAAACTTCTAGTTTGTTCTCTGAGACAACTAGGATTAGAGAGGGTTTGTGTCCCTTAATAGTAAGGGTGAAAAGATGGAACTGCTGTAGGGAAACACCAAATAGCCACTGTAATTGGTTCTCTACTCCACCTTTAACTTTCCATTCTTCTGCCAATTTAAGTTTTCACTAGAGTGCTTCCAGAGGGCGGATTGAGGAGTTTGGAGAGGATGCCCCAGCACAGTACTGAGAAGAGCACTTTGAGAAGTCTTTGCTTTTAGTTCTCTTCCCCATTAACTATTCCCCTTTACACTAGCTAAGCATGTTATCCTGTGACAGTGTGATGATGCCATGGAAAGGGTGCTAGGTTAGGTATCTGGAAGAAGACCCAAATTTAAATTCTTCCTTAGATGCTCACTTAGCCAAATCACTTAACTTTTCAATATGTTTCTTCATCTGTAAAATGGGGATACTATTAACACTTACCTCATATATCCTGATGATCAGATAAGATAATATGGAAAGTGCTCTGCAACCTTTAAAGTATTATATAAGGGGGCAGCTAGGTGGCACAGTGGCCCTGGAGTCAGGAGGACCTGAGTTCAAATCCAGCCTCAGACACTTAACACTTACTAGTTGTGTGACCCTAGGCAAGTCACTTAACCCTAATTGCCTTAAAAAAAGAGCAGCTAAAAGTATTATATAAATGCAATTATTATTATTAATAATAATTTTTAATCAGCAGTGTGTTTCTAGTCTCCCTCTTCCTCTATTAATTTATCCTCCAGGACTCTTCTCCAACAGTTGCCCCCTTTCCTTCTACTATAATCTTCAACTCATCTTGGTAATGGAGTTTGCCCTGAAAATGTATTAATTCTAACAGTTGTGTGCTTAAAATTGCAGAAGAAGTCCTATAACCATAGGACTTTCCCTAGGCTGATTCTGGGTTGTGCTAAGGGTATGTGGGGAGCTTAGGGGGCCAGAAGTGGTGAGAACAATGGGCTAGTGAGTTCAGTTATTTTTCATTTAGACTTACCCTGTGGCAAGTTATTTCATTTATGGATCTGAGTCTTATCATTAAAGTTTTCTGTTTGAGGGGCTTTTTACTTGTATTATTTGCCTCTCTGTCTCTGTCTCTCTGTCCTTTATCTCAAGGAAACTTTTAACTCTGCAACTTTCCTAGGGTTCCCAGATTTTTCACAATAAAAACAAGGATAATATTAAGATTTCCGTCTCAAAGCAAAATTGAACAGCTTTTTTTAATGTTCAATGCTGAGAACAAGTCACAGGATGCCAGTTTCAAGTTCCATTTTTAAAGTTTGGCTTTGTGCCTTGTTAGAAGTAAATATATATTTTATACTAAATAGTATTTTGTACTGTACTGTTTATTTAGCACAGGCTACATAGGAAATGATTGATGACCAATGGACATTATATACTCTGCTTTTTCACTTAAATTGGTATGATATTCCTGAGTTCAAATCCGGCCTCACACACTTGACACTTACTAGCTGTGTGACCCTGGGCAAGTCACTGAACCCCAATTGCCCCACAAAATAAAATTGGCATGGCATTTCATAAGATGAATCAGTTTTATTGGTTGAAGGTAGCTTCTGCCTCAGGTAGTTAAATTGCTTTATTATTGTTAAACAAGATACTCTCTCTGAGTTAGATAGTCTGATGGCATAGGAATGGTAGTGCCAGGATGCTTGCTTTTAATCTCAGCTTTGCCACTTTTTATTAACTGATGTGACTTTAGGCAAATCAGTTAACTTTATCTATCAAAAGGAGATACAGGATTGTTTTAAAGCTCAAGAAAAAACCCTCAGTATAAAAGCACTTTGTGAACTATAAATCCCTTACACTTAGTTTTAGTTATCTTGACTATTATCATAATTATCTTCTGCATCCCCCCCCCAAATCCAGAATGAGTTGTAAATTTACCTATAACAAACAATACTGCTTTCAGAAATATTCCTATAACACGGGGGCAAAGAGAACTTTGGTTTCCTAAAAATTTGACCTTCTACAAGTGACACATTTTTAAAATAGCTTCGTGATACTATAAATTAATGACAAAGGTAACAATTCCTACATCAAATCTAACCATGTGGCATAGTTGTATCATACTCACTAATTCATTCACTGTGTTGGCCATTGTAGAGGTTATATTTTTGCTCCAAATCCGACTCAAGAGAAGCAATGTAGTTTAATAGATAGAGCATCGGTTTTGGAGTCAAGAAAACCTGGGATCATATAGTGTCTCCTATACTTATTAACTTTGTGGTCCTGGGCAAGTTATTTAACCTTTCTGTAAAATGAGGGAGTTGGATTCAGTGATCTTCACAGTCCCTTTTTCACTGTATAGCTATGTTCCTGGTCTTCACAGTATCCGAGTGTGGCCTATAATTGTGTCCTTAGTTGTAAAATAAAAATGAAAATTTTAAAAATTAAACACCATTTATTATGTGCTAGGCACTATGCCAAACATTGGAGATAAAATACAAAGAATGGAATACACATTCACAAGAAACTCACATTCAAATGGTGAAGGCAAATACATATATGTGTAGAATAATTTCAAAGTGAATAAATATAAATAAATGCAAATTAATTTAGTATAGGGTGGTTAGGGAGGAAGAGAGCACTAGAACTTATGAGATCAGAAAAGGCTTTAAGAATCAGGTGCTATGGGGGCAGCTAGGTGGCACAATGGATAAAGCACTGGTCCTGGGTTCAGGAGGACCTGAGTTCAAATCTTGCCTCAGACACTTGACACTTACTAGCTGTGTAACGCTGGGCAAGTCATTAACCCTCATTGCCCAGCAAAAAATTAAATTAAATTTAAAAAAGAATAATATGCTACTTGAAATAAAGAGAGGGTCTTTATGAAGTGGAGGTGATAAGAGGGTGAATTCTTGTTCTGGGGATGGCTAAGGCAAAGGCATAGTGGTTAGAGTTGGAGAATGACCAGAAATAAGTCTAGTTTGGCCAGATCACAGAGTGTAGGAAGGGAAACAATATCCATTTTGGTTGGAAAGATATATTGGGACTAGATTTTGTAGGTCTTTAAAAGGTAGACAGTTCATGTTATCTAGAGGCATTAAGGAGTAAAGAAATCAGTAGACAATAAAGTTGAACTTAAGGAAAATTATTTTGGTAGCAGTGTATAAGGTAGATGGGAGTGCTGAGAAACTGTAGGCAGGAAGACCGATTAGAAAGATTTTATAATATAGACAAAAGGTGATGAAGGCCCATAATAAGGTGTTATTTGGGTGAGAAGAAAGTTGAATAGGATATGAGAGATGACATGGAAGTAAAAAAAAAAACTACAAAATTTTGACAACTCACTACACTTGTGAGGCTGAAAGGTTGAAATTAATGGGAGGTTTTGAACCTAGAAGAGTGTCAAGAAGACGGTGTCTTCACAAGAAGGGTCGATGGTTTGGGGAAGATAATGAGTTCAGTTTGGGACATCTTGAGTCTGAGATGTCTCCAGAATATATAGTTTAAAATGCCCAATAGACAATTAGTGATGTGGGAGTGAAGTACAGGAGAAAAATGGTTTGAATGTATAGGTTTATGGGTCATATGCTTAGAGTTACACTCATTGAAGCTGATGTTACTAAGAATCTCAAGGGAGAAGAGAAGGGAGCCTGTGACAAATCCTCGGACAATACCTATAGTTAGGGGGCATGACGAACTATCAAAAGAGATGAAGGAGTGGTCAGAGAGGTAGAAGAAGTAAGAGAGTGAGAGTGAGTGAGTGTGTGTGTGTGTGTGTGTGTGTGTGTGTGTGTGTGTGTGTGAGAGAGAGAGAGAGAGAGAGAGAGAACAATGTCACAAAGGTGAAAGAGCACAGAGTCTAGGAGACAAGGATGATAGGGACTGTCAAATGCATCAAATAGTTTGAGGAGGACTAAGAAAAGGCCATCAGATTTGGAAATTAGTAGATCATTGGTAACTTAGAAAAGTGCATTTTCAGTTGAGTTGGGGAAGTCCAAGCAATTACAAAGATAAAATATCGGTGATGATACAAATGCATAAAATATCTTCATTTGAATGGAAAGAAATGAGGGATAATAGCTTATACTTGGATGTCTCTCTATACTTCACAACATGTTTTCCATGAGTTACAATATTTCATCCTTACAACAATTATCTGAAATAGGCAATAAAAGTACTCATTTTCATTTTGCCAATGAAGAAAATAATGGTCCGAGAGGTTAATTACTTGCCCAATGTCACATAGTATTAACTGGCATAGCTGGGATTTGAATTTAGGCATTGTTACTCCAAGTCCTACTGCAACATGCTACCTCTTTCATTTTCTACAATAATTTTGAGTAATTATTTTATATTCCCATTTTTTAAAGTCAGCAAGATTTCAAGTATATGGTTTATAATCATGAATAACCTATATTTGGACCAATATACTTAGTAAAAATGACAAAATGTAGCCAAAGATATTTTTGTTCAAGGTCAGCCCAAAAAGCCTGCTGGTGTGATGAAAAAGAACACAATGCTCAAAGTTAAGAGATCCAGCTCCATTTGGACGAATTATTAACCTCATTTTTCACCATTAGAACTTGGGGGTTAGGTTAGATGATCTCTGAGGTATGCTTCTGTTATTGACATTCTGTGAATCAGGGTTTCTGAGTCAGGCACAAAGCCATAATTCATGAACCAAGTTTCTGACAATCCAGTTTAGTAGTCACGACATTAACCCAAACATTTTTCCCCGACTAGTACACTTTGTTATCACTTTTCTTCTGGTGACAGTACAAAGGGGAATGATGTTTATACAGTTAAACTTTTGTCTCAATATTCATTGTTGTTTTGATTAAAGATTACATTTGTGTATAAATATGTAATAGACACATCTAGGTGGTGCCGTGGCTAGAGTGCTGGGCCTGGAGTCAGGAAGACTCATTTTCCTAAGTTCAAGTGTGGCCTCAGATGCTTACTAGCTGTGTGACCCTGGGAAAATCACTTAAACATTGGTTTGTCTCAGTTTCTTCATCTGTAAAATGAGCTAGATAAGGAAATGACAAACCACTTCAGCATCTTTGCCAAGAAAACCCCAGATGGGGTCATGAAGAGTCAAACATGACTGAAACAACTGAATGACAAGTAAATATCCAATCTTTTCTCTGTATCTGCAGTTGTTAGTTACTGAGTATAAGGGTAGAGTACCTGCCTACACATTTATTTCTGTTGTATTTGTCATGGGTTTCATCCATCATTGCTTTGTTGACAATTTTTGTGCACCTCTTTTGAAAAAACAGGACAAGATTGAAATATTTGATTCTACTTTATTAGCCCATGGTATTTTGAGGTAATACCATTTTGGGGAAGGATTTAGAGTGTAATGAATACCTAGTGCAACGACTAGTAGCACTTTTGATAAATAAAGATGGAGAGTATGGAGCAGGCTGAGAATTGGGAATGAGAATTTGAGAGAGAGCAAGAAAATGGAGAAAAATGTCAACATACTTAGAAAATGAAAGGAACTCAAAAAAAGAATTGGTGGATATGCCCAGTGATCTTTTTTCATACCAACAGCATTCAAATCTGAACAATGTTTTACAGTCAGAGCTTGCCCTTTTCCCATAGGTATGCCTAGGGGTAGCCCCCCTGAACAACAGGGATTGCTAGATTGAGCAGGAGAGGTGCATAGGAGCCCTTCTTTGGGGTATTTACACTGACAGCCCCAGAGGTATCATTAAAGTGAATAAAACACTAGACTAGAAGTAGGAACCTCTTGTTTGAGTCTTGGCCTCATCACTTGCTATACAGGTAACCTTTGGGCAAGTCTCTTACCTCGCTGAGCCCCAATTTCCTCATTTTTAAAATCGACATAAGGGGGCAGCTAGGTGGCACAGTGGATAGAGCACCGGCCCTGGATTCAGGAGGACCTGAGTTAAAACTCTGGCCTCAGACACTTAACACTTACTAGCTGTGTGACACTGGGCAAGTCACTTAACCCCAATTGCCTCACCAAAAAAAAAAATCGACATAAAGATATTTGTTCTACTGAAACCTGCAAAGCACTATGCAAAAGTAAGTTAGCAAAATCATTATTTTTTACAATCATTTTAAAAAAATACTCTTGAGGGGCAGGTAGGTGGCACAGTGGATAGAGCACTGGCCCTGGATTCAGGAGGACTTGAGTTCAAATCTGGCCTTAGACACTTGACACTTACTAGCTGTGTGACCCTGGGCAAGTCACTTAACCCCAATTACCTCACCAAAAATTAAAAAAAATAAAACATACTCTTGGGTTGCTTTTACATTAAGTAGTTGAAATTGCATTTAGGTATCAAAGATATGTTTTTTTTCTTCCTAGCTATCTTGTCTACTGTGCTAGATTAAAAGTTAGTGGGCTCTTAGTATGTTTCCATTTCTCCTTTTGAACAAGTCTCAACCTTTCCATGTTCTGTTTTTCCTGGATGCAGGACTGGAATGTTTTCAGGATGAATTGGTTAATGTCTGTAAAATGAATTGAGCTTCTCAGTGGTGTACTGAGATTGCCTTAAAATGAATTGCTATTTTAAGGTATTAAAGCTCACAGAGCTTTTGAGCCTACTCCTTAGTGTCCAAAGGGATACCGCACTATGCATGACACTACAAAGCCTCACACATGCTGATCAGTGATTAGCCAGGATTTTTTAGAAAGACTAGGTAGGGAGTATACAGTGAATGTGTTTCTCTCTCCCTTTTCCTTTCTCTCCGTCTTAGTGTTCCTCTTCCTCCCCTCTCTCCTCTTTCCCTTTCTCTCCCTCTCGGTCTTGTAGTAACCTCTCCAAAAACCAATCTTATGGCCTGGCACTTTCATATGGGGCTAATTCATCGTTAATTTCTTGGGCTGAAAAAAAACCTGACTCAATTGGGAGTATGGTCAATCAAGCCTTTGTCCCTGGTGCATCAGAGTGTATAAACTGATCCTTGTGAGGAGGAAGCTGCTGCTGCTACAGAAAAGCACCTGCTATTCAAAGAACAAGTCAAGTCTGCATTTCATGTTCTCTATAAGTTGGCTAGCAGATCTCTTCTAGCTCATAGATACATGTTGATTTAAAGGTAATCAGTGTCTCTCCTGAAGAAACAAAAATGTACATTCTGGGGGGTGGGAAAGGAGCTTTTTTAAGGCCTGCTATCTAATCCCTGTTGTACATTTTGACCAGAACAGAAATGTTAATTTCAATTATTTTGATTTAGAAAGAGCTACTAAAGATGCTCATAAATCTGGGAAATGTTTGTAACCATAATATGGAAACAGAGGCTGTTCAGCAGGCCTACTGTGTATGTGTATGTGTGTGTGTGTGTGTGTGTGTATGTTTGTGTATGTGTATGTGCATGTGCATGTGTCTTTGTGCTCATCCCTCTCCCCGAGTTGGCCTCCAACTTGTTAAAGGTTTATTCCAGAGAATATGCAGAGAACTCTGTGTGTGTCTTACTATTATTTGTTATTATTGTTTACAAAATTAAAAAGTAACAAAGAACATGATTTTGATATCTACACTCCACACAAGTGACACAACTACTGTATACCCCTAAATTGTAGAGGTAGGGATTTCATGATAAGCAAGATGCTGAAAGTGAAAATGACTAGATATTTTAAACAGTAATTCCACTTTAAAAACAAACAAATAAGGGGAAGCTAGGTGTAACAGTGGATAAAGCACTGGCCCTGGATTCAGGAGGACCTAAGTTCAAATCCAGCCTCAGACACTTGACACTTATTAGCTTTGTGACCCTGGGCAAGTCATTTAACCCTCATTGCCTCACAAAAAGAACCAAAACCAAAAAATAACAACAAGCAAACAGGTAACTCAGTTATGGTCAGATTCAAACTCATCAAAATATAACTCTGCTTGGAATTGATTTTAACTTGATTTTGATATAGGTACACTTAAAATTAAAGATAAGGGCCAAGTCCACACAGGAGAATTCAGAGTTTAGTCAAAAACCATGTTTGCATGTGAATTATGAATGTGTAATTAACAAAAGACACAGACCAAAGTGCTGCAATTCACACTGTAATCACTGCTTAATGGCTCATTTATTTGGTCTTTATGTCAAGGTTTTAATTTTTTTAAAGATTTTACTACATTGACTCTTAGAATGGGAGGAACCTTAGAGATTATCTTACCCAATGCCATCACTAGTGCTTACTTTGGCAGCACTTATGCCAATACCATTTCTATACAGATGAGGAAACAGGTGTGAAGAGGCAAAGGAATTGCTTCAAGTTACACAAATTAGTGGGAGAGTTGGGATAGGTCTCCTGATCCCTGATCCTGTGCTCTTTTGACTGTGTTTTATTAAATAAAAAGAAAATTGAGCACCTACAGTGGCTATAAGTTCATATTCTACCTCATGTTGGACAAAATCCTGTAAGACACAAGAAAATGTCATTAGTACTTGAAAAGGTGCTAAATATCAGATTTGTTTAGCTCTGAAAAGTGAAAAAAAAAACCACCTAATACTCTCTTGGATTTCTGTTGCGATTTGTTAATTCTCTAGGCATACCCAAGTCCACCAAAAATGCAGATCTAATCAAACTTATGTATAGGAACAAATTTCTTTACTCATGTCAACAAGTATTAAGTAAAAATACCTATTGAATATCCAATACTGTGTCAAAATTATGGAAGACACAAAAGGAGAAATCACAATAACTCTTAACTTGGAGAAGCTCAGAGGAGAGAAACCTTCCAACTTAACAAAGGCTCTATGTTATACATGGAGGAGAAGTAGAGCTATCCCATTTAGTTGGATGAAGGTGCTGCTGATAAATACCCTAACCAAGAGCATGCTCTAAAGTTTTCTATGTATAGTTCAAATGATTGCCTGGGCTTTGCCTAAATGTCACTGCTGAGACAAAGTCTTGGATTCCCTGGTATTTGGGACTTCCCCTATACATCATTATTGTCTCCTCAGTATTTGTATTAATTTTTAAAAATTAAAAAAAATTATTAAGCACCTGCTGTGGAATTGAGAGCTCTGTCTTAGACACATGGGTAGGATATGTATATAGGTGTATGTATATAGAGATAAAACTACTGATATGTAAGTGTGTGAGTATGACATAGTGCATGCCCTCATGGAGGTTACAATTTAGTAGGAGGATAAAAAGAAAACACAGATAGCTACACTATAAAATATTACATAGTGAATTAACTGTAGAGGTGAAATATGACGTTCTATGTAGCTTCATGGAGGGAGTGACATTTGATTTGGTCTTGTAAAAATTGGTAGAATTTAAAAAGTCAAAGAAACAAAGCAAAGCTATTCTAGGTAAAGGAAAGACCATGAGCAGAAGTATAGGCTATTGGGGCAGCTAGGGGGCGCAGTGGATAGAGCACCGGCCCTGGATTCAGGAGGACCTGAGTTCAAATCTGACCTAAGACACTTAACAGTTACTCGCTGTGTGACCCTGGGCAAGTCACTTAACCCCAATCTCCTCACCAAAAAAAAAAAAAAGTATAGGCTATTTTGGAGGGACAAAGAGTTATCCTCTAACATACTCCAAGTGTGAGAAGCTATCTGTATGTAGTAACATATAAAGAATGTGATAGGTCATAATGGGAGACAAGGCTGGAAAAAAGTAGGGTCATACTATTTTGCAGAAGGCCTTGAATGCTAGGCTAACAAATTTGAATTTTGCCCAGTAAGCTTTACTCAATAGGAGACAGTGATTTTTTTTATTTTTTTAGGAATTCAAATATTCTTTAATTTTAAAAAATATTGCCTCTGTGCTGGGTGGTGGTTCTATTTCAGTGAGTATTTTGACCAGTTCTTTTTTTGCTGCTCCCTTGGCAAACACATTTCTAAAAGCAGAAAGTATCTGAAAGATATTGCCTCATGGAAACTAATGGGCATTTCAGAAAAGCCAACAAACAGTAACAGATAATGAACTCTGAGTATTGGTCTCTGAGATAACCAATTGGATTCCTTATGATGGATAGTTATTACAATTGCAATGGAAAGCCACTGAGTTTAACTGTTGTAGCCAAAACTACCTACTGTGCCCTCTCAGCTGTTTCTGTTTAGTGTGGAAATCTAATGTAGCTGAAAACTGCTGCTGATTTGTATTAACTTGAAGTCTGGAACTCCCCCTTGTAATGATAGTAAAGCACTCTTTCAATTAAAGGAGCACTGCCAAAGTTCTGAAATTAATTTATTTTATTATTATTCCATCTGACCCTCGAGATGGGAGATCAAGTAAGCTAGATAGGTTTGACAGATCCTGGGTCACAAGTTCATTCTCTGCACAAGTGGATTTGAGATGTAATCTTCTGCAAATCAGTTGACCCTGAACTTTCAAAGACTATCTCTTTACTGAATTGTTCCATGGGTCATCCTGATAACATGGGAGCTAAGGGGAGGTGAGGGAAGTAGGGTGGGGAATGACATACAAATCTTACATTAGTTCAGGCTAGACCAATGGTTCTTAATTGTGTGTGTGTGTGTGTGTGTGTGTGTGTGTGTGTGTGTGTGTGAGTGTGAGTGTGTGTATGTCTTGGCACCCTTTTGCAATCTGGTAAAGCATACAAACCTTAGAAGAATTATTAATTGAATAAAATACATAAATTTACAAAGAAAGCCAACTCCATTGAAATAAAGATTTATTTTTTTCTCATCCACATTCATGGACCTCCTGAAATCTATCCACAGACTCCAGGTTAAGAATTCATTGGCTACACATTGTAAGCAAGTCTGAGAAGTAACACCAAGGCTGGTATATAGCATTTTCAAACTATTTCCTTTTGAATGAATGGATAAATAAAAATACCATTTATTGAACAGTTATTATGTGGTAGTTATAGTGCTTGGTACAAAGGATACACATTTGATTCTTAAAACATTTCTCTGAGGTGGTAATTATTATTTTGCCATTTTATAAATGAGAATACTGAGGCTTAGAGAAGTCTGATCTTGTCCAAGATCACACAGCTAGTAAGTGGTAGAGTGAGAGTTAGAATGTGGGTTTTTCATGTTATTTTAGGTACCAGGACACAAAGCCCTAACTTCGGTTTATGTATAACACTCTACTCTAAACACTGTACACATTAAGATTACAATGAGAATGTGAGGGAGGGACGCTCCTGGTAAGGAATATCATAAAGACAGAAAATGTTCAAGTATTATTATATACTCAGATGGGAAAGGACTCTTAGGAGAGTTTTGTGGGTTAGTTACAGTAGCCTCTTATTATTAGGAACACCAATTACTTGGTACTTTAATTGATTCAATAAGAAGAAAACTTGACAGTCTTGGTAAGTGTTCTAAATTTAGGGACTTTCTAGCCTATGATACAAGTTCTTAAGGCCTAGTATATAGAGTCTTCAGCATTTTATAATAATTTAGCTTAATAAAGTGTCTAAGTATAAACAGTTTATAAAACATGTACAATGACTGCATTTAATTAATGTTTAGAATACTGTTTTAGCTTTTCATTTCTTTTCACTGAAAACCAGAATTTCTAGTATATATATATATATATATATATATATATATATATATATATATATATATATATGAAAGGGAGCTTAGTATTATAGCTGGATTGACATTTAGTGACTACAACTGTGGGACTAATTTTGAGCTACTAGGCTAAGAAAGGATCTAGAATAAGTTAGTTTTTTTTTTAATAGAATAAAAATCTTCCCCAAAAGCTCCAACCTAGAATGGCAATAAAAGCAATCAATCAACAAGCATTTATTAAGTGCTTACTATGTGCCAAGCCCTGTGATGGAGATATAAAGAAAAAGCTGAAATAGTCCCCACCTTTAAGTAGTTTACGTTCTAATGGGGAAGACACTATATATAAAACAGAACATACAAGATAAATACAGAATTCATGAAAAGTAAACTTAGAGGGGATGGGACAAGCTGCTGAGTGATCATGAAAGGCCTCCTGGAGGAGCCCTGATTTGTTCTAATTCTTAAAAAAAGCCAGTATGGCTAGATTGTAGGGTACATGGAAAATAGTAGAAGTAGATAAGTATAAAATGACCAGGTTGCGTGATAATAGGTTGCCACTGGAGTTTGTTGAGTAGGAAGATCTTTGGAAAGATCACTTTGATAGCTGGAGTGCAGGATGGGTTGGAAAAGGGAGAGACATGAGGTCAGAAGACCATTTGGAAGGCTACTTCAGTAGTCTGGAAAAGAAGTGATGAAGGCCTGAACTACACAGTAACTGTCACACGATAATTGTTTAATCTTAAACTTAAAAAGTATTTAATGTCTAGGTGAACTAGGATGGTAGGTGTATGAATGGAGAGAAGGGGACATATGTGAATGATGTAAAGAAATTATAAAATTGAGAACTAATCTGATATCAGCACAGGAGTGTACTTCACTTCACTCTAGCATATAGAGAAGAGAGGAAATTTGTTCATTCTTAGTATTTATAAGACATATTTTGGCTCAAATGATCAACTAGTTGACAGTAACTTGTTAGATTTTAATATATAAACTATTGTTGTTGTTCAGTCATTTTTCAGTTGTGTCCAACTCTTCATGACCCTATTCAGGATTTTCTTGGTAATGATACCAGAGTGGTTTGCCATTTTCTTCTCCAGCATTTTACAGATGAGGAAACTGAGGTAAATAGGATTAAGTGACTTACCCAGGGTCACACAGCTAGTAAGTATCTGAGGCCAGATTTGAACTCAGAGAGATGAGTTCCTTTCCCAAAGCCTGGCACTACATCCACTATGCCTTCTAGCTGGCCCGATATATAAACCACCAACCCACTATTTTCGACATTTTATTCAGAAGAATCAATCATTAGCCAACCCAGTTTGGAACTGCTGGCTTAGGTATGCTAAGAGATATATGAGCTGCTTTCCATATGATTTCTCTATTTAAATATATATGCCAAAACATATCAAAAAGGCATGCAGTATGTTCTATATGAATACACAGTCTAAGCTGCTTTACATGTTAGTATTTCTCAAGCCTAGAATTATATGTAGCCAATGCCTATTCTTTCTTATTCTGCATTTGCAGCATTGCAAAGAGTATTCTGAAATGACATGGTACAGTTGGGGAGAGTAAGTTGTTTAGTAGTCACAGAACTACAAAGGCAGATTTCAAACATATGACTTTAATAAATAACTTGGGAAGGGGAGGATTAAAAATTAGATTATTTGTTTAGAAAGTTTAAAGTCACCATTTGTGATCATTATATTACTGAAAGGAAATAGGTTACCGGATTTTGCATTTTATTTCCCTCCTCCTCCTTCCTCATGTTTTGAATTAAAATCCAAAGACAGATAGAATGGATGTATATGTATAAGTTTGTCATGTCACAGACATAGAAGTCTTGGTGGCCTCAGTCCCAAGAAGGATCCTGAATTTCCCAAAGATTTATTTTAAATCTTCCATCCTCTTTAGCAGATCATGGGTAATCACATTTTTGCAAAGGGTAGAGAAAATCATTTTGACACACACCTAGTGTTTTTCAGTCATACCAGTCTTTCAATCTTTTACAGCTTTCATGCATTAGGTCTCTGTTTTTGGTTGGTTTGTTTTATGATTAACGGTAGTTTTGTCTTCTATTCAGTCTTGAAGACAGTATCAAAAAGGAATCCTATCTTGCTCATTCCCCTTAAATTCCATCCAGTTGGCATATTTCTTTTTATACAATTTAGAATTTGGCTATATTATGCTTTGGACTAAAAAAAACCTTCCAATCAAATCCCAAAGGAGATTTTTTAAGGACCCTGGGCATTTTTAAAAACATACTTCAATGTGCTATGAAATACATTATTCTTGGTAGCAAGACTGTAGAAGAAAGGAGAATTAAAGGAGGGAAGAGCTTGTTATGGGAGAAAACCTACTTATTGACATGTGCTACTGTGAGCCAATTCTCAATCCATAGCCATTCCAACCAGATGAATGAAGAAAAAGTTCTTCCTACTTCTTGGCATGTGGATCAAAAAGGTGAAAAGTACTCATTCTATCCTATGGAAAAAATGTTAGATAAAAATAAAGATAATTTTGTCTTCCATTAACCCTTCCTGGACAAGTGGGATATTTTGCAATCTGTTTCATTTAAGAAATTAACTGATTATATTCCCCTAAGGAACTGGAGCTTTTAATAATGCACAATAAATAAAATCATATCTAATAACTTAACTGGTTTTAGTTGGCACCATCATCTCCTCGCTGTACAATGACTGAAGCAAAATAAATAGTTGCAGCCTTTGAAAGCCCAGTTTCTATTTGCTAAATAAACTTGGCTTGCTTTAAATTCCTCAGTGTACAATCATTAATACAATCCTCTTTGACAGCATTTAATTAAAGTGCTTTTCTCTATTAAATTCATTAAAAGTTTTTTTTTTTAATGTACAACTGCTTTCCAGATGCTGAATGGCAAGGACCTATAAACTGCATTTTAAATAACTTCTCATTTCTCTTTGTAAAGTGTTTATTAAATTCAATTTAGAAACTGTTAAATATGGCTTGGGAGAGAAAGCCAGCTTTCAGGGCATGTTACTGATCATTTCAGCAGTTTTGTAAAAAGCAAATGTTAGCTAACCTCACCTAAGTGAGCATTTATAACACACAGTCATATTTTTACAATAGTCAGTGAACACTGATGACCATATACAAGCTGAAACCAAGTAAAGAAATAATTTCCATCCCAGGGCCAGAGAATTTGCATGGGTTCTCTGTAGCTCCTTAGCTTAAACACATTTGCCTGAGGGGACAGAGAGGGAGGGCAGGAGGTTGTGCCTCTGTATTAATACATTATCGACAGCTTAATGTCTTGGCACCTAGTCAGCCCGTGAAGTATAATAAACAGGAAGCTGTTGAATGGAAGAGTAGTCAATAGCATTTTTAATCAAAACCTTTCAGTTAATTGCTGCTTGACCTCAGAGATTTCCTTTAGGAAGTACTATCCTTAGTTCAGACCAAAAGGACCACATTGCTTGCTGAATTTCTTTAGACGACTGTCTGTTACCTTCTATACAACAATGCTTTGTTCTTTTGTATGATGCAGGAGAATCATAGACTGGAAGAGCTGGAAGAGACCCAAGATCATCCAGCTCCTACATTTGACAAATCCTCTAATTCCCTGTCTCATGTTCTCTCTATTATGCCACAAATAATGGACAAATAATTTCTTTCAGGCAAAGCTTTTTAAGATGCTTAGAGAAAGTTTTTGGCCTCTGGATTCATACTGGAATTAGGATCTTAACTGGGAATCTGAGAGAGCTACCCAAATCTGGAATTCCTAGTTTTCCCTCTGGGTCAGTCCATATGCTATACATTCAGGATAATCTTTCTTACACATAGATATAAACATGTCGCTCCCCCGCTCGAAAATCTTTAGAGAGACCATCTGCCTCCTAAGTCATGTTCATACTCCTTGACCTGGCATTCAAGACCCACTCCAATTTGGCCCCACTCCATCTTCATAGCTTTATTGAATATTATCACCTTTGATGATACTAAAGCCAAACTGATAAAACCTATCTCTTTACTCTGGCTCTAACTGTTCCTTAGGTTTAAATATTCTGTCAGCCCCCAAACCTTCCACATCTCCCTTAGTCTGTTGAATTTTCACACATCTTTTAAAGCCAACACAAATGCTGCTTCTGTCAAGAATACTTTCCCGTTTCCTCTGGTCAGTAGCTACCTTCCCATCAGACCTCAAATATCACTTTGTTTTGAAATTCTAGCATATATATTTTTTCTTCTTTCTTTCTTTCTTTTTTTTTTTTTGCGAGGCAATGAGGGTTAAGTGATTTGCCCAGGGTCACACAGCTAGTAAGTGTCAAATGTCTGAGACTGGATTTGAACTCAGCTCCTCCTGAATCTAAGGCCAGTGCTTTATCCACTGTGCCACCTAGCTGCCCCTCTAGCATATATTTTAATCTTATATTACACATCACCATTAACTCAGTATCCTATGCTCAATGTGAGATAAGCTTCATGGGGCAGGCACTAAGTCTTACATAACTTTGCATCTCTACCAGCACATAGCACAGTGCTCAGCCTGTAGTAGGTATTCATTGAATATTTGAATGGGGTTTAAATTTCAACAAATGTTAAGCCCCTATGGCATGTAGAACTTCCCTGGTGCTGGTAAGGAGCACAGAAGGAGATTTAAGGATTAGATGAATCAAATGAAATCAACAAGAATTAATTAAATACCTACTATGTGCCAGGCACAATGCTAAGCTCTAGTGACAGAAAGACAGAAAGAAACCCCTACCTTACCTCTAAGTATTCAGTCTGATGGGGGGAGACGATGCAAATGACTCTGTACAAACAAGATATATCAAAGGCAGTTTGGAGATTTTCTCAGAAGAAAGGCACTAAGATTAAGAATGACTGGGAAGGGTTTCTTGCAGAAGATAGGACTTTGAGACTTGAAGGAAGAAAGGAGGCATAAATAAGTACAGAGAGTGCTAGGCATGGAGGACAGCCAGTGAAAGTCCCCAGATTCGGTAGCTGGAATTTCTTGTTTGAGGAAGAGCAAATAGGCCAGTGTCACTGGATTGCAGACTACATGGCAGGGAGTAATGTGTAAGAAGACTGGAAAGATAGAGAAGACAAGACATGAAGTCACAAGAGGATTGTATGTTTGATGCTAAAGGTATCAGGGAGCCACATGAGTCTACTAAATAGGTAGGTGACATGGTCAGACCTACTTTAGGAAGATCAATTTGACAATTTGGTGGAGGATGTACCAGACTAGGGAGAGACTTAAGGCTGGAAGATCAACAAAAATGATGTTGAAACAATCTAGACACGAGGTCCTAAGAGCAGGTACTAGGCTGGTGGCAGTGTTAGAGGAAAGAAAGGTCAGGAGAGACATCAGGGCTGGATAAATATAGCTGAGAATCATCTGCATAGAGATGATAACTGAATTCATAGGAGCTGAAGAGGTCACCATGAAAAATAGTGTAGAGGGAGAAGAGAAGAGGATCCAGAACAGAGCCTCTAACAGATGTGACCTGCAGAAAAAATAGCAAAAGTGATTGATGAGAAGAGATTGGACACATAGGAGGAGAACCAGGAGAGAATAGTGTCACAATAACCTAGAGACAGGAAAATACTAAGGAGGAGAGGGTGAGCAGCAGTGTTAAAGTCTGAAGAGACTATGAGCCAAGGCCTTTCAGTTTGTCAGGTAAGAGACCATTGGTATCTTTGGAGTAAACAGTTACACACATACTACACATACTGACAAAATCTGGGTAAGGTTATAAAGGCAGGAAAGCAAGAAGCGCAAGGGGAATTTGACTCTAACTTTAGACTATCTACTTTGCTCTGCTGGGATGGAAGGGAGGAGTACTGAATGTAGAGAGACCTGTTTTAAAATTAGATCAGAAAATGAACCATTTCGATTATTTTCCCTTACTAATTTTTGAACAGTTATCTACCCAGCCCTGTATACACCTATATGTATAGGTGAAGGATCACTTTCATCATTCCAGCTTAAAGAAAAACCTGGGCCCTTTATGACATGGTTCAAGATGCACACCTAGGATTTTGTGTTCACTTGCATGTCACTTTTCATGTTTTACTATTTAACAATCAGGTTTCAGTTAGTGGGTCCTTGTAGATTTTGCAAATTCTACTCTCTTTATCTTAGCTTTTATCTAATTCTTGGCTTATTTGTTCTTAGCTTTTATCTGATTCTTTGGAATAGTAGAAAGTCTTTGAATTAGAACATGTAAGTCTCACCTCTAGTGCTTATAAGCTTTGTATGAAGTCATGGCCTAGGCACTTCTCTCAGGGCCTCTATTCCTCATTCTTCAAATAGAGATGATACTATTTGAATGACAGATTGTGATTTAAAAATTTTTTAAATTCCGTAGAAATGGGAGGTTGAGTATAGATCCAGCCTCAGATACTCACTAGCTGTGTGACCTTGGAGAAGTCACTTAACCTGTCTGCCACAATTTCTTCATCTGTAAAATGGAGATAATGATAATAATTCCTAGTTCCTAGGATTTGGGGGAGGATAAAATAAGTTAGTATTTGTAAAGTTTTTTGCAAACATTAAAACTCATTTTTAATGCTAGCTAATATGTGTGTGTACAACAGAAGCATACGCAGAATTGTCATGTTCCATTATAATTCATCTACTTCCAGTGGTATGATATGTATTTTAAAAGCACTTATGCAGAATAGAACATACTTTTGCACTGCCATTAAGTATAGTGTTGCGGAGGCCATGTAAAATCTTTCATTTTACATCTCAACTTAAATGTTTTCATGTATTCTTTCCTCTCCAGTGGCAACACAGTGAACTTCTGTGGAAATCAGATATTTATATTAGTAAATAAGAAGGCTATATTTCTTATGCTCCTTTGAAAGTTTTAATTTTTTCCCCAGGTAACCATTAGTAGAGTAATCATATATGCCCATGATCATTTTAGCTTGCCACATGCCTTTCAATGAGTTTTAAACAACAGAATTCAGATTTAGTTGTAGTCGAGTAACTCTGTAAAGCAAGGAGAATGAATAGTTCTAGTTTTTGAAGACAGACATGACATAAGTAGGTTTGCCTAGGAAAGTCAGAGTCCCTACTCTGTAGGGACTGTGAACCTCAATTGATGAGTTTAATTGGATACCAAATCATTGTAGCTTAGAGCCCTCATAGCCTGAGGAAAGGAGTCTAGTAGCCAAGTTATCTTATCACAGGTAGACATAGGACACTAAGGGCATACATAACTACTTCCTATGCCACTTTGGTCTGGAGCTTGTGGTGGAGCTATCCATGGTACTTCCAGCTGTTAAAAGCTCATTTCGGCCAATATCCTCATTTGTCAGGTAAGGAAACAGAGGCACAAAGAAAGTAAGTGATTTGCTTTTGGTCACACAGGAGAACTGGGATTTGAACCAAGCTTCTCTCATTCTAAACCCAGTCCTCTTTTCTTTATGATATAAGACTTCTTACTGAAACCATGGTCCTCCCCATCATAAAGCCTCTTCTCTACTGATACGGCCAACAGTCTCAACCTGGATGTTGTGGTGTAGATCAAGGCAAGAAACAGGTTTTATCTTCTTAGATCCCATCTTAATTCTGCCATCTGGCCACACTTCTCAACTGCCATTTTCTGGTCAGAATTAGAGTTGTTTTTAGGAAAAATGGTCAGCAAATTATATATGTGTCATAAGAGATATATAGTTTAGTATTTTTATTGTTTTATTCAGGATACTTCATAATTGTGTTTTCATACTTTTATTTCCTAGCAGGTAATCATGAAAATTTTTTATTTTTGTTGTTTGTTAGTGAAAAGCAGTATGGAATAGTGGACAGAATTATGGAAGATAGAAGACTATTCTCTGACCCTAAATAGCTATATGAGATTAAGGAAGTAAATTTACTTCTTTGGGCCTGAATCTCCTCATGTAAATTAGAAGGTTGGACTAAATCATCTCTGATGCCCAATGCCCTCTCTAGCTCTTCAACTCTATGATTCAACTTACCATTCTTATTATTTAGCAATTACGGCAAACTCCCATTTAAGGTTGGGGCATGAAGTTTTAATTATTCTTATTTTCTGATTGTTACTATATATATATATATATATATATATATATATCACATATATTACAGACATTTAGAGTTAGAATGAAATGAAATATACAGAATTTCAGAGTTGGAAGGAACTTAATTTAACTAAGACCTGACAGGAATGCCCTTTATAATTTAACCACCAATTGTTATGCCACCTTTACTTGAAGATCTCCAATGAAAAGGAACTCACTACTTCCCAAGGTATGGGAAGGATAGCTCTTGTTTTTAGGAAGTTTGTCCTTCCATTAAACCTAGATCTGTCTCTTTACAACTTTTGCTCATTGTCCCTGGAGCCAAGTAAAACAAGTCTAATCCTTCTTCCAAGCAAAAACATATCAAATAATTAAAGATAGCTATTATGTCTTAATCTTCCCTAGGTAGATAGGTATCTTAGTGGATAGGGCACTGGACCTGAATTCAGGAAGACCTGAGTTCAAAAGTGGTCTCAGACACTTATTATCTGTGTGACCCTGGGCAAGTCACTTAAGCTTTGTCTACCTCAGTTTCTTCAACTGTAAAATGGGGATCACAGTAGCACCTACCTCACAGGTTTATTTTGAAGTTGCAGTGAGATATTTGTAGGAATAAGGATAATATATAGAATGTGCATAATGTTTTTTTAAAATTATTTAAGGACTATGGTTTAGAGATTCTAGATAATTTAGTTTACCTTTGTTTTATTTGAAAGATCACTAACACTAAAGGAATGTAATAGAATGCTCACATAGAAATGTTACTTAGAATTTCAAAACTATTTTATTGTGATAGACACTCTCAGAATTGAAAGTCCATATTAATGTAAACTTTTCCCCATATTCCATGCTTCTCATCCCCAGAAAGTTAAGCATACCAACCATACTAAATCTGACAAAAATAGATGATGAAGAAAACAAAAAACCTAATAAAATTAGGTAATATTTCATTGTTACATCACTCTTTTCAAGAGATGAAACATATTTTTTAAAAAGCTGCCCCTAAAATTATACTCCCAAAAGATTGCTGTCCTCTGTCACATTTTCTGTGGAGGGAGAAAAATCTTTGCTAATTTGCCTTTATCTAATTTTACTTCAGGAGTAAAATAAAATGTAATATGTAAGTAAGTATATGTGGTCATAGTAAATATTTGTACTTTTTACTGTAGTAGATGATTATAAAGCATTCTTTGAGATTTGCTTTCTATAAAAGGTACATTTAGGAGGAGCTAGATGGCACAGTAGGTAGAGCACCAGCCCTGGAGTCAGGAGTACCTGAGTTCAAATTTGGCCTCAGACACTTAACACTTACTAGCTGTGTGACCCTGGGCAAGTCACTTAACCCCAATTGCCTCACTAAAAAAAAAAAGTACATTTATATTTTTATGTGTTTGATCCACACAGAGTATTCTAAAGTTCTATTATTAAGTGCACTTGGGGTTACATCTATAAAGCAAAAAATAAATTCTGATGAGACAGCACATTATTGGTGAACACCCACCATTTCCTTAACTATAACAGAGAGGTTATTCTGACTTCTGAGTGCTTCAACTGTTAAAAAAAATAAGGAAAACAGATTCTTCTGAGACCCCATAAACCTCTCTGTTAAGACTTTGTGACTTTTCTTTCCTCATATCTAAAATAAAATGCCTAATTTAAACATGCCCTCTTCTTAGATAATCCAAACCCTTCAGTTAATCTGAGTGGCTAGAGAACTACCCATTTAGGGTGATGCCATTTATGCCCTCAGAGTTTTGGACTTCATGCCTTTGCCTTAAATGTTCTACGTACCCAAGTTTTGTTAAGGAGGTTCTCATCTGATTTTTATGCAAATTTCTGAGATCAGGAAAACAGCTCTTAGCTTGGCACAGAGAAGTAACAAACAACCTAACCCTATTTTATGCCATCTCCCCCCTACAATTTGACATTTGCAATTGTAGGAGGACTTTGCTATAATCTCTTCAAGGTTTTTTTTTTTTCAAAAATACCTTATTTAAATAGTCAAATGTAACTTTTTCATTTATATATAATCTCTTCTCTTCCTGGATTTTAATTGCAAGTGAAGTATATAATTTCAGATTACCTAAGAATTTAAAACCTTTCCATAGAATTTACACTGCATCTAATCAGAACTTTTTTCACTTCTTTTTTCTTGCATGTTTCTGTGAGGCGATATCTATCACATGTTGTACAGTAGTAGATATTCATACTTATTCTGGCCCTATTAAAACCTTCCCTATGACTTTTTTTGGTGAGGCAATTGGGTTTAAGTGACTTGCCCAGGGTCACACAACTAGTAAGTGTTAAGTGTCTGAGGCTGAATTTGAACTCAGGTTCTCCTGAATCCAGGGCTGGTGCTCTATCCACTGAGCCAGCTAGCTGCCCCATTCCCTATGATTTTAAATCAGAACATGTAAAGTAGCTGTGCCTCTTTTTCTGCTCCTGTAGAATTGCAAAACAATGTTAGTGATCCCCATCCATGTTGTGGGGCTATTTTTTAAAAAGAGAACAAGAGCTACAAAATATGGTAAGACATTTTGCAAATTAATAATCATACCACTGTGGATTTCCTTTACTTAACCTATTCATAAAATAATAATGATGATGTGAGACTTCAAATTTTGTAAAGATTTTTTGAAATCAAAACCAACTATTTGTTATTATTGCCCCACCTCTGGCTTGACTTGTCGCTTGTGAGATATGATTAAAAGGGGACATAAACCCTTAATACTTTGGTATTTGGGATTGGAAAAACAAATATGAATCACTTTTTACAAATGAGTTTCATTTCTTGGGAGATTTCCAACAAAGGGTTAATAAATCCAAGAAGTTTGGGAGGTGGTTTGAATAAATATCCTGGCTCCTTGGTGCTTATCCAAACTGATCATTATCGAAGTCTGCATTGACATACTATTTGGCTGGGCCTGTGAAGTCTGTTTTAATAAACTGTATCCATTTTCTATCCTATCCACTTAAAAGTTAAAAAAGACCCCAAAACTTGTTCTGACATTTCTATCTATTCGATAAAAAAAAGCTGTCTGAAGTAATTTTCTTTCTTCTACTCGTATTGTTTAAAAGAAACTATATAAATGTTTAGTTTAAGATTTTTTAGGCTTTTATTTTTTTATCTACTTAAGAATGATACTGGGAAATTCAGATCTCAGTAATTGATCTATAAGTGGTATTCAGCGAAGATCAACTAACATATTTATTAGATGCCTTCTATGTGGCAGACACTGTCCTAGGCACTAAGGACATAAATACAAAGAATTGAAACACTTCCTCCTCTCAAGGTGCTCACATGTTCCAGGTATGCTGATACTGAAATTAGGTGTAGACATTCAAAAAGCTTAGGAAACTAAGTAACTGACCGATGGAATTAGTATAAGAGTGGAATGGGATCATTCCTTTAAAATGGAAATTTTGCAGACTTTTGTAACCACTTCTTTGGTCATTTAAATTCCAGGTAAGACTTGCAACTTGTTAATGCCATTATCAGTACCATTTTTTAAGTCCACTCTAACTCTTTAGCTTTTTTGTAGACCTACCTATGGCTCTTTAACTTCAGATATTGGTGCCTTCAAGAGCAGAGTGGCTTGCCAGGTAGAGAGCCAGCCGTGGCCTCAGTTTAAGTTCTACTGCAAGAGCAAATGGCTGTGTGAACATGGACAAGTGAATTAATTTCCCAGCAGGCCCAGAAAACTCTCTAAAACTATAAACTTTAGGGAGGTTGCTCATGTGTATTGGTTGATGGTATTTTCATTCCAGGTGTTTCCCAAATCAGTAAAGTCATAGGATAAAAACAACAACAACAAAATGACAACTTTATTCCGACATGGTCATTTGAAGGCTCTATGCCCAATCCGCACTATTTTATATTGAAAAACAAAAGCAAAACAATTTCTACAAGACTTGTGTTTTGGGTTATTCAGTTAAAAAAAAATGAGTCCCTCTAGCTAAAGCCAGTTTCATCAATGACTATGTTATTATTTCCTCTTCCCTTATCATCAGAGAGCTGCATTTTTCATGGAAGTTTTATTTATTTTGGTAGAACAGCCAACCTATATATAAGGCCCTAGAAAGCTCAGTAAAAATGTTTAGATGATCATGATAATGAAAGGGAGGATATAATTACAATATATTAAATATTTATATGTAAATTACCACATGTCTAAGTTTTACCTAGAGGGGCCTTTTATACCATTCATATTCTCCTTTCAATTGAGACATACTTACCTTAAAACCATTAAAAAAAGACCTACTGTCATTCATCATAGCTACCTTTACAAACAACATACAAACAAAATAAATGACCACATTCCTGGTATCCCCAGGTTTAATCCAATAACATTAGTTAGTTGATCATGATACAGCATTAAATTCCTGTTTATCTGTAGAAAGAAGATTCTGCCAGGTGCTGCTGGTCATGCAGAATTTAAAGAAGTCTGATCCCATGTCCTTATGGAACTTTTCCTCCTGCCTATCTCCTGCTTACCTCCTGCCTGAAATGCGCTTCATTCTCTCTCATCTGTTTAGATGCCTACTTTTTTCAAAGTTCAGGACTGCCCTACAAAATGTTCTTCCTGTTCCCCAGGCACAAGTGCCCTCCTCCAAGCAAAAATAAAAACAAACCAAAAAACCCCAATTTATATTTATTTATTTTACATGTAATTTATATGTGTGTGTATATATAGTTTCTGTCTGTAACTATCTATAATTATATACACACAAACGTATAAAACATACGCATTTTTTTCATACACACCTTTAAGTTGTCTCCTTTCACAGAATATAAACTTATTTATGGCAGGAACTGTTTCTTTTTGACATTTATAACCCCAATGCCTAGCACAAATACTTATTGCTTAATTGCTTAATAAGTGTTTGTTGAATTAAACTGACTAAACATGTGTTCATGAGTGATATCACTTTTTGACCAAAAGTCTTTTTAAAAAATAATTCAGGGGCAGCTATGTGGTGCAGTGGATAAAGCACTGGCCTTGGATTCAGGAGGACCTGAGTTCAAATCCAGCCTCAAACATTTGACACTTACTAGCTGTGTGACCCTGGGCAAGTCACTTAACCCTCATTGCCCTGCCAAAAAAAATAATAATTCAGATTCCTTTATTGTATAGTTCTTCCTTGGAGATAAAATAGCTGTATGACTGTGGACATGTGACCCAGTGACTCAGACAACTCTCAAAAACTATAAACTATAGACAGGTTGCTCATCTGCATTGGTTTTTGGAGTTTTTATTATGATTAGTAGAAATCACCATTAAAATTCTATTTGATGCTTCTTCTTGGTATGGGGGTGGATTGAACCTGTTGAAGACTTTTGGAGAACAAGTTTTGGCAGATCCTGTTGAGCCAATGCCTGTTGTTTGAGGATAAGCTCTTTTAAGCTTCTAGAAGCTCATCTCCACATCCAATGTCAGGTGATGGATGTTTGATTGATACCAGTTTGTGGAGACATAGCAAGTTGCTTCCTTCGAAGAAATACTGTCTATGGAACCCCAGGTCCTTGAAATATTAGTAAAGCTTACATAAGTTAAAGACCATACTAGTCAAACCATTCAAAAAAATGATTAGTAGATTAATTACAATGTGTACTCTCACCCACATTTCTCTTCTTTGATCTCTACACTCAGTGTGTCTTTCTAGAAAGTTATCAAGCTACATTGAAAAAGATGTGACAGTAGCATTTTAGTTACAATATTAAAGGAAAATCAGACTAAACTAAGGCTGGATGAAGCTGAACACACATTTCCATGTCTAGCTTTCTATCGTTTTTGCACGTTGGTATCGATTTCTCTTGACATGGTCTTCTTTTATTGAGTACTGTCTTTTTTAATCCCCTACCTATAGCAGCATTTGCTAAGAGCAATTGTAAAAGGAAACCAACTTATATTAAACCTGCCTGAAGTCACAATGTAATCTAACACCTGTAGTCTGCAATTTGTCATCACTTCATAGATTTTTTTTTTAATAACAGATTTTCCTGAGTTTTGACCTTAGGATACAGTATAATCCTTCCTCTTCTCTCACTTTTTCCTACCTCCTCCCCCCTGCCCCCAAGCAACAAAGCTAAACACCAATCTTTAATACAGTCTTATTATGTCAGCATGTGAAATTACAACCATAAGGATTAACTCAAGGAAAATAATTCAATTGAAGTTAGAACTAGTGTTGAACTATTTATCTGAGTGAATATGTTTTATAGGTGACAGCATTTTAAATCAAAAAGCAGCAGGGCAGATAGTAATGTCTGATCCAATTTCTCCTGCATGAATTCTACACTTCCTTCTGACGTGGCTTAGCTTATGGGGATATTTTTTACCCATGGGTTCTGTGTTGAGCTTTTGGTTAGGGAATCATTGTTATCCTTTGTGGGGAGAGGGTTGCTGTGCATGTAAGACATGTTCCAAAAAGTCAGCCTTGAAAACTCACGTATGTTAAGGATTGTTTTTGATTGTTAAAGAATGGAGTGGGGGGTAGAATGAGTAATGATAAAGAGCCTTGGCACTTCAGACCATTTGCAGATTGGCATGACAGTTGTGATCACCATACAAGATTTCTGGTATTTGTTGCTAGGCCTCATAAAATGATTAATTGAGAAACTGAAAATTACAATAGGACATTAAAAGTGCTGTAATAGGATGCTGATGTTCCTTGTCATACATGTTTTTTTTTTTTAAAGATTTGTTTGTTGTTTCCCTAGAAAAATGTCTTAACAGAAGAAAACATAATAGATGTCAGATCTAGTTTCAATTTTGTCAACATTTTTACAGGCCAAGGAAAGTAATATAACTTACTTGTATATTGTGCTTTCCTCACAACAGCCCTGTGAAGTAGTTAGGGTAACCATTATTGTCCCCATTTTTTATCTGGAAAAATGGAAGCTTAGGGAGGTAAAGAGATTTGTTGCCCATGGTCACATAACTAGCAAATACTGGAGCCTGAATTTGAATTCAGGTTTTCTGACTCCAATTGTTGGTTTTGCCTCTTCTATTTTACCCACTACTTCATAAGTCTCAGAGAGATGATAATAAAATTCCAAATGTCAGGGTCAGAAATGAAGAACTTATACTCATTCATACCATGGGTTAATCTCTTTGCACATAGAAAAAGAACACACCTTTTTCTTAAAATTCCTATTTTGAAAAATAGAAAAAGTGATAGAAGACAAGAAAAATATTGATATCTAATTTCCACACAGCACATTTTTGCACAGTTAAGTTTTTGAGGAAAGAAAGATGATAGCTTTTTAAAAAAGAAATAAAATAAATACATTGTAATGAAAACTCGGTATAACAATTTTTATATCAAATGCTTCCTATTTTTATTCATTGTTATGGTTTATGTACCTAAATCTGTGTGTGTGTGTGTGCGTGCGTATGTCCATAAAATGAATAATTAGCTCATTTTCAATGCTTTTTTCAACAATATCAATAAATATTCAAATAGAGTAGTCATAGCAAATGCTTACTGCAATTTAAATGTTTTCTTAATAATGTTAGAGAATCACAGAACATGTCTAGTAATTTTTAATTTATTTATTATATTCCCTCAAAGAGGGAATGTTAGAAACTAGCCAGATCCAAAAAGCAGGTTGTCTGACTACCAGACTGGTGCTCTTCTCACTTACTACAATACAGAGATGAGAGATATTTTCCTTTGAGTTAAACCATAATAGTTCTATAGTTAGAAAAAAAAAGGATGGAAATGAACATCATAGGGATACTGAATTGTGCCAAAAGCAGCTCTAAAATGGTAGAACAACGACGACCATCCACATTCTGTTTTGTCCATGTCACCTGTCGATAGATTTATATGACTGTTCTTGGCTTGAATCCAACTTACTCATCTCAGGGCTTCTTCTGAGAAATAGGATGTAATTAATAACTAACAACTGTGCTAAGTGCTTTATTCTTGTTATCTCATTTGACCTTCAACAACTATGGGAGATAGGTGCTATTATTATTCCTATTTTATAGATCAGGAAACTGAGGAAAGCAGAGGTTTAGATGACTTGTCCAGGGTCACACAGCTAATGGGTAGCTTAGGCTGTATTTGAACTCAGATCTTCATGACCCCATGCCCATCACTTTAATCAGTGGGCCACCTAATTGCCCTAATTACCTGTGTAACATTATTATGATGCCCTCACACATATGCACCTACCCAACTTTAACCATTCTACCCTACAACAGTCACCTTCTTTATAATTTCTTGCTTTATATTTTAAAAATACCACAAACTTTGCTTGTAAGTAATCCAGAGTACCCCCATAATAGTATACTATATTATATATTTTCCTAAACTTAATCATTCAATATCTTACTTCCTCCCCTGCAGGCTTATATTATATTTTGCACATGGCTCCCAGCTGGTTTTCATTGTGGCCTTGAAAACATATTTGAGCACTGAGGGCTTTAGGAAGAGTTGCTTTATCTTTTTTTTTGTCAACTTTGGTTATATTAGCATTTTTGTCCATTTTGTTTTTAAAATCACTTGGTACTAAAGGCAATCAAGCAGTGCGTATCGGCACATAAGGGGGGTGTTTGGGAGCAAGTAGGTATCAAGTTGTGTTTTGAATATACTTGTAGCTTTTTTTAACCTCATATTCCTTCCCTAGAAAACCTACTAGGAAGCAGTAATTAATATGTCATGTGGAAGAAGGATTAGACTTTTCCATCTTAACCCAAGAGGGAAGATACTAGGACTAATAGCTGGAAGTTGCAGAGTAGCAGATTTTAACTCATTGTAAGGGAAACATTTGGTAAGAATTACAGATATCCAATTCAAACATTCATTTCAACAAACATTATTAAGCACCTATAATGCTCAAGGCAGAAGGAAAAGCAGGCAGGCCAATCCCTGGGATATGTAAAAGAAAAAATTGATATACTGCTGTTGTGGGGTAGTGGTAACACGCCGGCTCATGCTAGATGACATGCTCTTTCATTTAGTCGTGTCTGACTCTAAGTGACTTCATGGACTTTGTCCATGTGGTTTTCTTGGCAAAGATTCTTGAGTAGTTTGCCATTTCCTTTCCAGTGTGTCCCCATTTTGCCAATGAGGAACTGAGGCATATAGGTGTTAAGTAATTTGCCCAGGGTCACACAGCTATTAAGTGTCTGAAGACAGATTTAACCTCAGATCTTCCTGACTCCAGGAAGTCTTGCTCTATCCACTGTACCACCTGACTGCCGCTAGATGACATAGTTTCCCCAAACTTTTTATCCCCAAGTTTCAAGATACTTTATTTTTGCTTCATCTCTACTCCTCAGCCCCTTTCTTGCCAGAACACCTATCCCAAACTCTAGGAGCCCTATTCAGTAACTTGTTCCTGGGGGCACTAGTGTTTACACTACCTTTCAGATTTGCAATAGGTAAATGATTACTGGGCATAACCAATTAACCTTTAAATATGTTTTATAATGGTAATTATAATATGCCCCCTTATTAGTGAAGTGCTATAATTCAAGAATCTCATGGATTTAATGAGAAATTGTGGGCATTCATGAAAACATATATACCACATCTCATAATGTTTCTATGGGAAAATACATTCTGAATATGAAGTAATAAATTTACAAATGTGCTTTGGGAACATAACTCAATTTGTAAGTTCAAATGACCTGTTGAGTTTCTATCATATTTCCATTGGGAAAGACTTTGGACTGTTGAAAGATTCCTAAATACTAAAAAAAAAAAATCTTTTCATTTCTTTGCAAAGTAGTGATTTCCCTTTTAATCAGAGCAAGAAAAATCATTCCTATGTTAATGTCATTCCATATTTTTGGCATTTTGAATTGGTTGAAGATAGTAGAGTTATCACATTGTCATTCTTGGGCAAAATATCTCAAAATGCCATCTAATCCTAGCTTGAAAAATTGCTAACCAACCAAATATCTATTATGTTTCTATATTGTTAGTTTCTGTTATGGAGATTCTGTATTCAAAAAATAATTGACAAGTACAGCACACTTATTTTCTAATACCAGCTTTGACTAAAGCAGCAGCTGCCTAAGCTAAGCCCAGTTCAAAAGGTTTTTCATAGGCTCTTGACATATATGCCATCTTTTGTTCATGTTAGGAAAGAATACTTCAATTTTTAAAAATTCTTATTTTACTAATTTCAGGTTAAAGGGTAAAAAGAGATGAATAAACCCTATCATATAAATGTTAAAGTGATTTCAAAGTTTCATTTTATAAAATCTCTTTAAGTCTAACCTGTAGAAAATAAAACAACAAAACAAAACAAAGAACAATCTACTTAATTAAGTGGAACATTTATACTGATTCCTCACTAGGAAGACAGGCATAATTTAGAAAATGGAGGTTTTTAATTTTCTTTTGTTTTCTAATTACTGCCATTTTCCAATACAATGCTTAAGTATGTGTTTCTGGAGTATTTATTTTATACAATGTACATGCATATATGTATAGGTTAAAATTCCCATTACAAAACATAATTCTCACCTGTTGACATGGAGATCTAATTATTAGAATGTTCTCTGGGTCCATGGATGATATTAGAAGTATGAATATCTGTATGTCACCAAGACTCTCCTGTGACAGTGCTGCCCTTACATGCAGATAGTTTTTTCTGCTGAGCATAATTAGAATGCTGAAGTACCCCAGCTCTCACTTTTTTGCTGATGCTAGCTTGTTAGAGTGGACCAGATTTACTCTTAGTTAAAAGTGGTATAGAGAAAGTGCCAAGAACATTCATTTTAATTGGTCAACCCTTATATGGGCTTTTAGCTCTAGTGTTTTATCACCCAATGTATTAGAAGTCTCCTACCAGCTGTTAGCATATTATTACAAATATGCTATTGACATCTTTCATGCCTATTTTGTTGTTATACAGAGAGTTTCAATCTCTTCTACTTATTGTGTTATTTTTAAGGAATAAAATTTGCTGAATTTTCACTAAATATTTGATTCAATTGTCAACAAAAGTCTGCCATTTTAATCCTAGTGGAAACCAATTTTATTATCTTGGGATCTTGGGATTGGGGTAGATGAGTGAGTTTTATTTTATTTATTTTTAAAATTTTTGTTCTTTAATTGAAGCACCAGCTTTGGAGGCTGAAATATTTTAGCTAGGAAGGTGGTGGTACATAGTTGTAGGGAAACTGAAAACAGAATCTATATATTTATTTTTAATAGAAGTTAGATTCACAACCCCACTTTGTTTACTACTAAGGCAAATTGTCTTTTCCTATCTTCCCTAGAAAGTGCTAAATTAAATACCCAGGCTTTCAAAAGTTCACATAAAACACAAAAGAATGCTAGGGTTGCTGTGCTTTGTACACTGTAAAGTGTACTATATAATATAATAAATATAAATGTGTATAAAATATAAATGTGTGCTTTGTTAAGTATTTATAATAACAAAATGACTGATTAGAGCTATGATCAAAAAATACTTTTGTACTATGGGTTATTTTGTGCCTTCTGAATATCAGGATCATAATTTGTCTGCAGAACTCACATACAAACAAACACAATCCCTTATTATATGGTATTATTGATATAACTATACCTAATAAAAACAGAATAATATGCTTTTTCTTTGGCTTTCCTACCAATGTTGCTTTAAGGAGTACCAGTCATTTGGCATTCTCTCTGAGACTTCTTTGTACAAATTGTCATTTGCATAATGGAATTTTAAGCATCAGAAGAAATTAGATTCCTAAAAACATGAATTTCAGTATTAATTATCTCCCCTTTTTAGGAGGTCTCTGTCCAAGAGTTTCAAAGTCCTTTTTTTTTTTTTAAAGAAATAAACTTACAGATGTAAGCTAAATTTGAATATCTATTTTTAATTATTAGGTTCTTCATAGACAGCAGTCTCAGCCAGCCAAGGAAAGTTCCCCTCCAAGAGAAGAAGCCCCACCTCCACCTCCTCCTGCTGAGGACAGTTGTGCCAAAAAGCCCAGGTCTCGCACCAAGATCTCCTTAGAGGCTTTGGGAATCCTTCAAAGCTTTATTCATGATGTGGGTCTCTACCCTGACCAAGAGGCTATCCATACCCTTTCTGCTCAGCTGGATCTCCCCAAACACACCATCATCAAATTCTTCCAGAACCAGAGGTACCACGTGAAGCACCACGGGAAGTTAAAAGAGCATTTGGGCACCGGGGTTGATGTTGCCGAGTACAAGGATGAAGAGCTGCTGACTGAATCAGAGGAAAATGAGAGTGAAGAAGGCTCAGAGGAAATGTACAAAGTGGAAGCTGAGGAGGAAAATGCTGACAAAAACAAGCCGGCTCCCCCAGAAATTGACCAGAGATAATGTGAAATCACAACATGGAAAGCAAGACATTGGTCCAAGGATTTTCTGTTTCTATTTTCTTTTTTATTTTGTTTTGGTTTTTAGGTTTTTTTTTCATATTTTTTTAAAAAAATACTTTCTTCCCCTTTTGACATTTCTTTGTTGCACGGGATCCACGTGCAGACTGAACGAGTTCAGTATTGTCGAATTAGTCATCATCTTGACACAGACACTTGAGTGTTACACTTTTACATTTGACTGGAATAATAATTGTAATCACATAAGACTATGCCTTCATTAACCTTGCACTTATGGAAGAAATGCAAAGCAAGTTCTCAGAAGAAAAGATCTATAAAATAAATGAAGGAAACTACAAGTGTGTGTGTATATGTATATGTACATATATATATATATTTACATATATATATTAAAATTGCATGGGACAGAGAACTTTACAATCTGAAAGAATAGACTGTGAAATGGGTTCTTAAAGACAAGACTTGTTTATGTATTAAAACCACTTCACAATGAGTTGCTTTGGCTTTTTGATAAACTGCCGCCTGCTCTCAGGGTGTGGTGACTATTTTTTGAATTCCTATTTATTTTCTATGTTTGTCCCTGATTTTTTTTTTATTATTATTCTCTACCTTCCTAGCTGGCAGCTTGATGATTAATTATTGAGGTATCTATTTAACAAAATAAATCAACACTGCCAAAAATAAGAGAGAGAAAAGAAAATGAAGCAAAATAAAATCAGGGCACCTTAAGAAGACAAAGTCCAATTACTTTTAAGACACAATGCACACTTAAAATGATTCAACATGTTCCGTTACTCAACTGGTCCTTCCTGTAGTGAACAGATGAACTTTAGTGGAACTCAAAACAAGCAAAACTGAACTTCAGTATGGAAAAGGCTTGTCCACTAGTGAGGTCTTGATAAAATAGCATCTTGAGATTGGCTGCATGGAATTCATATTATAAAGCCAAGTCTTATTATTTACCTGTTCTCAGCTTCAGAGCTTAAAATGAATAAGCCCAATCATTTAAAAATGCTTTATTTTCTTTGTTTTTAAGGGGAAAAATCTTTTTTTTTCCTCCCTGTAGAATAAGTAAGAAAACTACAGCCTGAGAAATACATTTGGTTAAAAGAAAATGTGCAGTTGAAGGGCTTCCTTGCTCAGAGACCTAGTTTGTCTCTCTCCCCCGAGTTGTCCCTGGGTAACCATGAGCTCCCTCTGCTTCACGCCCTTCCGTCAGTGGAACTAAACATTTCCAGTCACTGTGTCACATACAGCAGCCCATTTCCAACACTGGCTGACCCTTCTGAGAGAAACCTTTTGCTAAGAAATAGTGCAGCTCTGGGGCAAAAACAAAAACAAAACCAAAAAACCCTAAAAAACAAAGTAAGGAGTTTCAATCGAATGATATACTGGTCACCAATGAATACACCCCCCTTTCCCCCAGTGACCTAGCTAGCTAGCACAGAGATTCCATCAGGCCAACAGGACTTTTGCAGGTTGATTGACTCTTTTGGGGAATGAGCAGGCAAGCTCCATTCTCCTAGTATTTTTGGTCTCTTTTGGAGCTTTGTCTCTCCCCCCACCCCATATCCCCAAATCTCACTAACATTATTCCCACTTCCATTGATAACAATTCCAAGGGTAGACTTCACTTTCAATCCTTGTCTACATGAACAGAATCCCTGCTTCCAAGGGTCGGGCATACAGTCATCCCTTATGCTTTGATCTTTTAAGTTGTGTTCTCATGCAACCTTGTCAAAGACCTCATGCAATATCACTTTGAAAGTTATTTTCTGTTTACTACACAAGCATTGTAATATAACTGTTAATACTATTTATATATTTGAAAGGTATAAAAGGTAGGATTAAAAAAAAAACCTCTATGTGTAGATATTTACTCAGAACTTACAATATACAGGGAGAAGACATGTTGCAATACAAGCTAATTCTAGCTGCTCAGTAACCTCTGGAGTTTTTAAAGGGACATATTCCTGTACTTTTTTCAAATAAAAATGTTTAGAACTTATCTTGACATGAACGTCACATACCTTTGCAAAAGGATGGTTGTTTGCTACTAAGCCCTAGTGCTCATCCTTTCTTTTTCTGTAGTATGCTGCAGCTTTGATCCGAAGTTCCAATGGTTGCTGCTTTTCGTTCTCCTCAGAGTTACTCCTTCAGAATTGTCTTCTTACACTGTTGCTGAAATCACTATGTACATGTAATGGAAACTGATTTTTGCCAAGCTCTTGCAAGGTGGTTCATCTATTGATGGCATCAGCATTTGGTATCTTTTACACTTCAACCAAAAATTTATTAGGTATTTTTCAATGCTAAGTCTTGCCTTTTATTTTTAATTTCACTGCCAAGTCTGCAGTGGTTCAAAGTGAATCTGTGGGCATTTTAGCCTGTGGTCTTGCCAGAACTTTGCGAATTACAATGCATATATGTCTATTTATTCAATATCTGTCATATAATATCTATTTGGAAAAAAGAAACTTTCTCTTGTAGTGCCTCTTGACAAAGCACAATTTTCCGCCTTTTTTGTGAAATAAAAAAAAAAACAAATTGTGTTTTATTGCAGTATCAACAATGTGAATAAGGATTAACATATTGTAAATGTTCTTTTTTTCCATGTAAATCAACTTTATCTTTGTTATCACTAAGTGATAATTAATTTTTAACTTATGTGCATTGTTAGGCTGTTAGAATTTTTTGGTTGTTGAAATAAAACGCATTCAATAAATATGACTTAATTTGTCAAGTTAATTTACTGGGCCTTGCTTTCATTCCCATTGAATTTTTCAAGTGAGTGGACCTGAGGGGAAAAGTTCTCCCATTTGAGAAACAAAATATGATCAGGACAACTACACTAGCATTTACAGATGTTTAAGTTCTATGGGATGCATGGATTTAATTGCATGTTTGTCCGTATATGTGTGTCTGTGTATATAAACACATGCACGCACACTTCCTGTGGCTCAGGGCTCAGAGGACCATTTAGCCAATCGTTTCTCAGTATGCAAATCCAACTCAAATGTATAAAGATATATTTATGAGCTTTCTCCTTTATTTTTCTAGGGAATATTTTCTGTTTATAATTAAAAAACCACAAATGACTGCGTGTCAGGAAACTTTTGGAACACATATGTCCATGGTTAATGGACATAATAAAAGTCTTTTTATATTTATAGACAGGGCATCATAATGTGTGCATGGAGGAATGCCGGAAGGATTGATGTATCTTGAGAAATGTGTGAAAATGATTTTTTAGAAAGTGCTTACAATGGAAAAAACTGCTCAAAAGACTAAAGCTAATATGGTAGACAAGTGCCTGATTCAGAATGGGCAGAGAGGCAGTGGATTAAAACTTTGTTCTATGTTTCCTTTTGATAGTGTAAAATCTCCCTCCTTTTGGTTCATTTTGCTACATTGGATTAACCTAAAGATGGAAGTGGTTCTAACTACCTCAGTCACACTTCATATGAACCATCTGCTTCATTCTCTACTTCCCTGTCATCCAGCTGCCTCCTCACCAAAAAAAGATAACCTTTGTTTTATGACAAGCCCATGGACATTTAAAAAAAAAGTATGGGTTAAGGCCCATCTGTGTTAATAACCCTAGGAATATTAAAAGTCATTCAATACTGGTGGACATGTCAACAAGCTTTGACACTGATTGGAAAGTTAAGCAAAATAAAGCTGTGAGAAGTTACCCCTCACATAATAATCAGATTTAGAAAACTTGGCTTGGATGATTTAGACAAAACAGGGCAAGACAGCAAAATTAATTCCCACTTGGGCGTATTTACTGGCTAGGCTAATCCAAAGTCAGGCCGTTGTTCCATTAAGATTGTTGATTCATTCTACAAACATTTAAGCTTCTTCAATGATGCTGTTTGTTGTTTTCAAAGAGGACCAAAGTCATTACTGGGTGGTCTTGCTTTGGGCCTGAATTTGTGCTACTGACAATCTGCTTTGCTCATAGAACACAGCTCCTTCTTAGATTCAGGTAATAGTAAAGTAGTAGGGCAATGCCTTTTGACTCTTAAGTAAATTGGAGGCAGAGTTGCACCAAGTCATCAGCCTCTCTCTTTCAGTTATCAGAGCCCAGTTGCAAACAACAGTCAGGATGACTGTCAACATCTTAGGATGCGATAGATGAACCCAAGTTTGAAGTGCTCCACAGCACCTTCATGGCCAGTGGAACAAATCGTTCTCATCTACCCATTCTGATGAGTGAAGTCTTTACGTGCTGGGGTAGACACCCCACACCCAATTCAGCAAAGGGTTTGGGACCCCTTGGTTACCCTCAACCTGTTTTAGCCTGTCTGCAGAAGCTGTTTTCCTGGGTGTGATTGCTGAGAATGCTATAGCTTCTTGGAGCCATAGGTGAGAGTTGGATGAAATAGGTGGACACCAAAGGTGGATGAGAAACCCTCATACCATAGGTGCTAGTCTTCCTGATCATCTATACCCTAGTTTCTGCATGTGGGCTGCTCTTATATATTTTAGGTAGGATTGGCCAATGAAAGCCCAGACTTAGGAGCATCATTCCTGTGGTAGGAAGTGGGTCAGCCTGGTGCCTATCCATGTGCAGGCTTGGGGAACCTGTTTCTGGCATTCCTCCATTAATTCCTGTCCTTGATCCACAGCAGGCATTTTGTGATTTTTTTTCTATCCAATTATTCAAATGTCTCCTAAAATAAAACCCAAACTCTGAATGATTGAAGGAACACTAATTTTAAGTTGAGAGGAACTTGGTTCAAATTCTGGTTTTGCCACTTGATACCTGCTTGACTTTGGGCAAGTCCTTCTCTCTGGTCTTGGTTTCCTCATCTATAAAATGAGAGGGGTTGGATTAAATGACCTGTAAGGTTCTTTCCAGTTCTAAATCTATGATTATATGATTGTATGATTCAATCAACTAACGCATATTTTTGAGTACCTACTCTATTCAGAACATCTTGCAAGGTGATTTGGGAGATGCAAAAACTTTTGTCAGATAAATATAAAATATATAGAAAAGGGAAATCAAAATTCTTCCTCCTTTATAAGAACATAATCGATCAGGTCTAGGAAGAAAATAATTCACTATCACTTCAAAGGTATATCTAAATGAAAATCTTGATTTGGTAGGCCTGGGATCTTATCTCAGTTTTGCTCTTTAGTATTTCCCATTTGATCTTGGGTAAGACATCCCATTTCTTTGAAAATTAGTTTTCTCATCCATAGAATGAGTACATATTTACTTCCGTGGATTGTTGGTCGAGTCACTTCATCCCTTGGACCCTTATTTTTCTCATCATAAAATGGGGACTGTAATACTTGCCCTGGTTAGTTCATGGGATTATAGTAAAGAATTCTTATAAAAGTATTTGTGAATTTGCTATTCAAATGTAATGCAACAGTAGTTGTAATTCATTCATTTGACAAACATTTATCGTTAGCCAATGTAAAGAATTAATTGTTGTTTGAGGTTTTTATGCCTCTGCACGCACCGGCCTGGGACTCTGCAAACTGCATGGTGCTCCACCCACTGGTTGTAGCCGTTGCCAGGGCTCTGGCACCTCACGTCATCACCACTCACTGATGCCTACATGGGCCTGGCAAAATTATAATGATTGGAAGCCTAGTGAGGGAAGTCATGTGACTGTCAGAGCGGCCATCCCATTGGCTGGGGCTGTGTGGGGTGTTTCTGCGGTTAGGGGAGGAGAATTGGGCATTCTAGGTGGAAGCTGGAAAGTGATGGGGGGGGGAGGCGGTCAAAGAAATTCACTACGTTTATCAACTCCTGGTTGACTCGCCAAAAACTGTGGAGACCAATTTTTAATTGGGGAGTTCTAGCTAAGCGGCTTGCCGCAATATTGGGGCAAGGAAGGAGACCGGCAGCCTCCCTCAAAACAGAACAAGATTTATTTTAACAAGAATGAACTTAAAAAAAATCACAAACAAGATCAGTAGGATCAAGGGAAAGGAAATAAAATGGGGAAAGGGAAATTATAATACCTAAAAAATTACCACCACCCAGGAATCAGCTGAAAATACACAGCAGAATGCCCGTTGCTTTCCAGCTTCCACCTAGAATGCCCAATTCTCCTCCCCTAACCCCAGAAACACCCCACACAGCCCCAGCCAATGGGATGGCCACTCTGACAGTCACATGACTTCCCTCACTAGGCTTCCAATCATTATAATTTTGCCAGGCCCATGTAGGCATCGGCAAGTGGTGATGACGTGAGGTGCCAGAGCCCTGGCAAGGCTACAACCAGTGGGTGGAGCACCATGCGGTTTGCGGAACCCCAGGCCAGTGTGCATTGAGGCATAAAAACCTCAAATAACAATTAATTCTTTACACCATGTAGAAGACATGGTGTAAAGTTATGAGGAATTCAGAGATGAATAAAATATGGTCTGTCACCTCAAGAAACTTAGAGTCTAGTGGATAGAATGCTGGGTCTAAAGTCAGGAAAACTCATCTTCCTAAGTCTGTCCACAGACAATTAGTAGCTGTGTGACCTTGGCCAAATCACTTAACCCTGTTTGCCTCAGTTTCCTCATCTATAAAATGAGCTGGAGAAGAAAATGGCAAACCACTCCAGTATCTCTGCCAAGAAAGCCCCATATGGGGTCATGAGGAGTTGGACAGAAATGAAATGACTCAACAACAACAGAAATAGCTTTACACTCACACAGCACTTACTTTCAGACCTTCATTATCTCTAACCTAGGTTGTCATAGAAGACTTCTACTGGTCTCCCTGCTTCTAGGATCTGCCCTCTCCCATCTATTTGTCACACAGTTGTCAAAATCATCTTCCATAAGCACAGATCTGATGTATGATATGTAGTTCCTCACATATGATAGTCCATATCTCCTGCCTCTTTGCTTTTGTACAGGTAGACCTCCATGTTTGAAATGCTCTCTCTTTTCACCATTCCCTTTTAGACTCTTAGCTTCCTTCAGTTTTCAGCTTAGGGGACACCTTCTATTTGAGGCCTTTCCTAAGGACTGGAGTCCCTTCAGTTTGCATTCTCTCAGTCTCTCTCTCCGCATGGCATTGTATGTGCTTTGTGTTTGTATGTGCTCAGCTTACATGTAATCCTTTAGTGTAATGCAAGCTCCTTCGGATCAGGAACTGTTTTTCTTTTAATATTTCTAACAACTAATAGTGCCTTACATGAATTACTGTATTTAATTATTTTGTAGGGAGGTACAAAGTATGAGAAGAGAAATCACTTCTGCTTGAGGTAATCAAGGAAAGCTTCATGAAAGAAGTGAGATCTGACCTGGCCCTTGAAAGATGAGTAGGATTTAAGAGATTGAAGCAGGGGAAGCATTTCAGAGAAATTTGGGCAAAGCTACAAAAGACATTCAACAAATGGCAAGTAGTACAGCTTAGCTGGACTGAATGCAGAGTACATCTGGGAAAGCCAGGTAGAGTAAATAATTTGAAAGATGCCAAGTGATGCTTTAAAGCAGTTGTATTTATTTAATTCACAGATTTTAATACTTTTCTAATGGAATTATCTTAATGGGATAAATTAGGATCTACGAAAAGGTTTTAAAATATTTTTAAACTCAGAAGCCACATGTCTGGTGTAAAGAATTAATTGTTATTTGAGGTTTTTATGAACCCATCCTTTGGCTAGAATTTTTAAAACCCTAGAGCGTACACTGGTCTGGTGCTCCACCCACTGGTTGTAGCCATCACCATGGCGCTGGCATCTCACATAATCACCATTCACCGGCGCCTACATGGGCCTGGCAAAATTATAATGACTGGAAGCCCAGTGAGGGCAGTCATGTGACTGTCAGTCAGGGCTGCCAGCCAATTGGCTTGGGGCTGTGTGTGGTCAGCCTGGGGTCTGCTGGGAAGAAGAAGGGAGGAGATTCGCCATTCTAGCTTCAAGATGGAAGTCAACAGGATGCAGCAGTGCATTCTCAGCTGATTCCTGGGTGGTTGTGTTATTCAGGTTGTATCATATCCCTTCCCCCATTTTATTTCCTTTCCCTTAATTATACTGATCTTGCTTTTGTTTTTAAGTTCATTCTTGCTAATAAATCCTGTTCTGTTTTTGAGGGAGGCTGTGGGTCTCCTTCATTACTCCAGTATTGCAGCGAGCCACATAGCTAACACTCCTCAATTAAAAATTAGTCCCTACACTGGCAAAAGGGATGTATCTGATAGCTAGGCTCAATTTTACATAGGAAGTCAAATATTTCTGAATTAATTTTAAAATGTTATTAGTTTACCTCATTATTCTTGCTAACTTATGAGCCTGACAGACAAGAATGGGAAAGGCAAGTAAAAACCTATAAATCTGATCAGTATAGGGGGAAGAGACAGTGCATTGATTTACAAATATTTAGAGCAAACATGTAATTGATTCTCTAGTCAGTTGGGGAAGATAGCAAGCATTTGTTAAGTGCTTTCTCCCAGACATGGTGTTTAGTAGAAAGAATACATGGAAATGTCAGCACAATGCCTGCCCTCGAGGAACTCATTCTCTAAACCCCAAAATAGTGGAGAACTTGGGAGTTTGGTATAGGTACAGAGCAAAAAGGAAGGTTGAATGCTTGAGAAAGATGGGGGTTTGCTGCCATCCAATTAAGGATGCAGAATGGTAGTAGTGAGGTCCAATGTGGATAGTGAAGGTAATGCTTCACTTGACTAGGAAGGATGGATAAAGCATGAGGAAAAAATGGACAGAAGTACTTTGTGGTAACCTTTGGTATGAGGTAACTTTTTGAATAAGTCCAAGTCAAATGAATTTTAGCAATAATTTAAGTTCAGTGTGAGCTGGCTTTACATGGCCTTAAAGAGAGGTAATCTAGCATAATGGGTAGAGAACCAGCCTCAGAACCAGGAAATCCTGGATTCAGGTCCTGCCTCTGATATATGATAACTAGATGACCCTGGGTAAGTCACTTAACCACTCATTGCTGTGGTACACAATGCTCTAAGATCATAAATTATGAAGCGCTACATTGATAGAGGGAGTTTCCTCATCTTATTGTAGCTTGTATCAATTAAATCACAGGTCTAGTCCCTATTCTAAGGTCAATGTGGCATCTGTGATATAGCATCATTGTTTTTGTGAGGAAATTGGGGTTAAGTGACTAGCCCAGGGTCACACAGCTAGTAATTTTTAAGTGTCTGAGGCTGGATTTGAACTCAGGTCCTCCTGAATCCAGGGCCGGTGCTCTATCCACTGTGCCACCTAGCTGCCCCAATATGGCATCATTTTGAAGAATCAATTTTTAAAAATCTAATCAGTGAAGCAAACATGGAGTCCCTAAGGTGGGTGATATATTCATTTGCACTGTAAGACTACAGGCCTCTCTTCCAGAATCAAGAAATCATCTTTAAATTCTCTAAGTTGCTTTATGCTAAAGTAACTCCTTTGGTGACTTTTATAAAGATTAAAAAAAGTTATCTTGAAAATTGAAAAAAATAATCACAAATATATCTCCATTAGCACTGTAATGGGTAGTGCAGAGTAATGATTAATTAAAGATGTAACCATAACTTATTCATTACCCATTAAAAAGCATATACCCATTTTAACACAAAATAGCTTGGATTAAGTGAACCATGGGAGAATTGCCTGTAGATATAGCTTGATTCTCCACTTCATGTCTAGGAGAGCCATAGCAACCTGCCCTGAAGGAAAAGAAGATAATTTTTTTTCTGTCTACTTCCCAGATGTACCCCCTCGTTTTTGTCTATTTCACCCTGAGTATAGGGAGGCAAAGACCTTCTCTGCCAGGGGCTAGATGTCAGAGCAGCATAATTGCTGCTAAGAAGCTTGGGCCAGCTCCCACCTGAGAATTTTAGAAAATGGAAGTTGTAGTAGAAATGAGGAAAAATCAGGAGATATATGTAGTGAACTGGGTTTTGGATTTGTTGACTGCTTTAGTCAACATTGCTAATATGTTAGCACTCCAGTGCTTCACTGGATATATGAACCCATTGGCATGGGTTTTCCTTCTAAGGGGGGAAATAATTTCAACCCACAGTAATCTCTTCCCAACCTTCCCTTGAAGATGCCTCCAACATGTTGGAAGGCCTTCTTCAAGACCTCCCACAAATATCACTGATGTATACAGATTGTCCACTTAAAATCCCTCAGGCTTTCTAAAACCTAATTGGCCCACCTCCACATACATTTCTGAAGAAATATTTTGTCCTACTTCCTTATGCAATTCATCATTAGGGTTATGCCATAGCCTAGTGATGCCCATTATGAGTCTCTCCATTGTTCTTCGGATGCTCTACAAACATGATTCTTTGGAGGTTTGGGAATTCCTAGATTTGAAATCATATAGCATCACCAGAAGAACTTTGGTGTTAAAAGAGGAATTTTTTGTTTGTTTCAAAGAGTAGCTTTAAAGTGTTATGCCAACACAATATAGATGTCTCTTCTATTCTTGTACTAGTCTGGGCCCACCTTATTGTCCCATTGTACTTCTGCAGGTGCTATTATAACGTCTATTTTACAATTGAGAGTTGAGCAAATTAAGGCAGACAGCAGTTCAGTTTCTTGCCCAGAGTCATACAACTAGTAACAGTCTTAGGATGTATTTGAACTCAGGTCTTTTTGACTGCAGGACCGGGTCTCACTATCCATTGTGTGTGGATTTGTATGTATGGGTGAGGATGTATGATTTTAAGATTCTACTTTCTGAGAAAACAAATGACTATAGTATTAATAATGCTAGTCCTAAGATTCTATTGCAGATACATTTATTCAGAGATTCATGTCCCAGGTGCCTTATGCATATGTTTGAATAATTTATGTGTATGTATATATGTAGAGATACATGCATGCATACACATACATGTGTGTATATAATACACAGAAGCATGTATAACTGAATAGGCATTCTTCATCCTCCTGAATTCTCCTATCTGGGTTATTAGACTGAACCCTTGAGTGATCATCTTTTAGGAAGCATGCTGTGTACTGGGGCTTACAACGATCATCCCAATGTAATCTGCAATCAAGAGCATCTGGATGTCAATACTTAAAAGATCTTTCATTTCATTGGTATGGTTACTCCCAGTGGAGATTATAAATCCTCCTGCCTCAGCTGAATTTGTGAGTGACTCTAATTCATTATGTGGTCAGCCTCCTGGAGATGATCTTCTATCCATTCATTCAGCTGCTCCCCAGATGATACTCCAATTCCAGGCCTTTCTACCTTGGTAGGACTTTCCTCCACTGGCCCAGCCTTTGGGAAAAAAGGCTCACCTCCATGCCACAATGCAATACTAGAATAAGATTTCAGAAAAAAATAGGAAGACAAGAATTTTGTGCATATGTACACACATATACATAAATACACATTCATACACACATATGAATAAACACACATATACACACAAGCATACACACATACATACATAGACACATGCATACACACATACATACATAGACACATGCACACATATATACATACGATACCTGGGACATGAATCTCTGAATAAATGTGTCTCTATTAGAATTTTAAGACTGGAATTACTAATCTCATAGTCATCTGCTTTCTCTAAAAGTAGAATCACAAAAGCATTGGATCTCAATGTTGGAAATGACCTTAGAAGTTCCTTTGTCTAACTTTTAACCATTTGTTAGAATCTCCTCTACAACATTTCAGACCCTCTGTCCTTGAATACCTACAATGAAATGGAGGCTGCTATTTCACAAAGGAACCTATTGCATTCTTGGGGAGTGCTGATTGTTAGAAAATCTTGCCTTATATTGAGTCCAAGTCAGCTTCCCTATCACTACCATGTACTACTGCTTCTGACCTCTGGGACTACAGAATAAGTTGAATTCCTTTGTGCATCATAATCCCTAAAAAGAGTCAAAGACTGCAGTCCTTTTGTCCTCTGGCCTTCCCCTCTCCTTGGACCCTTCCACCAGGTTTTGGAGGTTCCCCCATCTCCAAAAGGAAATCTTGCATGAAGTCTTCTTCTGACCTATCTTAATTAGTAGTAGTGGTCAGGGAGTTGAGGGATATAGTGTGGGGTAAAAATGAACCTGATCTTAAAAAAGAATTTGTGGAATTCAGGGCATATGAGGAGGGAGGAAGATAATCAGAGCTGGTAGGTTATGTGACTGAATATATGAATAATGGAGAAAGACCCTGATGTCCTATATGTTGGCTTATTGCTAGGTCCACTAATGCAGAAGTTACAGAAGACAGTGAATCTTAGTTCTTCTATGCTCTGGTTATCCTTAAGGAAATGATCATGCTTGGCTTCCTATGTGTATGTCCTTTTGCTTCTTCTTAAGGTGTATCTTGAGTCATCTTGAAGGTCTTCCAATTCCCCTCACTAGACCCTGGCTATGAGAACTGTGATATGCAGGGGAAAGAGCACGGGTGGAAACTAGAGTTCATACAAGATGCTGGGTTCTTAGAGGACTAAATATAAAAACAAAATGTGCTGTGTATAAGGGCTGTCTTCAGAATAGATTCAGCTTTCTATGACACATTAGAGAATCATAGTGTATAAGGGCTGTCATTGAAAGGGTGAGAGCTAACTGGGGGCTAACATTTTTGATGTCCATTTAATGTGCACTATCTTTCTGTTGGATGGAGAAAGATATAGTTCATAGGATCAGAGATTTTAGTGCTAGAAAGGCCCTTAAAGGCTGAGACTAAATTCCTTATTTTATAGAAACGTAAACTTAGGCAAGAGAAGTTAAATGATTTTCCCAAGGCCACATCATGATACTAGTGTCTGAGATAGGATTTGGACTCAGGTCTTACTAATTCCAAGTCCTTGTCCTATCTACTACACTCCATCCTTCCTTGCCCCAAGAGATGGCTACCAATAGACATAGGTATATTATGCCCATGGGTTAGGAAATGACTAAAAATTTTGAGGTACCTGTAAGTAATAGAATATTAATGTTCTATAAGAAATAACAGGCTGTCATGCCCATGAGGAGGGCTCTAAGCTGCCATGGCACCCAGCCAAAATGGCATGATTCTGAGGCCTCATTTCCACAAAGACTGGCAAAGACAAATCGCCACATGGTTTAACCAGCCAGCCAGGAAGATCAGGAGATAAAAGGCCCGTCAAGCAAAAGCCTGTCGAATTGCTCCTTCCCCTGCCTCTGGTCCTATCCGGCCCATTGTGATGTGCCCTACCATTCGATACCACGCCAAAGTATGTGCTGTTAGAGGATTCAGCTTGGAAGAGCTTCGGGTGTCTGGAATCCATAAAAAAGTGTCACAGACCATTGGTATCTCTGTGGACCCTCATTCACAGAAATAAGTCTACAGAATCTCTCCAGGCAAATGTGTAGTGACTGAAAGAATATAAGTCCAAACTGATCCTCTTCCCAAGGAAACCATTGCATCAAAGAAGGGAGATAGCTCTGCTGAAGAACTCAAATTGGCAACTTAGCTTACAGGACCAGTTATGCCAATCAGAAATGTCTTCAAGAAAGAGAAAGCTCGTGTCATTACTGAAGAAGAGAAGAATTTCAAGACCTTTGCTAGTCTTAGAATGGCCTGGGCCAATGCCCATTTCTTTGGCATCTGAGCAAAATGAGCCAAGGAGGCTGCAGAGCAGGATGTGGAGAAGAAGAAGTAAACAGCCTCTGATAACTTTCAATAAAATAATACAAAAAAAAAAAAAAGAAATGGCAGGTATGAAGAACTCAGAGAGACATTTGAACACATATGAACTAAGGCAGAGTGAAGTATAACAATTGGAATTAAACAAAACTGAGGGGGAAATATAATGACTACAGCACTATCAATGGAAAGAACAATAACAATAAACACAACAAATCGAACCTGAATGCTATACAAATATAATGACCTAATTTGGTCTCTGAAGAGGTTTGAGAAAAGGTCCCTCCTTCCCTTATGTCAGAAGTAGAGGGACTAAGGATATGAAATATGAAATATGCCATTCAGATACAATTGATGTGTTGGTTAATTTTACTGAACTGCTTTTTTAAAAAAAAATTTAGGGGACAGCTAGGTGGTACAGTGAATAGAGCACTAGCCCTGGAGTCAGGAAGACCTGAGTCAAGTGTCAGACACTTGATACTTACTAGGTGTGTGACCTTGGGCAAGTCACTTAACCCCAATTGCCTCACCCCCCAAAAAAAATTTTAAAAGGAATAGCTCAAGTAGTGGATAAGAGGGAGTGATATTAATGTGTTATGTTTAAACTGTTATTAATAAAAACCAGATACTTTTAAAAATCTTTTTCAATCTGATGAAGGGGGCATAGTCAATATTCTCCATCTATTTGACTTAAACTCTAGCCTTTATATTGGACATTGGTCATCAGCTAAATTCTCTAGATTTGATATTTTAGCAATCTCTCTCTCTCTCTCTCTCTCTCTCTCTCTCTCTCTCTCTCTCTCTCTCTCTCTCTCTCTCTCTCAGCTATGTATATATCCAGGCATCACAATTACATATAGTAGCCTCATTTTCAAAACTACAGATTAATAATATAGCCCATTCAACAATTAACCAACATTTATTAAGGTTCTAAAATATGTCAGGTACTGAGACCTGAGGCTTACAAAGATGAAATAAGGCATGGTCTCTGCCCTTGAGGTGTTTACAATAAAATAATCCATTCAAGTATCCTTCTCAAAGGTTGTCCATGAATCACCAAGGCTACTTGTTAAGGGTAAAATTCTAGCTAGTCTGTCTAAAATATCTAATGAGTGGTCACCAATAAATGATAAGCTTTAACAAGAGTTAGACTTTTAAGCATTTATTAAGGAGAATAAGAATTTGGTAAAGAGAGAGAGAAAGACCTAGATTCCTATCTATTAAAATGAGAGCGCATTTCTAGCTCCTTTCTCCACCAGCATCCTCAGGAAAGAGCCCAGAGTCAGAGCTCCAGGCTCCCCCTTCTTCCTCCCACAAGCAAACGTCACTTCCTGACACCAAAGAAAAGACGCATGGTCTTGCCCTCAAAGACCTTCACCTCATGGGCGGAGCTCTTCTACAGTAAGTCTCCAGCAAATGGCATCATTCCAATCGTTACGTACTCAAGAACAATATTTCCTGGTAGTAGAATCGAGTCAAGTAAACAAGCATTTATTAAGTGCCTACTTTGTGACAGACACTCTACTAAGTGTTAGGAGTCTATGTTAGAGATGCCCAATTAAAAAGGTTTCCCTGTGCTTTGAAGAACTATGCTAGACATCTTAATCAAGTTGCTGGATTAACGCAGGTTGTTCACTTAGCAAATTGCATCCCAAAGATTAGAACTATATGACTAGAAAAGATGAACAACTTTGATCATGCCCAATTGACAAATGAACACAAAATAATTTCTCAATGGTATTATAACACCTTTAACATACTGTGTTGTGAACTGAAATAGAAGGCTATAAACTGAATTTGGTAGCCTTAGCACTACCTGTAGGGAATCAATCATGAGGGACCAATATATAGTTGAGAATTTTTCCCACTGGTAAGTTAATTCATTTAACAAGATTCTATTTAAATCAGTTGTCATATATCATAGAGTTTTCATGAACTCTGCATATTGTTTGTTATTAAAACTGCTATTTTAATGCAATGTGTATATGGGGGAGGGGGTTAGCTATAGGATAATTACTGAATCTAGGTGACAACACTGAATATTCTCATTGAACTATGATGCCTGAGAACTCTCCATGAATTTTATTTATATGAACTTCACATTTCAATTCTCTTACCTTGTCATTAACTCTGCCCATTGCCCCCATTCTCTCTGTCTCTGTCTCTGTCTCTCTTTCTCGCTCCTTTTTTCTCTGTATTCTTCTCAGCAGTTTTAGGTGGAAAACACATACTAGTTAATAATGAAAAAGATGATGATTTCCATTTTATTTCTCTCATGTTGATATTTTTGTCTTACTATAAATAATAATTCAAAATAAGCAGTTTAATGAAAAAAACTGCTGTAGAGGATTGAAGAGCAATAAGGTTGGAGTAGGAAGGGGAGAACCCCAAAATAAAGTTGGGGAAAATTTCTAGTTATCTATACAAGTTGGATCAATTGAGAAATATAAGGCTGGTGCACTTTTAATATAATGAACATTTTTAATAGCCTGAAGGTTTCTATAATAGTATGAAGTGATTCACTCAGTCCTATCAAGAAGCAGAGGACAAGAGCAAACAGTTTCTAATGGTTGCTTCCATGGTACTGATTCTGTGATATACTCAGAGAAGATGAAGTAGTATGCAGCCTCTCAAGTAGTATTATGCCATGGGCAAATCACTTCATCACTTGGGGATCAGTTTGTTCATCATTAAAATGAGGGGGATAGACTAGATGACTTCTTCAAAATGAAAAAAAAAACTTCAAAATTCTACACAATAACATATGTATACTTACATATATATCACAGGAAAAAAGTGAATAAAGGATTCATTTCAATTCAATTAAAGAAAAAAGAAATTTGTTGAGTGCCTGTTTTGTCTAAAGCATTATGGTAGGAACTTAAATTCAGTAGCAAAGTTAAACACCTAACCAACTAATTTTAATACAAATTTTCTACTACAAACATCAAAAGCACAAAAAAGTTCAACTGTATGGCGAAAAAATAATAAAACAAAACTTAAATAATTCTAATTTGTTCCCCCCCCCCCTAAATTGAAAGCTCACTCTAAAACCTAGAATTTGGGAAACAGTGCCCTGGGCTCCAGATCCTAATCCTTTGTTTCTAGTTAAAATGACCATTTTTCAAAATAATTTTCTAAATTCTACTAAATTAAGGTCCCTTGAAGCAAAAAGCAATATTTTCTTTAGACTATGTATTGTCTTCAAGTGCCTACCAGAGTATTCTGCATACAACAAGGACTAACTAAATGTTTGTTGAATGAGAGATCTGAGGAGGGAGAGATTACCTCTGGTTATGAAGGCCATGAAAGACTCCATTCATAAAGTAAATTGGAACCAGACCTAGTCCTTGAAAGATGGGGGTTGGGCTGTGGGGTGGGATAGAGCTTTCCAGGCACAAGGAAGAGTGTGAGCAAATATGGAAATCAGATAGGGCAAAATGAGTTCAGTGAAGAGTATGTGAAGAGGAATCATCTGAAATAAATCTAGAAGAGTAGGCTGGAACTAGATTGTAGAACTCTGAATATCAGGCCAAGTAGTTTGGATTATATTCTATAGACTTCTGGGAGCCATGGAAGGTTTTAATAGAAGAACAATGTGATCAGGGATGTGAATTAGGAATAAGATTCCTCCAACCATAGTGAATGAAGTATATATTGGAATGAAGAAAGGTTAAAAGTGGAACAGTTAGTTTAAGAATATTATAATCATCCAGATGTTCTCCCCTCTGATGTTACCTTCTATCTACTCTAACTCTATATTATATGAACTTAAATAATTACACATTGTCTTTCCTCATTAAAATGTGATCTCTGGGAAGGAAGGGCCTATTTTTTTGCCTTTTTTGTAGCCTTAGCACTTGGTCCAGTGACTGCCACTGGTTAATAAATTGATCAATTAATGAGGGCCAGCACTGTGGAAATTAATGAAGGCAATGTCAGTGGGAATATAAAGGAAGGCATGGCTCTAAGAGATATTATGTATATTGGACCCATTGGACTTAGTAATTGATTAGGTAGGAGAGGGAAGAGTTAAAGAGGATTTTCTTTGTTTTGAGCATGGGTGATTTGGGAGTATGGTTAGTGGTTCCATTAACAAAAATAAGCAAGTTAGGAAGAAGGCCAAGTTTTGTGGGAAAGAATTTGTTGGTTTTAGACATACCAGAGATGTTTCAGAGTTTAGTTCCTACCCTGAACAGGGGCAAGCTCACAGATATAGAGCTGGAAGAGACCTTGAGGGCATTTACTTCAACTCTCTTATTTTAAAGTTGAGGAACCTGAGAACTATCTGGGTTAAATGACTTGTCCAAGATCACACAGATAATAAATAGCAGAGCTAGGTCCTTTGCTTCTAGTCAGTGTCTTTCCCTTAGACCACTACCACCTGAACTGAGAAGTAACTTGGTGTAGTGGAAAGGGGACCTTTACTTAAACCCTAGCTCTGCTATTTATTCCCTTTGTGTGACCTTAAATAAGTCACCTCCCCTGTGTCTTTAGTATTCCCATTCTGTGATGTCTAAGGTGTTTTCCAATTCTGAGATTACAAGAAATCTGACCAGATTAAACAGTTCACCAATTTATCAGACTTTTCTATAAATTAAATAAAACCTCATGCCCCTGATTCTTTTTTCTTTTTTTAAAGTCCACCTCCTACCATTAATTAGTTCACTGAAATTATGTGTAAAAAGTACTAAGAAATTGTTGTTGCTTAGTCATGTCCAACTCTGTGTGATTCTGTATGAGGTTTTCTTGGCAGAGATACTGGAGTGTTTTGCCATTTCCTTCTCCAGTGGATTAAAGCAAAAAGGGGTTAAATTACTTTCCCAGGGTCACACAGTCACTGAGTGCCTGAGGCAATATTTGAATGCTTCTTCCTGTGGACACAACCGAACTCTAGCCACTAAGTCACCTAGCTGCCTCCTGTATTAAGAAATACTAGAGGGGCAGCTAGGTGGTGAGGTGGATAGAGCACCAGTCCTGTAGTCAGGAGTACCTGAGTTCAAATCCAGCCTCAGACACTTAACACTTACTAGCTGTGTGACCCTGGGCAAGTCACTTAACCCCAATTGCCTCACTAAAAAAAAAAAGAAAGAAAGAAATAATAGAGTAACATATAGATATAAAAGATTCTTACTGGGTGGCTATCTGATTTTGTATTAGCATAGGCTTATTCCTCTGAATAAGCCAAGAGCCTCCAGGTTTTTTATTAACTGGTTTTTATGACAATGCATTTGTATAGTAATAGAGTAATACTAACATTAAAAACAAAACAAAACAAAATAAAATTTTTTACTGGCATTTGTAAAAAAGAGTCCTTTCATATGCAAGATTCCAGGAATTGGACAGTTTGTGAATTGTGGATACTTTATTATATTGTTTAGAAAATGTATTGATTATTCACAACAACCCACAAGGGAGGTACTATTAATTATTTCCATTTTACAGATGAAGAATCTGAGAAAAAAGAAGGCTAAATGACTTGTCCAGCATCACACAACTGGGGAGTGTCTCAGGCAGGCTTTCAGTTCAGGTTTTCCTGACTCTTTATGCTGTGCCACCTAGCTGCCTATGGCAATATGACATGAATACCCTTACCTCCCTCCTCTGGTCCTTTCCAGACCCCTTTTATGCATCTTCTTCCCTTCATTAGGATGGATGTAAGCTTCTTGAAGGCAGGGATTGCCTTTTTTTTTTTTTTTTGCTTTTATTAGTATCTCCAGTGCTTATTAGCACAGTGGCTACCTCATAGCAAGTCCTTTATAAAGAAATGCTTTATCTCTGTATGTGCCTATCTATATAACAAAGATCCACCTTTGAAATACCAAGATTCATTTGGTGATGCTGGATGGTAGTGAATATTGAAACATGTAACTTTCCAAAGAATGAAAGATGTAGGTGAGGGTGAGGTCAGTGAACATATTCATGGCATGCAGAAGGAGTATGCAGTACATTTCCAATGATAACCTGTATTTGAGAAACAGCATAAGTGACATTCAGTAAATATATGATTAGAGAAGGAGATGGACCACTCATGTAGAGAGAGCAAGGGATAACATGTGACTGATAGAAGGACTGCATTGTTACCTATGAAATACGAAAAGACCAAAAGGAAGCAGCCAGTACAATGGATAGGTTGACCATGGAGAATTTGTTCAAGAGCATGGTATAGAATAAGGTTTGGATAGGGTGTAATTTTTACTGTTAGAAGAAATAATTCCATTGATGAGATCATAGATTCATGGAAGTATTCATTTCAAATCAACAAATATCTCTTAAAGCCTTGCAAAGGTTTCTGTGTTTGCTAAAGGAGCTTGGCTTTAACACCTAGTTGGTACAAATTATCACTAATTACTTAACAGTGAGCAGCTTAATAGAGGTTAGCAGTGATTGGGAGGGAAGTGGCCAGGATGGTTTAGAGGCAACATTCCCAGAAGCTCCTCCTCAACCAAGAGTTTAGCATCCAATAGGTGTGTCTGGCTTAGAGTTTGCCCTGGTGGTTTCTAGAGGAAGCCACAATGAACTATAATTCTGCTTGAGATGGAAGAGGTAAGGACATTAAGGGTACTGTTCCAGTTACTTGTGGGGTATATGCTATGTTTGTCTTCCTGAATGAAGTAGCCACTAATTATGTTGAACTATTTCCCTTATGTTATAAATTGAGAAATGAAGAGGCAAAAAAATGTAAAGTGAATCTCCCTAGGTGGGGAAGAACTATAAAAATACATGTTATTCCCCAGGAAGTCATATAACCTTCCCTTGTCAGGAAATTTTTTTCCTTATGACAAAGTATTGTTTTTACATATATTCAATGACCTACCATTTGGAGAAGTTGGATAGCTTTTTATAATATATATATTCTTAAGCATGAATGAATACATTTGCACAGGTTCAAATACTTCATTCATTATATTTGCATTCTTACAAATACTCTGTTCCTATTATTGCTACCTAGTTGGGTAAAGCTGAATAGCTGCTGTCTGCAGAAGAAGCAATTTTGGCTCACTAACTGGAAAGAGGGAGGTATGGAGTGTCCTCCAACACACAAGAGTAGTAACAAGACACAGCCAGATGAGTAAAGCTCATTGTCTGATATTGCTGACCTCAATCAGTCCTTGTCTTTTGATCCAGTACTCTACTTATGGCTTCACTATTTCTTTGCCAGGATTTTGGCTGTCTTTTTATTTTTGGAAATTGATTTTTGTTTGGTTTGCTTTCCTTTATAATTGGATTCTTTTAAGAAAGGAGCCTCACTGCCTCTTGTCTGTAGACAGGACAACATGGGTGTAAAAATGACCCAAGTACATTGTGACTATTGTCCAAGTGATAAAAATGGTCCTTGAGGCCAAGGCCTTGATGTTAGACTTAGTGTGGGGTATTAGGAGATACGGATGATATCACTCTTTGGACCCAATACAGAGGAAAAACTATCTTGGTAGAGAATTTATTTTTTGCTAAAAATCTGCAATTAGTTTTGTTGTGTCCCTTAGACTGATTATATATATATATATAAATTAGTTTTACTCTTAAACTGGTTTCAAACCTCCTTCGTGCACAGCACCGTGGTAGACACTAAGGATAGAAAGACCAGAAAAATCACAGTCTACTAAGGGACACAACATATATCCAGGTAAATAATACAGAATATATGCAAATAACCTCAGTAAGGAAGAGAGTAAAACTGGAAGGACTGAGAAAAGTTTGGTGTAGGGAAGGAGAAATTTAAGCCGTATTTCAACAGAAGCTAGGGATTCTTAAAGGAGGGAAAGCATTCCAGACAAGGGAGACAGGATGTGCAAAGGCATGGTGACATTATTGTTAATAGTGCTGGGGTTATGCCATTAACACTTACTATTGGTATTCTTTTTAGGGCTCTTTCAAAGGAAATTTACAAACAATGGTATAAAATCACCCCCTTTTCTCATCTGCTCTTAGGTCTCAGCGGGGACAGATACCTGGAACAATGAGTCACCTTTTAGCCAGAACATTGGCCTATCTGGTGCCTCTGTTCATTCCCAACATGCCAGATGTACAGCTCTTACTGTACATACTTTCCAATGTGTTACTCCTTTGCATAAAGCCTCTTTGGCTACACCTCAAACACAGACGACTATATATTTCAAAGAATAGCTAAACATTGCAGCATTTGCAGAAATTCAAGCCTTATCAACATATTGAGCTTTTACTAAGTCATGAATTCTTGATTTGCAGTCTGCAGTGCTCCTGCATATTCATAACTCTCTTTATCCAAAGATCTTCAATATTCATTTACTACAGAGTAGTAGGGATACATTATTCAACTCCATTTACCAAGGGGTAAACTGATGTCTAAACAACAGCCCTTTGAAGGCAAATTGCTCCTACCTGCCATCATACTTTGTAGATGTGGGGGAATTCAAGCTTCTTTCTAGATTTTACTACAATGTCTCTGAGAGAGCTGATATAAACACCTTTGTAAGAGAGAAATGCAATATAGAGAGCAGAAGAGGAAAGAGAAAAATAGCCTTACTTTGAATTGCCCTCTTGAACTAAGCTTCAGGTGTCAAAGGTTAATTGACCAGATTAGAGCCTCCTCAACCTGGTGGAACTCTGGTAGATATCATCACTCATTTGATCCAATAACCAATTAGCTGAATGGATTTTCCTGTTAAAAGTTCCACCCAGTCCTCCCCCTTTCTTTTTATTAAACTTAAAAGAAAAACAAAGGTCAATTTCTCAATTCTCTCCTTAATTAATACCTTCTTTTCTTTTAATTTTTGATTTGCTTAATTTCTCTTCCTTCTTTCCTTTCTTTGGGCAATGAGGGTGAAGTGACTTTTCCAGGGTCACACAGCTAGTACGTGTCAAGTGTCTGAGGCTAGATTTGAACTCAGGTCTTCCTGAATCCAGGGCCAGTGCTTTATCTACTGTGCCACCTAGCTGCCCCTATTTGCTTAATTTCTTAAGAATTTCATCTCCATCTGTCCCATGTTCTGACTGGGCAGAGGTTAAAAACAGTAAAACTATTAGTGGACAAGCCCAGAAAATTGTAAGGAAAGCTACTGCAAAAGGTTAACACTTTCTAACTCTGTGGATCATGTAGTTTGGGATTCAGTTAGCCTTCCCCTAATGACCAGGCCAGGATGTGTCAGGGGTATGAATTGAACCCCTGAAGCCAACTCTCAGATTGAATATTATGAAGACAGAAGATTTGAAGATTATGATTTTAAAATTCAGTAATGTGCCCCTATATACCTATGAGAAAGTCTATTAGTAGGCAGGATATATAGATCAATAATCTACATAGAAGTAATAACAACTCAAGGGAGCTAGTAAAGTCACCAGGTGCAAGAGTATACAAAGAAAAGATGAGAGTCCAGGTGAGAACCTTGGGGTTTGCCAACATTTAGGACATATCCTATGGATGATAATCCAACAAAGGAGCCTGAGAGGGAGCAGGCATGCTGATAGTCACTGCTAGGGGAACCAAGTGAGAGCAACATCATTACAACTTGGAGAGGAGAGAGTACCTTGAAGGAGAGGGAGGTCACCAACGTCAAATGCTACAGGTCAAGTAAAGACTGAGAAAAGCCCATTGGTTTTAGCCATTGGGGGCTTACTGGCAGTTAAAAAGAATCAGTTTCAATTGAATGAGGAATAAGGATAGGGAGGAATTTTAGAACCTAGGAGATTGGAGGGATGATAGTGCTCACTGTGGGAATAAGGAAATTCAGAAGCAGGGTGGCTTTGTTGTGAAAATCAGAGTAATCCCAGTCACTCCATGCTTTCTCATACTGGGCTACTCACTTTTTCTTCTCCAAAAATGGTGTGTGTGTGTGTGTGTGTGTGTATGTGTGTTGGGGGAGGGATGACAGTGAGGTAGAGTGAATGACTGGGAAACTTTGTTTGTAGAGAAAGCCTATAGAAATCACTGTTGACTGGTTACCTCTGGTCCTGGATCTCCATTCTGGAATGCAGAGCCTACTACCACTGTGGTGATCCAGAGAGATAACATTTAGGAATACTGAGAGCTGTTAATGGTGAAATTGTAGTTGTTACAAGTGTCTGGGTTTAGGTTTTGACTGGCAGGGCATATGACTGTAGCCTGATGCAGCCGCAGAAAGTCAATTTTGGGACTGAGAAGAGTGTTGAAAAGGTTGGTATAGAGTTGTATAATTGATAAGGGGAGAAGGATAGGATATGACCCATGCTCCCATCCTCTGGTTCATCATTCACCATTTGGGCTCAAGTAGTGGCCCCCATTTTGGAAAGCACTGCTTTAAAGTCAGCTGCTAAAAGAGGTGAGATCTGAAGCTATGGCAATAACCTATCATATTCTCTAGTTTCTAATATTCTAAATAATCAAGTCAATTGCTGAACCAACACCACCTATTTTAGCTTTGCCTTTTTATGTCAGTGTTCCAATAATCAACTAATGTTTCTTTCCACTATGAGTATCTTAAAGTAATAGCAATTTCATAGACTTAAAACTAAGTTAAAAACTAAGCAGTTTTTAAAAGGTATCTCCTATCTTTGCATATATGAATGTGAGAGTAAATATAGGTTTTTAACCATAACCTGAGATTCAAATAGCATATATATATGTGTCTTGTTTATGAAACATCATAGGATTGAGAGTTAGAAGGGACCCTTGGAGATCATAACCTTTCTTGCATGCAATGAGGAAACAGACCCATAGAGGTTAAATTACTTGTCCAGGGTCCTGAAGGTAGGTAGGAACACAAATTAAGAGCTAGAAGGGATTTTAGAAGTAATTTGAGTCCAAACTCTTTATTTAACAAATGAGGAAACTGAGGTCTAATAGGTAGTATTGATAGAGTTTTGATTTGAATCCAGGTCCTCTGATTCCAGATCCTGGACTGTACCACAAAGCCTCTTAGCAGGGATTCTGAACTCAAAAGAAATGTGATTGGCTGGTCAATTTGGGTTTAAATGGAAAATTTTAAGGTTTAAAATTATAAAGCTTAAAAACTTGAGTCTCTTGAACAAAGGGAATTCCATATTTAAAGGGCCCTTGGGGTAAGAGAATTTTTTTTAAAGTCCTTTAAAATCCTTTGTTTATGCAAATAATTCCTAGTTTCTGGTTAAGTCTAAATTTATATATTGACTTATCAAGTTTTCCTGAAGAGGAGCACCCCTGTAATGACTCCCTCCCCTCTTTTTTTAGTCCAAACTACATCATCAGTGCTATACATGCAATAGAATTTGATCTAATCCTTCCGCTCATGTTATTTTATCATTTATATTTTTGAGCTTAGGGAAAAAAAATATTATTTCCTATAATGGCTCAGAATGTCTAGTCAGTTCTATTCACGTAAGGAGAACAGAATGTTAGAGTCAAAACTCTTCCATATAAATCTTAGACAAAAAATTTGCCCTAAAGTTGTATTGTGTGTGTTCTGTATGTATTACAAACACTAAAAGCAATTATTTTCACATGTTGAAATAGATCAAGATAACAACAATACACTCTTCTGTCTTATTCTTGCAGCCCATGTGTACACACACTTGATTTAGAGTAAACCAGATGGCTAAAATGAAGATAATTCTTAAAGTCATGTATAATAATTGGTGGCTTCTTATGAGAGTTTATTAGGGAACAGGCATGGGTGGGGGGTTGGGGGAGCATTTATAGTTTTTTTGTTTCCCTGATTCTGTTATCTTTTTCTTTGGGCAACAAGAGAGATTAAAGAGTAAAAGTCTGAATCCCCTTATAAGAAACAACTGAGATTCTCCTCATCCGAAACAACTGATATTTTTTTTCCTTAATGACCCAAGATTAACACGGCAAGGGACTGCAGACACTGTTACAAAATGCCTAAGACCTTGGGTAACTCTGAAGTGATAATCTATCCCCCCAAAAGAGGCAGGATATATAGAGGATGAAGAACCAGCCTTGGGACCAGGAAAACCTGCTCCTGATACATAGCAACTGTATGACCTAGGACCAGTCACTTACCTCCTTAGTGCTCTAGGCAGAGTGGTATAAACTAAAATAGAATAAATATATAAGGATGCCTGAAGGTTACATATTGACTTTTTATATTTTATTGTATTTTTGTTTGTTTCATTAATTATTTCCCAATTACATTTTAATCTATTTCTGGTGGCAGTCAAGAGTGTCATGAGTGACCTTCAGGGACTTGATTTACCTCACAAGGGAATTTCCCATACCAATGAAACCACAAGTCTAGTCTTTATCTCTAAAAAAATAAAAACAAAAACAAACCCCACCCCCTACCCCGAATGTAGGGCCCTCTATATTTTTCATGTACCTTCTCATTAAGTGTGCTTGGTACTTAGTATTAAATAGTTATTAGTGTAACTACTAGTAGTGTAACTACTTCATACTACTAGGTACCAAGCACTGTACTAAGGGCTGGGGATCCAAAGAAAAGCAAAAGATAGTTCTTGCTCTCAGGACACTCACAGTCTAATGTGGGAGACAACATGCAAGTATCTATGTACAAACAAACTTAATATGACATAAATTGTTAATGATCAACAGAGGGGAGGTACAAACCTTAGGAGGAATAAGGAAAGGCTTTTTAGGCTGGATTTTAGCTGGGGCTTGAAGAAAGCCAGGAGGCGGAGATGAAGAGGGAGAGAATTCCAGGCATGAGGGACAGGCAATGAAAATGCCTGAACCCTGAAATGTCTTGTCTGAAGAACAGTCAGGAGACCAGGATCATTGGATTACAGAGCGATGAGGAGGTGGGCTGTACTCGTGTCTCCCTCAAAAAAAAGTGCAGTTTTGCCTTTAGGAATGATGCTTCTGACTAGAGCTAGGAAGACTCCATTTGCTTTCTTTAATTCCTTCATGTTAAAGGCAGCAGAGATCTTTCCAGAGGGGTGGAGTGATTGGAAACACCATAAAGATCTTTGAAGAGGTGATGGAAAAGGGTGAGATCATTCTTTGTGAGTGAAGTCATATGATGTTTCAAAGGATTTGACCTAAAATTGGCAGAAAGTTAGGCTGTATAGCTGATTTCAGTGTTGCACAAAAAAGAGAATGGAATAATTGATTTGGGCCTGTAACTGAATATAATGAACAGCAATAACAGAATACTGATCTCCTAATGTAAATTGATCCATCACAGAGGAGTGTTTAGATCAATGTGTGAGGTAGTGATTAGAGATAAAGGGCTTTGTGGCAAGTCTCCCTGAAGACAGCAGACATCATAGATGACCATCTGGATAACAAGGGACATTTTAAAGCTTAAGTGGCTCTAAATGGCATTCCCCAAACTACAAACCTCATCTTCATTCCCACACTCTCCAAAGAATAATTTGCTGAAGACAAATCTATACAAAAAGGAACTAGAAAAAAATTAAAGCACCTATAGCTTGAAAAACCCAACCTGAAGTATCTGAAAATTAGCAATCATGTTCCCCAGAGATTTAGAGTTGGGAGATACTTTAGAGGGTGTGTCTTCCCATTTCCTCCCACCCCCAATTTGGAACTTTACACATACAGATACCACCTTTCATTGTGAAAAACTATAGTTTTTGTTTTTTTCTTGATTGTGATCCAACATGGAGCCTGAGACTCTTAATTTAATGCTAAATTCAATTAATTTATTTTTTGTCCTTATTCTTATTCTGCCATCTAATTTTATTTTGGGAAGACTTCAGTTGAACATATATTTTGGAAGTGAATTTTGATCTGTGGAGGTTTAGCAGTTAATAAAAGTTGGTAAGTATTGTTCTACATTGGCAAAGCACTTGACATGCAATGTCTCACTTGATCCTCACAATAATCCCTGTGAAATAATATTATTATATTAACTTTTACAGATGAGGAAACTGAGGTTCTCACAGGTTAAAGGCCTCGCAATTTCGTCATAGAACTCGTATCAGAAGCAGGATTCATAGATATTGGATCAGGGATTTTGAGCTGGAAGGGATTATTTTAGACTAGGTTGTCTGGTCCAAACCTTCCATTTTACATTGGAAGGAACTGAGGCAGAACCAAAATTTCAGACTCAAAGTCCCTCTTGACTCCAAGTTTAGTACTCTTTCCACTATACATCTTTACTTCAATTCGTTCTGATAATTAAGGGCTGCCTTTGGGGTTTGGATAATATTTATGTGTCTGTATATACTCCCAGTGCCATTTGGGGTGTCCAGGGGTAAGAAAGAACACAAAAGAATGCTACCCCTTACACTAGGGTAACATGGCTTCTTGCCATTGCCAAAAGCATGGGAACATTTTTCTATGGTTCATATATTGAGATTACCTATTTAATTTTACCTCTGTGCAGTGAAAAGGAGAAAGAAAAATTGACCTTATCCAAGTTCTTCATGATTAATGACTTGTAACTCCCTCCCCTCCCCCAGATAGACTTTAGGATTTACCATTTATAGATCTAGGATTTTGTTACTCCCTTACCTCTGATACATTTTTGGATTTTTCCATCTATCCTGAAGGTGTTTTATAAGGAGCTTTGTAAGAGACCCCCTTTGCTAGGCATTATGTTACATGTAAATGTACCCCCATTGTTCTGTAGATCTGGCAAGAGCACATGTACATCATTTCCTACTGTGCTGGGCAGGATTACGCGCATGAATTGTTGGTGTATTCATATCTGTGTGAAAAATGTACATTTCATGTTGCAGTGAATGTGGAATGTCAAAAAAGGAAAAGCACACAAACCACACAGACAAAACTGCATCGCATTAATGCTAAGGACTTAAATCCACCTAACAAGGAAATTCCAAATTAAGGTTGAGTATTCAGGACCACACACTCCAGTCTCAGCCCACACTGGTAGGACCTTAAAGAATGAGTCTGTTTAGATACCTTCTTAATTTCACTTGGGATACTCTGGGGCTTAATTTGGACATTGAGCACTGAAATCCTGAGATGAGAAGAGTGGACAAACCTTTAAAATGTGCCTACCCTATTCATTGACAAGCTGCTTCTAAAAGTAACACTCATCATGAAACTGTTAAGAAAAGGGAATTTGGTTGAAATATGTCTACAGTAATTAAAGACCCATTGCTACAAAAGAAAGAACAGGGCACAATGAGGAATATTCTGTTATGTTGAGATCCTCACACTTTAAAGGATTCAGGAGATAAACACCAAAGCAAGAGGAGTTGACAATGTGGGATGTCAAAAAAGGTGAAAAATGATTTACCTTCATGTGACTGCTCTGATCAAAGGATTTAGGGCTGAGAAGAACTTGGAGATTATCTAAGATGGTTGCCTTGTTTTATAGATAAGGCATCTGAGGCTTTAGAGGCAGGATGCAAAGAGTAGAGAGAGCTAGCCTTGCAACAATCAGGAGGGCTTGGATTCAAGTGCGGCTTTTGACAAGTCAGCTGTTTTCTTGGCAAAGATACTAGACAGATGAGGTCAATGAGGCAAACAGGATTAAGTGACTTGCCCAGGGTCATACAACTAATAGGTGTCTGAGGCTAGATTTGAACTCAGGAAGATGAATCTTCCTGATTCCAGGCCTAACACTCTCCACTGTGTCACCTAGCTGCCCTAATAATCATAAGTAACATTTATTTATTTATTCATTCATTCACTTATTTATTTGTTTATTCACTTATTTATTAATTCATTTGTCTGTTGTTTACTTATTTTGTTGGGAGGAAAGATGTTGTTCAGTCATGTCTGATTCTTTTTTTTTTTTTTTGGTGAGGCAATTGGGGTTAAAGTGACTTACCCAGGGTCATACAGCTAATAAGTATTAAGTGTCTGAGGCTGGATTTGAACTCAGGTCCTCCTGACTCCAGGGCTGGTGCTCTATCCACTGCGCCACCTAGCTGCCCCTATATCTGATTCTTAATGACCCCATTTTGGGGGTTTTCTTGGCAAAGGTACTGGGGTGATTTGCCATTTTCTTCTCTAGCTTATTTTACACATAAGGAAATTGAGGCAAGCAGGCTTAAGTAACTTGCTCAGGATTACACAGGAAGTGTCTGAGGCCAGATTTGAACTCAGGAAGATGAATCTTCCTGATCTGAGATCCAGCACTCTTATCAGCTGTTCCACCTAGCTGCCCTACTGGACATGTAGCCCTAGTCAAGTCACTTAAACCTCTCAATGTACCAAGAAACTCTCTGAAACTGTAAATTGAAGAGTAGGTGCTTATACCCAAATGTTTTTACATTTACCTACTATTGATATTATATATTTTTAGAATGCACATAGTCCTTTGCTATCACCCTTATTACTTGTGAGCTCTTTGAGGACAAGAACCACATTATTGCCTTTCTGCATATCTCCAGTGATTAGCACAGTGCCTGACTCATAGAATATGCTTTATATATATTGATTGAGGGATTTATTTTATTTTACTTTTTTGTTGGGCAATGAGTATGAAGTGAATTGCCCAAGGTCAGTAAGTGTCAAGTGTCTGAGGTCAAATTTGAACTCAGGTCCTCCTGAATCCAGGGCTGATGTTTTATCCACTGTATAACCTAGCTGCCCTCAGAGAGATTTCTTTTAGTAAAATAATTTTTCTTGTTAGAAGTTTCCTGTACCAATGAAATCATTGTTTCCAACTAAAAATCAAAAACGAATCCCCGCCATTCAGACATGTTATGTAACTTGTCCAAGGTTCCACTGATACAATATAGTAAATTGAAGATTCAAATACAGGTCTTCTGACTCCTGTAGTATATACTGGTATATACTATAGGAGTATATATGACTACTCCTGGAGTATATACCAAAGAGAAATTAAGGTGGAAGCTTCTTTCAAAGGATCTGGATTTGATGCCAAAACATCTTCTTACTTCTGTGATTTTGGGCAAAGTAACTAACAACACAATGGTGGGCCTCAGTTTCTTCTTCTGTAAAATGTAGGGATTGGACTATGACTTTTTTTGGACTATATGACTTTTTTTGAGGTCCCTTCAAGCTCTAATATATGGTCCTTTGAGCTCTGAGTCAATCAAAGCAGTCATAATTTAATAGGGATAAATGCCAAGTCCTATCAAGGGATTAAAAAATTAACTGTGCAAGTAGAGAAAGAGAGAAGTAGCTTAAAAGTAGATCATGTGACATGACAGTTCATATTGAATTAATTTTAGTTAATAACATGATATGACTGTCAAGAAAATCAATGTAATTTTCAGCTACATTAGTAGAATCATTAGTGTCTAGACAGAGGGAAGCAATAACCCCATTTGGCTCTGTCTTGGTCACACTACACCTAGAGCATTAGAGTTGGTCCTGGGAATTACATTTTAAGAGGGACATCGACAACTGGAGACTATCAAGGATATGATGATCAGAATGTTCCCATTAGACCTAAAATCTTGTCCCATAAAGAATGGCTGTAGGAACTGGGGATGTTTGGCCTAAAGAAGAGGCAAATTTGTGGGTGCCCTCAATTACTTTAAGGAATGTCATATGGAAGAATTAGAGACCTTCACAACATGGTTGCAATTTATTATTTAAATTTATAATTATTTTTCTTCCTCAACTGGCAGGCATTTTCTCCTCCTCCCCCTCCTTTGGTGGTGGTAAGGGATACTTATAAGAAATGTGCACAACCTTCTGACATGATACTCTGTTCATTTTTTACAATATAGCCACATTGGCCATCTTCAAATCAGAAGTAACCATAGAAAATCAGAATAACTTTGGATTCTTAATAGGAAAAACAAATTATAAGAAATAGAAATTTATCTTTTCATGTAGAATCCTCTTTTTTGTGGGGCAGTTGGGGTTAAGTGACTTGCCCAGGGTCACACAGCTAGTAAGTGTAAAGTGTCTGAGGCCGAATTTGAACTCAGGTCCTCCTGAATCCAGGGCTGGTGCTCTATCCACTTAGCCACCTTGCTGTCCCAGAATCCTCTTTTTTGTTTCTACTTTATATATGTATTTTTTTGGAGTTTAAGTACAGAATTAAAATAAATATTTTAATGGTATTAATTGTTTAGAATGTATGACTCTCCATCTTTAGCCTCTCCAGTGACCTTCCCCTGGTGACCCCTCACACCTGAAACACACTCCCTTATTGCCTCTCCTATTCCTCATTTTCTTCAAAAAGCAGCTTAACTGATACTTTCTTCATGAGGTCTTTTCTGACTCCTACAGCTCTTCATGTCTCCCTCCATCCCAATTTAATTTGAGAAAGATTTAAATATACCCTATATGTACATGTTGTCTCCTACAAGAGAATATAAACTTCTTGAGGTCAATCATTATTTCATTTTTGTTTTCATATCTCTTGCATCTAGCACAATGGCTAAGGGAGTAGGAGCTCATTAAATGCTGAATGACTGCTTGATGTTATAATGGAAAGATCACTGGAATGGTAATTAGAAGATCTGGATTGAGATCTTTCTTGGTTCTGCCACCTCCTATTAGTTTTGTGACCATGAACAAGGCATATACCTGCTCTGAGCATCAGTCTTTTTGTAAAGAGGTGATAATATTTGTACTATCTCCTTCACAAAGTGGCTGCAAAGAATGTGCTTTGTAAACTTTAAAGCACTATTCCAATGTGAGCTCATATTCTTCATGATTGAGAGGGAAGAGCTAGTGCCCATGACTGGGAATTGCATGGAGAAATATTTCAGTTGAATATAAGGAAGAGGGCAGCTGGGTAGCACAGAACTGAGCCTGGAGTCAGGAAGACTCATCTTCTGAGTTCAAATGTGGCTTTACACACTTAGTAGCTGTGTGACCCTGGGCAAGTCACTTAACCTTGTATGACTCAGTTTCTTCATCTATAAAATTATCTGGAGAAGGAGATGACAAGCCACTCTAGTATCTTCACCAAGAAGACCCCAGATAGGGTCATGAGGAGTACTACATGACAGAAAACGACTGAATAACAACAAATAAGGAAGAACTTCATAAGCTCTTCATAAGAAGTTCATAACTTTGTAAGAACCAAAGCTGACCCAGAAATGGAATGAGCTCCCAACTGAAGGAGCAAAGGGGGCCAACATGAGGTCATGAGTGGTCCTTCACTGTTGGTATCAAATCATGACCATTTGTTGGTAATATTATAGGAGAGATTTAACTGGTAAGTAGATGCTGATCTTGCAGATCTCTTTCAGCTCTAAGATTCTATAATTTCCCTAAAATACATCATCCTTGACTTGCTAAAAGCTTCCTGATGCTTGTACTGACTAATTGATGTGCTGGGCCTTTTCTGGACATTGTGTCCCCCCCAGGGATATGGACTATAGTTCTTTGAACACAGTAGGCAACTTAAATGATTGTTGAATCTAAATTGAAGTAGTCCTATTTTATTTAGGCAGTTTGCCTATTCTAGAAAATTACTGCTATGACAGAAAAGTACAGATGAATAAATTCACCACATTACTAATAGACTTTGACACCAATACATCTTTTTTTTTTTTTGCAGGGCAATGAGGGTGAAGTGACTTGTCCAGGGTCACACAGCTAGTAAGTGTCAAGTGTCTGAGGCTCTACTTGAACTCAGGTCCTCCTGAATCCAGGGCCAGTGCTTTATCCACTGTGCCACCTAGCTGCCCCAATCATCATTACATCTTTGTTTTTGTTTGTTTGTTTGTTTGTTTGTGAGGCCATTGGGGTTAAGTGACTTGCCCAGGGTCACACAGCTAGTACGAGTCAAGGGTCTGAGGCCGGATTTGAACTCAGATCCTCCTGAATCCAGGACCGGTGTTCTATCCACTGTGCCACCTAGCTGCCCCTATCAATACATCTTTAATGGGAAAATATAAGTATCCACTAAAGCAGAGCTACCTAACCTCTCATATTATGTACTCCCTTGGCAATCTAATGAAGCCTACAGACCTTGCATCAGAATAATTTGCTTTAAAAAATACAATTGAAGGAATTACAAAATTTCAGTTAAAGGATAGTAAAAATAAGATGTATTTTTTTCCCCTATCCAAGTTCTCAGACCTTTAGAAATCTGCCTATGGATCCCAGATTACTATCCCATGAACAAAAGAATAGCAGTACTTATGTATTACATTTAGGATTTGGACAAAACAGATTTGGGCAAAAACATTTTTTCTAGATTTTAACTTAATTCATGTAGAAGAAGAGAGGGAGGGGAAAACGACAAAATCAAGAAGGCTCAGAAGACTGAAATTATCTATCCTTTTAAATTCTATATTTGTAAGCCTTATAATTGTAAATTATACATTAGAAAAATGAAAGAATTGGTTTGCTTGTAAAGAATAAATCATCTGCTTCACATAAGACAAGATGAAATTATGGGGAAGGAAGGGACACAGAAAATTAATGTTCAAGAGCTTCTACAATTAGACTCTGACCTATTTTCCCATATTTTACACAATTAACCATCATTGAGAAACAGTGTGATTTAATGGATAGAGATCTGGCTTTAAAGTAGGGAAGACCTGGGTTCAAGTCTAACCTCTAACATACACTTGTTAGGTAAGTCGTTTAATCTCTCAGTATTGAAGGCCACTCTATAAGGTGTAGGGAAGGTGGTAACTTGTAAAACTAGATCGGGCAGGATGAGGATTTCCTCCGCCGCTGAAATCTCAGGTCCAGTCCCTTTCTCTGCCCCTATCTTATCCTCTACATTAGAGGGAGATTGTCCTACTCCTATCAAGATCTTACTCTTTTGACTGAAATGGACTGTCACTTCATATCTAACCTAACAAAATAGATCTTTCCCTTTATCTAGACCCAGCTCGGATTGCCTACATGATGCCTTCCCTGATCTCACTAAATAGAAGCCATCTCTCCTTGCCAACATTGCTTGTAGCACTTTGGATTTCTCCTTTAAAATGATTCAATTCTGCCTTATCCTATTTATGTGTGTATATGCTGTATTCCTCCCATTTGTTTGTAAGCTTCTTAAGAGTAAGAACTTAATTGCTTATCATTTTAGTATTTCCAGTATTGATCCCAACTTCTAGTAGTTATTTAATAAATGTTTGGGTTGAACTGAACCTCCTAAAAATACTTAGGGAACCAAGACTTCTAGAATTCTAGAAATTAAGTTGGAACACGGCCCCTTGAAAGCTAGACTGTCCTTTTGTTCTTTTTTTTTTTAAACCCAATGCTTAGAACAGTATCTTCAGAAGATAATTTTACTAATAAAATGTATTGTAAATTTAATTTTTAACCTAAAAATAGGATTTCACAGTTAGCCACAGTAATTTAATCTTGTTAGATTCAACCCATTGTCTAACCTGTCAAAATCTATTTATTTATTAATTCTGCCATCCAATATATTAGCTCATTCTCTTGGCTTAATGTCATCTGAAAATTTGAAAAGCATACTTGTTACCTATGCCTTTATCCATGTTAGTGACCAAACTATTGAACAAAACAGAAGCAAGGACAGATTCTGAGGCTAACCCTCTAAGGACCCCTTCTTGGACTGCACATTGACCCAGATTTTTGGATTTGTTCATTCAGTTAGTTTTAAGTCTCCCTAACTGCACTATCAGTTATTCCACGTCTGATCATATTTACTACAAATCTATCATTAGAAACTTTATCAAATATCTTTCAGCTAAAATGGCACAGACAAACTGTGCCTATGGCATTAATTTGCTACATATATAATGTAAACAATCATATTCCTTTCATATGTCAGTTTATTGAGACATTGTCCAATCATTGGACATCAGCATTGTTTCCAATATTTTGCTGGTAAAATAATGCCACTGATCACAAAAGAAAATGAATCAATCTTTCATGAACTATTGCCAACAAATCCATGCTAACCCTTAATGTTAAGCATTAGCAGGAAGCTTACTTGTTCTGTTGTTCAGAATACATCTGCTCGTCAGTTTTCTTTTGGGGCTGCCATATTTTAGGAAGTCATGGATCCCAAAGAGGGCAGACAGGATAGTGAAAGGACTGGAGACCATGACATATAAGGAACATTTGAAGGAGCTAGAAATGTTTAGTCTAAGAGAAGAGAAGACTTAAGGAACACATGACAGCAGTTTTAAAGTATTTGAAGGGCTATCATGTGGAAATGGTTTATACTTGTTCTGCTGGTCCCCAGAAGGCAGAAATAGTATCAGTGATTAGAAGTGGCAGAGAGATAGCTTTAGGCTTGATGTAAAAGAAAACTTCCTAACAATTAGAACTGTGCATTAGAGAAAGGGGGTACTTTAGGAGGAGATGGGTTCACCTTTGTTGGAAGACTTCAAGCTGACCACTTCTCAGCAAAATTGTAGCGACTGGATATCTTGATCATGTGTCACTTAGAAGAGATAATCTTTGAGTTCCCTTTAGCCTCTTGGATTCTTGATTTTGTTACATGGTTCTGTTATATGTACACACCAAAGACAGATGCTTTCTTTCTTCTTACTTATCTTGGATTTTAATTTTGTGCTAGCTATTTTTTTTAAAAATTCTTTACTTCCAATTCAGAAGATAATTTTCCTAGCTAGAGAAAACATTGGCCCCATTTTTAGGACTATAGCTTAAGAATGGTTTTGACAGTGAGAAAAATCTATTTGTAGAAAGTAAACTTTTTAACAGAATTATTTGGAAACTTGAAATTTTAATTCAACATGTAGCTCTCTCAGTCTTCCTCTGAAAAGTATATTGAATCCTGTACAGGACACTTGGTTTTAAAACTTTACTTTAATAATAGCTCTGGGACTTTGGGTACTTAAATTCTTAAATTTGCCTAAATTCTCTGAACCTTATTTTTCTCATTAGAGAAGTGGAAAAAATAATAATTATAGTAGCTCCATTACACCAAGGTAAACCTTTGTTTGTGACTTATGCTTGTCCATACCTTTTTTTAAAGAGTATGCAGATATGCCCATTTTATGCCTTATTAATTCTTTTCTTTTTTTTTTTTTTGCAGGGCAATGAGTGTTAAGTGACTTGCCCAGGGTCACACAGCTAGTGTCAAGTGTCTGAGGCTGGATTTGAACTCAGGTCCTCCTGAATCCAGGGCCAGTACTTTATCCACTGCACCATTCTGCCACCTAGCTGCCCCCATATGCCTTATTAATTTTTATTTTTTTAATTTTAATTTTTTTTAGTGAGGCTATTGGGGTTAAGTGACTTGCCCAGGGTCACACAGCTAGTAAGTGTTAAGTGTCTGAGGCCGGATTTGAACTCAGGTACTCCTGACTCCAGGGCCAGTGCTCTATCCACTGTGCCACCTAGCTGCCCTGCCTTATTAATTCTTGATTAAGTCTCAGTGAGTAGGACTATTCCAATATCAGTTGATCACTGGCATCTCCTGTTGGTGCTTCCTCAAGAGTGAACTTCAGAAACTCTGGCTGCCTCCAAGACAAACCGGGTAACTTGGGTTCTTGTCAACAGAACCACCCCTTTGTACTGGCCTATATCTGTGCCACCTAGCTGTCCCAAATTCTCATTATTTTTATAATTATTTCACCCACAGATAAGTGATGGAACCTATACTAGAACTTCAGTGTGGACCAATGGAAAGTGTGTAGGATTTGGCCTTTGACTACCAGGGTTCAAATTTCATTTTTGCTCCTTACTTCCTGTCTGAGCAGGACACTTAATTTCTCTGGGGCTTAGTTTCCTTCTCTGAAAAGTGAGAATTTTGTACTAAATGACCTCTAAGGTCTGTTCCAGTTCCAAATCCATAATTTTGACCTTTCCATTACAACATGCTACCTCTTCAAAAAATGGACTTGCAAAAAATCTATTGCAATTCACCAAATTTTCAAATGAACAAACATTTATCAACCCCCTAGAACAGTCTACATCCAATGTGCTAAGTGCTGAAGGATACAAAGACAAAAATAATGCAACATTTCCCCCAAGTGCTTATGTTCTACTTGGGGGAAATGGGTATAACTAAGTAAATGGAAATATACATATAAAATAAGTACAAAATAATTTCAGGGGGACAGGGAGGGAGAGCACTATGGATAAGGAGAATTAGGAAAAGACTCTTCTAAGTTGTGTTATGTGATTCAGAGACATCGTTTTTTCACAAAAGAAATAATTCATTAGAAAAGCATCCCTGATTATTGCCTCTGTGATATTTAAAAATAATAACTTGAATATTTAATAATATTGGCTTTATACATAATCTCATTTAATCCCTATAATATTATTATTATACAGAAGAGAAAACTGAGGTGATTTGTTCATATGAGCTCCTTGTGGACAGGGACTGGGATTTTGCTTTTCTTTGTATTCCCAGCATTTAGCCCAGTGCCTGGAAGAAGAGTTAAGTGTTCATAAGCATCAGCTTAGCTATGATTATTGTTGTTGTTGCTGCTGTTAGTAATACCTTATCAATACTCTTGGCAGCCTCTGCACCTCTGATTAGAGAGCTGGAAGGCAGAGCAAAAAATTTATCCCAAAGCCTTCATTGAAATAGGTTTCAGAAGCCCACTCAATTCTTCATTTTCCACTAGCTTTCCTCCCTGAATTTAACTCTACCATCTTCATGTCCAAGCTCTGGGTATCTTCTCCCCACCCCACCCCACCCCACCCCACCTATCCCACCTTGCTTTTCAGCTTCCTTTTGTGTGATGTCTTTTCCCCATTAGATTCTAATTTCCTTTAGGGCAGGGACTGTCTTTTTCTTAGTTCTATCCCCAGAATTTTGCACAGTGGTTGGCACCTAGTAGGTGCCCAATAAATATTTATCTCATTGTGTAAAATTAATGCTTTTTGACTGATTGTCAGAAAGTAATATCTGACTTTGGCCTCAAAGTCAAATCTTCCCTAATCAAGGTACACTGATCACTCTATCCATTGCACCACAGGGATCTTCATCAGTGCAGAGATGCTATGACTATGATGTGATGGTGACATAGTTGCAGTAAAGTGGGAAGTGGATTAATTTTTTCCATCTACTTCAATTTAAAGGCCACTTGTTTTAAGCAGGATGTTTTTGTCAGGATAATTAACCTTAACTCCACCCTTCACTTTGCCAGGCAGGACAAAGCCTGAGGCACCAAAGGTGATTGAGCAGTTTGTCCAAGATCACAGAGTAAGTTCTGTTGTGGTTTCAAGGGGATCTCAGTCCTGGACTCAGGTCATTAGATAACCCTTTTTATCTGGAACTCAAGTTATTATTGCAGTTAACAATGTTGGTCTACAAGCAGCTCCCTCCCTTTGAAGCCTCACCCATAAATCCACAGTAATCCCAAAAGCAATAATTCTCTTTGTAGATTATAACTAGTGCTGATCCATCCTGATATCCAGAGTAATCAGGAGACTTACACTTGGAATTTAGGCCTTGAAGTGAGATGTATTCAGTGACATTGTGAAGTAGTTGTAAAATGTCTTTGAGCTTTTGGCCTCCTCTTAACTGGATCAGGAAAAAACAACAACAACCAACCCCCCCACATTGTATTGGCTATCTTGGCACTTGTTTAAAGTAAAAATCTTTGTAGCCTGGATACTACTATTTGGGGACCTGAATTCTAACTCTTTCTAGCTACATTTTCTGGAGATATTTATTACCTTATGTAATCTTGAGAGAACTCAGAGGGTCTTCCAAAAGACTTTAAGGTTGAAGGGATAGATAGCAAATATCCTATAGCAAGTCCAATACAGAATCATAGAATCTGAGACCTCAGAGTTGAAAGAGACTTCAGAGGTCATTAATTCCAACTGTATTTGAACAAGAATCCTTTCTACACATACCTCATAAATGGTATTCTGTCCTTTGCTTGCAGATTCCTATGTTTTGGGATGGGACCTCGACTTTAACTGAGGTAGTAGATCCACTTTTGGATAGCATCGATTATTAGGCAATTATTCCTAACATTAAGTCTAAATTTGCCTCTTTGAACCTTCAAATTCTTGCTCCTGCTTTTGTGGGCCAAGAACAAGAATAATTTCTCTTCATACTTTACAATTTGTTATGTTTCCTCTAAATCTTTACTTTTCCATGCTAAAAATTTATAAATCCTTCAATTAGTTTTCTTATGGAATGATTTCAAAGTTCTTTACAATTAGTCAGTCAACAAGCATTTTAAAAGTAATTATTATGTGTCATGAACTGTGCTAAGTACCAGGGATATGAAGAAAATAAAGAAGGATCACACAGCTAGTAAGTGTATGAGGTGACATTTGAATTCAGGTCCTCCTGACTCCAGGGCCAGTGCTCTATCCAATGTACCATGTTTATATAGATTTATTTCCTCTTTGATCTTTTTTTTTTTTTTTGGTAGTACAAGCCTACTAGTGACTTAGCTGACTCAAAGAGTATACATATTTTAGTAACTTTTGAGGCATAGTTTTACAATCTAATATTCAAACAATTATGTTTACACATGGTATCTACAAAGTAGATGGATGGTAATCAGAGTTTTCCTCTTCTGGATACTGTCTAATTTACCAATTACCTTCTTAAAATCTGGTCCCTAGAACTAACCACAATAAATATTTCAGGTGTGCTTAGAGTAGAATAGTAGAATAAGATTATCACCTCCCTTCAGATCAGTACTATGTTTCTTGTAATGTAGTTTAAAGTTATATGAACATTTCTGGCTGTTATATCACAAGTAACTCATTTTTAGTTCATAACTTACTAAAACCCTGATATCTGTTTCTTTTTCTTTTTTCTCTTTCTTTCTTTCTTTGTTTCTTTCTGTGGGGTAATGAGGGTTAAGTGACTTGCTCAGGGTCACAAAGCTAGTAAATGTCAAGTGTTTGAGGCTGGATTTGAACTCAGGTCCTCCTGAATCCAAAGCCAGTGCTTATCCACTGCACCACCTAGCTGCCCTGTGATATATTTTTCAGAAGAAATATTGTCTAGCTGTGTCTCTTTCATCTTGTATTTATGAAGCTGATTTTTTAAAAAAACCCACTTCTAAGGTGCTATATTGATTACTACTGAATTTATCTTATCATTGATCTTGTTTTCATTCATTCATTATTCCATTTGGCTCACCATTTTAGTTGGCCAAGATCTTTTTCATCCTGTCTTTCATTCACTGTTAGCTATAACTCCTGGGACTGTTGTCTGGCAATCTGACTTACCATGTCTGTTTTTATCCAAGTTGTTGATAAAAATCTTAAAGACCTCCTTCTAAGTTGGCATTGAAGTATCCATGCAATTTTCAAAACTATGGGGTGTGCTCTGACCCAAGAGGGCCAGGAGACACTGGGGTGGTGGTGGTAGAACAGTGAGAGAAATGGCAAAAATGCCTGGATGTTTTCAGATGGAGCTCTCATTTATGTATATCCACTTTTTTTCCCCCGTAACACTCCTCCCTCAAGGCTTGAGCTGTCCCCCAAATACCCTTGGATTTGTGTTTCTGCTTTAGAAGAGAGGCAGGTAACAGGAGGTCAATACTGAGGACCTGTGGATTTTCCCCACACCATGGGGAATTTTGAGGCTCTCTGGAGGAAAGGGAGGAAAGCAAGGAGAGAAAAAGAGGAAGATGAAGGGCTGCCCAAGGACCCATGAAGCTGGAGTTGTACTGTGGTGATAGTAACATTTGTATTTCCCTTTTTCAAACCCACACTTCCACCAGATACCATAACAATTTACTTCTCTCCTCTCCTCTCCTCTCCTCTCCTCTCCTCTCCTCTCCTCTCCTCTCCTCTCCTCTCCTCTCCTCTCCTCTCCTCTCCTCTCCTTTTTTTTTTTGTGGGGCAATGAGGGTTAAGTGACTTGCCCAGGGTCACACAGCTAGTAATTTTTAAGTGTCTGAGGCTGGATTTGAACTCAGGTCTTTTTGAATCCAGGGCTGGTGCTTTATCCACTGTGCCACCCAGCTACCCCCAACAGTTGACTTCTAAAAAGAGAATCATGCAGGTAGATAATGGGGTTGTTGTTTTTAAATCATGAGTTCTCCTTTTAGAACTCTGAGAGAAAAAAAGATATAAGCAACTGATGGTTTTTACCCCTATTCCTTGCTGAGTACAAGGGACACCTCTTTATGATTGTCTCCTTTAAAAATTATGTTAAATCTTGCATTTGATAGATATGACATGTCTCATGAAACCTGTGGTTGACCCCATCCTTAGTTTTCATGGTGGCCCTTTGCTAGTACCATGAGAATGTGAGATAGCTTTGGATGTCACCCAAAAAAGTGACTTTTTCTAGCAGAGGATCTCACCACCTAACTCTTCCCAATCTTTTCCCTCCAGTCATTAGAGAAAGCTTTTGCTCTCTAACAGTAGGCATAATCATTCCATTTCATAACTATACTTCCAAGGGCAGAATTAATATGAATTTGGACCATTTATAAATCTGTCTCATCAGATATGAGCCTAAGATAGTGATTGAAGTTTACATGTCAAAGAAAACAAAGCTTAAATGAAAGTCAACAAATTCCATACTAAGAAGCACAAGACCTGTGTGTGTGTAATTTTGATGTGGAGACAATCTGCCACTGCCACTCTCAGGGTAACACAACAGAAATGCGTTGTGTTATTCCTCTGCTTATTGCACTTGGAGCATACAGTGTGTAAACTCTAAATCAGAAGGTAGAAGTTCTATAATATCTATCATCCTTTTATAAATATCATTCATTTTGGTAAATAAAATAAAATTGGTTCTCTTTAATACCTAAAAAAATGAAAACTCAAGAGTGATGACAGATGATTATCTGAAATATTCAACAATTACATTTATTCCTATTATTGTGAAATATTGTGGCTTTATAGGACCAAAATTCTTTAAAGGATATTTGAGCTAAAGGAACAAATAGTAATTCTTCTTAATCAAAATAAAGATAAAGCAAATTAATCTATAACAAATATTTTCTCTTGAAATTTGCATAACTGCCAGGTTGCATAACCTGAATACTTGGACAAAAACCACTGCAAGGTCCTTAAACTTGTATTCTGATTCAAAATGCTAATGGGATAGAATTTATGAAAAAAGAACTATGAATAACATTTTTTTTTTGCAGGGCAATGAGGGTTAAGTGACTTGCCCAGGGTCACATAGCCAGTGTTAGGTGTCTGAGGCTGGATTTGAACTCAGGTCCTCGTGAATCCAGGGCCGGCGTTTTATCCACTGCATCACCTAGCTGCCCATGAATAACATTTTAAAAATAACATTTTCATATGTTTCATAACTTTGAAAAATACTTGCTCTCAAAATTGATTGTTCATCAATTAACCCATCTGCAGAGGTAATTTACATTTCATTTTAAAGACTTAAATGTTTCTAAATGCGAATGATGAAGAAGGCATTTTGCATGGGCAAATATAATAGCTTTGCTCTTCACTTGAACAAGAATAATTAATAAGCTAGTTTTGTGATAGCAAATTGAAACAGGCATCAGAACAGCAACAACAGCAACAAAAACTACAGCAATAAAAACAACAAACCTTTTGGCTATAGGTGAATATAGAATTCTGTGCCTTTTTAAAGAAGTAATGCAATAAGATATTAACATTTTTATTTGTATGAAATGGCAGATTTTGCTACAGGTTTTTTTTTTGTTTTTTTTTTGTTTTTTTTTAGTGAGGCAATTGGGGTTAAGTGACTTGCCCAGGGTCACACAGCTAGTAAGTGTTAAGTGTCTGAGGCCGGATTTGAACTCAGGTACTCCTGACTCCGGGGCCGGTGCTCTATCCACTGTGCCACCTAGCTGCCCCCTGGTCTTTTTTTTTTTTTTTTTAGTGTACAGTTTTTATAAAGCAAAATATAAACCTCAGTTGATGCGAAAAAACAAGAATTGCGAATAGTAATATCATTAATGAAACCACATTTTGAGAAGCTGAGTCACAAATCAAGCCTACTCATTATCTTAATAGTGTGATGATGATAATTACTTTTATTATTTATTTTCATTTATACTTTTATTATAAACATGAAAATCATAAAATTAATAAACAAATATCTATTATGTAATTTTCTTATATTTTTATAATTTGGCTATTACAATGAATTCTTACTTTTATTTTATAGCATATGAACAAAAATGATTTACATATTTTATTTTATGAAAGGCATGATGAAGAGAAATGTGGCATTTTTCTTTTAATATCATTATATAAAGTTTGGGAAGTAAAATCATTAAATCAGTCCTGAATGCACCTACCTCTCTAGCCCACATCTCTTGGTATTTTTATTAAAATTTGCTAAAACATGCTTTACTAAAATTTAGGTTACTATTGCTACAATATTTTCCTGATCTATCACAAAAAAGAAAAGAAAGAAATGAAGTGATTCTTATTACAATAAAACGAAAACTATGAAGAAATTAGAGAACAATGTGAAGACAGAATTAGGATAATAATGAACACAATGACTACAATAGCGTAAAGAGATGGCAATAATATGAAGATGAATGTTATAATTATAATTAAATTATAATGACCAAGCTTGTCTTTAGAGAAGAATTGAGAAAAATGTCCTTTATTCACTTTAAGAAGTGGGGTACTATAGGTCCTGAATAGTAGAATATAATGGAATATGACTTACTCCTACTACAGGTATAGCTGGTATATTAGCTATCTTAATAAAATTTTAAAAAAATCATCATTACAAGGCAAATCTAACTATGGAGGGGAGGAGAAATGTAATCAGAAATGAATACCATGTGAAAGCAAAGTTCATCAACAATTTAAAAAAGGAACTCAACAAAGCTGAAAATTGATTTAATGTGGAAGGGAAAGGAAAGAAAAATCAAAGGAAAACCATGATTTCAAGCATAGAAAACTGAGTAAATATGAGTACACTAACAAAAATACAGAAGTCAGAAAAAAAGAACAATTTTAGGAGAAAAAAATAATGTACAATTTTAGACAAATTGCGTCTGAGATACCAGCATCCAAGGTTGGTACTTTTCACTAGAGAAATGAGTGGGTGAAGCATACACCTTCTTTGATGATGGAATTAAATGATGACAAGATGTTCATGTTTGTACTTTTTCTTATAAAGTTTAATCAATCAATAAACATATCAATGAACTCATTATCACTATTTGTTGTTTCCATCTAATAAGCCATCCCTCATAACAAAGAAGAAAATAAATCAGTTCAGTGAAGCAAAACACTGTATCGACTGAATCTGACAGTATATGCAATATTCCACACCTAGAGCCCCCAACTTTTGAGGAGAAAACAAGAAAGGGATGTGCATTTAAAAAAAAAAATCTCCTCTCTAGGGCCAAGCTTGATCATTATAATTACACAGTATTCTGTTTCTTATTTTTTTTTTCTGTTTACATGTCAGCAAACATTTATTAATCTCCTTCTATGGGTCAGGCACTGTGCTAATCACAGGAGACAGAAATACCAAAGGAAGGCACTCCCTGTCCTCAAGGATCTTACATTCTTCTGGAGGAGGGAGATACACGATGCTCACAAGTAAGTAGACTACATATATATACATGAAAATTCTATAAAACATACATAAATATGTATATGTGCATATATATACACACACACATATAAAATACATACAAAATGTCATGGGGAAACTAATATCCAGAGGAATTGTCAAAAACCTCCCATGGGAAGCAGGTGACACAAGCTGGATCTTGAAGGGATCTAGGACTTCCATGAGATGGGAGGAAGCCAATGGTAACTTTCTTCCCTCAAAACCCTAATAGGAAAAAACAGTTAAAGACACATTAAAAAATTGGTTAAGGATAAGATGTAGGATATGTACATAGTTCAACTTTTTTGTGGATCAATTCATTCAACAACAGTTGAAAATAATTTATTATGCATCTGTGCTGTGTGATGAACTGCACTTCGTGCTGGGGGAAATATAAGAATAAATAAGACAGAATCTCTGCCCTTATTGAACTTTCAATCAGTTAAAAGGCACATGTAAGGAATGTGTATCTCCAGTAGTATCAGTCAGTGCTTTATATAAACACTTAATTCCCTTAGGAGCTGAAAAACTAATAACTTCTCATTGCTCTTCAGTTCTCTTATAACTGTGAAAAGACCTCAGGCACTTCTTCATATCCTAGTTTCTTCAATGTTATTTTTATATTATTGAGCTTTTCATTCTCCACAAAGTTCTACTGGCATAACTCAACGTGGTTTGAAGATTACTGGGGATTCTTGAAGGGTATGCCAATGGAGCCTAATCTCTGGCAGGTTCTCCCATAATGGAAAATCCCATCAACAGACTTCTGGCTATCTGAGGGCCAACCTGGCTGAATACAGAGAGAATAATCAACTTTAGGCTGGCCATTTGGTCATGGTTTCAGCATGTCCACCCATAAACCTTCCCCTTCCTGTACTCCACAATGATGCGCAATATTGTGTAGTCCTCTTCTATGATGATGGAGGAGAAGATGAAAAAGAGGAGGGTGTGCAAAGAATTATGAAGTGTTTAGAATACCTTTAACAACTCATGGTACCATGAATGAGATCCAACAAGTGGACAGGCTTCTCAAGGAATTAAATCATATCAATATTGAATAAAACCAGATGATATCTAAATGGAAGAATGAATCCCAGGCTTCCTTGGAGAGGCCAAGAAAGGAATTGGTTAAGTTGCTTGCATTGTATATCTAAAGGCAACAATAAGCATCATTTAGTGGGACACACGATCATCTCTTACCATAGTTCTCATGATGGGTATTTACAATAGGACCAATATGAACGGCAGATTATTTTCCAAGATAATGGCTAGTATTTATACAAACCTTTAAGATTGGCAGAGCGCGTTATATATGCAATCTTGTTTGGTCTTCACAACTCTGATAGGGAGGTGATATTATTATACCCATCTTAAAGATTAAAAAATCTAACTAACTGCAATGGCTTGTCCAGGTTAAGGACCTAGTAAGAGACTGAAGTAGGATTTGAACTGTCTTATTGACTCCATGTCTAGCATTCTATTCACTGTGGGACCTAGCTGCTCCTATTTTTCTTATAGCTGGTAAGATCTTCCACGTGTTCCTGTTTGCAGATGGCATGTTGCTGATTGCCACAAGGCCAGAAATATTTCAGAGCCTTCTAAATGAGGTCTGAAATCAAACAAATAAACTTAGTCTAACTTTTTACATAGTAACCCCACAAAACAACAAAAACCCTCCAAAAAAACTCAACAAGTAGGTGAAAAATGCCAATTGATCAGATTATGATATCCATCAATATTCTTATGGAAGAGACAGCATGGCATTGTTGAGAGAAAACTGGATTTATAGTCAGGAAGACCTGAATCTGATCCTGTTTCTGACACTTATTAGGTGTGAGACTATAGGTGAGGCATTTGTAACTGCTTCAGAAAATGTATATGACAAAGTTATAGGTGAGTTCCATGGCTGAATTATGTTAGAAGGAGTCTCAGATCAGAAGATCCTATACCAATGAGATTACATATTTGGACTGCTCCAACACCCTGCACTTCCTAAAATGCTTTTTGGGATGCTATGTACATCTGAATCATGGGATACATCATCTTCAAAGAATGAGAATTGTGGGTTACTCAAAGGGGATTGGAGATACACATATTGAGACACAGAGCAGAGTAACTTGTTACTAATGAAGAATTATATGGGAGGAGTGACATAAAGGAGAACACCATCAGAGACATGTTTGACTGGAAAAGGAGATGAATTGTTCAAACATTGAGAACATGATACAAGTGTTGTGTGCTCTTTGAATATCCATGCCTTGTTCACAAGACTACAGTAAGCCCCTTGCATGATGGATAGATGCCCCTATGGAGTATTTCCTGGAAGATGCAGGATGAGAAGTCATAAATGTTTTAAAACATACACTCCTAGAGGGAGTCCCACATTAATAGGATCACATCTATCATAGCATCCATGGAACCATGGTAATTTAAAAAAAGAAAAGCTAGGGGCAGCTATGTGGTGCAGTGGACAGAGCACTGGCCCTGGAGTCAGGAGTACCTGAGTTCAAATCCGGCCTCAGACACTTGACACTTACTAGCTATGTGACCCTGGGCAAGTCACTTCACCCCAATTGACTCACTTTAAAAAAAGAAAAGCTTTTGGTTTATCTTAAGTTGTACTTGATCACCTTACAGGAGCTTCAATTTTCACAGGTTATCTAGATATTGTTTTTTAAGAAAACAGAAACAAAGTTGAGCAGGAAGTCAGATCTGCTCTGGTACCTGACATGGATTGTATAATGGTCCACTGCCCACATTTACACATCATTTTATATGCAAACACTGTGTGAAAAACTTCCTTAAATGTCCCTATTTCTAGGATTTTCAGAGCATGTTTACTTTGCTTTTACATTTATTCTGATAGGGAATAACTCTTTGAAACTTCCTATTCCTTAAGCTATTTATTTCATAGTCTTACCCACATGCATGCAATGAGTGTACAACTACCCTTGTATTATGTATTGTGTCTAATGAAATTAGCTTTTTACTTGCCCCCTGGCAATCTTTGGAAATAAGACAATGGTCTCGGTTGTTTATTTCCTGGAGTAATGTTTGTGATTAACTAAAAAAAAGAGAGAGAAATTCCTTTTCCCTCACTCCTAATTTTTCATAATTCCTACAATTGTTGAATACCTTATCTTTCTTTAATATATCCCATGCAAGATGCTAACTTTGGTAACATGATTGTACATGTATTTTTGGCCACAGCAAAAGAACTACCGTACCTAAAGAAGTTAGCCTTGCTAGCAGTAGGAACTGTTTCTTTGTGTAAAGGCTGAAACAGAGCCAGAAAAGCCTGTTTTCAAGTCTCTCCTAATGATTGTTGGATAAAGCACCAACCTGATTTATTTTGGACAATAATCCACCCTTTGCCTTAGTGTATGAGACAACAGATGCCTTCCACATGTGCCTAGGAGACCATTATTATTGGTATCCTCAAAGACTCTATGAAGTACTCAAGAAACGTGAGTAACTATGTCTATGCTAATGTTTTGATGTTTTGAATGAACATGTCTTTGCTTTTCTTTGCGGGGCACTTAAAGTCACTTTAAGTGACTTTCCCAAGGTCACACAGCTAGTAAGTGTCGAGTGTCTGAGGCCGGATTTGAACTCAGGTACTCCTGAATCCAAGGCCAGTGCTGTATCCACTGTGTCACCTAGCTGCCCTGGGGGTAACCCTATGCTGTTGAGTTTGTGGGATGGAGCAAGGCCCTATGAGGTGATAAAGGTCCTGTCTTCAAAGAACTGTATTGGCTTTGGGTCACAACTACCTGCTAGAATCGAATGCAGCAGCCTAGATTTGTGTATGTGTGTGTGTGTGTGTGTGGGTGTGTGTGTGTGTGTGTGTGTGTGTGTGTGTGTTTTGTTTTGCTTTTGCCTAGAGAGGCTTATGGTGTTTAAACACTAGGCTAAAACTATTTCTAGACAGTCCATTCACTAGATGATGGAATCTTGGGGATAGAACCTGAGTGATAGAGTTCTTGAGATCATTAACCAAGGACATATTCCAAAAGGTAGCAGAGATGTGTTCCCCCAACATAAAAATCTATGGAGGGCACTCCTCTCTTCAAAACCCGTCAATGGCAACTTATTTCTTCTGGGAAAAAATACAAATTTCCTCACCTGGCATTTAAGGTATGCCATAATATGACTCACAGCTATGTTTTCAGCTTAATTTCATATTATTCCCCTTTATGTTCTATGTGCCTGCCAACTAGATTACTAGCTATTCACTATTCCCCAAACTCAACATTAATTCATGCAGGCTGTCCTGTATAAATTGAATGTTGTCCCTGTCCTCTCTTCCTATCAACATTTTTTTTCTTCCTTCAAGTCTTATCTCAAGTGCCAGATTTCCTTAGTATCTTTCCCTTCCTCAAATTTTCCTATACCATTTTAGTAAGCTATTGCTTTTGTCTACCACACATTCTACCTTGTATTATACAAATCTGTTTACAAGTCATAGTTCCCCTCAGTAGAATATGATCTTGAGTCATTATTTTTTCATCCTTGTGTCTTCACTGCATAGGCCAGTGCCTTGCATGTAGTATGTGCTTAATGCATGTTTGCTAATTTTATTTTAATAGAATGTAGGGGTCAAAAGTGATGACACCAATTTGGAAGAACAGTAAAATTTCAGATAGATAGGGGTGCTTTGGGTGGAGGAAAGACTATCTACATCAAATTCTTTTTCTTGAGTTTTATGGTAAGATTAGACCTGTTATTCCCAAATAGATATTAAAGTAGTCATGCTATGAAGTCTACAAGCAGGATTTTCCCCCCAGGGCACCAACATCTGGAAGAGGGCATTCTTCCTCTCCATAGCAGTCTTCTTTCAGCCCTTCAGTACCTGACATGATTTTTCCCCTAAATCTGTTGCTAAAATATAATAAAATGACATAATAGATATTTATTTATAAATACCATTGTTTTATATTTATAATAAAATAATAAATGAAAACAAATAATAAAAGTAAAACTTATCATCACACTATTAAGATAATGAGTGGGCTTCCTTTGTGTCTCAGCTTCTCAAAATGTGGTGTCATTAATGATATTGCTATTCAAAATTTTTTTTCCCCATCAACTAATTGAGCTTGACTGTCCTAGGGCTTACTCCTTGGCATCAATTCACATTAGTATGATGATGTCCAATCATTGTGGATTGTCCACATTGGTCCATCTGGCTTAGATTCCCATGGCACATGGAATATCCAGGATCAAATGTGGTACACTTGGCAGCTTCAGGGACTCTTTATCCTTCCTATTCCTTCCAATGGTGATTGAAGTTCTAGCTATAGCTTTGCAACTAAGTTCAGGACACTCTACCAGAAGGGCAACAAAGAAAGCTATTTTTCAGAAAGAGAGACTTGGTCAAAGTTCTAACAGTTGAGTGTATTCTTGAAACAGGCAAATCCATCCAGACATCCTTCTTTTCAGTACTGAGTGCTGCCTCTGTTTTAAACCAAAAATAATACCTTGTGATTGGAAACATTTCAATAACATTATTTGTGCATTTTATTGAAGCCAAAGTTACAATTAATAGCGTCACCAGGAATTTCAGACATTTAAACACAGTCTTTACTCTTCCAGAGCCAACCACATCCCTAGGCAATTATTCGTCTATCAAAATGCCTTCAAACCAAGCCCCAAACCAAAACTGGGCTGTTTGTTGTTGGTGGTCCTGCTCAGGATAGACTCTTGAAAAGTACCACAAATAACAGGCAACCTGAACCTGAAACTCAGGGAAGGACCCCAGGGAGCCCTTCTTTCTCTACGATTATGTAGTAATTTGCTACCTGACTTGTGCCATCTACTACTAGTCACTGCCAATTTGCTTAGGTCACGCTGTCTCCCTGTCTGAAGCTGACCTTGAATATTTAACAGAATTAAGTGCAGGGTTTCCTTTCCCTCAGAATCAGCTCCCTCTGTCACATGATTCCTGTAGGGTTTCCATTTCAATAAGTCTCTGAAAGAGACAGAGACAGACTGAGAAAGAGAAGAGAAAGTGATGAGGAAAGATAAGGGAATGGGGGTGGGGAAGAGAAAGAGAGAGAGAGAGAGAGAGAGAGAGAGAGAGAGAGAGAGAGAGAGAGGAGAGAAAGGATAAAGCAGAAAGATTGAAAAAGAAAGAGAACAGAAATGACAAGAAAAGAGTTGAGAGTTGAGAGTGAGAAAGGGTGACAGGAGAAAAGAGGGGAAGAGGAGGAGGAGGAGGGAAAGAAGGAGGGGGAGAAGACAGAGAAAGATAAAGAGAAAAACAACACAATATTTGCAGAATATAAATCAACAAAAACAAACCAATACGGAGGGAAATCAGCCTCTTTCTAAAATACTAAAATGCTCACCTTGACTGTCACACTCGAGATTTCTATATTTCATTTCAAAATGTGCTTTTCAATTGTAAAGAACTAACTTTTCTTCATTTAAGGTGGAACAGAGGCTGATGGTATATCAATTTAAATGAGAACAGGAAAAGAAACTGTTTTGTTTTTGAAGCAATTTTACCTTCCCAGCTGTGTTTGAAAGAAGTGAGCAGGTGTCACTAATAACTTTCAAACTGTCCACAAATACCTTTCCTATTTAAAATTGGAACTTGTGTCATTGTCTCCATCAGTGTGAAGAGGATGGTTATTTCCTGGTCCTTTTGAGATATTTCTTTCTGCCTGTTCTCACTGCAAAAACAATTTATTGACTGTTTCTACAAGTTGAAAGGGACTACTGATCTTTTCTTGTCCCACTCTCTGAGGATATCTGATGAATACAATTGCAGAATTCATTTGTGTTTTGTTAGTAGGTAGTTCCTACTTTGGTCAAGTAGATTGTTTCTACTTATAATAACAATGGTCATTATTATTACAACCACTTTAAGGTTTGCAAAGCACTTTGAAAATATTATCTCATCTTATCCTCAAAGAATATCTGGGAGATAGGTGCTATGATCACCCTTATTTTATAGAGGAGGAAATTGAGGCAGACAGGTTAAGTGATGTGCCATGGGTCACATGGATAATAGGTGTCTGGTCAGGATTTTAATCTAGTCCTTCCTTCCTTCCTAACTATGGACAATGCTCTATCTACTATACCAATCAGCCAAGTCCTGCTCCCCGAGGAAATAGGATGCCAGGGAATTTAGGTGACTTATATATAATAATTGGTAGAGGTGAGACCCAATCTGGACCTTCTCACTCCAAATCCATGGTTATTTCCACCAGGCTATGCTGCCTTTTTGTTTTCTCGTGTGGGGACCAATTTTTAATTGGGGAATGTTAGCTAAGCGGCTCGCCGCAATATTGGGGCAAGGAAAGAGACAGCTGTGTATATTGGGAATAATAATACTTGGACTACAGCACCTACCTCACAGAGAGGCTATGAGGAAAGTATATTAAAATATTAAATCTATCCAAGTGTGAGCAACTGTTTTTGCTCAGAATTGTTGAGAAATCTTTCCCACCCTGAAGGGAGCAGTTCAGGTGATATTTCCTTTCTACCCTGCTCCCTCCCAGTCAGGAAACATCTTTTAAGCCTTTAATATCTCTGAGCAAACTCGCATTGTAATTATCTGTGCCCTTGTTTTATCATTCTCCTCCCTCTTCAAACCATCAATTACTTCCTTCCCCCACCCTCTCAGCTGAGGACCTTGTAGCATAGTTCACTGAGTAAATTGAGGTCAATTGCCAAGAGTTTCTCCCCCCACACACACACTTTTTTTTGCAGGGCAAAGAGGGTTAAGTGACTTGCCCCGGGTCACACAGCTAGTAAGTGTTAAGTGTCTTAGGCCATATTTGAACTCAGGTCCTCCTGACTCCAAGGCTGGTGCTCTATCCACTGCACCATCTAACTGCCATTCTCCTCCCCTTTTACTAATTTCACATCACTTGGATGCCTTCTCTTACTTTCTCCTCTTTCAAGGAAGAGGTGGACCTTTCCCTTGCAAGGCTGACCCCCAACATGCACTCTTGTTCCATCCCCTACAGTCTTCTCCAGGATATTGCTCCCCTCTGTTATTTCTACTTACTCTTTTACCATAACCTCTCCTTACCTTTAGATTTCTTCCCTTCTGCCAACAAACATACCTAAGTCTCCTCCATCCTTAAAAAAACATCCTTTTGGGGCAGCTAGGTGGTGCAGTGGATAGAGCACCTGCCCTGGAGTCAGGAGGACCTGAGTTCAAATCCGGTCTCAGACACTAAACACTTACAAGCTGTGTTACCCTAGGCAAGTCACTTAACCCCAATTGCCTCACCAAAAAAACCCAAAACAACAACAAAAAAAACATCCCTTGATTCACCCATCTCTGCTAGCTACTGCCTATATAACTCCTCCCCTTCAGTCCACTCAGTGCCTCCACTTCATCTCTTTTCAATAGTGAATTTCTTACTTTTCTATTTGCATCTCCAGCATGTAGATTTTGGACATAGTAAACAATAAATGCTTTGTTCACATCCATTTATTCAAATGGAGAAAATCATGAAACTGTACTGACTGCATTTATTACAATTTTATGTTTCATAATCTTAACTGGGACCTCATTGCAACAAAACAATCCTTTTACACTTCCCAAATTAATTCACTATCCCACTGACCACAGTGGCTTTTCTAAGCTTCATCAAACTTTCCATGGCCACCCCACCTTTTCAGCTGAGAACCTTGCCTCATATTTCATTGAAAAAAAATTGATGCCATTTTCTGAGCTCCCTCTTCTTCCCTCATCATTCAGAAAAAAAACACAACGCCCTCCCTTATCCCTCTTTTATATGAAGGGTTCTTGCCAAGCAAACTCCACTACATGCATGTGATCCCATTCCACTCTATCTTCTCCAGCATATTGCCCCTTCTATCATCCCCATTCTCTCAGATGTCTTTAATGTCTTCCTATCTACTCTTTCCCTACTGCCTACAAATATGTCTTTGTCTCCCCATTCTCAAAAAACCTTTCACTTCATCTCACCACCCCCAATTGCCATCATCTTATATCTCTCCTCCATTTTGTGTCTGAACTTCTTGATAAGGCTGTCTACAATTGGTGTCTTTACTTATTTTCCTCTCACTATTTTCATTACTCTGTAGACTGACCTGACCACCTCATTCAACTTAGTAATCTTTTCTCTCCAGGTTTTTGCAGTATTACCTTCTCCTGTTCTTTCTCATCTGATCACTCCTTCTCAGTCACCTTTGATGAATCTTTATCCAGGTCATGCACACTATCGGTATCCCCCAAGGTTTTATCCTGGGCCCTCATCTCTTCTTCCTCCATATTATTTCTCTTGGTGATCTCATCATTCCTCATGGATTCAATGATCATTTTTATAAAAATGATTCTTAGATCTACTTAGACACCTCTACCTTCTTAGCTGACTTCTAGTCTGACCTGCATCACCAACTGTTTATTGGACATTTCAAAGTGAATGCCTAATAGTCATCTTAAACTCAAGATAGTCCAAATGAACTCATTATCTTTTCCGTTACTCTTTCCAATTTTGTTACTATTGTTGAGGGTACCACCATTCTCCTACGTATGCAGTCTTGCAACCTATGTATCAAACTCAGCATCTCACTTTCAATTACTGTATCTAATGTGTTGCCCAGGAAAGGTGACTCTCCCTACATAACACCTCACATATAAGTCCCCTTCTCTCTTCTGATACTGCCACCACCCTTGGGTAGGGTCTTATCACATCACATGTAGATTACTGTCTTAACCAGATGGTTAATATCCCTGCCTCAAGTCTTTCTCTGCTCCATTGTGTATTCCACTCTGATGTCAAATTGAGTTTCTTAAGATATGATCATTTGTTTTTGTTTTGTCCTTTCTTTGTATCACTAGCATTTAGCACAGTGCCTGACACACTGTAGGTACTTAATCTATTTATTTGATGTGACTCTTTTCCAAACCCTTTGGTATCTGACTTCTGAGCTTATGATTCAACTGAAACTGTTCTTTCCACACTTCTCAACAATCTCCTTGCTAAATCTAATGGTGCTTTCTGAGTCCTCATTCGTCTTCACCTTTCTGCTGCTTTTGGTGATACTGCTCACCCTTTCCTATTCCTCTTAGATATTCTTTCCTCTCTGAATTTTTGTGACACTGATCTCTCCTGATTCTCCTCTTATTTGTTTGACAGTTTTTTCAATCTTCTTTGCTAGTTCTTTATCCACCAATTATGGGTGTCTCCCAAGGTGTTGTCCTGGGCCATCTTTTCTCTGTTGTTAGTCATGATTCCAATGGATTCCACTGTCATCTTTGTGCAGATGACTCCTAGATCTATAAATCCAGTCCCAGTCTCTTTCTGGAGCTATAATGTAACATCACTAGCTACCTTTTCCATATCTCAAACTAGATGTCCAAAACAGAACTCATTATATTGCCTTTTAAACCTTCTTTTCAGAAATTCCATATTACTGTGGAGCTACTGCCACCCTCCAAGTGTCCAGTCTTGCAAACTCAGTATCAACCTTGACTCCTCCTCACCACTCCTTCACATATCCAGATTGTTGCTTAATCTTGTCATTTCTATTTCCATAACATCATTTGTACATCTAGGTCCCAATTAGTGGAAATTACAAATCTCATCAAGTGCTACGATTATTTAAATATTCAGTATTTGAAGTTATATGTAAAATGTGGTGTCAGTTCTAGCAAAATGGAAATATGAAATAAAAAAATTAGATGTTTTATCTACTTGTCGATGCACTATTAGAGCAAAGGATAAGAAATTATTCTTTTTATTTAAGTTTATTACAATGTAATAGAGAACTTATGGAAAGGAGAAAAAATTAAAAATAAAGACAGAATCAGAATATTATAACAAAGAATAAGCCTTTGAGATGACAAAATATAATTATTGTCATTTAAAGTATTTTAGCAGTGGGTCCCAGCCTATCTTCCATTTCTTCAAATCTTCTTAAATATGGTTTTAGGTGAAGAGAGCTATATTCATATCTTGGCAAATTTGCATTTTCACATTCTCACACAATGAACCAAGTGCATTTTAGATGACACGGGGAACTATCTAAAATCTGAAATGAAATTGTTGTCCTCACAATTTTTTTAGATAACTGGGATAAAATAACTTGAAGACAATTTTCAAACATGAGCAGTTGTGCTTTCTTGTTAAATCACCAAAGAACTGGAAAACACTGATGGTCATAGTCTTTCAGAGGTTGAGGATTTTGAAATTAATAAAAAGAATTATCTTTAAGATAAAATCCTCTTCTTCATTATCCCCCAACAAGAGTGTTAGGTGATCCTTGTTGTTGTTGTTCAGTTATGTCCAACTCTTTGTGACCCCATTTGGGGTTTTCTTGGCAAAGATACTGGGGTAGTTTGCCATTTCTTTCTTCACCTAATTTTACAGATGAGGAAACTGAGGCAAATGGGGTTAAGTGACTTGTCCAGGTTAACATATGTGGTAAATATCTGTGGCTGAATTTGAACTCAGGTCTTCCTGACTCCAGGCCCTGTGCTTACCCACTGTACCACATAGCAGTCTCCAGGTGATCCTTATACACTTTAAATCCATTTTTTTTTCTTTCACAGACATGCAAGTTCTGGAAACAACTAGCTTTTCCAGAACAAGCCTGTTTTATTATCATTAAATACACACACATATACACACACCAGTCAACCTTTTTGATTATTTATTTATTTATTTTTTGGTGCAGCAATTGGGGTTAAGTGACTTGCCCAGGGTCACACAGCTAGTAAGTGTTAAGTGTCTGGGACCAGATTTGAACTCAGGTCCTCCTGTCTCCAGGGCCAGTGCTCTATCCACTGTGCCACCTAGCTGCCCCCTCTTTGATTATTTCTTTCAAAATGTCAGGATAGTTAGTGGTTTCATCATTCTTTGTACTGTGCCCCTCTCCAATAATTTTAACTTCATGCAACTAACTGAATTCAGTTTTTAAGTGGTCAAACTAATTAATTGTTGCAGTAAAAATGTCTTCACTATCCACTTTATTTCTATTTCTTTTCTTTGCCTTAAATAAACTTGAATCCTCTATGTGAATGGTCTTTCAGCTAAAAGAAATGTATTTTTAATTGAAATCTTCAGTTCATACATCTAAAAGATGCTCAATTTTTATCTTTGTAACACTTCTAGTCCTTGTAGTTGTTACAAACCATGAAAAGATGATGTAACTTTGCCTTTTTCTTTTATTTCTCCTGTGTGGGTTTTTTTTTTTTTTTTGGGTGAGGCGATTGGGGTTAAGTGAGTTGCCCAGGGTCACACAGCTAGTAAGTGTGAAGTGTCTGAGGCCACATTTGAACTCAGGTCCTCCTGAATCCAGGGCTGGTGCTCTATCCACTGCGCCACCTAGCTGCCGCCTATTTCTCCTGTATGTTTTATATTACATAATACAGATTCAGGCCTTCTGATATCTTGTCCTATTTTAGAGTTATTACTTCCATGTTCATGTCATTCAATTATACCAAATATCTGTTCTAATGACATAAGCCTCTACTGGTATATTTTGGCACTGTTTTCATCTGAAGTATTCTTTCTTTTGTTCATCTACCAATATGTGTATATATGTATATCTTTGTGTGTGTCAGAGAGAGAGTGAGAGAGAGAGAGAGAGGAAGAGAGAGAGAGAGAGAGAGAGAGAGAGAGAGAGAGAGAGAGGAAGAGAGAGAGGGAGAGGGAAAGGGAGAAGGAGAGAGGGAGAGAATATGCTATGTTTTAGCTACTTCTTCCTCTCTAGAATGTAAGTTGCTGGAGGGCAGAGACTATTCTGGGCTTTATTTGTATTGCTATCATTTTGCACAGAGCTGGACATATAGTAAATCCTTAATAAATGCTTCTTGAATCACTGACTAAAGGCAGAAATAATTCCTTTTTGAATCAGGGATAAAATATGACTTTCTTCTCTCTAAATAAATGTCAATTAGGATAAACAATTTAGAGTTAAATAGTACTTTCGAGGTCATCTAGTTCAGCCCTTTCATTGGTCAGTTAGTAGAGACCAGAGACTTTAAACAACTTGCTCAGAGTCACAGTGGTATTAAGTGGCAGAGCTGAGATTTGAATTTTGCATCTTTGATTCTAAATATAGCATTCTTTTGGGCACCGGTCTACCAAATTATTATTTTTTTTGCTACATCTACACAGTCCTAGCTGAAAGTCCTTTGACTAAACACTAAGGAATTTGAGTTCTAGGTGTGCCCTTAAGATATTAGATCTCCAGTAGCTCATTTCACCTCACTGAATAATAAGATTTGGAGCTGGGAGGAATCTTGGCACTTATTTAGGCTAACCTCTTCATTTTGCAGATGAGGAAATGTAGGCCTTAGAGAAGTTATGTGACTTGCCCAAGACTACACAGGTAATAGGTAAAAGAACATGGATTGGAACATGCATCTTGTGACTTTATTGATATTGGGGCAGCTAAGTGATACAGTGGATAAAGCACTGGCCCTGGATTCAGGAGGACCTGAGTTCAAATTTGACCTCAAACCCTTGACACTTACTAGCTCTGTGACTCTGGGCAAGTCACTTAACCTCAATTACCTCATTAAAAATACAAAAAACAAAATACAAACAAAAAAAGTCATTCAGCCTTGTTTTTCTTACAAGAAAAAAATAACTGAGGTAGCTGGGTGGTTGCAGAGGATAAAGCACTGGCCCTGGATTCAGGAGGACCTGATTCAAATCCGGCCTCAGACACTTGACACTTACTAGCTGTGGTAAAAAGTTTTAACAGTCGGTTAGATAATGGAGAGACGCCAGTTTTTTTAGGACCACCCTTTTGGGGAGGAGACCAACAGCTTGAGCTACGCACACCAGTCCGCTTGTGACGCAGGCCAGATTGCCTGCTGAGCACTAGACTTCCAGTGCGAGCTTAAACGGCAAGGAGAGAACGGAAGTGGGGCCTTTTTTCCTGCTCCGTTGATCTCCTGGCTGTGCTGCACAGACAGACGGGGACTGGAGTTTGACTCGGCCCGGCTCTCGTTAACAGCGCGCTTAACTCGGTCTCTCGCCCCAAAGGTGGCCTTCCGCTTTTGGTGAGTTTTATACAGAATATAGACTAAGCCTAGACTTAAGACGATTTGTATTGTATTTCTACTTTCCTATCCTTCTAATCAACATCACCTTGTAACTACCATACAATAAAAGGTCTATCTAGAAAACCAGAAGCTTCTTCCATTTACTAGTCTGGGAGATAAATTAAGGGAAAAGTTAAGTAGGGTAGATTTATGATCTAATATCCAATTTTAATCTCACATAGCTGTGTGACCCAGGGCAAGTCACTAAATCCCAATTGCCTCACCAAAAAACAAACAAACAAAAAACCACCACCAACAACAAAAAAACAGGCACATTAGGCTTTCCCATTGTTGGACATTCATAGACTCCTGTGGAGCCTTAAATGGTTTTAGGGCAACACTAGATTTGACTTCTGATGGAAATCTGGCATCATCCTTTTCATTTTTCATTAGATAAGTCATTAGATAAGTACTGGTATTTGGGTATGAATGGAGCCTCTGAAATATAGTTATCTTTTGGGGTTACAACCAAATGGAGAGTGAATTCTTTACAAAGAATTAGGATAGCATACTTAAAAAAAAAGGCCTATTTTGTGATACCTGGAAAACAAAAAGAGAAAGCTATCTGATAAGTCACACAGTGGACAAAGCCCCAGGCCAGGAGTCAGGAAGGCCTGGGTTCAAATAGAGCTTCAGACACTTACTAGCAGTGTGACCCTGGATAAGTCATTTAACCCTACTTACCTCAGTTTCCTCATTTATAAAATTAGCTGGAGAAAGAAATGGCAAACCACTCCAATATCTTTGCCAAGAAAATCCCAAACAGGGTCACAAAGAGTTGGACATGACTGAAATGTCTCAAAACAACATCTGATAAGGCAAATATTCCTATGTGTTTCAAAGAATAATAAAACTTTCCATTTTCTGTAAGAAATGTATTTCTGTAAGAAATTGTATTCCTTTACCAAGTTGAGCTAATAGTCATTTCCAGTTCCAGGGCCAATTAGGACCATGTTTATTGTTTTTAAGGCAGACTTATCATTGATACAATGATCACAGTGAAGACTCCCCCTTCCCCAAATTATAGCATCCAATTTCAGTAGAGAACCTAAGGATGCTGCCACATTCCTTCTCCTGGTGCTTGGGTGGATGTTGATTGTTGGGTGATCTTTAACAAAAGGGGAAATTTAGTCTTGATATCAGGAAAAACTTCCAAACAATTGTAGTTATTAACAAAAAAATAAGGAATAGGTTGCATTGGGGGTTAGTAGGTACCCCCTCACTAAAGTTCTCTGAACACAAGGCTGCATTACTGCTTTTGAAATATGATATGGTGAGGGTTTCTTCTAATATATGCTCTATTTTTTATTACATGCCATTTAATAGATAGACCCACTTTGTCTCCTTCCAAGTACGTGACTCCTTAACTATACCCTTTGGTATCTTAGCAAGAGATCTTACAATCAAATTTCAGACTCCAGCCACTGGGGTCACTTTAAGTTTTATCTCTATTTCTTCATCTATAAAATGGGGATTATAGTACCTGCCCATTTAATTAGTATGTCTGCTGTGTTGATATCAGGTATAGCAGTGCTTTAAAAAATTAACAGGATTTCATAAATAGAAGATATTTGCACTTAAGGAAGACTCTATTGAGAGAGGCAGTGTGATTTAGTAGAGAGTGTGCTAGACCTTGAGTGAGGGATATCCAGAGTTCTAATTTCAGTCCTTATATGTGCTGGTTGTGCAACTGTATGCAAGTCTTTTCAATTCTTGAAACCTCAGTTTCCTCATATGTACTCAACTCTAAGTATATAAAGTGCTGGACAAAAGTGAAAGTACTACATGACTCCATTATTACTATCTGCACTTGGAAATTAGTTTCCTCTAAACTCAACAAATAGGATGGGAACTTTAAATAAAAATGTTTTACAAATCCATGGTTGTCTTCTTTTTTTTTCTCTTTTTTATCTAAGGGTAACAATTCCTATTTTCATAGAGTTAACCTTCTAATGGAAGAGTAAGAAACATAAGTAAGCGGATATCAAATACATATAAAGAAAATAAATATGAATAACTATAAAGTAATTAAATACAAGGTAGTCTGGGAGAATTAATTAGAAAATGATACTTGACCCATTTGTTACCCTTCAGAATACAAGTATAATCTTAATGCTATTTGTCCTAAGACTGACTAAAATATTATGTTTTGTTTCATAAATAACTAGAAATATTAACTGATGAAGTTATGATATTTCAAAATACAAATAGGTCCATGGGTAGCTCTGGGTCACTTCACTATCTGTCTATATCTTCTCATTAATCATCAGTAGATTTAATATCTATTGCTTATGACATTTTTCAGAATCTATTCGATTCTGTGTTAATTCTCTGGTGCATATCAGGGCCACATTGATTGCCTTGTCTTTCTCTCATTGGCCACTATTTTTGAACAGGACTGGACAACTCTGGAGTCCCCAATTTAACTGGAGGACATCCAGCCAGACCTCCCACTGGCCTTTATTTCAGCCCCTGTATTTAGGGTTTGCATTCCACCATCATCTGCTACCAACAGCTGGGCTTGGTGGAAATTGGGTGAAAGTGGTCACAGTATACTTTGGTGTCTTTCAAAAGGTCCCTGAAGATAGGCACTGAATGAGCTCCTTTAATAGGAAAGCAGTGCTCAGTCCAGCTGGACACCCTGTGGGTGAGGCTAGCAGCTTCTAGAAGATCAGGAGTTACTTCCTTGGGTATAATACTTGCTGAAGGGATTGGCATTAGTGCTACCTGAATCTTGTGAATACTTGGGATCCAGGAGTTTCCTGAGGCAGGTTCTGAACCAAGAAAGTACTTGATCATTGTGCTTCCATACAAAGGCAGTGTCAGAGTGCATAGGGGCAGGGTTCTTCAGATCTGCTCTCCATCACTGCCCCAAATTCCTAGTCCTTACTGCTACCACCACCTCCATGATGAGGATGTCCAATCATTCAGCACTTCCAGTTGTGGTCCTTCCACAGTTATAATCTATGGCTTGAAGACTGAGGAAAAAGTGATTCTAACTTCAGTATAAAATCAGTTTTGTGAGTCTAGTAGGTAACTAGGGACTCTGTGAGTATTCTTGATCTCCCCACTCCCACCTGGAATTTAACTCTTCAAAAGGAGAGATTTTCTTGTGGATTCTGTTTTTTTGTTTGTTTTTGTTATGCAAGGCAATGAGGGTTAAGTGACTTGTCCAGGGTCATACAGCTAGTAAGTGTCAAGTGTCTGAGGCCAGATTTATACTCAGGTCCTCCTGAATCCAGGGCGGGTGCTTTATCCACTACACCACCTAGCTGCCCCTTTCCTGTGGATTCTGAACAATTCTTTCTCTCTCTTTTACTTCTTGTTTACATCTCCACTTTTTCTTTCCCTCAGTCCCTCTGTCTTTTTCTATACCACTTCTCTTTGGCTTTCTCTTACCTCACCACATTCCACTATACATACACATTTGTTTGCTTCAATATTGTAGAAAAGTACCTATGTATTTTCATTTCAGGTAATTGATTACTCACAAGTCTTCATAGATCTGGCCCCTACCCCCTTACTCTTTGGTATTATTTCAGACTAATCCTTTCCTATTGACATCCTGAGTGAAATGATTGAAGATAAAACAGATAAAATATTTACGTGCCTATTCTGTACTAGCCATTGTGCTAAGCCTGGGTATACAAATGCAAGCAAAAAGAAAAATGGTACCTGCCCTCAAGGAGCTTACACTCTAATGAAAGAAGAAAAAAATTTAATGGGGAAAGTACCAGAAGGGTAAAGATGGAAAATTATTCCTGGAACTAGAGTGGGATGGGGACAGCTGAGCAAAGTTAGAAATGACTATGAGGTTGTTGGGGGCAGCTAGGTGACACCTGGATTCAGGAGGATCTGAGTTTAAATGTGGCCTTAGACACTTGACACTTACTAGCTATGTGACCCTGGGCATGTCACTTAACCCTCATTGCCCTTCAAACAAACAAACAAAAAGAAATGAGTATGGCTGGCATGGGGTCTATCTCAAATGGAGGATGGGGGGGTCAATGATAGTAGGGGCAGGACTCTCCAATTGTAACATAAGGTCTTTGGAGGGGAGGCATCATCAGCATGCAAGGGTTGTTGGGACAGAGGTGGAAAAGTAATTCTGGGAGTTAGGTCATTCATGGACTAGGAAAGAAACCCTTCAATCTCTGGGAGGAAGTATGGATAGAATAACTGCTGGCCAAATATAGTACCAATGAGTGGATAACTCTAGAACTGCTTCCATAGGTCTTGTGAAAAATCCTAGGTCTTAAAATAGTTGCCATATGGAGGGTTTGGAACACTGGTCAAGGGTATCTTGCTTTTTCGAGATAGTCTGGTCTCTAGTGTACCATCAATTAAGGGCAATTGCTCAAAGTGACTTGCCCCAGGGCCTATTGGGCTACTTGTGGCCCACAGCCTTTGTGGTTCTGAGCTGCAGGTGCCCTGTCTGTTGTTGAGCCTGGAGCTAGCCTGCAGTGATGCTGTCAGCCTCTTTCAGATCTAATGCTTTATGACAACTGCCTACCTGTAATAGGATAATGGTCTGAAAACCTCTGCAAAATTGATGGGGGCATTCACCCAGAAGAGCAACTTCCAATTGGCTATAATGCATAATACCTTGAGTTCATTTCCCAGTTGGAGCCGGAGTTGGGACCTGTGCAATAGTCACAGAATTCCAGAATCCAAGAGCCAGAAGGGACCTTAGATATCATTTAGTTAGACTTCAGCCTAGAAGTTAAAATCCAAGTGAGTGATTGGCTCAGCTGCTTCCATATCATAGAGATTTTGCCCCCTCAGAAGAATCTCAGATGCCCTTTAAATATTAAAAAAACCCACCTTTTTAAGATGGGTTCTCTATGGCATCAAGTGACAAAGAGGGCTGGCAGCGGCTTAGTGGGGTAAGAAGGCTAATTGGAAGAGCTTCCTCATGCACCCTCTACAGAACGTGATCCCCCAACGTGCTGTCTAAGAAATCCTCCAAATTGCAGTGCTGAAACCCATGGCATAGTTCTTCAATACCTGCCCCAGTGCTGTAACCAGGCTGTGGATTTGAGCCATGGAATTTAAAGCTCCGTATGATGACTAACAGTGCCAGGGAGAACTGTGCTTTCAACAGTCCCGAAAACTTATCAAATGCCTTAGTCATGCATGAAACAGAGGCGAGGATAGATCTTATCCTTGTGGATATGTGGGTCCAACAAATGTCAAGAACAGAGCATGATTCTATCAGGACATGCTTGTTTGTTTCAAAATAGAACAAAAGTTTCTGGGAAAGCATTTTTAAGAATTTTAGGTAGCTGGCAACTCACATTTCTTCACTCTATTACACAAACAGCAATTTTAATCACATAAGGTATGCTGTGACTCCTGATTAGAGGTTATTATATTCAACTGGCTCTCCTGATCCTTCAAGAGGTGACATAGGTTGAACACTTATACCTGTCTTGTGTGAAGTTTCTATTCATCTTAACTAATGGGAAACAGAAGGTAGTTAGGAAGCAACTGGTTTGTACCAGGGTCTATTAGAACCACTTAACTGCAGGAAGTAGACTAGTCTCTTAGGATTATGGGATTTATGACTAGAAGTGATTTGACTGATTTTTTGGTTTAAACTTCTTGTTTTATAGATGAAGAAACTGATAACTTGCTAGCTGTGTGCCCCTGGGCAAGTCACTTAACCAGGATTGCCTGAGACAGACAGAGACAGAGACAGAGACAGAGAGACAGAGACAGAGATACACAGAGACAGACAGACAGAGAAGAAAGTGATAGGCAAAGTAGAAGTATCTTGCCCAAGGAACAAAAGTAGTAAGTTGCAGAAAGTTTACCAGGGCTTACCCTTAGTACTAGACTTGTGACACCCCACCCCACTTCATCTTTAATCTTTTTCACCTTTAATAAAAGTGTATTTGTTTCTGCGTTGTGGCTCTTATTGTCCTAGTATTTCTGGTACCCTAACTACCCTTAACAAATGGTATGATGTCAAAGAAAGTTACTTCTGGGTTTCAGTTTCCTCATCTATAAATTGAGATTTGTTCCTGGTGGGGAGGGGAAAACAGGAGAAAGATAGATGGCAAGATGGCCAGGGATGTCCATAATGCACAATAATTTCCAGCATTTCATGTGTATTATATATACTTACCAAGGCTACATGAATTGCTAAGATTTCATTAGTTTAAGAATTCTTTCCAGACATGCAGATTGCACTCCCTCCACAATTTCACAGACAGTTTCAAGAATTACTGTGGCCAAAAGTATTCATCTCTGGGGGGCAGCCTTGTGGGAATGAACCTTCCAAAACTAAGCTAAGCTCATCCTCAGATAATAGTGGTCTGGTTCATTGTTGGACCACTCCTTGAAGCCTTTGCAGTTTGTTGGGTGTGACAGAGTTCGAGGTCTACTGACTTTGCTATCAATAATTAAATTCTGCCTCTATGTCATATAGCACTTAGTGGAGGGTACACACAAAAGATAAATAGTGTGGCATAGGAGATAGAAGGCCCTGACTCTATCCTCCCTCTAATGTATTAGCTGTGTGACCAAGGGCACATCATGTACCTTGTCAGTGTTCCTCTGCATTCTGTAAGACTATATTGTTGAGAGTTGCTGACCCATTTCAGCCTGCTGGGAGTTCCTGACAACTATAAAACAGTTTCTAAATGAAACAGAAATATACAAAATAGGCTTAGAGATGGAAGATACTTTAGAGGCTACTTAGTACAACTGGGCAGCTAGGTGTCACAGTGGGTAAAGCACTGTTTGGGAGGACATAAGTTCAAATCTCACTTCGGACACTTGCTAGCTATGTGACCCTGGGCAAGTCACTTAAGCCCAATTGCCTCAAACATCTGGGGTCATCTCTAGTCATCTTGATGTATATCTTGTCATTGGACTCATGGCTCTGGAGGAGAGAGTGATTTACAGATGAGGAAACTAAGGTAAAGGGGTTAAAGTGACTTGCTCAGGGTCACACAGCTAGGAAGTGTCTGAGGCCAGATTTGTACTCAGGAAAATGAATCTTTCTGACTCCAGTCCTGATACACTATCCACTGCACCACCTAGTTGCCCCCCTGCCCCCACCTTTTACTTAGTAACTTTCATTTAACCTGATACAATCTAATCCAATGTACATTTTCAACACCTACTAAGTACAAAGCATGGTGTGGGAATATAAACAAATGAAAAAAAAAGTCCCTGCCCTCAACAAGCTTACATTTTACTATAATAATATTTATGACATTTTCCAATCAGTTTGAAGGGTTTATTTTATATGGATTTATTTATGCTACATATATCATGCCACTTTGGCAAAGGAAGCAATTTTATTTTGAAATACTGGCTGAATTTAGGAACAAAGTCTGGTGGGATTAGATTTAGGAAGATGGTCTAAAAAACCCCCAAGAAGCCCACTGCAGTAGCTGACATATATACCACCCTGGCGCATCTGTGAACTTATCTTGAGAGCTCTCAACTATGGCTAAATGATCCCTAGGCTGCCTTTAGAATAATTAAAAACAAATGGGAAATAGTTCTCTGGTATTATCAACAGCATATCAACAAAACTTATGTCTTGAAATGTGCATTCAATTTCTAATATTAAAAAACATACTTAGAACCATATGGTGGACATTATCACGCATCTTTGTGAAATTAGTAGGGGACCTATTTGAATAACCATTTTGTTTAGATCAAACTTATGGGAGAGTTTTTTTCTCCCCTTACTGTCTCTACTCTCCCCTGACTCCTATTCCTCCCTACCATTCCTCATATTCAGAGATGAGACAGCATAAAGAGAGCTCTACGTAGTGTGTGTGTGTGTGTGTGTGTGTGTGTGTAGTTGGAAAAGAAACAGTGACTTTTGACCAATTGCAACCCCTGACTTGGAGGATAATTATTTGGGGGAATAGGGCAGGTCAGAAAGGCATCAATGTCCAGAAAGCAAAAGTGATTTTCTGACACATAGTAGGTGCTTAAAAATACTCATTGAATCGAATAATTATGTAAAAGACATAAATGCTTCATTTTGGTTTTTTTGTCTCAAATTTTAGAACAGGGGAGACAGTTGTACTCCTCTGTCCAATGTCTTAGTCATTCTTGCTAAGTGCTCAATCATCATATGCTGGAGATCCAGGAAAAAGGTTTTAGGAGTTTTACCCAATTAGTTCTACATCTTGGGAAAGTTTCAATCGATCATTTTCTTTTTTACTGATTTCTCCTCTTAGAGTCACCACCTAGAAACAAATACTTGGTAAACAGAGTTTTCTGAAATTGACGAACCCAATGGGATGTGTACTTTTCTCTTAAAACAAACTTGAATGAGAGACACCAGGTAGCTTTGCATTAGAATTATATAAAGGTTGTAAGAAAACAAGATTAGGCTTTCTTCAAGCACTTTTTTTCTCACTTGTGGAATGGCTTTACTAGAGTAAAGAGCTGAGTCCGTGATGTTGATTATAGTTGTCATGGTTATAGAACCATAAAGTAGCTCAGAGGCCATCTAGTCCCAAACTCAATTTACAAATGGCAAAACTGAGAACTGAGGAAGTTAAGTTCTGTGTATGAGGTAATATCAGCAATATAATGTATTTGAATCTTGACCCTCCAAGCTAGTGTTCTTTCCGCTGTAGCACAAAGACTAAAAAACTCTCTCCGTGTTATAAAACCACAGTGGCTAGAGCACTGGTAAGAAGTTAGAATGTCCTGAGTTCGAAGCCTTCCTCAGATCCTACTAGCTCTGTGACCTGAGGCAAGTCACTTCTCTGTCTGGCTTAGTTTTCTCATCTGTAAAACAGAAACCTACCTCACAGGGTTGTTGTGAGGAACAAATGAGATAATATTTATGAAGTACTTTGGAAATCTTGAAGCACTCTATACATGCTAGGTATTATTATTGTTTATTAATAACTTCAATATATCTTTTTCCCCCTTAGATAAGGTTTTTTATGCCTTTTACTTTTGTATTACACTCAAGTGCAAATTTTCTAATGAGCTTGAAGTCACAATCATTACTGTTCCTCAGATTTTGGACTGACATTTGTGACAGTCACAAATACCAGAATTACTTGAGAAAAACATAAGTACTGGGCCATGTATAGTATTCCTTTGGCTAACTTCCTTCTTAAGTAGGTACACCAAAATAGCACAGAGAGAGAACACAAGACCCTAGGAGACCTGATACTACCAATAATTTCACTCCTATTAAAATCCTAATTGTGTCTTTCTCCTTTATACTTAGAAATGGAATGCTTTATGCTTGCAGAATGGTGAGAGTTAGTCTCAATGTGTTGCCAGTATTCTCAGTGTTTGTTAGGGTATCATCACTTTCTCCCCTTAAATACTCTTGACAAAATGTCTCTTTTATGTGGGCAGAAATACCGGTGCAGTCATTCAGCAAAATTGTCCTACCTGCTCTACTCTCACTTCTGAAAGATTACTGCATTGCCTACCTCACCGTGCTAACAGTTAATTCTTTTAGAACTCAAAGAAATTGCATTTCATCATAAATTAGGAAATCTTCATTTTTAGATATTAAGAATAAAAGACAAAAGCATTTAGGCAAATAACTTCTAAAGGAAAAAAGGTCATGTTCCTGTTCAATTCAGCGTGAAAGGATCATGTAAAACAGTATTCATCAGAAATAAGGGAAATAAAAATGAGAAATAAACATGAAATCAGTGGATTTAGCCTGTCTTGAGTCAAACTGAACAACAACAACAAAACCTCTTAACTGTCAGAGCTGAATCAGCAAATAGCAAAAAAGCCCAAAGGATCAACCCTGTATTTACAACCCACTTGAGGTTTTCACGTGGACAGAATAGTCACTAAGTATAGATGATCCTCCCACTGCTGGTTTATACAACTTTAAATTTGTCCCCTTCTTTGGTCTGGGCCTTGGAATACACTGGATTTAGCCTGTGCCCCTTCAAGTTTTTTAGTTGATATTTCATCTTTTGTAAAGAGGTAAAGTTTTTTTTTTCTCCATGAGAAGCACTGTGGATGACTCACCTGATGGGTAATGAGTAAAGATAACAGGAAGGACTAGTATATGGTATAATGAAGAACCCCTTGTCCCCTGAAAGCCAGATCTCCCACTTTTAAACTCAAAATCATTTAACCTTTTTTGTATTAGTGTCGTTAACTGTAAAATCAGATAATTAACAAGAATGTTCCCTTTCTTCCCTACCTCAATCGGTGAATTAATCAAAACATTTATGTTGAATATTCTATGGTAGGTGCTACAGGGATACCAAGTCCCTGCTCCTAGCTTAGTTGCCAAAATAGTGTGTATGTGTGTATGTACACACATATATGTATATATACAAATATATATGCATATACACACATATATACATACACACATATATTTATATGTATATTATTTATCTATCATCTATCTAAAAATACAACCATATAAGACATTAAGGGCCATATAAGTGATGCATTAAATGCCATGCAAGTTCAAAGAAGGGAAAAGTTGGAAGGGTTTTCTAGAAGGTTTCATTGAGGAGAAGAGATTTGAGTTGAACTTTAAGGATGGATGGGATTTCACGTGGAGAGAGAGATATGGACAAGAGCAGGGGCATGGAAAAATGCAAGGCTTACTTACAGGACAGTGAATGGATGAATTGAGTTTCCACATATAGGGAGAAAATAAGAAATGAAGTTAGGAAGGTAAGCTAGGTCTAGATGGTTGGATAGGCTCAAATTTGGTGGAATTCAGTGGGAAACAACTAAATGGTTTTAGGAAACACAAATACACACATACATACACACATACACACACATATATATGCACACACATATAAATACACACATATACACAAATATATATTCACATGTATACACACACAAAGTATCTTGATGGTGGTATGCAGAAAAGAGGTATCTTTCAATGGTGGAAAAAACCCTTAGAATTAGGAGGTCTGGGTTCCCATCCTAACTTGGGTCACTATTTTCTGTAGGACCAAAGGGAAGTCACTGAACCTCCCTGAGCCTTACTTTCCTCATTTGAGAAATGAGGATAATAATATCTGTGCAATATTTGAATGGCAGAAAGCTAACCTTAAAGGGTTCTATAAATGTGTATTACTATTATCACTGCTGCTACTAATGTTACTAGTACTACTAAAATGCATCTATGTTGTCATGAATATATTGTTTCCATATATATATATATATATATATATATATATATAAAACCCATTCATGATTTCTCATTTTGTAAAATTCTATTCTTCAGTATTTTCTCCAAAATATAGTATTTCCATGACTTGTTGTGGCATGGTAATGACTCTGGGCTCTCAAAAGGTAAACTCTAATAGGTTCTTTGTTGTTGTTGCTGCTGAGTTATTTCAGTTGTATCTGATTTTCTATCACCCCATTTAGGATTTTTCTTTTTAAAGATACTGGAGTGATTTTCCATTTCCTTCTCCAGCTCATTTTACAGATGAGGAATGGTGGCAACAAGGGTTAAGTGACTTGTCCAGGGTCATACAGATAGTGTCAAATCTGAGGACAGATTTGAACTCAGGTCCTCCTGGCTCCAGGACTGGTGCTCCATCTTCCATGCCACCTAGCTGCCCCAAATATGTAAAATAATTCAATAATAATATAGCTGTCATTTATATCATACTTTGTTATACAAAGTACTCAACCCTTTGGGTTAGCTGCTTTTATTATCCCCATTTTATGAATAAATAATACCCTGAGGTTGTGACCAGTCCAGATAACACTCAGTCTGAGGTGGAATTTAAATCTAAGGTTTCTCAACTCCAAGTTGAGCAGCAGATCCACTATGCCATGCTGTTTCTTAATTTGATTGAATCATTTTAGGCTAAAGATCTCAGGGCCATCACTTTTTAGATCAAACTACCTTAGAATACAAACTACTTTTTATATAGTAACATGTTGAAAAGTGTCAAGGGTAGGGTGGGGGGGGCAGGAAGCTAGGTGGTGTGTAGTAGATAAAGCACCGGCTCTGGAGTCAGGAGGATCTGAGTTCAAATCTGGCCTCAGACACTTGATATTTACTAGCTGTGTGACCCTAGGCAAGTCACTTAACCCTCATTGCTCCATGTCTAGTGATGATCTACCTTAATGCAAAATCCCATTGCATAGGAAGGAGTGTTGCATCAAAGTTCTCATGTATCTTTTCCTCTTAATGGCATTGAGAGGACAATCTAAAGTGCTGTGACCTTATGTCATCTTTTGTTGCACTGAAAATCTTGATCATTAAATAATGTTTTATTATTTGGCATTTTTCCTTTTGTTCTAATTCTGTTCTTCATTTTACCCTTTGGTTTACATGGCCATCTTTATTATCATTTACTTCCTGTTCTGTGCAGAAATGAGGTAGGTACTTAACCAGGAAAGTTCAAATCTATGACTGCATGTTGAAAAGTGCCTGCTTATTATCTATGAAATCTAGATCAAACGCTTCCTGATTGTCTGCAGCATTTTTTCAGGCTCTCAATGTGAGTCATGTCATCTGGCATGGATCCCTACCCACCCGCACCCACCCCAAACCGCCCACATGGAAGGCCTTAACCAGGCTATAGCCTGGTTTGTCAGCTCCTATCATCTGACTAACAGAGCCTAGCTCACTTTGCATTGATCATTAGTCCCTTTGTATTGCCAAGGAAACAGATGGAAGGAAAGAAATAGGAATCAATAAGATTAAAAAGTTAAATTTGATTGGTCTTCCTATAATATGTTACCTTCATTCCAAAGCCAACATGTTAAGTAGGATGAAATCAAACAAATGTGTAGAGGTCTCTGACTACTTTACTGGTGGTCTGCTTTATTTTAGCTTCTCTATTTTTTTCTCTTGCACTCCTCTTTCCCCTCCATTCAAAATATTTGTCCTGGGCACTTCCCTCCCCCAGTCACCATTTTGGGCTACTTGTTAGGACCAATTATGAGGGATTAAAATGAATCAAAGGTACTGGTAGATATTAATAAACAACTGGTGACACCCTCAGCAAGAAAGTTTAGGAGAAGTGTTCATGAGGTTTTAGGAAGGACTTTTATTATAGTGATCATGAGATTTGGTTGCTTTGTTGGGTTTCTAAATACTTAGGACATAAAATCAGTTTAATCAAATTTAAGAGAACTTAAACCTCTTAGAGCTGGAAGGCATCTCAGAATCAGTCTAATCCAACCTGTACTTGATTAAGAATCCCACCTTGAATACACAGACAAGTCACCCAAGCTTTCCTTGTAAGTATCTAGTAAAGAGAATTCACTACTTGGTGAGGTAGCCCATTCTAAGGAGTGAAGTTGAGAGGAAAACTGTGCCTGTGAATAGTTGTCTACTCTGTTCTCATTCAAATCATAACCATATATTAGCTCAAGACTTTCTGTTGATTTGGGAATGAGCTAGAATACTTAATGTTAGACAGACATTTGTACTGTGAGTATCCCTGTAATGAGGATCCTTCATAGAAACACATTGTTGTCAGTTCCTTTGATGCTTCGTAATCACTCCTCTAACATGATATGATAGTAAAAATCAGTCACAGCTTTCAATTTGGCATTACTCCTATGAACTCTAGCAAAATATATACGAGGCTGACAACTGGAAGAAGTAGAAGTGAATTGTTTATTTCTTAAATTTCCAATATCTCATCAAATTCCTAGGAAACAGAGAATCATAGTCATCCATTATTTTGTAGGAACAACCTAACAACTTGCTTCTGAAAAGGAGAGAATATCCTGCTTAGTGGAGGAAGAAGGTATTAAGTGAGTTGTTCTGCTCCCAATTTCTTTTCAAGAGGTTTCTGAACATATTCCCTCATCCCAGACCTTTCACTTAATCGGTATAGGGAACTTCCAGTGAGAAAACTCCCTCTGTCAATGTAGCTCAACATCTGCCCTACTACTTGCCCAAGAGAGTTTAAATGATTTTCCCATGGCCACATTGCCAGCGAGTGTCAGAGGATGGATTTGAATCCAGATATTCCTGAAATCCTAGGCAACTGTATCCACTAAACTGGTGGTGTCAAACTCAAGTAAAAATAAACCCTTATGGACCATATATTGACTTAGCAAACCAGAAGTTAACATTTTTATTTTGTTAAAAACTTCCCAAATATCTTTTTTTTTTTTGCAGGGTAACAGGGGTTAAGTGACTTGTCCAGGGTCACACAGCTAGTAAGTGTCAAGTGTCTGAAGCCGGATTTGAACTCAGGTCCTCCTGAATCCAGGGCCAGTGCTTTATCTACTGCGCCACCCAGCTGCTCCCCCAAAATATCTTTTAATCTGTTTGCATGGGCCCACAGCTTTGAGTTTGGCATCTCTGCACTACCCTATGCTGTCCACATACAAAAGTATTTAGAATGGGGTGTGTGTGTGTGTGAAATGCATCATCTCAACTTTACAACTTCTTATTTTTTTGGTCAGGCACCAGTTTGGACAAATATCTTCTGAAGTCTCTTCTAACACCAAGATTCTGTGATGTTGTGATTCAGTCAAAGTGAACAACTGATTTCCCCCTTTTTACATGTTATGCAGCCTATGGCTTTAAAGCAATTATGCATTTATTTATTGTAATTTAGTTCTTTTAAGGAATTTCTTTTGTATATTTCCTGCAGTGTCTTCAATTTTGTTGAGCAATTTCTCAGCAAGAGGAATGACAATTGTTATATATCATTGGTAAAGCTCCTAGACTAAGAAACCTATTCCTATGATTACTAAGGCTGTGTAAACCACCATAAAGCCAATAAGGTCACTTAGCCCAGTCCCATGCAACTATGTGGTCTCTTAGCCTTCCTCTGTCTGAATAATCTCCCTACAAAAAGCTCCACCATTTTGTTCCATGAATCTCCATTCCTTTTATGTCCTTTGGTCTTCACATTGAATCTTACTGTGGTACTCCAAACACCTATACTTTGAATCCCCTCCTTAGGATTCTGTGGCTCAGCTGTGCACAGTTTAAGGTTGTTTAGGATACTAAAGGGTGGGCAGAGTCCTTGAATGGCTCATGGACCTTGTCATAATGAACAATAGGCCTGTGAGAAGGGAATTGGGAGGTGGATATCACCGAAATCTTCCCTGGATGGCAGATGTTAAGAGGCCTGTACAGGTGGAGGAGTTTTTCATTATTATCCTACTAGGCTTTATGTTGGGTGGTTGAGCTTTCATAGAAATGTTCACAATGCTCTTATTGCTTGAATCAAGGTTAAACATACAAATGCATAGCAATGTCCCTGGCCCCTTGGTTAACTCTGTCTTAGTTCCCTCTAACAACATGCCATGTACAACAACATAATTTTCATGGGATTATAATGGTCAATAGGTAGTGAATTCATAGAAGAATTTCAATTTGGATATTTGAAGAAATTGATTCACAGATTGCCTCTGGTCTTCGGAATGAAAATATATTTAATAAAGGTTAAACAACAGGGTCCTTTTTAATATAAAAAAGCAGGACAATAGTTGTGGAGTTTACTAAAAGGTAGAGGGAAAAGAGGTAAATAGTATCAGAGTCAGTAAGAGCTAAACACCATATTTACTAATATTGTATCTTGAATGTGTAGTCCAAGATAATTAAACAATCTCAGGCAAACAATGACCTCATGAAGTCACTGATAATTTTAGGAAAGAGAATTAAGAGTGAGCAGTACCCATACATTGGTTTGTTTTTTTCACCCAGCCTCTTCCATAGCAGTTAGTACTCATAAACAAACCATGTGACTGGCATTTGTACATATAGGCAGACCTGTCCCTTAAAGGATCAGAATTACAGATGATTTACAGCACATTGTTGGGATCATAATTATAATGGGCATTTTCAAAGTACTTTACAGACCTGATCACATAGAAGCCCTGCAAAAATTCATTTAAATGGATATTATTTTCCCTATTTACATATAGGGAGATCCAGAAAGGTTAAATAACTTGCCCATGGTCAGTGAGGAAGTATAATAGGTAAGATCTGAATTTAGGCATTCCTGACTCCATAATCTGGACTTTATCCACTTGTCTGCAATGTCACTAATAACAAACAGCTTGGGAAATGCCCCCTAACAACCTAAGAACACAAGGTTTAGGCAAAGACACACAGGACTTTAGTGTGTGTTACAGGGGCATCTTTGGTATCAAATATCTTTCCCTCCAAGTAGAATGTAAGCCTCTTGAAAGCAGGGGCTGTTTTATTTTGTATCTTTATTTCCTTTAATAAGGTAACAAAATGTTTTCCATTGCATTTTATCCCTAAGAAGCAAATGGCACTTTAATGGAGAGTATCTCTGTTTGTATTGTATTGAAAAGGGTGGTTATAGGGAATGGTCTCCAATTTCTACCACCATATTCAAAATTAAGTAGCAAACAAACAAAAAATAAGACAATTGAGGCTAGCATAATAAATGTTCTTTTCTCCAAACTATATGAATAGTAAATTCTCAGTGATTTCTCCCAATGGTGTTAGAAATCCTTTGTTATTGAATCATTTTCAGTCAGGTCTAACTCTTTGTGACACAAGTTGGGGTTTCCTTGGCAAAAATACTGGAGTAGTTTGCCATTTCTTCTCCAGCTCATTTTATAGATTAAGAAACTGAGGCAAACAGGGTTAAGTGATTTGCCTAGAGCCACTCAGCTTGTGTCTGAGGTGAGATTTGAACTCAGTAAGATGAATATTTCTATTCCAAGGCAAGTGTTTATCCATGGTGCCTTGTATTTTATCATAATTTTAGTTTACACCTTTATGATTTAGAACATAAAATTGGAAAGTGAAAATATTAGACACTATATCAGGTGTTTGCACTATATGATACAATGAAATCTATCTGATAGCATTTTGTCATTGATATGATAAAACTGAGGGAACAGAGATGTAATATGATAAAAGTCCAAGATATAAAATCATTTTGTAGAAGTGTCAGTTCAGTGGTCAAGAGATGCCAGTTCTATTGGGAATAATCTCTCTGACCTTGGGCAAGGCACATCCCCATTCTGAGCCTTGGTTTCTTCATCTGTAAAATGAGAGAATTGGACAAGAAGCTTTCCTAGGGCATGTATGTTTGGCAACATACAGATTCTGCCTCATGTTTTCATTAATGCTCAAGCTATATCTCAATGACAAAACTGATATAAAAAGTTCAAAAATCATTTTTTCTAAACTTCTCTGTAAATTACTGTTCTTTCTCAATTACAACTTCCCCCTCATCACTGCATCCCCCACACTGAACCGACTGGTTAGTTGATTGAAAAAAACATGGATCCATTTTTAGAATCATGTTTACCTTAGGAGGCTGTCTGTTATGGAATGCAGCATGGTATATTGATTAGAGAACTGGTCTAGGAGTTGGGAAGATCTGAGTTCAAGTGTAGTCATTCAGTCAACATGCATAGATTCAGCACCTACTCTATACCAAGCATTGTGCCAAGTGCTAAGGATAAAAAGAAAAGCTAAAACATGGTCATTTCTCTCAAGGACCTCATATTTTAATGGAGGAAACGATATGGAAATAATCATGAATTTATGAGGTCAAATATAGAAGTATAAATGGAAGGTAATCACAGAGGAAAAGGACCAATAGGATGTTGGGGTGGTGGTAGTGCTGGTGAGAGCCTGAAGAGTCTCTTCTAGAAGGTCGGATCAGAGCTGAGTCTCAGCAAGCAATAGGAAACAAGGGTCGGTTGAAGAGGTTGAGTGTTTCAGGGATGGGGTCCCTTCTCATTTACTATAGATGGCCTAGTCACAAACACTACTAAGAGAGAGGTCTACATACATGAACTCTTTCCTTGTCCATGCTACCTGAGCCTCATAACCCATCTTCTCTTCTATCTGATTGTAGAAAAAATATTCCTATTAAGACTCACAGAATATCAGATATGGGAGGCAAATGTATGGAGAGGGGAGATATAATGTCAAATGTGAGGAATAGCTAGAAGGCCAGTATAGCTGGATCATAGCATGCTTGGAGGGGAGTGAAAGAAGAGCTGAAAAATAGGTTGGGTCCAAGTTTTGAAAGACATTGAAAACCAAACAGATTATGTTATATTTGATCCTAGAGAAAATAGGGGGCCACTGGTACAATGGATAGAGAACCAGACCTGGAGTCAGGGGGATTTGATTTCAAATCTGGATTAAGGGATTTATAAATTCTCTGACCTTGTGCAAATCATTTAACTTCTGTTGTTTCACCTACCCCAGTTTTCTTCTCTGTAAAATGGGGATATGGGGATGGTAATAGCATTCTACCTCCCAGGGTTGTTGTGAGGAACAAATGAGATAGTATTTGTAAAGCCGCTAGCTTGTTAAGAGGCACATATTTTTCCCTCCCTTTCCTTCCTTCCTTCCTTCCTTCCTTCCTTCCTTCCTTCCTTCCTTCCTTCCTTCCTTCCTTCCTTCCTTCCTTCCTTCCTTCCTTCCTTCCTTCCTTTCTTCCATCCTTCCTTCCCTCTTGGTGAAGCAATCAGGATTAAGTGAAATAAATTGCTTGCTCATGGTCACACAATGAGTAAGTTTCAGGTTGGAAAGACTTCCCATTGGCCAAATGGGAAATTGAAGAAAGTAGTAGTTGGATGCCTCCACAGAGTTACACAATGCCTTGCATATCAGTGTGCTTAAGGGTAGCTAATAAATAATGTATTAAGATATTTATTGATGAGGGTTGAGAGAAAGTATGACATAGTCATGATAGAACAATGGAGTCAGTAAGCCTTGAATTCTAATTCTGCTGGAGGGCAAAGGTAAAGTTAGGTACCTAGGTATGGTTTCACTGAGCTAGACAAAAGAAATCAATCTAAATTCCTTTTGTTCCCTTGGGCTTGTCCCAAACAAAATTTGCTAAAATTCCTGGATTTTCCAGAGTGAAAGGGGAGAAGGTAATGAAACTGATCTGGGGCGGTCCCCAAGAAATTTGTTTTTAATAATTAGTTTCTTACATAAATAAGTAGGTAGGCACTAGGGTGTATGATAATAATTATTATTACTACTAAGCTTCATTAACATCCTCTTTCTTCTTATTATCACTAACATTATTCACATTCATATAGCACTTTAGTAAAATTTTGTCACTTGAAAATTTACAAAAACCCTATGAAATGGCTCCTAATATTATCCTTATTTTACAAATAAGGAAACTGAGGCATACATCAACTAAAGATTTGCCAGGGTCATAGAGTTAATAAATACGTTATCATTTCTACATCACAGGAGTTAGGATCACAGCACCCCTGTGGTCTGAAAAAACTGTAAAATTTTTGGCCTTCCCTTCATACCAGAGAAGGAATCTGAATTTTTCCTTTTTCTTCTGTGGGGTGTTTACAGTACCTTATAATAAAATTTGGATTGACATTATATAATACTATGTATATATTTTATGCATTTCTGAGTTCCTAAATTTTTTTTGTGTGTCATCTACTGGCCTTTCTGTGTCATAAAACTCCCCCCAAATTCCCATTTAGTTTCTTATGATGACCCACAATATATGGAAACCTCGATGGGAGAAGTCTCAATGTGGAAGGAATAACTGTATTTGAGGCAGAATAATCACATCAAGCCCAACATCCTGTCCATTATGCCCCAAACATAGATGTATGAAAAAGGTAGTGCCAGATTTTTGTCTTCAAACTTGGCTTGTGGGTAAATGTAGTAGAAGATGAGGGTAGACTGAATAGCGTTTGCAACATTATAACAATAAGGTAGCTGGTGGTAGAATGGAGAGGGTGCTGAGTCTGGAGTCAGGAAAATCTGAGTTCAAATCCTGCCTCCATTTTTTTTTTGGTGGGGCAATGAAGGTTAAGTGACTTGCCCAGGGTCACACAGCTATTAAGTATCAAGCATCTGAGGTCGGATTTGAACTCAGGTCCTCCTGAATCCAGGGCAGGTGCTTTATCCACTGTGCCACCAAGCTGCCCCCCGCCCCATTACTTTTGATTCTGGAAGAGAGTTAAGTGACTTTTTCAGAATCACATTAGTGACTGTCTGAAGCCAGATTTGAACTCAGGAAGTTGAACCTGCCTGACTCCAGGCCCAGCATTCTATTCACTGCACCACTTAGTTGCCCCATAGAAATTTTGTTGTTGTTATTGTTGAGTTTTTACTCAAGGTCTAGCTATTTTGTTTGCCCACACTGTCTTACCTTGTATATTATGCCTCTGCACTGATGTGGCAGTAAGATTACTAATAATAAACCTCTGTAATGCTTTACTCTGTGCCAAGCACTGTGGTAAGCACTAGGGATTCAAATACAAGCAGCAAATACAATACTAAGAAGACTCTTCTTGCCCTCAAGGAGTTTATGTTCTGGTAGTGGAAGAAAACTGAAAAAGGTGTGCTTGTAAGGGGAAGCATAATGGCATAAAGATCACTTGGAAATAGGGGAGAGGCCAGAATATGGGCAAGATAAGGAGAAAAGTTGCCAGTCAGGGCCCAGGTTCTGGTGGGGAGGAGATGGGAGCATGGTTGACAGAGGGAGTCTTGAGGATAGAAAGAAGTAGCTCATTTCCATGAGCATCTCTACTGCTACCACGATAGAGTCCTGTTCTGGAATGAGGTAATATATGTAATTAAGTAGAGGAAGAGTCTCACCCAGAGTCACAAAGACATTAGACATTGTCATGGAAACCATTTTTTCCCTGAAGTCATCTTTGGTTTTGCTACAGACCCTAGAAATATGTATCTGTTGTCTGATGTCATACAGCACTTGATACATACAAGTTATTGGTCTCCAGGGGAAAGAGCATCCACATACCTTTTGCTGTACCATCTTTGCAAAGCCACCATAAATAACACTCAAGTCTGCTTTTGCCAGGAAAGAGAATTGGAGCGGATACAGGCAAGAACAGATGGATAGTTGCCAGCCACCTATATATCTCTTTTTCTGAATGGGTGCAGAGCTTCTTTATAGGGTAGTTAGATATTCTTCAGTAAATGAGTACTGACTGCTAGGAGATTTTTTTTTTTTTTTTACCACAACTGCCTGGTGGGACAGGGTGACTACAAGATTCCACGGTTTTAGGAATCCTTGAGGGATTACCCCTCTGCAGAAAACTCAGATTTAGGCTTACTACATCATGCATCTGCCTGCATGATGTCGTGTGCCTGGAGGTAGTAGATCTACAAATTGAGGTAACCAAAAAGTAAGATCCCTTTAGATGTGAGAAACTCATGCTCCATTCCAGGTTTAGCTGAAGCACTGCTTCCTACAAAAACCCATTTCCTGCTTCTCCCAGGCTTCAGTGTTCTCTACCTCTGCCCCTCTCCCAATTATTTTATCTTGTTCATGTTTTGCACTTACTTCTCCAGCTACATGCTTTGCTTTAGCAAAACGTAAGCTCCCTAAGAACAGAAATGGTTTTACTTCTGCCTTTGTAACCTTAGCACAAGGGCGGCTAGGTTCAGTGCATAGAGTGCTGTGCCAGGATCTTTGGGAGATTAATTTTCCTGAGTTCTAATCTGACCTCAATTAGTAGCTGGGCAAGTCACTTAATCCTGTTTGCCTCAATTTCCTCATCTGTAAAATGAGCTGGAGAAGGAAATGGCAAACCAATCCAGTATCTTTGCCAAGAAAACCCCAAATGGGGTTACAAAGAGTTAAACATGATTGAAAATGACTCAAAAACAATCCCTAGCACAATGCTTGGCATACAACACGTGCTCAAAAACACCTCATTAAATTGAAATCAGAGATTATCAGCCAAGAGGCCATAAACGACATCTTCAGGGGTCACTCGGGCCCCCTTTCCATTGGGAATTTGGTTCTGTATGAAGAAAATGCAGTTTCTAGGTAAGACTAGTCATGTTTTTCAAGGCCTCAGGGTAGGACCTTATCTTTCTTTTCCTTCTCTTCTGAAGTTTGCAAACTAGCATCCTTTATGTGATTCTACAGTATCAAACTTATAATGATTTGGCCTAAGTTTGTTGCAGTGTCTGCCTGGAGCCACTTTTTAAATCAAAGGACATTTAAAATTGAGGAGTCTATGAAGACATAGTGAAAAATTGAGGAGTCTATGAAAGCATGGTGAAAACAAAAATACCTGTGGTGAGCACGCTCGTAATGGCAAGGGTGAGATGGCCCGCTGTTGTGGACCAGCAGGGCTACATGAAAAGAAGTCTTTGGTAATAATTCAACTGTAATAATATGCCTCATTTAGAATGTATTAGGAATATGCTCCTGATATTGCTGGTTTAGAAAGAAAGAATGCATCAGGAAATTATCTCTTCATTTGAGTTTATTAGGAAATTGTGTATCAATTTACGCTCAATTGCAGTTAAATTACTCTAATTTATTACGTTATACCTTGCATGACTAGTAAAAATATACACAGTATAAAATGGGGGCTTGCACAAGATGGTTGGGATATATGGATCAGGAGATCATGAAGATTCCAGAATTAGATGAAAACTTGCTTCGTTTGTGCAGCTATTTAGGATCTGGTGGTGTCTGCCCAGTGTCCTTTCCTCTCTGCCTGCATTGTGTGGGATAGATTGCTTCTGCAGGAATCCTCCAATGTCACAAAGAAAATGTTCTTTCTTTAAACTCATGCACAGAACATCTTTTCTTTACTATAGGATTGTTCACTTTGTTTATTTTGTGCAGCTGTTTGCAAGAGAAACATAAGGAAGGGTTTTGGAAACAATTGATTTTTTAAAAAGATTGGGAGTTAGCAAAGCTTTGGAGATGTTCTCTAATCTTCCCATTTGAATTTAAAGCAGCTCTGAACAGCCAGTTCATTGTTAGGTGTTCTGATTATGAATGGAGCACCTCTGTGTGAAACTACCAAGTTTCCTCTTACAAGAGCTTCCATGCAGAAAATAACCTTTTCATTTCCCATCTTCTACCTCCCACAAAGGAAAGGAGAAGAAACAAAAAGTCTACTTTATGCAAACCCAAGAATATATGTTTTAATCTCTTGGCTGGATTGGCCAGATCCAGCTGTGATAAGTGATCTCTTAGCCAATTACTCTGGTGTCCATTGATAGTCTGCTTTTCTGGAAACTTAAATATGCTAACTATGCCTTTTTTGTCTTAATCACCTTCAAAAATTCATATTGAGCAGGAAATATAGATGAAAGATAACACAATGGAAATACAAAAGTTAAAAGATGTCATTGTTTTGAACTGATGGTTTCAATTTTTCAGACTGATCTGTAAAGTTATGCATGAATATGAACATATTCATACTTGTGTCTGAATGAAGTATTTTCTGGGAACGTTTAAACAAATTTTGGTCAATGAATATAATAGTACTGTGTGCCATAAAATGTCATAAGTATGAAGAATTCAGAGATATGTGGTAAGAAGACTGAAAAGAGCAGAACTAGGAAAATAATAGTCCATCAATAAGCGCTTATTAAATACCTACCAAGGGCCAAGGCAGGTGTTGGAGATACAAAGACAAAAATGAAATATTCCCTAGACACCAGGTCAAAATAGATAGGATGACCTTGGATTCAGGAAAACCTGGGTCCAATTCCTATCTTAAGACCTATACAACCTTACCATGGTCAAGTCTGTTTTGGTACCCTGAGGTAATTCTTCTGAGACTACAAGTTGTTTGTCTGCATTGATGGAGGAAATTTTGCCACTAGCAGTTTCCAACAGTAGTGAAATCACTGATCTAGACAAAATAAAAAAATAAAATCCTAAATGCACTGTCTGGGATCACCATATGCCTTGGCAGTGCTGATCAAATCTGATCAAAAAGGTCTGGCGTGATCATTCTGACTCTTCCATTGTCCGATTTGGTGGTCATCTAGAGAGAGAACTTGAATGCTCTCTTGTCTTAATTTGGGTATGTTTTACTTTTATATTATATCAATAGATGATTTAATATAATCGGTATACATATCTAAGATTTCTACTGTGGTCTCATAGGAGAAATTTTCATAACTTTTCTTAATTTTTTTCTTATATAATAGATTTCCATTTTGTCTCTAAGGTTCTGGTGAATTTGCTTATTTTTTCTCATTGTATTTTATAATTTTTAGTCAGCTTTCTATTCCTTGCTAATACTGAAATTTTCCAATGTGTCGGGATTTTGCTTCCCTTTCCTCACTTTGGGGCTTGGATCTATCATAATTTATATCCACTAGCTTTCTTACCATTCTGGAACTGTCTTCTACATTTCTGAAAAAGGAGTAGTTGTTCTGCCCTGATCTTATTTAGAATAGAGAAAAACATTTTCATTTAATCATTTTTTCCTTTATAATTTAAAATTTTTACTTTTAGTTCCAAATTATTTCCTTCCCTCTATACCTCCCTCACCCATTGAGAAGGTAAGAAATATGCTACCCATCATACATATGAAATCATGAAAAAACATTTCCACATTAGCCACAGTATAAAAAAAAGTCAGAAAAATGAAGAAAAAAATGCTTCAATCTGTAGTCAGATTCCATTACTTCTGTCTCTGGAAGTGGATAGCATTTTTCATCATGAGTCCTTTGGTTTTGTTGTGGATCACTTTATTGATCAGAGTAGCTAAGTCTTTCACAGTTGATTATTATTTTTAGAATGTTGTTATTACTTTGTACAATGTTCTCCTAGTTCTACTCATTTCCCTTTGCCTTACTTCATATATACCTTCCCAGTTTTAAAAAAATATTCTCTTCATCATTTCTTATAGCATGATAATATTCCATCACAATCATATACCATATCTTTTGTTCAGTCATATCCCAACTGATGGGCATCTTCCTAGTTTCCATATCTTTGCTACCACAAAAAGAGTTGCTATAAATATTTTTGTACATATGGGTCCTTTTCCTTTCATCTTTTTAGGAGTCCAGACCTATTAGCGATATTGCTGGACTAAAAGGTTTGTACAGTTTTATAGCCCTTTAGGACTAGTTCCAAATTTTTCTTCAGAATGAAAGGACCAGTTCACAACTCCAACAACAGTGCATTAGTGTCCTTTTTTTTTTTCAACCTTTTCTCCAGTATTTGTCGTTTTACTTTTCTCTCAAATTAGTTAATCTAATGGCACTTAGTACATTTTTTTTGTGGGGCAATGAGTGTTAAGTGACTTGCCCAGGGTCACACAACTAGTGTCAAGTGTCTGAAACTGGATTTGAACTCAGGTCCTCCTGAATTCAGGGCCAATGCTTTATTCACCGAGCCACCTACCTGCCCCAGTACAATTTAATAAATATTTATTAAGCACCTAAAATGTATAGAGCACTGGGAAAAAATGCAAATTTTAAATAAGAGACAGTCCTTGACCTTATGGAGATTAAACTCTAACAGAGGAATATGAAACATACAAAAATAAGTATAATACAAAGTAATACATGATAAGTACATAAGAAATGAAGAAATGTCAAATCCTATGTGAGGGCCAAGAGAAGAAAAGATATCACCAACAGATACGATCATGGAAGTGAGCAATATGATGGAACCTGGAAAGATAAGGTAGTAACAGGTTGTGGGATGATGAATACTAGGTTGAAAAAGTTGTTTGAATTTCAACCTTGAAGTTTTATACACTGTGAATTGGAAAGACTGGCATGGCATCCAGATGGAGATGTTGTCTAGGAAAATCACTTCTTACAACTAAGATCACCAAGTAGAGAATCTTAGAAGCTTTTGGTAGGAAGGATACTTGGTAAGTGGTCAGATTAGGATAAGAAGACAATGAGGATGATAGTGAAAATGCAGTTAGAGAAATAGGAAAGAAACCAGGATAATATGGCATCCTAGAAGTCAAAGGAGAACATTTCCATGAGTAGTGATCAATTTATTCAAATGATGCAGAAAGGCCAGGATTGACAAATGGTCACTAGATTTAATGATTAGGAGAAATTTCTGGCACTAAACATTTTTTCCCCTCTCATGATACCTGCATTATAACAATCTTTGTTGTTATTATTGTTTAGTTGGACTCTTCATGACCTTACCTAGGGTTTTCTTGACAAAGATAAATGTGGTTTAACAAAGATGGAGTGGTTTGCAACTTTCTCCTTCAAAAACAGTCTTTAGCTACAGTTCTAAGGACCTATCATGAATTAATTTTATAACAAATCTGAAATAATCACAATGCAATCTTTTCTGGAAAATGTATTGAATCTGTCTTGAGTCTTACAAGGCAATCCTAAATGATATCTCACTGACATATGCCATTCGATAACTTTCATTGTCTGAAAGTGTTTGTTTAGAAAACAACTTTACTAATGATCTTTGGCCACAGGACTCTTTCTACTACAGTCTACCCCTCCAAAATTCAACTTTTAAGAATAATTTTTTCCTTTGGACTCACATTGCTCTACTCATTATCTAGGATTGTCTACAAAAGTAATGCTGAAGAGCAGCCAGGTGGCACAGTGGATAGAGCCCTGGCCCTGGATTTAGGAGGACCTGAGTTCAAATCCGACCTCAGACACTTGACACTTACTAGCTATGTGACCCTGGGCAAGTCACTTAACACTCATTGCCACACCAAAAAAAAAATAATAATAATGCTGAATGGGCCAGAATGGTATGATTATTTCTAGGAGAAAACTGATAACAAGAGGTTAAAGGATTGGCCTAAGGCACAAAGTAAGTCATTCACAGACTTATTGTTAGACCCCTGAAGGTTTAAAAAAAAAATGTTATTTTACTTAATATGGCCTTCCATTCTTCTTGTGCCTGGCTATTTAATATTCATACTATATTCTTCTCTTTGATTCTGACTCTGTATAAGGATAAAACTATCTGATATTTTATGTCTCAGAAAATTTTCTTTCTTGCTTCTGTCCTCCCCATCTCAACTAAAAAGTTAAATATACATATGTATATGCGTGTATATATGTATATATATACATGTATATATTTGTATGTATATATGTATGTGTATATATATATATATATATATATATATATGTACACACACACACACACACACACACACACACACACACACATCTCTCCAAACCATCAGTTGTTTTGTCTACATGATGCTAAACATCTGGTTTGATGGATTTTTCCTGAATCGACCAATTGTTCCAAAGTCCTATAGACACAACCATATAGTCAGTTTCTGTTTCTTGTTCTCCCTCCTCTTTATCTCTCCTAGCCCAATCAAGTATGCATGCATTATGCAGTACTTATAACCAGAAAACCTGGGCATGTTGACAAGCATGCTATACAGAGAACATTTACAAAGATGGGGAAAGACTTTACCTCTCTTTAATTGCCAGGCTACTCTGGGTACACAACTTTACAAATGTAGATATTTTACCCAGGACATTGAAGGAAGGTATAAGGAAATGGCTCTTCAATCACTTTCTGAAATCTATAATTTCAATTAGTTAATTTTGCAGGTACCCTTCTGGCATGAAATACTATGATTCTCATGAAAAGTCTTGCTCTTGTGATAACAATAATAATTAGTGACACACTTACTTATGACATTATAGTTTATCAAATGCTTTGTTCATATTTTTTCACTATCAAATCATGATCATCCTTATTATGGTATGTATTAGCTTCATTTTCTTTTGTTTTTGTTTTTAAAAATTTTTTAAAATTCAAATTAAAAATTTTTTCTTAGCTTCATTTTCTTGAGTAGAAAACAGGGACTTAGAATTTAACTCTCCAGCCTTAACCAAGTTAAACTGGGTAGCAACCAATGGTTAAATGCCTATCATAAAGAGCTTATGCTGTATTCTACAGACTTGTTGGTTCTTTTTCATTATTTTTATATTATGATTTGTGTAAAAATAATTCTAAAAAGAAATAAAATGTATCACCTTATCTCTTGGACTGTCAAAATGCAAACATAAATATAAAGCCATATAAGATGAGCAAATCTATAAGATAGATTTGCTAATATTAGATTATTAACACTATTCTTTGTTCAAGCCACAGCCTATTTTCTCTGGGGAATTATGTAAACAAATAAGCTGGCTTTTGGTTCAGAGGACTTTTTTTAGTTCTCATGCTCCCAGATATTATTTTCATTTTATCTCTTATTTTCCCTTTTATTTTTGTTTATTCCTTCTCTTTTTCTTGACTATTCCTAAACCTGGCTTTTTTCTCATCCTTTAATGCCGTTTCTACTACCTAGTAGTATTCTTATTACATAAGGACTATTTCCAATTTAATTTTATCATTGCTCCATTTTGATTTATCTCACATTCTCCCAATAATTTGCCTTAAGTTCTTGGGCTTCTTATATAGTGAAAGGAAGGATAGAGTCTTTATTTCTCTCTGGGTCGTAGTCACAGAACTGTCATAGGTCTTAGAGTGGGAAGGCACTTCAGAAATAATATAATCCATACTCTCTATTAAACCAAGAAACTGAATCTGAGAGAACTAATGTGACTAACCCAGGATCAAATGGCAATTTCATGGTACAGCCAGGATTAGAATACATAACTTTTAAGTCCCAGGCCAGAGCTACTACAAAAAATTCATCATGGGCTACTGGAGTTTTTTTGTTGGAATGGGAGCTGAGGATGATATTATAACTCCTGAATGACCCTCCACGATTAGGGCCAATTTAAAGGTAGGGGTTTTTTGTTGTTGTTGTTGTTTTGTTTTTTTTACACTGAGTCTAAGGGGCTTTGGGAGGGAAGGTAGGTGTGAGGGTCAAAATTTATACGGAACATTTTTTGGGTGACTCTCCTTAATATTGAGGTCCCAGAAATATGAGGGACCTTTTAGGTTCACCCTCCCCTCTGAACTGCCCTTTTAAAATATTTCTCCCAGTCCAATAAGAAAGGAGCCTCTAAGCTTTAGTACACAAAAAGATCAGATTTTATTGCTTGGGAATTAATTAGACAACAAAGGTGAAACTAATAAAAATCAAAGATAAGGAAATAGGAAAATAGAAAATAGAGATAAATATTCTTAACTCTAAGCTTTACCTATTTAACCCTCAGATCATTTCCAATTAAGCTAGTTCAAAGTAATTTAGTGTTTTCTGTAATTAGTTCAGCAAACCTGAAAGTCTACAATTGCTCATGCCACCAGAAACAGCAGCCTCCAGAGACAGCTCGAACATGAACCACCACCACAAGGGCCAGGCACCCAAAAGACCCAGCCTCGGAAGACGCCTAGCCTTCCAGGAGCAGCCTAGTATTCCGGAAGCAGCTTACCCTCTGCCTCGCTTCAGGGAGCATTCAATCTTTCCTTCCCCCAAAAGGGGAGGTCCTTCAAAAACTGCCTATGGAGAGTTCTCCTTCTCAGTTCAGTAGCATACATAAACTCAGGGTGGGCCAGGTGTGGCCCCTCCCAAATTAGTTAGCTAGAAACAGGAATATTAATCTTTACCACAAATAATTTTTATCATGTAGATAAGATTCCAGAAAAAGTCCATACCCCCTGTCTTTGTCACAAATGACTTTGAAACAGCTCCTGATCACTATTTAGGCTAAAATAGAAATTCACCATAAAAATCTAGTATACAAAATAAGACAGATAGATAGGGCTTTTATGATGACCATGCTAGAATGGCTTCAAGTCTTCTTACTATTAAAACAAAATTGATCAAGAAACCACATTTGCTGTGCTGGGTCACCTCTCACTGAGCAGGATATCTACCATGGCCTCTTGCTGAGGATTATGAACCTTTCTGAGATGACAACAATAATTGGCTTCTGAAGGTATAGGAAAATAGACTCTTTTTCTTTTTAAAGACTTGATTTTCATTGAACATTTTAATACTCCCTTTTACATTATTACAAATACATTACAATAAAAAAATCAGTTTAAAAATGTACATTTTCCTGGCTTTATCATTGTACAGTTTAAACAAAAGATTATGGTATCTAAATATGAAGGTCAGGGCAGCTACGTGGTGCAGTGGATAGGGCACCAGCCCTGGATTCAGGAGGACCTGAGTTCAAATAGGGCCTCAGACACTTGACACTAGCTGTGTGACCCTGGGCAAGTCACTTAACCCCAATTGCCTCACCAAAAAAAAAAAAATGAAGGTCAAGGAAAATAGACTCTTATTGAAGGACCCCTCTCTCTGTACTCTCAGGTACCATAAGCCAATCATCTCTGAGATAACTCCCATTCCTTGGGGGCCAATAAGGATTTTCTGTGTCATCACAAGGTATACAACTCTCAGTAACAGCCAGAGTACATTCCAGCTCCATGGAATGTAGCCAGTGTAAAGAATTAATTGTCATTTGAGGTCTTTATGACCCCATCTTTTGGCTAGAATTTTAAAAAAACAAAAAACCTTGGCCCATGCACTGGCCTTTGGGGCTCTACAAACGAGATGGTACTCTACCCACTGGTTGTAGCCATTGCCTTGCTGCTGGCACATCACGTCATCACCACTCACCAATGCCTACATGAGCCTGGCAAAATTATAATGATTGGAAGCCTAGTGAGGGCAGTCATGTGACTGTCAGAGTGGCCAGCTAATTGGTTGGGGGCTGCTGGGGTTTGCTGGGAAGGGGGAGGAGAATTGGCCATTCTAGCTGGAAGCTGGAAGGCGACAGGAATGGAGGTGTGTATACTCAGCTGATTCCTGGGCAGTGGTATTTTTTCAGGTTGTATAATTTCCCTTTCCCCATTTTATTTCCTTTCCCTTGATCCTACTGATCCTGTTTGTGTGTGTGTGTGTGTTTTTTTTTAAGTTTGTTCTTGTTAAAATAAATCTTGTTCTGTTTTGAGGGAGGCTGCCAGTCTCCTTCCTTGCCCCAATATTGCGGCGAGCCGCTTAGCTAACACTCCCCAATTAAAAATTGGTCCCCACAGTTTTTGGTGAGCCAGCCAGGAGTTGATTAACCTAGTGAATTTCTTTAACCCACCCCTTATTTGGCCATAAGCCAACTAACCTGGGGCACCTTCTTGCCCCTCCCCCACTGCCCCCTTAGGCAATCTCCCTTGCTCTTAAAAAACCTTAGCATTTATCTTGCTGGTCAGAGAAAAGCCTGTTCATTTTGAACTGCACCATGATTGAATATTTGGCTCCCCCCTTGTATATTCTAACTGGCATATTTTGGGACAGCATATTGTCCCAATTTTAACTATTGGCCTGCTCAATACTTATTCATGGCATTGATGGTTTCCTCCTCACAAACACAATAAAAAATCTTTAGAACAATGGAATGGGAGAGTTTATCTCTCCCACTGAGCACATATACAATATTACTGGAAGCATTACAACTAAATTCAAACTTTACTATACTACTATAATTATAACTTAAATGGCTATAAATTTTATTCTCATTATTGTCATTATTGTAATGTGGTATGGTAACCTTTCCATAACATTTTCAGGTGTCATCATGGATACATAACTAAATTTGGCCTTGATCCAGACATACAGTAGTAAAAAGTGTTAGTAATATCATAACTGTCTCAATTTTGTACTGTGTATGGATATGAGTATCCTCCAAAGGGGGGACTCCAATATGCTGTATATATATCAAGTTTAAACTTGTTTTGTATATTTTGAAGAAATTTCATTGTTTAATTTGAACACTTTTGGACAATGCTATGCTAAAGATTAATGAAAATCCAGCAGTTCCAGAGACAACCAGAATCCAGAGACAGCCAGAATCCAGACCAGAGTCCAATTCCCCTGATGACATCTCAACCCTCCTTTGAAGACAAGATTTTAAGGACTTTAAATGGACCTTTTTGTTTTTTGTTTTTCCTTCTGTTACTATATACATCATCTGTATTATGTATTTTCCCTTTCCTATATTGTTATTAGTATATTGTTTGTTAGCATTGGTTATGATATTCTGTTATTTTAAAAATTTATTTATTGTTTATTATTTATTGTTCCATCAAGGAAATACCCCATGTTTCTTGATGAAACAAAGGGGAGAATGTAAAGAATTAATTGTTATTTGAGGTTTTTATGACCCAATCTTTTGGCTAGAATTAAAAAAAACAAACTTCAGCACACGCACTGGCCTCTGGGGCTCTGCAAATGGTACAGTGCTCCACCCACTGATTGTAGCCATCACCATGGCGCTGGCACCTCACATCATCACCACTCACCAACGCTTACATGAGCCTGGCAAAATTATAATGATTGGAAGCCTAGTGAGGGCAGTCATGTGACTGTCAGAGTGGCCAGCTAATTGGTTGGGGGCTGCTGGGGTTTGCTGGGAAAGGGGAGGAGAATTGTCCATTCTAGCTGGAAGCTGGAAGGTGACAGGAGCAGGGCTGTGTATACTCAACCGATTCCTGGGCAGTGGTATTTTTTCAGGTTGTATAATTTCCCTTTCCCCATTTTATTTCCTTTCCCTTGATCCTACTGATCCTGTTTGTGTGTTTTTTTAAGTTTGTTCTTGTTAAAATAAATCCTGTTCTGTTTTGAGGGAGGCTGCCGGTCTCCTTCCTTGCCCTAATATTGTGCCAAGCCGCTTAGCTAACACTCCTCAATTAAAACTTGGTCCCCACACCAGAATTAAAACATCTTAATAATACCTTGAAACTTTCCAAAATGCTGGTATCAATATAGCAAGACTAGTAACCAAACATGACAACTCCTTTTTCATGTATGTTTATATGTGTTGAAAAATCAATAAGTCTTATTAGAATATTTCCATAGCATTTTGGAAAGTTCTATTTAATAATAAATAAAAACATTTATTAATCACTTTATGCAAGGTACTACATGAATACAGGGTATTCAAGGAAAAAATAGAGTGTTTTCAAGGAATGTGTATTTTATTGGAGGAATACAATATGAATGCAGATAAAAAGGTATAACATATATTGAGGAGGATGGACCACTAACAGCTTAGAAGATCAGGAAAGTCCTTGAAAGAAGCAAAATATCCTAAGAGGGAGAAGTGATGCGAGAGTGTGTTCCAGGAACTGTGAAGGCACAGTTGTAGAAGACAGCATAATTAGTTCAGGGAATAGCTAGTAGGCCAGTTTAACTGAAAACAGGTTTATGCTGGTAAATGTTAAAAACTGGCTAATGATCTACAAGATCAAGATATTTAAGGGGCCATGGACATATTTAAGTCCCCAGTATAAAGATAACATTTGGAGCAGAGAGAAAATTTGTGAGTCAGCTTTAGATTACTTGAAAAAAGAGAAATTTAATGTACAGCATGTTACTGTGATGAAGAAATATTCTGGAACTTGAAGTGGGAAAAAACAATCTTTCTCTCTCTTTTGACCCAATGTATTGAGGAATATAAGAGAGAGAGCACCCACTATTAGAGAGGATGGGCAGATATTAAGTGTCTTCCAGAAGGAGCTAGGTGTTTGTTAAAACAGAAAATGGAAAGAGCATGAGGTGAAATTACCTGGGATTAAGGAGGTATTTATTAATAACAGGATAAGAGTTTCAGAGGAAATAAGAGAACCAGATAGGAGGCAAAGGTGGCTGTTGACTTTAAAGGGGGAGGGCAGAGATAGGGATATAAGTAGAGGGAGAGGTAAAGGAGGGAGGGATCCTCACTTCAATAGATACTGCCTCTGAATCATAGGGATAAGGGGAGCAGTGAGTAGAAGTTCTTCTGCCATAGCATGAGAGATCAATCAGTATATTGGGTTTCTCACGCTCTGGCTTCCTGGAATGACTGAATACAGCATCAGTATTGAAGGATATGGTATCTACTACTATGGTCTTTTAAAAAATTATTAAATTCAATTTGATTTTGGTTTTGAATTCTTTCCTCCACCTATTGAGAAAGCAAATAAAACTCATTACAAATATAGTCATACAAGAAAATTAATTTCTTGCATTAGCCATTTCTAAAAATAAGCTGACATCTAATTAAAAAAAAACTCCTGTTCTATTTATTAATTTAATTAATTTAATTATAGTTTTGTCAATCCCTTCTTTGAATTTTAGGATTCCTATTTTGGCGTTTATATTGGAGTTTTTCATTTGTTTGTTTTTTTGTTAGCTGCATGCCCAATTTGTTGATATGTTCTTTCTTTTATTGATAGAAGAGTTTAGAGATATAACATTTCTCCTACGTATTCCTTTGTATCCTGCAAATTTTGGTATGTTTTTGCATTATTGTCATTATCTTTAATGAAATTACCTTTTCCCCCTACAATTTGTTCTTTGAACTACCCATTCTTTAGGATTAAAATGTTTAGTTTTGTGGTAAAATAGTGGAATTTGGCAGACTGATTGGGATGGGCCACACCTGGCCTATCCTGAGTGATGTATGCTGCTGATGTGAGCCACCCAATTAACTCTCTACATATTAAATTTGGTCCCTACAGTTTCCAATTATTTTAAAATCATTTTTTCAAGGGCTCTTTACTTAATTTAATTTTATTACATTATGGTTTGTGAAAAATGCTTTTAATATTTCTGCTTTTCTGCCTATGTGATTTTTTTATGTTCTAATACATGGTCAATTTTTGTGAATGTGTGAGGTACAACTAACAAAACAGTATATGCTTTTCTATTTCCATTCAACATTTTTCAAAGGTCTATCATATTTGACTATTCACATCCTTAGCATTTTCCTTTCAATTTTTCAGTTTGATTTATCTAGGTCTAAGAGGGGGAAATTAAGGCTTCCCACTATTATGTTTTTATTGTTTATTTCTTCCTATAAATAATTTATCTTTTCCTTTAAGAATTTAGATGTTATGCCACTTGGGGCATAAATGTTCAGTATTGATATTAATTAATTATTTAAGGTACTTTTTATTAGCAAAATATTTCCCTGATTATCTCTTTTAATGAGGTCTATTTTTGCTTTTACTATGTCTGAGTTCATGATTGCCCATGCCTGCCTTGTTTTTTTGTTTTTGTTTTTGTTTTTTACTTCAGCTGAAGTATAATAGATTCTGCTTTAGCCCCTTATTCTAACTTTGTATGCATCTTTCTGTTTTAAGTATGTTTTTGGTAAACAACCTGTTCTTGGATTCTGGTTTCCAATCCATTCTATTATCCTCTTATTCTTTTATGGGTTAGTTCATCCAATTCATATTCATAGTTTTCACTGTTAACTGTGTATTTCCTTCTATATTCTCCTATACTTATCCTTCTCCTTTTTTCCTCTTTACCCCTCTTTAAGAAGCTGTTTTGCTTCTGACATCTACCTTCCTTAATTTACCCTCCCATTTGCTCTTTTCTCTTGATTCCTTTCCTTTCTATTTCTCTGTTGAGTAGCATTAAATTCCATACCCAACTGCGTGTATATATTTATTCTCCTCTCCTTTAACTGGTTCAGATGAGAGTGTGGTTCAATTTTTATCTGCTTTTCCCATTGACCCATCCTTGCTGTAAAAACTTTATGTATCCCACTTATGTGAGATTTCCCCACCCCATTCTTCCTCTCCCTTCCCAACCCTTCCAGTACATTTCTCTTCTTATTCTATTTTTCTTTTGAGATCATTTAAACACATCACACCTAGATCCTCTGTCTAATTATACTTCCTCTATGACCTCTAGTAATGATAAAGTTCTGAGAGGATATATATATATATATATATATATATATATGAAATGCCCCCATATAAGAATATAAACAGTTTAACTTTCTTTAATCTTTTTGTTTGTTTGTTTTGGGTTTTTTGCAGGGCAATGAGGATTAAGTGACTTGCCCGGGGTCACAGCTAATAAGTGTCAAGTGTCTGATGCTGGATTTGAACTCAGGGCCTTCTGAATCCAGAGATGGTGTTTTATCCACTGTACCACCTAGCTGCCCTACTTTAATCATTTAAAAAATTATCTCTCATATTTTTATGCTTGTCTTGACTCTTCTGTCTTATGTCTTCACTGGGGAAACCCAAGAGTGAATCATTGGAAAAGTAAGGGAAAGAGGAACAGTCCACTGACCCTTTATATACAGACCAATAATCTCTTCACACTAGAACCAGTAATTAGTGGTGATTAGTAATGGAACCCAGGTCCTTTCTCTCTAGACTCAGTGCTCTTGTGGGGCAGCTAGGTGGCAAAGTGGATAAATCACTGAGTTCAAATCTGGCCTCAGACACCTGATACTTAGCTGTGTGATCCTGGGCAAGTCACTTAACCCATATTGCCTCACAGATAAAATAATATCTAATATCCCATACCTCCTCCCTGACTAAAGGCCCTATTAGATATTGAAAGGAACTGACAAGTGCTATCTGTCCCCAGTTAATAAAGTAGGATAGATACTCTACTCTTAGAAAGTACAACAGAAAATCTCTAAGAGAATTAAAGGCTCCTCAGTGACACAGCCATGAACTCAGGCGGGGATATTTTCAATCCATTAATCAAGGTACTGGCACTTACCACTTGAAAGCAGATCAAATTTTGCTCTGTTCTAGTGTTTTAATAAATAAAATGGTTTTTAAAAAATCAATAGAGAAGACCCTCTAGATCTTTCCACAGCCTGTTTTAGCCTTGGTCAGAAGCACTTAAGGGATGGATTCATGAAAAAGTTATCGTAGGTAATTAACCATTCTTACCAAACAAGGTCAATATCGTGGGAGGCAGCATTATTTTGGGGGAACATATGCATATTGTAACATTTCATTAAATCCTTTTTATTTATGTACTTCACCCCAAAGAGGCTACTGACAGTTGATTTAAAATATGCATCACTTTTGTCCATAAGCATGCATTAACTCACAAAATTCTATTTTGCATGAACATCAACTCTGAAAAATTAAACACCTGAAAAGTTAGTAACAAAGGAGAAAAGGCTTCCTGTATATATTTTCTTTAGTTTGTGCTTAGTGATGAACTTATCTAGTTATAAGCATTCTTTCTAGTTTTGAACACGCATGCTCTCTCCTCAGGTCGTAGGGTAGGATAGCAGGTAGCACTGGCCTTGGAGTGAGGAACACCTGGATTCAAGTCTCACCTCTGACAGGTAGTGGCTATATGACCCTGCACAAATCGTTTGGCCCCTTAGTACCCCAGGCAATTCACTAAAATTATAAATTACAGGATACTTGTAAATACACTTTGGTAGGAGGAATTTCCTGGGCTGAAATTTCCTTCCTATCCTGATTAAATCACATCAGCAACAACTCCACAACAAAACCCTTCATTTATCAAGATTCCTTCTTTGCTCTGCCAGTGGGACACCAAACATATTTAATAGAAACAGGCTTAATTTTAAATGTTTCCCTTATGTAAGATTACAGAGACAAGAAAAAAAAAAGTGTTTTATAGTAACTGGAATACATGGTCCCATCCCTTCATGCATTTCCTCTAAAGAAGACCAAGAACTTTGTCTCTGGCAAGAACCCATAGTGTTTGTTTCCTTTCTCAACTCCTGTTTTCAGAGTGCTATTCTTAGACTGCTTCCCAAGCTTGTCTCCACTCCTGCTTTTTGGGAAGCTATTTCAAGTATTTTCTAGGAATACCTTAAATTTTCACAGCACCTTATGTAGTACTTTCAGAGAAGTTCTCAACATGCCTAAAAAGCAAAAGAGTTGAAGGAACAACAACAACATCAAAACCAAACAATATATTTAACACAATCTCCTGGACGGCAGGAATTCTTTTTTTTGGGGGGGGGAGGAACAATGATGGTTAAGTGACTTTTTCAGGGTCACACAGCTAATAAGTGTCAAGGTCAAATTTGAACTCAAGTCCTCCTCAATCCAGGGCCGGTGCTTTATCCATTGTGCCACCTAGCTGCCCAGTGAAGGGAGGCATTCTACCTTATTTATCTTTGTGTGTCCCCCAGGCACTAGGATATTGCAATTTATATTGGAGACATTTAATGAAGTTTATTAAATGAAGGACTGGATACACTTTCCTTCAGTGTAAAATGAGACATTCCATCTCTAGCTTTGTTCTTTCGTTTAAAAAAACCACACAGATGAATGGGTTGATGAATGAATGAATGAACAAATGAACGAACGAATGAATGATTCTTTAAAATGTGTGGTATGGTCCTAGAGAATAGTTTAGGGAAAGCATTGGGGAATATAACAATGCTATCTCAAACTCAACAAGTTAAACACAGAACTTGTTATCTTCTTCTCTTCACAATTGTCTTATTCTGACAAGGATCCCATCAATTTTCTGTCATTCTGTCATCCTTGACACTTGCCTCTCTCTCACTTCCCATACATAATCAGTTGCCAAGTTTTGTCCATTAAACAGATCTCATTTGTTCCTTTCCCCCTCCATCTATATGGCCCTCAGGCTAATGCAGGTCCTCATCCCCCTTCACTAGGCCTTTCACAATAACCTCTTCTGGTTATTCTTTCCCTCTCTACAGGGTATTCCACATAGCTGCCAAAGTGTTATTTATAAAGTACAGGGATAACTTTGCTGTTGTTCAAGAAGTTTCAGTGGCTTCCTCTTACTTTTAGAATCAGATACAAGCCCCAGTGGTTGGCATTTACACGATTGCACTCCAAATTACCTTTCCAGATTCACTACATAGTATTTGGCCTAATGTACTTTAATGGTCTGGACAAATCAACTGGCTTATTTTCCCAGATACCCACCTTTGCATTTCCAAAAAAAGGAAAGTCAAACTTAGAGAGGTTAAATTGTTTTATCCATCGTTACAAAGCCAAGAAGTGGTAGTACCAAGAGAACAGGCCATGACTTTTGACTCTAAGTATAATGCTTTTTCCTAGTAGACTACAAGAGTTAGTGTTGCTTTCAAACTCGTCCTATTTTTGCTCACACACTCTAAGGAAGCCAGGTATTACTATTGCTCCCTTTGATAGAAGGAGACATTGAGGCACACAAAGTTAAGAACCAAAAGCAGTGTCTCTCAGATCCAAGGACATTATTCTCCTTCCTGAATAATTTATAATGAAAAGCACTGAAGCTCTATCAACAAGTGCCAACTTTAGTACCAGTTATTGTTTTGCTAAGCAATTATGCAGCTTTTTCAAAGGCTGGAGGCTTAACTAACTTCTTGAATTACCATAGTTCTTCCCAACATTTCTGTGAGCCAGGTCAGAATTGTAAATTCTCTTTCACAATTGAGGAAACTGAAACAGAATTTGGATACATGTGACACTTGTTAGCCAAGTGAAAGGAAATTGGATAGAAAGAATGAACAGTGACCTGGGAAGACAGCAGATATTCTGGAAAAAGTGCTCCCCAAACTTATCAGTAAAACATATTTAGTATCAGGGCAGCTCAGTGGTGCAGTGGATGAAGCACTGGCCCCGGATTCGGGAGGACCTAAGTTCAAATCTGGCCTCAGACATTTGACATTTACTAGCTGTGTGACTTAAGCAAGTCACTTAACCCATATTTCCCTGAAAAAAAAAACCCAAAACATATTTAGTATCCACCCTTAATATGTTTGTTTACTTTAAAATAATTATATGAATCAACCCCTGTACTAATATTTATGTATCTTATAAGACTTTGACAAAAAATAGAAATTACAAAAGGATGAAATAAAGATGATACAATTTTTAGTCCTAGAGGCAATAGGGAGCCACTGGAGTTTATTGAATAGTTGAGTGACATGGTCATACTAGTGCTTTAGGAAAATTATTTTGTCAGCTGTGAGAAGAATGGATTAGAAACAGGGGAGAGACTTCAGGTAGGGTAAACAATTAGGAGGTGAGAGATAATGAGGGCCTGAACTAGAGTGGTTGCTGCATTAAGTAGGGGAAGGGATGAATGTGATATGTTGTGTAAGTAGAGACCTGAAGATTTATCACCTAATCGACTTTGTGGGATGAGAGAAAGTGAGAAGTAGAAGATAACACAGATACCTTTACTGGCTTTTTTACACTGGGCAAGTCACTTAACCTCTCTGCCTCAGTTTTCCCACCTGAAAAGGAAGATAATAGCATCTAGTATACTGGGCTATTTTGAGGATCACATATTGAGTACCCTTTTTTTCCCCTTCTTCTTCAATCAATATGCCTCTATGAGGCATATCCTAACCTGTGATCCCACCCAATTTAAAATTCTGGGTGACCCAAAGGTCAATGAATAGATGAATAATGGGTATAAGTAAGCTGCAGCTGCTTTCCAATGATGATTTTCATATAATTAGTGTCACAAAAGACATAATAAAATACATTTAAAATAAAAAAAAATTAGGTGGACTGCTCATGTAGCAATAGCAAGGGATAGCATATGGACAATTCAAGTGATGAAATAACTGGTCTGGTTGGTTGTTGCCCTTCATTCTTGAAGAGGACCAAAATGACGTCATTATGTCGGAGTCAATGTATAGTGTGTCCAACTGTGGCTGATCATACCAATATAAGCTTGGAAGACTCTACCACAGGTAGGGCACAGATAGTTTATGTGAACATTTGGAGTGGAAATGTCCCTAAATTTGTGCATCTCAATTTCTTTTGAGCTACTGAAGTTCTGCTTCACTCATAGAGCATAGCACCTTCTTTGATGTAGGCACGCCATGCTGGGTGATCCTTTCCCAGTGTCTGCCATGTCAGTAATCCATTCCAAAAATCTTCAGAGAGACCTTGAGAGTTCCCTTGTATCACTTCTTCTGACCACCATGTGAATGCCTTGTGTGAGTTCTCTATAAAATAGTCTTGGTCTACTTGAAATATTAAAAGACATTAAGGAAGGTTTCCTTCTCACTGTGTAGATATTCTGGAGGATACATAGAAGGATGTGTATACGAATTGGACAAAATCTGAAAGTATAGACATATTTGATCAATTTTAGCAAATGAAATTGCCCCACAGACAAAATCATGGATGTATTTAAGAATCTCTTTTAATTAGATCTGTTTTTGCTTCTGTTTTGTCTGAAATCGTGATTGCTACCTCTGCCTTTTTTACTTCAACTGAGGCATAATAGATTCTGCTCTAGTCCTTTATTTTTAACTCTGTGTGTCTCTTTCTTTTTCAGGTGTGTATCTTTTACATAACATATTGTTGGATTATTATTTCTAATCCATTCGCTATTTGCTTCCATTTTATGGGTTAGCTTATCTCATTCACAATTGTGATTACTATTTCCATTCCATCCTATTTTCATGTTTATCCTTCTCTCTCTTTTTATCTTGTCCACATTCAAGTCTTTTCATAACTGACCACTTAATCCACCCTCCCTTTTTTCACCCCTTGCCCCCCACCCCTCATCATATCTTTAATCATCTTACCTTTCTATTTACCTATTGGGTAAGATGGATTTCTATACCCATCTGAGTGTGTGTGTGTGTGTGTGTGTGTGTATGTCTGTCTGTATGTATATGCACACACACAAATAGAATTTCCTCCTCTCTTTGAACCAATTCCAATGAGAGTGATGTTCAAGCATTAACCCCTTCCCCTCCATTTTCTCCTTTGCTATATATAAAAGCTCTTTCTAGCATGCCTCTTTTATGTGAAAACATTTTTCCCATTCTACCTTTGTTCCCATCTCCAAGTGCATGCTTCTTTCTCACCCTTGAATTGTTTTTGAGATCATCTCAACATAATTGACTCACATCCATGCCCTCTATTTGTGTAGACTCTTTCTAACTGTCCTAATAATGAGAAAGTTCTTAAATTACCTGTATCATCTTCCCATATAGTAAACAGTTTAACTTTACTGAGTCCCTTGTGATTACTATCTCATATTTACCTTTTTATCCTTCTTTTGAATTTTTGTTTGAATGTCAAATTTTCTAGGTAGCTATGGTCTTTTCATCAGAAATTCTTGGAAATCCTCCATATCATTAAATATCCATTTTTCTTCCTGAAGGACTATAATCAGTTTTGCTGGGTAGCTTATTCTTAGTTATAATTCTAGTTCCTTTGCCTTCCAGAATATCATATTTTAAGCCCTCTGATTCTTTAACATTGAGGCGGATAAATCTGTGGCTTCATGATATTGCAATTGTTTCTTTCTGGGTGCTTGAAGTATTTTCTCCTTGATCTGAGAGCTCTAGAATTTGGTAATAATATTCATGGGAGCTTTCCTTTCAGGAATTGACCAGTGGATTCTTTTCAATTTCTACTTAACCCTCTGGATCTAAAATATAAGAGCAGTTTTCCTTAATAATCTTTTGAAATATGATGTCTAGGCCCTTTTTGATCATGGCTTTCAAGTAGTCCAGTAATTCTTAAATATTTCTCCTTGATCTACTTCCTAGGTCAGTTTTTTTTTCCAATGAGATAGTTCACATTTGCTTTTATCATTTTATAATTTTGGACTGTGTTTTATTGTTTCATGAGGTCTTTAGCTTCCAGTTTCTCAATTCTAATTTTTAAGGAATTATTTTCTTCTGTGAGCTTTTGTACCTATTTAACCATTTGTCCAATTTTGCTTTTTGAGGAGTTCTATTCTTTTGTGAAATTTTGTGTCTCTTTTACCATTAGGCCAATTCCATTTGTTTGTGTTTTTTTTTACAGTGTTATTTCTTCAGGAACTTTTGTGTGTGACTCTTTTACCAAGATGTTAATACTCTTTTCATAACTTTCTTGTATCACTCTCATTTTTTTTTCTCATCTTTCCCTCTACCACTCTTATTTCTTTCTTTAACTCTTTGAGGAATTTTTTTTCTGGCATTGGGTACAATTAATATTTTTTCTTTGAGACTTTGCTTGTAGCTGTTTTCACATTGTTGTCTTCTTCTAAGTTTATGTATTGGCTTTCCCTGCCACTGCAGTAGATTATCATGGTTAATATTTTTTTCTCTCATTTTTCTATCCTGATTTCTTGACTTTGAACTATGTTAAAATTGGGCTTGTCTCACCTCAGGGTGGAGAGGCACTGTCCCAATGTCTCAGGCTTTTGTCCATTGCTATTTTTGTAGCTAGTCCTGAAGGTCTGCAAGTTTTTGGTGCTTCCAAGGTGTTGTTATACTGGGAAAGGTGTGGTCAGTGCTCTCCTGGTCTGTGCTCTGGTCTCTACCTAGGAAGTGCCTCCACTTCTCTGCAGCCTCAAGTACTAGTAGACATAGGAGGCCCATGTTTGCTAGGTGGTAGTGCCACTGTCACCTTGACCACCGCCTCCCCTCAGAATAGGATGGAAACAGTGTAGGACCCTGATCTCAGCAGCTTTCAAATTAATAGTATTTCACCAGATGATCAGACTTGCTTCCAGCCCAGATCCTGCAATCATCACTGAGGGGAAAAATCATTTTGGAGAAGGAGCCCAGCACCAGCAAGAACCATTAACCAACTGCTACCAACAGGCAGACAGACACAGAGTCCTTACAGTGGAAGCACCCCGGGACCAACAGTCTTCTTTTTAGCCCAGACAGCATCCTGGGAAATGGCAGGAGTGGAGAAAGGGCCATTTATCCCTGTGAACTGTCAACCAATTGGTACACACATGGAAGGCAAACCAGTCTAGTTGAAGCATCAAGGGACCTTGAAAGAGGCAGGAGGAAGAATGGATCAGGTAAGTCAAACCACCGCTACTACCTTTACCATCATCTCTCTTCAGAACCCAACCTCTTTCTACCTTTCCAATATCCTGAAATATTGAAACATGTTACTTGCCTTCACAAACTCTATGGTGTGGTCATACTGGCCTACTTGCTGTTCCTCACACAGGAAGTTCCATTATTACCTTTGCAATGACATTGTCCCTCTGTGCTTAGAATGCTCTCCCCTTTTTACTTCTGTCTCCTAGAATTCATGGCTTCTTTTTTGACTCATGTCAAGCACCCATATCTGTAGGAGGCCCACCTATTAGATTGCATGTTTCCCTCTATGTTCTTTGTGTGTATCATGTATGTATACACTTATATACAGGCTGTCTCCCCCATTAGAATGCGAATTTCTTTAGTCAATGGACTGTTTTAGCTTTTTTCTTTTGTATGCATAGTACTTAACAGTTCCTAGAACATTGTAAATACTTAATACATTCTTATCTATTGATTGATATATCTCTTTAATTTATTGTAAAAAGTTTACACACAGTATCTAATTTATTCTCCCAACAATTTTGTGAAGCAGGTGCTATTATTATCCACATTTTACAGATGAGGAAACTGAGGGTAGGTGAGGTGAAGTGACTTACTCAGTATTACCTGTCCAATAAGTATCTAAGGAAGGCTTTGAACACAGATTTCCCTGACTCTAAATCAAATCCTTTATCTACTATATGCGCCTCTCATATGCAGTGAAGACTCATATGCAGTGGAGAAAAAAATAATTTATACAGGATAATATATGGAAACTATGCATAAAAATATATGGAAAAACCATTTTTGAGGTGAATGTTGGAGGTGGAAGATTTCAAAAGTTTCCCAATGTATAGATAGGAAAACCTGGGAGGTTTTGGAGGTCGCTTCTAAATTCTGGCCAGTCTTCATGGGTGTTTCTGGAAATAGGATATGAATCTCCTCATTTAAATATTAGATAACCTAGCAATCTTTTAAAAAAATCAAGAAATATTTTGTATAATCCCATAAATGCAGTGACCTATTCATGTAGGAACAATGAAAGACAATAGAGAGAAAAGCCAAATGGCTCATTGGTACTCCCAAGATATTAAAAGAACCAGTGGAAGACCTTGAACATTTTAAGTGGATTCTCAATGGAGGATTTTTGGAAATACATGGATTATAAATTGCATCAACAGAAGGAATACCCAATTAGATGAAATTCATTAAAAAACCATTCATCCAAGTATCAAAAGTGTTAAGTAATTCATAAGAATTGTAGGTTTTTTAAGTATGAACAAGGAGACATTGGCAGATATGTAAATTTCTGAGATTAAAAAAAAATTAAAGTTTGTAATCCTTTTCTGTATCCCTTCCCAGAATCATAGTGAATTATGTAACAATTTCATTAACAAAGTACTTATTAGATTTGAGGTTCCCCACCTAAAATATGTAACTGAATTCTTTGTGGCTAAGCTAAGAATCATAAGGAAGTCAGAATTAAAAAAAAATTATATATGTATATATATATATGTGTATGTGTATGTATAGATGTGTGTGTGTATATCAGTACCTTAAATGGTTTCATAATTAACAAATCAATTATACTTTGATGCAAGAAGAAAATTAGTACATTAAGGAAAACATGGGTTGATTCTTCACTATAAAGCTTAAAACCATGTTGTTTATCTGAAATTCTTGGCCACATTTAAACTCTTCCTGAGTCCAGATCCAGCACTCTATCCACTGTGCTACCTGGATGAAAGAAATTTGGAATGGAGAAGAATGATATAAAAAATAAATTATACTGGGGACAGAAGAAACATCAAAAGATTTTAATAACCAAATTTATATAAATATAATGCAAGTTGGGAAAAGGAAAGACAGAGGGGGAGGGATCAGAATGAGGTAGATTGAAAGGCCAGTAATTTTAGTTCCTGATGTTAGCAGGAGTCCAACCTCAGCTGCTTCTTTGATATATAATCTTAGGCATGAATACAACTTCATGTAACTTTTCTGAACCATAGTCCATTCTATGAAATAGAAATAATTCTTGGATAACCTACTAATTTCAAGGAATTATTATTATGATGAAGAAAGATAATGCATGTGAAAACATTTTTAAAAACATGGAGATTATCAATATTTTCTAAGGAAGTAAATAAATTACCATCATCAGAAGAGCCTAGAGATAGCCAGAAAATGCTTGATACTCTTACCAATTGACATGCTATGGCATCCATGGGCAATCACACTTTACAGTACAAACTTATTTATAAAATATTATGGAAGAGGATAATGGAAGCATCTTTTCCTGAAAGAGGAAGAATTGAAAGATTAAAAAACAAAATGAACACAGGTTTGCAAGAAGCATAGCAAGAGTCCCAATTATGCCCATCCTGTCCAATTATGTTAGAACATGATAAGATTTAATATTTAGGATGAAAGGTGACAACAGACATGTTCTAATCCATGTGGGTGTTGCGTGTAGCTGAAGGAAACTGGACAAAATGTTGAAACTATTTTGACTGGATACACTACAAATTTCTGTTATGTATTATACAACATATTACATATTATGTCTGAACTGGACCCTCAATGTAGCAAGTCAATCTTTTTATACCTCACAAATCTTTACACTATCCCTGTCATCACAGCACATTTTCTGTACCTTTGTAAATCTCCCATTCCTTTCCCACCTCAGTGTCTCAGCAGTTAATCTTGCTGATATTTCACCAAAAAAATTGAGACCCTTGACTAAGAGCTCCCTTTTCTCTCCTCCACATTACATTTCCTTGAGGGGCCTTTCACCACTATCTCCTCTTTCATCCCTATCTCACATGATGAGATAGTTCTTCTCATTGTCAAGGTACAAGCATGCATAAGTTATCCCATTCCATCTTGTCCAGCAAATTTGTCTTTATATGATCCCTCTTTCTCACTAAGTCTTTCTGTCTACTGATTGCTTTGTTAGTGCCTATAGACATATTCATGTTTCCCAGATCTTAAAAAAGATACTGTGTAATTTAAGATTCTAAATGTGGATTCTAATCTGTTCCCCCCAGTTTTGGAGAAAACTGACTAAAATCACTGATAAAACGAGTTTAGGTTTTTAAGGGTTTATTGAAAAGTAGAAAGAAAAAGATTGAGAACAGAATTCCAACAGCCTGGCATTCCTATCTTTCCTCAAATTTCCTGTGAAGTCTTCTGCCGCCACCACCACCATCAAGTCAGGAACCCAAAAAAAGAGAGCGCTCTCCGCGTAGGCCCTCTTTCCTCCTTCCTGTCTCCTGCCAGAAAATAGGAGGCTCTTCAAGTTGATTGGCTGGTAGCTGTGATAGACAGCACCCATGAGCAAACGTCACTTCCTGACGCCAAGGAAAAGCCACATGGCCTTGCCCTCTGAGGCATTTTCCTCATGGTGGAGCTTTCCTATAGTAAATCTCCAGTAGGTGGCATCATTCCAATCATTCCAATACTTACTTCATTCATTCACTATTCCATATCTTTCCTTTCTTGTGTGATTAAACTCTTTATGAAGGTCATCTATAATTGATGACTCTATTTCCTTCTCTCTCTCTCTCTCTCTGTCTCTCTCTCCTCTCTTTCTTTGACTTTAAAGTTTAGTTTGGAACTTCATCATTCAACTGAAACTGTCCCCCCCAAATTACCAATGATCTCTACAATGCTAAATCTAATGACCTTTTCTCAGTCCATATCCCTCTTATTCTCTCTGTAGCCCTTGACATTGTTAATCACCCTTTTCTCCTTGATACTCTCTTCTCTTTAGGATCTTGAGGCATTCTTTTCCCTTGATTCTTGTCCTACTTGTCTAATTGCACCTTTTCAGTCTCCTTCATTTGATCTTGATCCAATTTTCATTCAATAATCATCAGATTTGGCCAAAGCTCTGTCCTGGGTGATTTTCTCTTCTCTTTATATGAAATTGTCTGTGGTGATCTCATTAGGTCCTATGCATTCAATTATCATATCTCTTGATAATTCCCTTATCTACTTATCCAGATTTAACCTCTCTCCTGTCCTCCAGTTCCACTGGAGCTGTTTGATGGACATTTCAAATGACCCATAAACTTCTTGAACTCAACATGTCCAAAACTGAACTCAATGTCTCTTTCACCCATGCTCCAGTCTTCTTAATTTTCTTATTACTGACATCATTCTCCCAGGTAAATAGAATCACAGTTTTGGTATTACTTTTGACTTCTAATTCCCCCAATTTCCAATCTGTCACCAAGTTCTTTCACTTCTACCTTTATAACCTCTTTTGTATATGTCCTCTTCCTTCCCCTGAAATTGCCACTACCCTGGTGTAGACCCTTATCGCTTTACATTTGGATTCAAATAGCCCACTAGTTGGTCTCCCTCCCTCATGTTTTTCCCCAATTCAACTATTAAGATGTCAAATCCATAACAAATCTCAGTGTCTCACTATTGCTAGGTTCAAATACAAAATCCTCTCTTTGGCATTCAAAACACTTCATAACCTGCTTTCCTACTATCTTTCCAATCTTATTAAAACTTATTCCTCTCCAAGTACTCAATCACTCAATGATACTGACTTCCTTGTTGATATTAAAATATGAAAATCCATCTTCTGACTCTGGGCATTTTTACTGACTATCCCCCATACCTGGAATTCTTTTCTTCCCCATTTCCCCTTTCTGACCTCCCTGGCTTCCTTTAGATCTCAGCAAGAATTCAATCTTCTAGAATGAGCCTCTACCTGATCCTCCTTAATGCTAGTGCTTTTCTTCTATTGATAATCCCGAAGACATCCTGTATATGTTTTGCTTATGCATAATTGTTTGCAAGTTATCTTCCTCATTCATTTTCATTCTCAGAGCAAGGGATTTTTTTTCTTTTTATTTGTTTTTTTCCTTTTTATCTTTCTTTGTATTTCCAGAACTTAGCACAACACCTAGCACTTAGTAGACATTTAATAAATATGTGTTGATCATAAGATCATGGAGCAATCCAAATATTGCATTAAGTACACATGAGGCAATGAGGTAGTTAATTGACTTTTTGAGAGTCACAACATGTAAATCTCAAAACAGAATAAAATTTTTTCATCAAACTCCAAAACAATTTCATTCCCCTAGCAATAATACTTCAATATAATTAATTTTGTTTTGTGTAATTTTTAATGACACCAATTAATTTTCTAATACTACTGATAAGTATTCTAATTACAATGATGAATTTTCTTGGAGTATCAATGCAGTTTCTTAGAAGTAATTAGAAGTTTCTAGTCATAATCCTGGATTTTCTGGTAGCAGTGATTTATTTCTTGATAATTAATATACTAATAATTTCTTGGTGTTAATTTCTTGGTAGCAGTGATGAGTTTTAGGGTATCAATTATGTGTTTTTTAGAATTAGTGAGGAATTTTCTGATAGTAGTGATGGATTTTTCATGTTAGTCATGTTCCAATATTCATGGGTGGAGAGATTATGCACAATGATTAGATGATAAACTGATTGACTATACCATAAACTAGGAAACTATATAGAAGTGCTCATAGTTTCTTGCTTCATCCTTATTGTGACCAGTAGCACAAATTTGAGAGGTTATTGATGAGAGTCAGGAGTGTGGTCTATGACTATAGACCAGAATGTTCATCCTTATACACTCAACTTGGCCTGTTCAGGGATCAGTATGACCTTGGTTTCATTAGGACCTTGATTTACTATTCTGTTATTGACTGATTTACTTATCACTAAATTACCCAGAGCTCTGCTGCTTCTCAGCTAACACGTGCCTAGAATTTCTCAGCTCTTCCAAAAGAAAAATGATTCATGGAACTCCAGATAGTGAGTTCATTGCTACTAGCTGGATTCCTATGTTCCTGTATTTAGCACTTTTCCTTACAATACCCATCCTTTTCCCCATCCTTTTGCATCTGAATTCTTGAATTCTACCCCATCTCTCTCCTCCTCCCTCTCCCTCTCCTTCCTTCTCCCTCTTTCTCTTCCTTTCCCTCTTCCTCTTCCCCTCCCTCTCCCCTTCCCTTTTGCTTCTTTCCCTCCCTCCCTCTCTCTCCTTCCCTTTCTCTCCTCCCCTGTCTCCCTCTGTTCTTTTTTCACCACCTAGAATGTAGAATGGCTTCCTAGTACATCAGAACTAGAATGGACCGTAGAGTTCACTACAAATGTAGATCCTCAGAGTTAGATGGATTTTTGGAACTAGTTCTGCTCTCTTATTTTGCAGATAAGAGACTGAGTTACAGAGAAGTAAAGAAACTTGGGCAAAGTCACTAATGCATTTAGCTGAAGGCAGAATCAACACTAGAATTGTAGCTTCTCATCAACACATTTAATAACTCAATCCCTATCCTTGTTCTGGTGTCACAGTAGGTTTGGCCTTATGGTGAATAGGGCCTTAGCCTGGGAAGATTTCGGTCATGTTCTTCCTCTGTCTTTCTCCCTACTGAAATCCAGGTCAGGACAGGCAGTTGTAGTAGTAGAAACTCATTTCTCTTTAGCAGCCCTGGGCCCTGAGTGGTGAGAGAGGACTGAAAGTACCAATTTTATGGATTGTAACATTTGGTGGCACACAGTACCAGGATGAATAGTTATGCAAATGGAAAAGGGAGGGCCATATATTGAGGAGGTAGGTGTCTCATCCCAGGTCTTGAGGGAAGGTAGGGATAGGATGCCTTCTCCTTTCTGAATAAACTAATTTTCTTCCTAAGATGGGCAGCTAACTACTACAATGAATAGCTTGCTTACTCTAAGATAAGACATAGTGATCTTTGGGTAAATATTGTTCCACTTTCAGTTCCTATTTATTAAGTACCTAGTGTGTGTGTATTTGTGTCCAAGTGGTACTGTATACATACATACACATGTGCATAACACATGTATATATACACATACACACACATATAAAATCATTCTAATGGATTTGAGATTTCATCCATTTGGAAGTTTTCCCTCTCCCCTCAGTGATTCAGACTAATGCATCCATTCCTGCCCATTATTAGTGAGTCTTGTTCTCATCCTACCTTAAGTTTATTACAGAAAATCTTCCCTTTTCCTTTCTCACTTTTCCTTGACATCATAAGGGTCCCAATGGAACACTCTGGCTGTCCAATGTAATGGTCCTCTTTGAGAATGAAGGACAAACAGCAACAAATACATCCCCTATCCATAAAACTGACAGAGAAACTGTTCCATGTTCTTTAAATTTGCTTGTATTACCCTTTATGTGTAAATAATGTCCCCATTATGACCTTATCTTGGTGTATGGTGTGAGATGTTGGCCTATACCTAGTTTTTGCCATACTGTTTTCTAATTTTCCCAGCACTTTTTGTCAAATAATAAATTTTTATTTCAAAAGCTTGGATCTTTGGGTCTTTCATATACTAGATTGCTATGATAATTTACTATAATGTAATTTGGAACTATTTTTTCCCACTTATCCACTACTCTATTTCTTAGTCAGTACCAGATTGTTTTGATAATTAACACTTTATAATAGTTTGAGTTCTGATATAGCTAGATCATTTTCTTTGGCATTTTTCAGGGATTCCCTTGATATTCTTGAGCTTTTATACTTCCAGATAAATTTTGTAACTATTTTTATAGCTATATAAAATAATTTTTGATTGTTTGATTGGTGTGACACTGAATAAATAGATAAATTTAGATAGAATTGTCATTTTTATTATATTGGTTCAGCCTACCTATAAGCAATGAATATTTTTCAATTGTTTAGGTATGACTTTATTTGTGTGAGAAGTGTTTTATAGTTGTATTCATATAGTTCCTAGGTTTGTCTTAACAGGTAGACTCCCAAGGATTTTATATTATACTGTTATTTTAAATGGAATATCTCTTTCTATCTTTTGCTGCTGAATTTTGTTAGCAATAAATAGAAATGCTAAGAAGCTTACATTCTTTTAAAATTTCTTTTGTGGGGGCAATGAGGGTTTAAGTGAGTTGCCCAGGGTCACACAGTTAGTAAGTGTCAAGTATCTGAGGTCAGATTTGAAATTAGGTCCTCCTGAATCCAGAGCCTGTGTTTTATCTACTGTGCCACCTAGCTGCCCCAGGAGCTTACATTCTAATAAGGGAAGATAACATAAAAATCCCTGAAAAGCAGGGTGAGGTAGGAGGGGAGATAGGAAGAGATGGAGGTATCAGGAACAGTGCAGAATGTCCAGAGAGTTGAGTATAGCCTATAGAGGAATGAAGGTAAGGTTAGCTGAAAAGGCCTCCTTAAAATGGAAGTCCTAGGAAGAATCATTTAATTATAGGGAGCAACCCTCAGGGGTGGAGGATACTTCTAATGTATGAAGTCCCATTGTAAACTGCATTTCCAAGGTGAAGAGACAGAATGTTGGTATTAGAAAGATGGACTTTGAAGATGGCAGAGGAAAGGCAGTGAGCTCCCAAACTCATGACACAATTACTCCAAAAAACATCCAAATGATGCCAAAGGAAAATGCCCGGAGTAGCAAAACTCACAGAAGAATGTGCTGGAATCATCTTGTAACCAAGGACGGCTTGGAAGGTCAGAAGGAGGGAGTTGCTGTGCTGATACAGGTGTCAAGGCCAACCCCACAGTCACCCTGACACATATCCAGTCCCAGGAAGTCCTCAGCAGAAAAGCAGACCCCCAGATCCTCTGAATCAGCTGAAGTGCCAGTGTCCTCTAGAACTAAGCTCAGAGTCTGGTGAGTGCGCTGAGCCCTGGGCAGCGTGGAGACTACAGGTGTCTATGCTGGTGCTGAGGCAGAACTTGGATTTTACACCCCTGCTGAGAACCAGGAGGTAGGCTCGAGTAGCAGTGGCCCAGGTCAGGGAGGGGGACAGGCTCGTGGGAGCTAACCACAACACACAAAGCTGGTTGATTAGCAAGTTGGTCTGGGGTCATCTAGGGACCAGGGAACAGTCCAGGTGAGTGAAGAAGCTGATTCTCCTTAAATCATACCACCTAGGACTTCTTAAGCTTGGGATACTGCAGCCTGGAAACAGTGCCCACTTTAAGGAGCTAAAAGTCTAGTAAAAGAAAGACAAGATGAGCCAACAGAGAAAGGTGAGGACCATAGAAAGTTTCTTCAATAACAAGGAAGACCAAGAGGCACCCTCAGAGGAAGATGTCAACATCAGGGCCCCTATATCTAAAGCTTCCAAGAAAAATATGAATTGGTCTCAGGCCATAGAGGTGCTCAAAAAGGACTTTGAAGATAATGTTAGAGAGGTAGAGGAAAAAATGGAAAGAGAAATGAGGGTGATGCAGGAAAGACATGAGAAAAAAGTCAACAGCTTGAAAAGTCAAATTGGCCAAATGGAAAAGGAGGTACAAAAGTTCTCTGATGAAAATAATTGCCTAAGAATGAGAATTGAACAAATGGAAGCCAGTGACTTTATGAGAAACCAAGACACAATAAAGCAAATCCAAATGAATACAAATATAGAGGGCAATGTGAAATACCTTCTGGGAAAAACTTCTGACCTGGAAAATAGGTCCAGGAGAGATAATTTGAAAATGATTGGTCTACCTGAAAACCATGATGAAGAAAAGAGCTTAGACACCATCTTCCAAGATATTCTCAGGGAAAATTGCCCTGAAATTCTAGAAGAAGAAGCTAAAATAGAAATTGAAAGAATCCACCGATCACCTCCAGAAAGAGATCCCAAAAGGACAACTCCTAAGAATATTAAAGCCAAATTCCAGAGCTCTCAGGTCAAGGAGAAACTATTGCAAGCTGCCAAAAAGAAAGAATTTGTACTGTGGAGCCCTAGGGTCACGCAGCTAGGATAGCACAAGATCTAGCAGCTTCTACATTAAAGGACCAGAGGGCATGGAAGATGATATTCCAAAGGACAAAGGAAATGGGATTACATCCAAGAATCACCTTCCAAACAAAACTCTGCATTATCTTTCAGTGGAAAAAATGGGACTTTAATGAAAAAGAAGATTTTCAGATATTTGTGATGAAAAGACCTCAACTGAATGGCAGATTTGACTTTCAAATACAAGACCCTAGAGAACCATAAACAATTGGAGCTGGGGGACATGCCTGGGACAAGAAGACTGTCTTGTGTCTGAGGCTGGGTTTTGGCTGGGATCCCCCTGGGTCCAGGGGTGATACTTTGTCTACTGTGTCACTTAGCTAGGTGATGACATCTTTAGGGTTAAATTGAGGGGTGTAACAGGAAAAGGCTTATGGAGGTGGGGAAGAGATGGGAGAGGAGCAGGGCAGTAAATAAATTTTACACTCATCAGAAAAGTCTCAATGACCTTAAACTCTGTTAGCCCCAAGGAGGGACTAACAGACACACCCACCTGGGTATAGTAATCTGTTTAATCTGGGCAGTAAATGAGCCTAATACTAGTCAGAATTGGCTCAAAGACATCAATCTCATTAGAATTGCCTCAAGGAAGTAATAATACACACTCAATTGGGTGGAGTAATCTCTCTAACCCTGCAGGAAAATAGGAGGGGAAGGGGATAAAGAGAGAGGGGCTAAAGAAGGAAGGGCAGAGTGGGGGAGGGGACAGACAGAAGCCAATCCCTTTTGAAGAGTGATAGGATGAAAGAAGATGGATAATAGAATAAATATCATGGGGAAGGGAATAGGATGGAAGGGAAACAGTTAAAAATAGTAATCATGAAAAAGAGAAAAGGGAGAAAAATTATACAAAAAATATTTATAGCAACTCTTGGTAGAGGCTAAGAATTGAGAATCAAGGGAATGTCCATCAATTGAGGAATGATGGAATAAGCCGTGTTATATTATTGTAGTGGAATGGTCTTGTGCTATAGGAAATGACAAACAGAATGATCTATGAAAAACCTGGAAAGACTAATGAACATAGATGTATAGTGAAGTAAACAGAGCTGGGAGGACATTGTGCATAGTGACAGCAGGATTGTTCAATGAGCAATTGTGAATGACTTAACTACTCTCAGCAGTGCAATGATCCAAGACAATCCCAAGGAACTAATGAGGAAGTTTACTATACACACCTATAGAAAGAACTGATAAAAAGAAAACTTGTGGCTTGTACATATATAACCTGGTTGTGATCTTGTGGAGGGGGGAGGAAAGGGAGGGAGGGAGTGAGAAAAATTTGGAACTCTAAATCTTATGTAAATGAATGTTGAAAACTACCCTTACATGTAAGTGGAAAATAAAATAAATGTTTGTTGCTGGAAAAAAAAAAAGAAAGATGGACTTTTTTGTGTGTGAGGCAATTGGGGTTAAGTGACTTGCCCAGGGTCACACAGCAAGTAAGTGTTAAGTGTCTGAGGCCGGATTTGAACTCAGATAGTCCTGACTCTAGGGCCAGTGCTCTATCCACTGCACCACCTAACTGCCCTAGAAAGATGGACTTTTAATTTCTTGGGAAGTATGTGGTTATTAAAAGAATCTCATAATTTTCCCAAGGCAGTCTTGCATACTCTCTTCAAATTAGAGATGCAAATGCATTGTCTAATCATACCCTCTGTCCAACATAGTTATATTTATGGACAAGCCCTATAGGTTTTCTATCCAAATATCCATTGTATTCTGGGCAATAGACATTTTTCATCTGCTTGGTAATTTTTTTTTCCCTGAATATTGTCAGGGCGATTTCCACTGAGCAATTACAGATCTCTTCCAGTTTAGCAATAAAAATTTCAAACCAGTATAAGATTTTCCACAAATAGGGGTAGCTATCTTGAGGACCTTATTATGGATAAAGATTCTCTAACTTCGATTCTGTATTGGATCTCTTGAAACATAGTGGAAATATCTTTTGCAAACATAAATCTCCTTGTTTTGTGCCTGATCTGTTGTATATAATCAAAAACTCATTGAACAGCATTATTTCTTTTTGTTATGTATTGCAAGAAAGCTTGAATGCATTTTTATGTCTAGGAGGGACACCTTGGTGTAAAAGTACCTATAACAGAATATTGTTCTCCTGATTCATTTATTTCATAATCACAATAGGATGTTAAGTTCTCTATATCTCTCAATTAATTTTAAATTGTAAAGATGTGGACTATTGTTGAATATGATTATACCTTCATCATTGTAAAGACCTGCTAGCTTAATACTAACACTAGTAATATATTCACAAGTGACATAAAGATTTTGTCTAAATTAGGGAGTAGACTTAAATGCCAAACTTTATTGATATTCTTTTAGTCAATTTTGGGGGAGGGCTTTAATAAGTTCTAAGATTTTCTCCGTCTACCTTTGTTATCTTTTACTCCTTCAAATCTCTTTCTTTCCTCAACATTTTCATAATTGTATCACCTCCAAGATCTAGCTCTCTTCTTTATGTACTTTGTCCAATCTGGCTGCTTTCAGTGCTATTTCTACGTCACTGAAAGGAACATCTGGGTTTGTGATGTTAGAGTACACATATGGTGATTCCAATTTTCCTTGATGGAGAAAATAATTTGTTATAATTATTTTAACAAATATTCTTCATTTTCTCCTGTTTGTTGTCCTCTTTCCATTTTTATCCTTAAATGCCCTTGCTTGGTTGGATCTCTTCCCAAGCATTCTTTAAACTAATTTTACCCTCCACTGCTTCTCTCTGCTTTATGAGATGATTCTCATAAAAATTGGCAATCATCTTTCTTCGTAAGAGTTTGTAAAGAAGTTGGTGTTCTAAGCCAGCGTTGTCTTTGGCAGCTATCTCCTTCTCTTTGGCAAGTAAGTCATATTTGTTGACTAAGGTGCTTAATGAGTTCTTTTGGTTTGTTGTAGTAATGGATTTATATTAGCAAAACTTTTAGATAAAATTGTTATAGATGATATCAGTGTTATTTCTGTTGTCCATTCCCCATTTTTGATCATCATTTACTTGTTTAAATAGTTCAAGATTATGTTGTCTCAATTATATTACAATTTTTTCTTATTGTTCATCTTTAAAGAAAAGAAAAAAAAAACTATTTTTGTGTGACTAACCAGGAATATTTCTTCCTGGTTCCAAAATTTCTGAAGATGAAATTAATCTGTGTCTCAGAGAAGGCTATATAGGAAAGTAAGTCCAGAGTTGACTCTAACAGATGGAAACATGACAGTTTCCCCCTCAAACTGCAGGTGCCTTTGAGTGCTTGGCAGAGCTTCTGGAGATTATATAAAACTCTGTGAGAACAAAGATTTTTAATGGGGTGTCATCATTTTGTTGATTATTTATAAAACACTTATTTATATTTGGTTATTCTAATGTTTATAAACAACATTTCTTAGAAACTCTCCAAATATAACATTTAAAAAAATTAACATGCAAGTATACACACCAATTAAGTTAATAAGCTAAATTCTAGGGATACTAAGAAAGGCAAAAAAAAAAAAGAATTCTTTCTCAAAGATATTAAATTCTAACTGGGGAGACAATATACAAAGAGATAGAGATAGAGATATACAGATACATAGCATGTATATATCTCTATATATTTTGTATATCACTTAGTATGTTATTGTACGTATACTTTGTATATTATATATACATATATAGGAGGTATATATCTATATGTAGTATATCTATATCTATTTCTGTATCTTTATCTGTATCTGTTTATATCCTCTATATACAGGGTAAATGGTAGGTAATCTCAGAGAAAAAAAGAACTAGCACTGAGAAGGACCAGGAAAGGTTTGTTGTAGGTGAGATTTTATCTGAGACTTGAAGGAAGCTAAGGAAGTTAGATAATGGATACACAATGTCAGAACAAAAAATTTGCCTGACGAATTTGTTTTTAGGTGTGTATGTCCTCTGGATCCTGGGGATCTCCTTTTGAGAAGATCTAGAATCATTCATTTTTTTCTACTAATTTGAAATCTTTCCCTATAATCCATACAGATGCATACTTTTTATTTCTGTTTTTGTGTCCTGTCTGGCAGGCTGGGTGCAGACTGAAGTTCATGCATGAAGACTGGGGGTGAAACCCAAGCACATGATGTCTCTTGTTGTTGAGTTGCACCAGTTTTTTGTTTACCACCAGGAGTTAGTCCTCTCGGAAGGTAGAAAATAGGCAAATGACACCACTTTTGATATGTTATGACTCCCATAATCAGAAATTAAGCAACAGTTTGGAATAAAGAAAAGAGACATGAGGAAAGAGGAAGAATCTCCATCTCCTTGATCTTTGGACTTTTATGTTTTAAAGGAAGATGTCTGGAATTTTTGAGACTTCTACGAGAAAACCAAAGGTTAATAGAACTGACTAAAGAAAGCAAAGCAGTCATCATGGTTCTATTCACTGTTATTTATTAATCCTTTCTTATTAGGTGTTAACTTGAGAAATTAACAACGTAGAATATAGATGTGGAAATGTGTTGGAAAGGCTTAAAATGAATGTTTAAACAACTTGTGGGATTTTACAATTTTGAATCATTAACTATAGTTAAAGTATGGGCCTTTAGCAAACTTTTCTTCTGTGCAAGGAATTAGTTTATATTGACTTTTTTTGTTGTGTTTTTGATAGCTCTTTTTATTAGTATGGGTTCTAATTTTGAGACCTTTGGCCTAGAACAGGTATTAACAAAAGTTAACATTGGCTCCCCCTCTTTCTATGACACCAGAAACACTTTGGTTCTTTTCTTGTTGGAGGAAGCATTAAGATCTATTTGGGAACTGATTATCCTTATTCTTCTGTTACATATTCTGGAAAATTCTGGCAGACCAATCTGGTAAATAGAATGGTTCTCAAAAAAACTATTTGTAAATACCTCCTTTTTGCTGGACAACTAGGCCATTACATCAGGAAAAAGTAAGTTTTCCTTTTTGAACTGAATGCATTTTATCTTACCAAATGGTCTTTTTCAAAGGACTAATTTCAAGGCAAACTATTAGAGTTTAAAAGAATTGGAAATTTTTGTATTAAATTAAAGGAATATAGTACAATAACTTTTACATTAATTGGACTCTCTAAGATGGAAAGGAAAAGTATGAAATCTTTTCTATTTCAAACTAAAACTAAAGTAAACCAAATTAATGTAGTTTAGTTATAAGGGAATCTAGCCAAACTCCTTTATAACAAACTTCACTGGGCCCTACAGGCCCTCTTTATAGCAAATGCTACTAAGCACTGTCTGTTGTGGGAGAATTAGGCTGCAACAAATATATCGCTAGAAAGTATTTCTCCACTATAGAGTGACACATTCTCGATTACTTTAGAGGTCCTTTTCATCTCCTAGATTTTGTAATTCTGTGGGCTAAAGGAGCAGATCGAATATTTGACCTACATATAGTGAATTAGTAAGCCAATCATAAGTGCTCTGAGTTTACTTGGACAAAGAAGGAAATACACATCTCCCCTCTCACTTCTTTACTCTTTGACACCCTCAGATTTGTGGAGTTTTAGTCTTTCTATTCACTTTTTTTCCTTACTTTCATTTTCTGATTTTCTTCCAGTGCCAATAGAATAACCCCTCTTATCAAATAAGCATAGTCAAGAAAATGAATAAACAAGAAAGAATGAATAGAAGGCCTATGGAATGTTGACTAGTTCTAAGATTGAATCAACTCATTCCTTACCCTCTTCTGTTTTTTGGTGGAGAAATTCCAAAGACAAGATTTTTTATGCTATAAGAAGAGATCTATTAAACTGAACTGACATGTTAATGTGCTCTTGTCCTGATGTACAATTCTCTGCTATTTCTATTTTGGTTTTCACAGTCCTAAGTACATACTTTCTCATGGAAATATTGAGCTGGAAGCCCTTTAAGAGGAGGACCTATGCCATATTTAAATTTTACATCTTGGGGTAGCTAGGTGGTACAGTGGATAGATCACTGTCCCTGGATTCAGGAGTACCTGAGTTCAAATTTGGCCTCAGACACTTGACACTTACTAGCTGTGTGACCCTGGGCAAGTCACTTAACCCCAATTGCCCCCCACAAAAAATTACATCTTTCTTAGGTTCTAGCAGAGTGCTTTGCATATAATAAAGACACAGTGAATGCTTTTTGCATTAATGTGACTAATACATAGTTTTAATAAAATTATACTTTTTATAATTTGGATATTTAAAATAAATTAGATGACCATTCAGGTGATCAGAAAAGAGTATTCATTTAACTTAAGATGAGTTATGAAGAGTGTTGGATTTGTAGTCAGGAATGTATGTGTTTGAATCCTCCTTCTCACATTAACCAAACTATGTGACTATAAAGAAATTATTCAATCTCTAAGTTTCAGTTTTTTATCTTTAAATTTAGGAAAATGACACTACTACCTGTCTTAGAGTTGTGACACTCAAGTGCTTTTTTCTACTTTAAAATATTTAATAAATGTCAATTTTGTAATGGTTATTGCTATTAAAATCTGAAATGTAGACCTTTTTATCAGTGTGGGTTCTAATTTTGAGACCTTTTTCCTAGAACAGGTATCAACAAAGTGTAACATTGGATCTCCCTCTCTCTATGACACCAGAAACACTTTGATTTGACAAAATTTTTCTTAGTACAACTCTCTTAAGTAGATATTAAAATTCAATTTCTGGGTCATGTCACCAACAAGCTGAAATTCTGCCCAGTCCCCACTATATCTCAAAATTAAAACAAAGCAACAACAACCAAAAAAAAAAAAAAAAGAATTGGACACCAGAGCAAGATCAATCATACCTGTTTCCACAGGATAAGAAAGTAAGAAGCCAAACAAGGTAACAGTTGAAAGTAGAGAATACCAAACACTAAGGTACTATTCCCCCAAAAGATTATCTGCCCTTTCAGGGGATGCAAACCAACATGCAAACAAGGATTGTATTCTGTGACACATTCAGACCTTTTCCTGCTGCTTCAGTTTATACAAACACACCCCACCCTTGATCTTGCCTCATAGTCATATTGTAGAAAGCAATGGACCTCATCTCTTTCCCTCCACATGAGGAAAGGGGAATCAAAGGGGAAAACCGTAATTTTCTTCTGTTTAGGAAGAGCCTAAATTAGGGAACTTCAGAGATTCAGTCAGGAAAACACCCTTTGACTTTCACTAACCTTGAGCTTTATTATCTGCTGATTCAGCCCAGCTAGAAAACTAAAGAATGGGAAGGACCCAAGACAGGGCACCAGTGTCCATGCTGTACTGAGCCTGAAAGTGAAGTGGTTAGATCCCATTTGTGAGAGTTCTGTCTAACAAGACACTACTAGGGAATGAGGTTGGTGAAAAGTAAATTCCCCATTATACTAATAAGCTGAAACAAGAATGGAGTCCAGCTGTGGTAGCAAATGTATCATCAAAGGCAGACGTTTCAGAACTTGAGTGATAGGAGAATGTAAGAAAAAAAAGACTAAAATAATCAAAGATTTCAAGAGTATGAAAATTAACTTTAAAACTTAGAAAATAAGATGAATCAAATGAGAATACAATAAAATTAGAAGAGATGATTTCTAAAGCATTCAAAAGATTACAAACCTTTCCAAACACATTTTACAACAAAAGAGATTAAACCAAAATCTGATGGAAAACAAAACCCTTTGGATATACAAGAGATCATAGAACCATAGCAAGATGTTCTGGAAGAGTTCAAGAGAGAAATAGGAATCTTGAAAGATGTCAGGAAAAAACCCACACATGATGAAATTTATAGCCTACACAACAGAAATATTTGGCAGTACAGAAAAATTTTAATCCATGTTAATGAAAAGTCTCTCTAGAGCAGCAAAAGACTTATAGGTCTCTCAGATAAATATGACAAGTTAAAAAAAAAAGCAAAATTGCAAGAAATAAATAACACAATAAAACTGCCTAGAACTTTTGCCTAGAAAACAAGGCACAGATTAAAAGAATCCATAGTCTGATTCTGGGAAAATACACACACACACACACACACACATCTATACTTCAAACTCTAAAAAAATAGTAGTTGAAATGAACAATTTTAGTGACAATGAATTTTGCAAGCAACTAGGAAAAAACCTTCAAATATAAGGGAATAGAAATGAAAATAATATAAGATTATTCTCTACCAACCAGAAATGGAAAAAGGGAGTGGAATAATTTATTCTGAAAGGCAAAGGACCTCAATATTCAACCCCAAATGACATACTCTACAACCTTGATCAATGAGAAAAATATGGAGATTCAATAAAAGAGCAATTTGGAGCAATCTGAGAGAGGGAGGGAGGAGAGGGAGGAGGGAGTCAGGGAGTGAGAGGGAGATAGGGAAAGGGGGGAGAGGGAGAGGGAGGGGGGGGTAAATGGATTTGTTGTTTGTCCTTCATTCTTGAAGTGGATCATGACATCGAGGTGATATCATGCCTTTAAATGAAATGGATTTAAGTGAGGCAGGGTTGTGCCAAGTCACCAGCTTCACTCTCTTCTTCAGAGCCATCTGGGCCCAGTGGAAGATATATATCAGAGTGACTGGAGATGGCCCTGGATATTTAAGGCAGTTGGGATTAAGTGAATAACCCAGGGTCACACAGCTAGTAAATGTTTAAAGTGAGATTTGAACTCAGGTCCCCCCAACTTCAGGGTCCATGCTCTATCTGCTGCACCACCTACCTGCTCTTGTAAATAGATTATTCAACTGGTAATACAAGTATAAAGCAGTTAGATGTAGGGATATATACATCTACACATATGTGTGTAGATATTATACATACATATAAATACATACAAACATTTATATACATACATGTGTGTATATACATATATAGATATATTTTTTCCTCCAAGTGCAATGTTCTTTTCACTGTACCACTGTACCTCCTCAACATAGTTCCAAGTGAAATCATTTGCTAAGAACAAAATAGTGAATTCAATGTATGTTTTCAAGCAATTAAATTCAATAAGTACTTTGAATATATCTATTCTGTGCCAGACATTGTACAAGAGATATAAAGGACCCAACAAAAAAGCACCTGCCCTCAAGGAATTTATATCCTACTGGGATGGGGAAGGGGGTGCAGTGGCAGAGGAGCCTAATGTATGCAAGAATAAATGAGTGGTTGGGGTTAGCAGTTTGCAGACCTGGAGATTGATTGGAGAGAGGAACCTGAGATATCAATCAAAATACTATTGAAATAACTGAGAAAAAAAGGTGATGAAGGTCTTTACTAGGAGGGATGCTATCTTAACCAGAGTTGGATAAGTTTAAGGGTAAAAGTGACAATGATGAAGAAAAATTATAATAATATTTAAAATATAGAACTAAAATATGATTACTTTTGGGGACAGTTATCTGGGTATTTAATACTTTAAAAATAGTCTTGTGTTTTCCTTTCATTTTAAGATATACATAACAAAATCTTGAAGCAAAAATTTATCCATTTGAGAAAAAAACACATGGAATTGACTCCACCAAAGAGGGAGAAGAGAGGAGTAAGATCCTTTCATCAGTATAGTTTTTTTTTAAAGCAATAACCATTTGTTGAAACATTGATTTTCTTCAATACTCAAACATTTTTTCAATTGTAAGAACTGGAGATTATTATTTTACTTGTGTTCATATTTTTTTCCTCATCATCACATGGAGAATATTTTAAGATATGAGGTTTCACATTTGACTAGTCCAGAATTTGCTAAGTCTGTGAACTCCTAGGATATTTCTATGCAAGGGCATAAAATTTTAATTCTTTTTGATGAAACTATCTAATAAAAAATATTTTCCCTTCAACTAAAATAATAATTTCAACATTAGTTAGGCTTTGTCTTTAATTCTACATGGGAAAATGAACCAGTTCAAAATAGCTTCTCCCTCCTCTATTCTTGGGTTTCTTTCTAACCCTTCCCAGTGGCTCCTAATGTTTCTCAGAAATTCCCATGTACCAAGTAAACATGAAGATATTCTTAGTATATTTAACAGCTATTATCATGGGAGAAGAATGGATTTAATATTAATAAAAATAATTCCCACTCACTGCTGGAATAAATTAGTTTATTTTTAAAAAGTTTCAAATTGTTGATTATTTATAGAATGCACACTATTAAAAAAGAGGGAGAAAAGGAAGAAAAAACTTCATGTTGATGGTTTTTGGCACCAATAATTCTTTGTTAAAAGAGCAAGACCAAATCTTGTAACTGAAATAATCACACTTAGTATTTGAGATTTACTGTGCTTCACTGCTTCAATACTCTTAAAAGTTTACAAATAAAATCTTCAAGACACTCTCTTGAGAGAGTGGATGGTCTTTCCCCCTTATTTCTTTAAAGGAAACTCATCAGATTACTTGTCTTTTCCAGGAGGCTATCAATGTCTATATTAAGAGAAGACCTAAGGAGTCACTCGTTTTTAACTATATTCTCATTGCACATAAACTGGGCTATATAAAGTATCCCAGACATTATCCTTTATTAAAAGCAAAGACCTTTGAGCTCCTTTTTAACTCTAAGTCCATTGGTTGGTCATATTTTCATAGCAGCATCATTTCTACTGCAAAATGCACCAAGCAATCTAAAATATATGGCAATAGGGAAAGGGTTGAATATAATAATAGTAACAGCAACTAATATTTATCAACCATAAAGATGAGATCACAACAATACTAGTAAAAGCTAATGCACATATGTGCATTTGTACATATATATATATATATATATATATATATATATATCAATAAGTACATATTTGTCTAGTCCTTTAATTGAGTGGAAAAAGTGCTCCATGTACAATGAAAATAGTATAGAATGGATTTTTATCTCAGCCACACAAAATAAATGCTTAAACTACAACTAACCTTGACAAAGCCACAAAACATGACTCAATAACCCAAATCTCCTATTATAGTCTCTTGGGAGGTTGATATTTAAAACAATAAAACAAAATATATTATGGAATTGTTAAATAGGCTCTTAATCTTCACTTAAGGTCTACACCATCCAGACAACTCTCTCAATGCCTATTCTTCTGGAAGATCAGGTCAGGTTTTGGGTTCATCCTCCTGCCATCTTTTCTGAGGAAAGTATAGTTGCAGAAAGTTCTTGCCACCAGTCAGCTCTTACAGAGGGACCCAAGTTCTCCTGAACTTTCAAACCCATCAATTTCATTATCACTGTTTGATTACCTATATTAAGGGAAAGAAACATAATGCAAAGGAAGGATTAGAGGTCCAGTCTCACAATCACTTAGAGAACATAAATGTGTTCCCTGCCATTTGTGAGTACTCAACACAACTGTTGTCAATTGCTTGGGGCTATGACAGCAGAAAGGGAGACAAGATATATCAAAATAGGATTGACAAATTAACCAGAAATAACCACCCACTCCATAGAATTTAAAGGGAGAGACAATTTTTGCTATCACTCTCTTGAATATGTGTCATGAAAATCTCTCTCCGAGATTTGTCTTGTGAGGTAGGATGGAGATAGGGTCCTTTCCTCCCTTTCTAACAGTTAGGGTCTCAGAGAGTTATGGACAAAATACTGAGTTGCATCACTGAATAGAGCTTGCACACAGTGATTTCCCCACATTGATTAAAGTATAAGTCTGGTTACCCCATCTTCACTCATGCCAAAAGCAAACAGAAATTTCCCTTGCTCATTTAACAATATTGTTTTGAAGGAAATACTCTGTGTATCTTATAGTTATATAGAAATGATAGCTTTTATCATAGAACACCAATGCTTATAGAGGTAATTTAGTTCCTGGGTAAGGTCAAGCTCAGAACAGTAAAGTGATGTGGAATCATGGAATTTCCAAGTTGCAAGAGATCTTAGAAGTCATCCAACCTATCTCATTCGAGAAGAGGAATCTGTTATGTTTAAAAATGTAACTGTCATGACTCAAATCTAATGTGTGGTTGCCTTAAATTAGAAGCTTTTAGCACCAGTCTTTGGGCATTAAGCATTTATTAAAGTATATTAGGGGTTAGTAAAGAGAACACGTGGAGTTCAGAAAGTTTAAGAAAAAGCCTGTCTCCCCTGGCCTGCTTCTTCTGTGACCCTGAGCTTGTCCCAGCAACCAAAGAGCGACCTCCTCCATCCAAGCCGAAGCTCCCTGCAGAACAGAAGAGGGGGAGTCCCCCCCCACACAGCTCCAAGCTAATTGGCTGGTATCATTGATTGACATGACTTACAGGTGGTTCTAGGAATAGATGTAACTTCTGAACACTAGTCACAAGCTTTCTCCTCAGGAGGGCTTTTCCCTGGTTCTCACAATGTCTTTCTTAGCAGGGGGGTGGCACCCTAATTCTCACAAATCCCTTATTTTTAATGATAAAAGGATTTTATTATTTTCCAGTTACATGTAAAGATAGTTTTCAACATTTTTTCATAAGATTTTTAGTTTCCAATTTTTCTCCCTCTCTCCCTCCCCCTTCCCCAAGACAGAAAGCAATCTGATACGGGTTATATATGTACAATGACATTAAACATATTTCTGCATTAGTCATGTTATGAAAAAAATTAGAACAAAAAGGAAAAACCTCAAAAAAGAAAACAAAAACAAAAGTAGAAATAGCATGGTTCAATCTGCATTCAGAATCCACAGTTCTTTTTTCTGGATGTGGAAAACATTTTTTTTCATGAGTTCTTTGGAATTGTCATGGATAATTTTATTGAAAGGAATCCCTTCTACCACATTATCAATAAATGTTGACTTGAGAAAGCTTCTTTTAATGGAAATTTACCCTTTTTCCAAGGAAGTACATTTTACTTTTGGACATCCATAATTTTTAGAACTTCATTTGCCCAAGTCCCGATAACTTTGATTAAGATGGTACAGGGCAAATATAAGAAGAATAATAAAATCATTGCTAGTATTTTCTCATCTATCCTCTTAAATTATCTTGTATCATATATTTACTTATATATACATACTTATATATATATATACATACACACACACACACACACACACACACACACACACACACATACATATATATATGTTTTATCTCCCAGGAGAAAGTGAGTCCTGTGAATATAGGGATTGCTTTATGTCTTTGTATATCCAACTTTTGGTATAATGCCTTTGTTCAGAGTAGGCACTTTAAAATCTTTTATTTTTAAACAAATGGATTTGAAATGATTAGAAGAGGGACAAGTTATATGAATTAGATGTTTCAACTTTCAATGATGATTTTCCAGTTGTTCATGAGCTCATTCATGAAATGGTTCTTCACATTCTGTATTTGGATCTTATGGCTCAATAAAAGGAAAAAAATAGATGAAAGTTGTGCAAGATAAAGGTGGTTCTGGTTTATGAACAAGTTTGTTTGGGGGGAAGAAGGATATATCCAGGAATGTCTACATTCTCTGAGCTATATGATACTTTAGTGAATGCAAGATTTCATTAATAAATGAATTCTACAGAAATTGGAATATGCTAAGGCTATATATTCTATTGTCAAATTCTTCAGCTAGACTTTAAGTTCCATGAAGACAGCCTCCCTGGCTGATCTAAAGTTTGGCTATCTCCCAACATCTAACATAGTACTCTTCATACAAGTAGGCTCTTGGATATTTGTCATATTGAATTGAACTCTTCTAGTGCTTTCTTGTCTTGGGAGATTCTTGCCTATATTTTTCTATACATCCCCTATAAAAAGCCTAGAGATCTTCCCCCCCCCCATAAATACAACCTGGCTGTGAGCCATTGCCACAAGCCTTCTCAGACAGCCATAAAAATACTTACTTGAGAAATCCTTGCTATATATTTCCTTAGGAAAGTCTGTAAATTTGGAGGAGTAAGAGGAAAAGGGAGAGGCCCTAAGGGGAAAGTATTGGCACAGACCTGGGACAAAAGTGGCAGATGTAATGTTAATATGAAGTTTTACTTCCCAAATGTGTAATCCCCATATTATTTTAAGTGTAACTCACCTTTATTCAAAGTAAACCAGGTTTCACAAAGTCTAACAGTGGTTGTAGAAATGGCAATTGAAGCATAATTTAATAAATTGATAGTTATTCATCAGTAAGTGAATAACAACATAATAAGCATTAGTATTTGCTGAGAATTATTGGAATTTTGGATAGCCTATAAGACCACCCAACCATTAGACTAGAATGTGAGTGTGCTTAATTTATGCCATTCTTTAGACATGTGCTTATTATTCAAACTCACTGCAAGCCAGATATTAGTCCTGTCCTTCCTAGGAGGTTCTGGAGCATGGGTGTCAAACTCAAATAGAAACCAGGTCAAACATCAATACATAAGGATCCTTATGGATTGCATATTGGCTTGGTTTAAAAATGTATTATTATCTAAGTTTAATTGTATTTTTGTTTATTTTGTTAAATATTTCCCAATTATACTTTAATCTGGTTCAGATGATACTTGGGAATGTTGTGGGCCACATGAGGCCCATATGTGTTTGACATCTATGTTCTAGAGTATCAGGCTGTTACAAAGACCTCACTGGTATCTGACTTTGCATGAAACACCAGCTTCGGCTTTTTCGTGTCATGTCACCTGAATAGTTTTTCTGTCCTTTTCCCCTTCTCCATCCTATTCCATCAATGTTCTCCCCTCCACTATCATCTGGTTACTTAAGGGAGGCATAGTTGAACTTCTGGGATTCCCCAAAGTCTATCTGTATGCCACCTGAGACAGGCATCTCAAACTCAATATGTCCAAGATAGAAATTAGGATCTTTACTCTATAAACTAACACATTCTCCAAACTTCCCTATATATATTGAAAATCACCACAATGCTTCCAGTTTCCACGGTTTATAACCTTGTAGTTAGCTAACCATCATTCTTCCATCTGACCCATCAGTCCTCATTAATTATCAGTTCTGAGTGATTCTGGCCTCACATTATCACTCACTCACATCCATCCATCCATCCATCTATCCATCCATCCATCCATCCATTCCTTTCTTTACACTCACAGAATCACTAGTCCAGTCCAGTTTCTCATCACTTATCTATATTATTAGATTAACCTCTTAATTAGCCTCTCTGCCTTCAATTTAGCTACCAAATTAATATTCCCCAAGTCATGTCTCTCCCTTGAGTAAAATTCTTCAGTGGCTGTAAAAGTAAGTACAAACTTTCCATCCTGGAGTCTAAAGCTCTCCACAATCTGACAACAGCCTAATTTTCCACATTTGTTTCACATTGCTTTCTTTGTGAGATAATATTTGTTAAGTATTATGATCAATGCCTGACGTGTAATAGGTGCTTAATAAATGCTTGTTTCCTTCCCTCCCCACACACTTTACATTCCAACCAATTTTACTCTGGAATCAACATTTCATCACTCACTTCTTCGCCTTTGCAGACTTTCTTGCTTGGAATGTGTATACTCCATACCTCTCTCTTAGAATTCTTAGCTTCAGTTTCCTACTTTCTGCAGAAGCCTTTATTGATCCCCTTAGTTTTTGGTGATCTATTCTCCTCAAATTATCCTGTATTTATTTACCTGTTTCCTTGTTGTATCCCTTGGTAGTGTGTAAGCAAGATTGAGAGCGAGAGGCTGGCCTTACAACCAGAATTTCTAACTACTCTTTATAGTTTAAAAGGGCACATCCTTCTAGTCCTATGCCCTCTTAAAATGTAAGGCTCTCTCAGCTCAGTCCCTAAGGGTGACCCAGTTTTGCACTGAAAGCTCTGCCAAAGAAGTCAGTTTAGAACAAGGGAAATTTGGGCCCATTATATAAATAGAAAACCACCCTGTTCAATCCAGTCCACATGACACACTGGAAACTAAAACTCTGAATCAAAGGGGAATCTACTTTATCCACAATAGAAAATTGCCCATAACAAATAAGAAGTCCTACCAGATTCTTTTTACAATACAAATATGGTTCTGATACCCAAACCAAGAAGAGCCAAAACAGAGAACGAAAATTATAGACAAATTTCCTTAATGAATATTGATGCAAAAATTTTAAATAAAAACTAGCAGAGATTATAACAATATATCACAAGGATCATACACTATGACTAGGTTGGAATTTCTACCAGTAATGCAGGGCTGGTTAAATATTAGGAAAACTATCAGCATAATTGACCATATCAAAAACAAAACTAACAGAAATCATATGATTATCTCAACAGATGCAAAAAATCCTTTGAAAAAATATATCACCAATTCATATTAAAAACACTAGAGGGAGGGGGGGGCAGCTAGGTAGTGCAGTGGAAAAAGCACTGGCCCTGGATTCAGGAGGACCTGAATTTAAATCTGGCCTCAGACACTTGACACTTACTACATGTGTGACCCTGGGCAAGTCACTTAACCCTCATTGCCCTGCAAAACAAAAAAACAAAAACCAAAAAAACACTAGAGAGCATAGGAACAAATGGAGCTTACCTTAAAATGATAAGTAATACTTATATAAAACAATCAGGAAACATTATCTGTAATGGGGATAAGCTGGAAGTCTTTCCAATACAATCAGGGGTGATGCAAGTATGCCTATTATTTCCTCTATAATTTAATATTGCAGTAGAAATGTTAGCTATATAAGTGAGGGGAAAAAGAAATTAAATGAATAGTATGGGCAATGAGAAATAAAACTATCACCTTTTGCAGATGATATGATGTTATACATAGAAAATCCTAGGGGGCAGCTAGATGGCGCAGTGGATAGAGCACTGGCCCTGAAATCAGAAGGACCTGAGTTCAAATCCAGCATCAGACACTTGACACTTACTAGCTGTGTGACCCTGGGCAAGTCACTTAATCCTCATTGTCCTGCCCCCCACCCCCTCAAAAAAAAAAAAGAAAGAAAAGAAAGTCCTAGAGAATCAACTTTAAAACTACTTGAAATTATTAATAACTTTAGCAAAGTTGCAGGATACAAAATGAACCCTCATAAATTATTAACATTTCTATATATTTCCAACAAAATCCAGCATCAAGAAATAGAAAGAAATGAAAATGTAGACAATATAAAGCATGTGGGAGTCTATGTGTCAAGACAAAACTAGGAATTATATGAACATAACTATAAAACGTTTCTCACACTAATAAAGTCAGATCTAAATAATTGAAGCAACATTAATTGCTCATGGGTAGGCTGAGACAATATAATAAAACTGACAATTCTATCTAAGTGAATCTATTTATTCAGTGCCATACCAATCAAATTATTAAAAAAAAGTATTTTGTAGAGCTAGAAAAAATAATAAAATTCATCTGGAATTACAAAAGCTCAAGGGTATCAAGAGAATCAAAGAAAAAATGCAAAAGAAGGTGATTTAGCCATATCAGACTTCAAATTATCATAATGTGGTAATTATCAAAGCAATCTGGTACTCACTAAGAAATAGACTGGTGGATCAGTGAAGAGATTAGGTACAAATAACATTATAGTGAATACCATAGTAATTAGTAATTACCATAGTAATCTAGTATATGGTAAACCTAAAGATCCAGTATTTTGGAATAAAAAACTCATTATTTGACCCAAACATCTGGGAAAACTGAAAACAGTGTGGCAAAAACTAGGTATAGACCAACATCTCACACCATATACCAAGATAATGTCAAAATGGGGACATGCTTTACACATAGAGGGTGATACCATAAGCAAATTCAAAGAATGTGGAATAGTTTATCTCTCATTTATGGATAGTGGATGAATTTAGGATCAAAGAAGATATAGAGAACATTATGAAATAAAAATAGATCATTTTGATTATATAAAATTAAAAAGTTTGTGCACAAGCAAAATCAATGCAACCAAAACTATAAGGAAACAGAAAACTGAGAAAACATTTTTACAACAAGTATCTCTGATAAAATACTCATTTCTCAGATATATAGAAAGCACTGAGAAAAATTTATAAAAAGTACAAATCATTTCCCAATGGATAAATGGTAAAAGGATATGAACATGTAATTTTTAGACAAAGAAATCAAAGGTTTCTATAGTCATATGAAAAAATGCTATAAATCATTATTGATCAGAGAAATGCAAATTAAAACAACTCTGATTTACCACCTCACACCTATCAGAATGGCTAATATTACCAAAAAAAGGGAAAAGGAAAATGTTGAATGTTGGAGGGCTATAGGAAAGCTGGTACACTAATGTACTGTTGGTGGAGTTGAGAATTGATCCAACCATTCTGAAGAACTGTGTATACCTTTTGATTCATCAATACCACTGCTAGGAGGGTAGCTAGGTGGCACAATGGATAGAGCACTGGCCCTGAAGTTGGGAGAACCTGAGTTCAAATCTCACCTTAGACCCTTATTAGCTGTGTGACCCTGGGCACATCACTTAACCCCAATTGCCTTAAAACATCCAGGGCTATCTCCAGTAGTGTGTGTATACACACACACACACACACACACACACACACACACACACACATATATTCAATAAGAGCAATTCAGAATACACTAGGCAGGAGCATATGAACTTTATAATCTCTTCAAATATATATACTCTTGCCACTGGACCCAGATAGCTCTGAATGAAAGAGTTAGGCTAGTGACTTTGCACAACCCTTCCTCACTTAAATCCAATTCATTGAAAGTCATGGCATCACTATGATGTCATGATCATCTTTGAGAAGGAAGGACAAACAACCACCACCACCACAACCACTGCTAGATCTATATCCCAAAACATCTAAAAATGGAAAAGTACCTATTTGTACAAAAAATATTTATAACAGCTTTTTTTTGTCATGGCTAAGAATTGGAAATGAAAGCAATGTCCATCAATTGGGAATGACTAAACAAGTTTTGGTATATGATTGTAATGGAATGGTATTGTGCTATAAGAAATGACAGGCAGGATGATTTCAGACAAACCTGGAAAGACTTACATGAAGTCATGCATAGTAAAGTAAAAAGAATCAGAAGAACATTGTATACAGTAACAGAAATATTGTTTATTGAGGAACTATGAATTACTTACCTATTCTCTGCAATACAATGATCCAAAATAATTCCAAAGGACCAATGATGAAGCACAATTTCAGAAAAAGAACTAATATTGATTGAACACAGAATGAAGCATACTATTTTTTACTTTCTTTCATTTTCAAAAATTTTCTTTGAGTTTTATTGTACAAAATGTTGTTGTTGTTTGTCCTTTGTTCTCAAAGAGGAACATGACATCAGGGTGATGTCATTACTTGCACTGAACTGAATTTAAGTGAGGGAGGACTGTGCAAGGTCACTAACATCATTCTCTCCTCCAGAACCATCTGGGTCCAGTGGCAAGAATACATCAGGATGACTGGAGATGGCCTTGGATGTTTAAGGTAATTGTGGTTAAGTGACGTGTCCAGGGTCACCCAGCTAGTAATTTTCTGAAGTGAGATTTGAACTCAGGTCCTTCTGATTCCAGAACCAGTGCTTTATCCACTAAGCCACCTAGCTACCTATACAAAATGACAAATATGAACATGTTTTATATAACTTCATATGTATAACCTATATCTGATTGCTTGCCATCTCAAGGGGAGGGGAGGGGAAGGATGTAGGGAGGGATAGAATTTGGAATTCGAAACTGTAAATCAAATCTTAAAAATTAAACCATAAAGAAAATTGCCCACTCATTATGTGGTCCTTTGTAAGAAAACTCCTGTAGTAGGTGAAACTAAAATGAAGGTGGAGTGGATACCTTCCATTTCAATGAGCACAGCCAGAGGATGAAGTTGGAAATAATGACAGTACTAATGGGGCAGGGCCAGGGACCAGTCTTAAAAGGAACTATTGTTCATTTTCATCTTTTCATAAGTGTTTTTAGCAAAGAGCCTTAAGGAAACTATGTACTCAACAAATGCTTATTCAATTGAATTGTCAAATTGACTAAGTAAACTTCAATTTCCCTCTTCTTAGGGAATCATAAAATCACAATTTGAAGAGATTATAAAGTTCATATGCTCCTGCCTAGTGTATTCTGAATTGCTCTTATTGAATCCATACTCAATCCTAGTTATTACATACTTTTTAAGTGCTAGAAAAGGCAGTGCGGCTTAAGGGATGGAGAGCCAGCCATTGAGTTAGAAGTCTTTGATTCAAGTCCTTCCTTTCTGAATGCACAAAAGAAATGTTAAAACAATGCATTCTAAGATTTCACAGAGGATTGACATACTTTTTTGTTGAGTCAATCATGTTCAACTCTATGTGACCTCATTTGCAGTTTTCTTTGCAAAGATCATGAAGTGGTTTGCCATTTTCTTCTCCAGATCATTTTAGAGATGAGGAAACAGAGACAAGCAGGGTCAAGTGACTTGCCCAGAGTTACCCAGCTAGCAAGTGTCTGAGGTCAGTTCCTGCCTTCAGGCCTGGTCTTCTATTGACTATACCATTTAGCTGCCCTACCTCAGACCTGGAAAACTGCTATTTTAGGTATCTATTTTTTTCCTTTACCCTTTTCAAAAATTAAAAAAAAAACACATATATATTTTCTAGTCTTCTAGCAACTCTATTGAAGCCCTAAAATTTCTCAGATTATAAGGAATGGTTTCATAGGCCCCTGAAACATCTTATGGTACTATTATACTTGTACCTTCTTCCTCATTGTAGTAAAATTAATTTTTAAAAAGATTTGCCCTTTCTCCATCCTTTGTCCAACTGGTAATCTTTATGAACTATATGTTCTAGTCATATGGAGTTTCTAGCTATCCCTTAAACTCAACTCTGGCCTCTATGAATTTACAATGACTGTTTCCTGGGTCTAAAAAGTAGCTTCTCCTCGACTTTACCTTTTAATAACCTTGTTTTCTTTCAAGGCTTAATTCAGATGACATTTCCTTGATCTTGTTAGTGCCTCCTTCCTCCTTCAATATCCCTTAAAGTATACTTGTGTTAAATCATCCCATCATCCTGTAGCAAAACAAAAGCTCCTTGAGGATGTGGACTGTGTCACTCTTGTCTTTGTATTTTCAACCCTTGGCACAGCGCCTGGCACATAGACTCTACTTAATAAATACTTATGGAAGTGAGTTATTAAATTTGGTCAGTATAGCTGTTCTTCCCCTTCTAAACAACAAATTTATTGGTTTTTTGTTTGTTTGTTTTGCAGGGCAATGAAGGTTAAGTGACTTGCCCAGGGTCACACAGCTAGTAAGTGACAAGTGTCTGATTCCAGATTTGAACTCAGATCCTCCTGAATCCAGGGCTGGTGCTTTTTTATTTAAAAAATTTTTAAAAATAAAAGTATTTTATTATTTTTCAGTTACATGTAAGGATAGTTTTTAACATTTTTTTCAAAAGATTTTTAGTTTCAAATTTTCTCCATCCCCTTCCTCAAGACAGAAAGAAATCTGATATAGGTTATCTATGTACAATCACATTAAACCTATTTCTTCATTAATCATAATGTGAAAGAAGAATCAGAGCACAAGAGAAAACCCTCAAAAAAAGAAGGAAAAAACCAGCCCCAAAGTAGAAACAGTATGCTTCAATCTGCATTCAGAATCCAGTTCTTGTTTCTGGATATGGAGAACATTGTCTATCATGAGCTCTTTGAAACTGTTTTGGATGATGGCACTGCTGAGAAGAGCCAAGTCTATCACCACTGTTTATCACACAATGTTGTTGTTACTGTGTACAATGTTCTCCTGGTTCTGCTCCTCTCAGTCAGCATCAGTTCATGTAAGTCCTTCCAGGCTTCTCTGAACTCTTCCTGCTCATCATTTTTTATAGGACAATAGTATTCCATTACATTTATATACCACAACTTGTTTAGCCATTCCCTACTTGATGGGCATTTCCTTGATTTCCAACTCTTTGCCACCACAAAGACAGCTGCTACACATATTTTTGTACATGTGGGTCCTTTTTCCCCTTCTATGATCTCTTTGGTATACAGACTCAGCAGTGGTATCACTGGGTCAAAGGGTATGCACAGTTTTATAGCCCTTACGGCATAGTTCCAAATTGTTCTCCAGAATGGTTGGATCAGTTCACAGCTCCACCAACACTGCATTAGTGTTCCAATTTTTCCACATAGGCCTGGTGCTTTTAAACAACAAATGTAAATATTGTGTATGCCTTTCCTTTCCTCTTTAATATAGAGACAATTTAGAATTTACAAGTGTGCTATGGAATAGAGTTGACAATTCTAATAATAACTATCATTTATACTAATAACTTCTATTAAAGCCATGCAAAATCAGGATTTACTACATTATGAAGTAGTCGTTGCATAATCATATTGAGATTTTCAGTTTTTTTACATACATTATCTCATTAGAATATCACAAGAATTCTATGAGATATTACATGTTTTATGAGGATGACTTTACATATGAAGAAATTGAGGCTTGGAAAGGCCAAATGACAGCCCCATGGCTAGCTAGCCAAAAAGTGTCAGATATGCAAGATTCCAGATCTTCCTGTTTCTATGTCCAGCATTCTAGCCAGGTTGACACTCCTGCATGATCCTTCCAGAAATCTAGGAAGCCATAAACAAGCACGTAAGTAGAAATATGGGCAATTATTGCAAAAAGACATATTTCAATAGGCCATTTGTCATACATTCCCATTCTGATATAGAAATAATTATTAATTGTTGCTCACCCTTCATTTGTAACATGAAAGTGAAATTGCTTACAATTTTGAAAGATTGAGAGGATACTTTATAAGATATTAAATGACTAAGAAGTTAGAAATGAAAAAAGCCAAGTAGAACATGGTTGTGTTTTGTAAAGCAGACATTAAAAATCAAACAAATGACTACCTAATTCTATAATTTGCTGTCCCCCTCCACTTGGCACTTCTTTCAAAGTGCCCAGGGGCTGACTTAACAGCCAGATTTCTTTTAATAGGAAATCAACCTGGCATAGAACCAACTATTTTAACATGAATTATCAGTTAAATGGTTTTTAAAAATCAGAGTTACAAATTGCAAAAATTGCACACTTAAAATTAATTTTTTCAGCTTTAATTATTGGGTTTGGCAGCAAATTATACATTTCTGTGAAATGGCTTTTATTTCTATAGTACAGTCAGAATGCCATGAACCCATTGAGTAACAATGGATAGAAATCCAACTCTGTTCCAAATCTTTTTATAATAGCCCAATAAATTAAAGTCTCTCTCTCTCTCTCTCTCTCTCTCTCTCTCTCTCTCTCTCTCTCTCTCTCTCTCTCTCTCTCTCTCTCCCTTCCTCTCCCACTCTCTCCTGTTCTTTCTTTAGTCCTAGAGGGACTAAATTTTTTTGCAGTTAGATTAATGTGTCTTTAAGTACAGCTGTGAAAAATTCACACATTAGGAGAAACAAGTAACATGTGACTTCTTGGAGGTGTTTTGAATTTCTGGGGGAAAATCTCTCCTACTTGAAGCTTAAAAGAGATACACCCCAATGTTTATGTGGGTGAATGAGGCACAGCAGACTTGTTGTTCAAAATCTACCAGTGTGCTGAGTTGTTATGCACATGCTGTCTCTGCTTACAGAATGATTAAATGTCTGAAGCTGTGAATTCATGAATCCAAATGGATGAAAGGTAGATGTTGGTTATGTTGGCAAATGCTTTAACTTTGTCTCTGATTCAAACTGTTTGATATACAATATTAAAAAATAAAACAAAACTCTGAATGGTTTGAGGAACCCTTAACAACTGCTTTGAGTGATGGTGCTCTGTGGAATAAAATTGGATTCTTTCTCAGTTACATTTTAAAATTTAATTGCATTTTATTGATAATTTTTACATTGAAAAAATGTGTACTTACAAATTCATGTACTAATAGGCATTCCCCTTCACCCAGTAGAGTGACTGGAAAACAGTTAAGAAGAACCAACTAATATGTGATCGTGACCATATATGCCTCTTCCCATTTTTGTGGCTTAATGACTGTCAGTCATAGTCAATCAACAAGCATTTTATTAAGTGCTTACTATGTGCCCGGCACTAAAGTACAGAGAAAGGCAAAAACAAAGAAAAAAGATACCATAACACCCAGTTCTTGTTCCTTGGGAGAATACATTCTAAATGAAGAGACAACATCTAAATATCTAGTTATGTACAGGATATATACAGAGCATATGAAGGTAATCTGAAAGGGAAAGGCATTAGCAACTGGGAAAACCAGGAAAGGTCTTCTGCATAGGATAGAATTTTAACTGAGTCTCCAAGAAGTCAGGAAAGCTAAGAGATAGAGGAGAGAAGACAGATCATTCCAGATATGGGGAACAGCCAGTGAAAAGACATGGAGCTGGGAGATATAGCCATTTTTCTGTGAACTATAAGAAAGTCAGTATGGTACAGGATGGATCACAAAGTGCATAGAAGGGAATAAAGTTTAAGAAAACTTAAAAGGGAGCCAAGATCGCAGAGGAAAGGCAGTGAGTTCTCAAACTCATGACATGACCTCTCCAAAAAAACATCCAAATAATGCCATAGGAAAATGCCCAGAGCAGCAAAACTCACAGAAGAATCTGCTGAAATCATCTTGTTACCAAGAACGGCTTGGAAGGTCAGAAGGAGGGAGCTACTGTGCTGATACAGGAGTTGAGCCCAACCCCACAGTCACCCTGACAGAGATCCAGTCCAAGGAAGGCCTCACCAGAGAAGGAGACCCCCAGAGCTTCTGAATCAGCTGAAGTGCCAGTGTCCTCTAAGCTCAGAGTATGGTGAGAGTACTGAGCCCTGGGCAGGGGGGAGACTATAGGGGTCTATGCTGGTGCTGAGGTAGAATTTGGATTTTACACCCCTGCTGAGAACCAGGAGGTAGGCTCGAGTGGCAGTGGCCCAGGTCAGGGAAGGGCACAGACTTGTGGGAGCTAACAAACACAACACACAAAGCTGGTTGATTAGCATGTTGGTCTGGGGTCATCTAGGGACCAGGGAACAGGCCAGGTGAGTGAAGAAGCTGATTTTCCTTAAATCATACCACCTAGGACTTCTTAAGCTTGGGATACTGCAGCCTGGAAACAGTGCCCACTTTAAGGAGCTAAAAGTCTAGTAAAAGAAAGGCAAGATGAGCCAACAGAGAAAGGTCAGGACCATAGAAAGTTTCTTCAGTAACAAGAAAGACCAAGGGGCACCCTCAGAGGAAGATGTCAACATCAGGGCCCCTATATCTAAAGCTTCCAAGAAAAATATGAATTGGTCTCAGGCCATAGAGGTGCTCAAAAAAGACTTTGAAGATAAAGTTAGAGAGGTAGAGGAAAAAATGGAAAGAGAAATGAGGGTGATGCAGGAAAAGACATGAGAAAAAAGTCAACAGCTTGAAAAGTCAAATTGGCCAAATGGAAAAGGAGGTACAAAAGTTCTCTGATGAAAATAATTGCCTAAGAATGAGAATTGAACAAATGGAAGCCAGTGACTTTATGAGAAACCAAGACACAATAAAGCAAATCCAAATGAATACAAATATAGAGGGCAATGTGAAATATCTTCTGGGAAAACTTCTGACCTGGAAAATAGGTCCAGGAGAGATAATTTGAAAATTATTGATCTACCTGAAAACCATGATCAAGGAAAGAGCTTAGACACCATCTTCCAAGATATTCTCAGGGAAAATTGCCCTGAAATTCTAGAAGAAGAAGCTAAAATAGAAATTGAAAGAATCTACCAATCACGTCCATAAAGAGATCCCAAAAGGAAAACTCCTAGGAATATTATAGCCAAATTCCAGAGCTCTCAGGTCAAGGAGAAAATATTGCAAGCTGCCAAAAAGAAAGAATTCAAGTACTGTGGAGCCCCAGGGTCACACAGCTAGGATAGCACAAGATCTAGCAGCTTCTACATTAAAAGACCAGCGGGCAATTAATATGATATTTCAGAGGTCAAAGGAAATAGGATCATAACCAAGAATCACCTACCAAGCAAAACTCAACATAATCTTTTTTTTCTGATAAAAATATTTTATTTTTTCCAGTTACATGCAAAAACCAGTTCTCAACATTTGCTTTTACAAGCTTTCCAATTTCAGATTTTTCTCCCTCTGTCCCCTCCCTGCCCCCTCTCCAAGACAGCAGGTAATCTGGCATAGGTTACATATATATATATATATATATATATATATATATATATATATATACATATATATATACATATATATATACACACACACACATACATAATAGCACTAAACGTATTTCTGCATCAGTCATAAAAGAAAAATCAGAGCAATGAGGAAAAACCTCAAAATAGAAAAACAACAGCACCAAAAGCAAAAGAAATAGTAGGTTTCAATCAGCATCTCTATTCCACAGTTCTTTTTTTCCCCCTGGATTTGGAGATCCCCTTCCATCATGAGTCCCCTGGAACTCTTCTGTACCATTGCATGGGTGAGAAGAATCCAGTCCATCACAGTAGATCAACACACAATGTTGATGATACTGTGTACAATGTTATTCTGGTTCTGCTCATCTCACTCATCATCATTTCATGCAAGTCCTTCCAGGTTTCTCTGAACTCCTTCTGCTCATTGTTTCTTTCAGCACAATAGAATTCCATCATATTCATATACCACAACTTGTTTAGCTATTCCCCAATTGATGGGCAACCACTCAATTTCCAATTCCTTGCCACCACAAAAAGAGCAGCTATAAATATTTTTGTACATTTGGGTCCTTTTTCCCTTTTTTATGATCTCGTTGGGAAAAAGACCCAAAAGTGGTATTGCTGGGTCAAAGGGTATGCAGAGCTTTATAGCCTTTTGGGCATAATTCCAGACTGCTCTCCAAAATGGTTGGATCAGTTCACAGCTCCACAAACAATGCATTAGTGTTTCAATTTTCCCACAGCTTCTCCAACATTCATTATTTTCCTTTTTTGTCATTTTAGCCAATCTGATAGGTGTCAGGTGGTACCTCAGAGTTGTTTTTATTTGCATCTCTCTAATCAATAGTGATTTAGAGCATTTTTTCATATGGGAATAGATAACTTTGATTTCTTTGTCAGAAAACTGCCTGTTCATATCCTTTGACCATTTCTCAATTGGGGAATGACTTGGATTAATATACATTTGATTTAGTTCCCTATATATTTTAGAAATGAGACCTTTCTCAGAAGCAGTGGCTATAAAAATTGTTTCCCAGCTGTCTGCATCCCTTTTAATTTTGGATGCATTGCTTCTGTTTGTACAAAACCTTTTTAATTTAATGTGATCAAAATCACCCATTTTGCATTTCATAATATTCTCTACCTGTTTGGTCATAAACTGTTCTCATTTCCAAAGATCTGAAAGGTAGACTATTCCTTCCTCTCCTAATTTACCTATGGTATCACCTCTTATGTATAAATCATGTATCCATTTGACCTTATTTTAGTATAAAGTGTAAGATGTTGGTCTATGCCTAATTTCTGCCATACTATCTTCCAGTTTTCCCAGCAGTTTTTATCAAATAATGAGTTCCTATCCCAGAAGCTGGAGTTTTTGGGTTTATCAAACAGATTACTAAAATCATTTACTACTTTGTCTCCTGTGCCTAGCCTTTTCCATTGATCCTCCACTGTATTTCTTAGCCAGTACCAGATAGTTTTGACGACTGCCACTTTATAGTAAAGCTCCAGATTTGGTACAGCTAACCCACCTTCTTGTGGATTTTTTTTTCATTATTTCCCTTGATATTCTTGACTTTTTTTTTTCCAGATGAATTTGGTTATTATTTTTTCTAGCTGTAGAAAATAATTTTCAGTTAGTCTAATTGGTATGGCACTGAATAGGTAAATTAATTTAGGTAGAATTGTCATTTTTACTATATTATTTACTGTATTTTACTATATTAGCTCTGCCTATCCATGAGGGAATAACATATGCGATCACTTGGATAAAGAAACTTAGCTTATTCTTTAGGAAAATAGAGTAAATAAGTAATCGATATCTTTCCAATTATTTAGATCTGATTTGATTTGTGTGAAAAGTGTTTGGTAATTGTATTCATAGAGTTCCTGGGTTTTTCTTGGCATGTAGACTCCTAAGTATTTTATATTATCTAGTAGGCTTCCACCAGTTGTGGACAACCATGGATCAGCGCACTGAAGAGCCACAGGCTGTGCAGTCTGATACGGGAGCTGCAGCTCCTACCGCAACAAGGACATCAGAAAACTGTGCTCTCTATTGCCCATCGGTTCCTGCGTCTCATTCGTTTTTCTTCCTCCCGAGCTTGAAGGCCCATCTCAGCTGTGCACAAGCTGCTCCTGAGTACTGAACTCCATTGGACATGGTCCTTGGCCATCTCCTCCCAGCTGCTGATATCTATTCCCAGAGCCCTCAAGTCTCGCTTGCATACATCTCAGTAGTGAAGCTGGGGGCATCCCGCAGGTCTTTGGCCTGAGTCTAACTCTCCATAGAGTAGGTCTTTAGGAATGCACTCGTCTTGCATGCAGTGCACATGACCGAGCCAGTGCAGACGTCCTTGTTTCAGTAGCATATAGATGCAGGCATTGGAGCACTTCTGTGTTGGTGATCCCATCTGACCAAGATATGCCAAGGATGTGCCAAAGGCAGTGCATGTGGAAGCTGTTAAGCTTCTTCTCTTGTCTAGTATATATAGTCCATGTTTCGCTGCCATACAGTAAGGTTCTCAGGATGCATGCTCTATATTATATTATATACCATTAATTTAAATGGAATTTCTCTTTCTATCTCTTGCTGCGGGACTTTGTTGGTCATGTATAGAAATGCTGATGATTTATGTGGATTTATTTTATATCCTGCTACTTTGCTAAAGTTGTTAATTATTTAAAGTAATTTTTGAGTTCATTCTCTAGGATTCTCTAAGTATCATCTGCAAAGAGTGATAGTTTTGTTTCCTCCTTGCCTATTCTGATGCCTTTGATTCCTTTTTCTTCTCTGATTGCTAACACTAACATTTCTAGTACAACATTGAATAATAGAGGTGATAATGGACATCTCTGTTTCACCCCTGATCTTATCAGGCAGGCCTCTAACTAATCTCCATTACATATAATGCTTGCAGATGGTTTTAGGCAAATACTATTTACCATTTTAAGGAAAGCTCCACCTATTCCTAAGCTCTCTATTGTTTTTATTAGGAATGGGTGCTGTATTTTGTCAATCCACCCCTCCCCCTTCCCCTTTTATTTTCATATTTTTGTAAATATTTATGTTTCATTTAGATTGTCAAATTTATTGGGCAACATAATTCTTAATTATTGATTTAATTTCCACTTCATTGGTGATCACATCACCCCTTTCATTTTTGATATTGGTAATTTGGTTTTCGTCTTTCTTTTTTTTAAATCAAATTAGCCAATATTTTATCTATTTTATTGTTTTTTTTCCATAAAACCAGCTCTTAGTTTTATTGATTAATTCTATAGTTTTCTTGCTTTCAATTTTATTAATTTCTCTTTTAATTTTCAGGATTTCTAGTTTAGTATCTAATTGGGGATTTCTAATTTGTTCTCTTTCTAGCTTTTGAAGTTGCATGCCCAATTCATTGATCTCCTCTTTCTCTTTTTTATTCATGTAAGCATTTAGAGCTATAAATTTTCCCCTAAGCACTGCTTTGGCTGCATCCCATAGATTTTGGTATGTTGTCTCATTATTGTCATTCTCTTAGAAAAAGTTATTGATTGTTTCTATGATTTCTATATTGTTTGACCCATTCATTCTTTAGAATGAAATTATTTAGTTTCCAATTGATTTTCAGTCTACTTCTCCATGGCTCTTTCTTACATGTAATTTTTATGGCATCACGATCTGAGAAGCATGCTGTGGTAAAAAGTTTTAACAGTCGGTCAGATAATGGAGAGATGCCAGTTTTTTTAGGACCACTCTTTTGGGGAAGAGACCAACAGCATGAGCTTCGCACAGTAGTCTGCCTGCGATGTACGCCAGATTGCCTGCTGAGCACTCGACTTCCGGGGTGCGAGCTTAAAAGGCAAGGAGAGAACGGAAGTGGGGCCTTTTTTTTTCCTGGTCTACTGGCTGCGCTGCACAGACAGACGCGGACTGGAGTTTGACTCGGCCCGGCTCTCAGTTAACAGCGCGCTTGACTCGGTCTCTCGCCCCAAAGGTGGCCTTCCACTTTTGGTGAGTTTTATACAGAATATAGACTAAGCCTAGACTTAAGACGATTTGTATTGTATTTCTACATTCCTATCCTTCTAATCAACATCACCTTGTGACTACCATACAATAAAAGCTCTATCTAGAAAACCAGAAGCTTCTTCCATTTACTAGTCTGGGAGATAAATTAAGGGAAAGGTTAAGTAGGGTAGATTTATGATCTAATATCCAATTTTAATCTCACAATGCATTTACTATTTCTGCCTTTCTACATTTGACTATGATGTTTTTGTGCCCTAATACATGCTCAATTTTTGAAAATGTTCCATGTACTGCTGAGAAGGTATATTCCTTTCTATCCCCATTCAGTTTTCTCCAGACATCTATCATGTCTATTGTTTTTAGTATTCTCTTCACCTCTTTCACTTCTTTCTTATTTATTTTTCAGCTAGATTTATCTAATTCTGAGAGGGGAAGATTCAGACCCCCACTAGTATAGTATTACTATCTAATTCCTCTTATAACTCATTTAACTTCTCCTCTAAGAATTTGGATGCTATACCACTTGGCGCATACAAATTTAATATTGATATTGCTTCATAATCTATAGCGCCTTTTAGCAAGATGTAGTTTCCTTCCTTATCTCTTTTAATGAGATCTATTTTTGCCTGTGCTTTGTCTGAGATAAGGATTGCTACCTATGCTTTTTTTACTTTAGCTGAAGCATAATATATTCTGCTCCAGCCTTTTACTTTTACTCTGTGTGTATCTCTCTGCTTCAAATGCGTTTCTTGTAAACAGCATATTGTAGGATTCTGGCTTTGAATCCACTCTTCAATTTGCTTTCGTTTTATAGCAGAGTTCATCCCATTCACATTCACAGTCATTATTACAAACTTTCTATTCCCCTCCATTCTATTTACCCCCTTTGTACTCCCCCCTTCTTTCACCCTATTCCTCCTCACCAAAATTTTGCTTCTTACCCCTGCCTCCCCCAATCTGCCCTCCCTTTTTATCACCCCCTCCCTTTTCTTTACCCTTTTCTCCCTTGCTTTTGCCCTCCCTTCTATCAGTCCACCCCTCCCCCTTCCCCTTTTATTTTCATAAAGAATAAGCTAAGTTTCTTTATCCAAATGATCATATATGTTATTCCCTCTTTGAATCAAATCTAATGAGAATAGGGTTGAAACAATGTCACCCCTCCCTTCTTTCCCTCTATAGTAATAGGGTTTTTTTCACCTCTTCATATGATGTAATACACCCCATTACACCTCCCCTTTCCTCTTCTTCCTATAAGCTCCCTTTTTAACACCTTAATTTCCTTTATGTCATCACATCAAAGACAATTTATATTTATACCCTCTGTGTATAATCCCTCTGTCTGCCCAAATACATTTACAATTATCAAGACTGATAAGTATTATCTTCCTGTGGAGAGATGTAAACAGTTTAACCTAACTGAGTAACTTTTTTCCCTCTGTTTACCTTTTAAAATTTCTCTTGAGTCTTGTATGTTAAGATTAAATTTTCTTTTCAGTTCTGGTCCTTTCCTCAGGAAACATTGAAAGTCCCGAGTGTCATTGAATGTCCATCTTTTCTCCTGAAAGAGAATGCTCAGTTTTGCTGGGTAATAGATTCTTGGCTGCAGTCCAAGCTCCTTTGCCTTCCAGAATATCATATTCCAAGCCTTGCAATCCTTTAATGTTGAAGTTGCTAAGTGCTGAGCAATCCTGACCGTGACTCCATGATATTTAAATTGCTTCTTTCTGGCTGCTTGGAGTATTTTCTCCTTCACCTGGTAATTCTGGAATTTGACTACAATATTCCTTGGAGTTTTCCCTTTGGGGTCTCTTTCAGGATGTGTTCGGTGGATTCTTTCAATGACAATTTTATCCTCTGATTCTATAATATCAGGGCAGTTCTCCTTAATAATTTCCTGGAATATGGTGTCTAGACTCTTTTTCTGATCATGGCTTTCAAGCAGTCCAATGATTCTCAGATTGTCTCTCCTGGATCTGTTTTCCAGATCAGTTGTCTTTCCAATGAGGTATTTCACATTTTCTTCTATTTTTTCATTCTTTTGATTCTGTTTGACTGATTCCTGGTGTCTCATGGATTCCTTATCTTCCAACTGTCCAATTTTAATTTTTAAGGCATTGTTTTCTTCAGTGAGATTATGCACCTTTTTTTTTTTTCATTTGGCCAGATGAATTTTTTAAGGAATTGTTTTCTTCAGTCAATCTTTGTGCTTCCTTTTCCAAGCTCCTGATTCTTTTTTCATAATTTTCTTGTGTTGCTTTCATTTCTCTCAATTTATTTATTTATTTATTTTTGGTGGGGCAATGAGGGTTAAGTGACTTGCCCAAGGTCACACAGCTAGTATCAAGTGTCTGAGGCTGGATTTGAACTCAGGTCCTCCTGAATCCAGGGCCAGTGCTCTATCCACTGTGCCACCTAGCTGCCCTTCTCTCAATTTATTTTTAAAACCATTTTTGAGCTCCTCTGAGAAGGCTTTTTGTTCTTGAGACCAATTCATCTTCCCTCTTGAGGCTTCAAATGTAGGCAATTTGGGAGTATTGTCCTCATCTGAATTTGTGTTTGCCTCTTCCCTGTCAACACAGAAACTCTCAATGGTGAGAGTTCTTTTTTGTTTTTTACTCATAATGCAGCTTATTTTATTTTTTATTTTTTTAAAGTTGAGGTCTCCTCTGGGGGCACCAGGGTCCCTGTTTCAAGCTTCTTGTGCTGGGATATAGGGGCTGTGTCACTGGCTCTCTACACTGAGGACTCTATGGCTTGTAGATTTTTCACCACCCTGGACTTCCTGTCAGAGAATGCTGGGATCACTGGATGTGGCCATGGACTTCCTGTCTGAGCATGCTTGGATCAGTAGGCCTTATGGCTCTTGTCCTGTGGGTATCCCTCCAGCTGGCAACCTGCCCTCTCGGCTGGTGCAGGTTTTGCCACTGTTCTGCTGCGCTACTGGCTTGTTGTGCCAGGATCCAAGGACCTCAGTTGCTTGGCTGTGTCCCACAGCTTCCTGCTGACTTGCCCCACCCTCTCCCACACGTTGGGCTGCAGGGGGCTGAGCCTCCCTTTTGCCTGAGTGAGACCGACCTTTCCTGAAGTCTTCTAAATTATCTCTGGTTGGAAGACTGTGTCTCTCTGTCTCTTTGTAATTTCTGTAGTTTCAGAATCCATTTAGAGGCTTGATTTAATGTTCTTTTTGAGAGAACAGAAGGAGAGCTCACACAATTTGCTGGCTGCTCTCTGCCATCTTGGCTTGGGCAACACCTCAGCATAATCTTTCAGTGGAAATAATGGGACTTTAATGAAAAAGAAGACTTTCAGATATTTGTGATGAAAAGACCTGAACTGAATGGCAAATTTGACTTTCAAATGCAAGACCCTAGAGAACCATAAAAAATTGGAACTGGGGGACATACCTGGGATTGTACAGTGGGTGACTGCCTTGTGTCTGAGCCTGGGTTTTGGCTGGGATCCCCCTGGGTCCAGGAGTGATGCTTTGTCCACTGTGACACCTAGCTAGGTGATGATATCTTCAGGGTAAAATTGAGGGGTGAAGAAGGGACTAACACACACACCCAACTGGGTGGAGTAATCTATTTAATCTGGGCAGCAAATGAGCCTAACACTCATAAGAATTGGCTCACAGACCTCAATCTCATTAGAATTGGCTCAAGGAGGGAATAATGTACACACTCAATTGAGTGGAGTAATCTCTCCAACCCTGAAGGAAAATAGGAGAGGAAGGGGATAAAGAGAGAGGGGCAAAAGAAGGAAGGGCAGAGTGGGGGAGGGGACAGACAGAAGCAAATCCATTTTGAAGAGTGATAGGATTTAAGAAGATGGATAATAGAATAAATATCATGGGGAAGGGAATAGGATGGAAGGGAAACAGTTAAAAATAGTTATCATAAAAAAGAGAAAAGGGGGAAAAGTGTACAAAAAATATTTATAGCAATTCTTGCTGGAGGCTAAGAATTGAGGATCAAGGGAATGTCCATTAATTGAGGAATGATGGAAAAAGCCGTGTTATATGATTGTAGTGGAATGGTCTTGTGCTACAGGAAATGACAAACAGGATGATCCCCACAAAACCTGGAAAGACTAATGAACATTGATGTATAGGGAAGTGCGCAGAGCTGGGAGGACATTGTGCATAGTGACAACAGTATTGTTCAATGAGAAATTGTGAATGACTTAACTGCTCTCAGTAATGCAATGATCCAAGACAATCCCAAGGAACTAATGAGGAAGCTTACTATACACCCCCATAGAAAGAACTGATAAAAAGAACAGTTGTGGATTGTACATATATAACCTGGTTGTGATCTTGTGGAGGGGGGAGGGAAGGGAGGGAGAAAAATTTGGATCTCTAAATCTTATGAAAATGAATGTTGAAAATTACCCTTACATGAAACTGGAAAAAATGAAATAAAATGTTTGTTGCTAAAAAAAAAAAAGAAAAAAAACTTAAAAGGCAGCAAGGATAGATTTTAACGAGCCTTAAATGCTAAGTATTATTTTATATTTATTTAATATATAGCCTATTTGTCACTATTTGCTTGCATGTTTCTCTCCCATTAAATTTTGAGTTCCTTGAGTAACATGAATACATTAAGAAGAATCACCTTGGCAGCCAACTGGAGAATGGATTATAGTGGGAAGTAATCTATACAACAGGCACTGAGGGCCTGAAATAGGACCATGACTGTATGAATGGAGAGAAGGGGCCATACAAGAAAGATATAAAGGCAGAAATAAGATTTGTCAGTAGATTAGATATGTGGGATGAGTGAGAGTGAGGAACTGAGGATGTCACTGAGGTTATAGACCTAGGCAAATGGGAAGATTATTGGTATCTACAACAGTGAGTTGGAATTCCAGAAGGGGAAGGGACTTTTAAGGAAAGATAATGATTTCTTTTTTGGAAATGTAGGATTTGAGATTGCCTGTGAGACAACCAGCTTGAGATGGTTGGGGATATGGTCAGGGAATCATTTACATAGAGGTGATCATTGGACCCATGGAAGCTAATGAGATCAGTAAGTTAATAAACAGTTATCCCTTCCACATTGTGACTTTCCCCATTGCAGTTTCAATATATTGTGGGTTGACATAAGAAATTAAATGAGAACTTCTTACAAGTTTTGCAGGAGATACAGATGACATATGAAGGCCAGCAGAGAACAAAAAAAAGTTTAGAAACTCAGAAATTATATGTGTGTGTGTGTGTATGTGTATGTATATATGTATGCATATATTTATGGTTTAATTATTTGGGTTTGAAATTTGGGTTGATATTATACAATACTATACATGTGTATGTATAGTATTGTATGATATCAACCCAAGTTTTATAATAAGGTACTGTAAACACTCCATAAAAAAATGGTGTGAAGGGAGTGCCAAGAATTTTATGTATTTTCCAGATCATGGGGTCATTGTGACCTTAACCCCAGAGATGTAAAAGGGATAACTAGAATGAAAATAGAAGTGGGGCAAGAATAGAGCCTTGGGACATTTCTATAGTTATTGGGTGTGACAGGGATGAAAATTACTCAAGTATTGGTGCTTTGTGGAATAAAATTGAATTCTCTTTCACTTATATCTTAACATGTAATTTAGCAAGGTGACTAATTTATTAACAATTGAAGAGGTTTGGTCAGACTCATAGGAAGAGAACTAGGAGAAAGAATTTCACAAAAACCTAGAGAGTATAGTATCCAGAGTGGGAAGGTGATCTATAGTTTAAAAAATTGCAGAGAGGTCAAGAAGGATCAGGATTGAGAAAATGTCATTAGATTTGGTGATGGAAATCAAATTGCAAAGAGTGTAAAAGAGAGTGAGAAGACAGAAATTAGTCTCCTATTGTTGATAGCTCTCTCTAGTTTAGCCATGAAGGGTAGGAGAGATACAGAATTATAATTATCAGGGATGGATATTTGCTTTATTTTTGATAGTTTGATATTAACTTTGTCTTGACCTGGGGTTTTATTACCTGTGCTTTGTTTATTTTATATTTTGAGTCAATGTGTATATTGTTTTTGTTAGTGATATATAGAAATATGGACAGTTTTTGAGGATTTAGTTTTCATACTGCAAATTTATTCAAACTATTATCTCATTAAATTTTGTTAATTCTCTAAGTAAACCATAAAATTGTATGCAAATCAATTTTTTTGCTTTTTCCTACATTTATTCCTTTATGTTATTCTCTTATATTATTAAGATAATTATCATTTCAACTTTTATAACAAATAAGGCAGCAGACATCCTTTCTTTACCCTTTGTCTTATTAGGAAATATTACAGTATTTTGTATTATACATAAAGTGAGCTCTTGAATTTAGAAAGAAAGGATTTTGATCATATTAAATATTTCATTCCCTTTTTAAAAAAACTGTTTTTAATTAACTATATCTTCTCAAATGCCTTTTCTATATCTATTGATATAATCAGATATTCATTATTTTTATTTTGTTAAAATGATTATATAAGTACTTGATCAGACGTTTCTATAAGAATTCTTTTAACTGCACCTCACATTTTGGATATTTTATTTATTATTCTCCTAATTTAGTTACCTATAATTTATCTAATTTACTTTGACTCATTCTGTAAGAAATCATTATTTAGTCTATGATTGTTTGGCATGCAAAGTTCTTTGCAACCTAGCCCCCTCCTACCTTTCCAATCTTTTTACACCTAACTCACTAGTGTGTACTCTTCAGTCAAGTGACATTGACCTCCTGGCTGTTCCCAAACAAAAGAAACTCCATCTCTCAGCTCAGGCATTTTCTCTGGCTGTCCCCACTATCTGGGATGCTCTCCATCCCCATTCATCCCTACTGACCTCCCTTGCTTCTTTTAAGTTCCATTTTCTACTGGAAGCCTTCTCCAACTCTTCTTAATTCTAGTGCCTTTCCTTTCTTAATTATTTCCTATTTATCATGTATCTAGCTTGCTTCACATATATTTGTTTGCATAAGGTCTCTCCCATTAGATTATAAGTTCCCTGAGATCAGAGACTGTCTTTCCCTCTTTTGTATCCCTAGTGATTACCATAAAGCCTGGCACATAATAGGCAATGGATAAATTTTTATTTATTGATTTTATTGATTGCATTTTATAAACATGAATGAAACTTTTACTTATTAAAATTTTTGTTGCATTGTAGGGTGGAGAGATTTTTTTTAAAAAAGGAGCCATAGTAACAAACTTTCCTTTATCTACTCCTTTCATCTTCTAGCTCTTACTGAAATGTGGCTCTTCCTTCCTCTCCTCACTCCCCTCCCCTAATGACCTAGCCTTCCTGGCCATATTTTCTAGTAATGGCTGTACCTTCATTCATTTCCCTTGGATTACTGGTCAAGGTTGTGGAATTGGAATGCTTCTTGCTGCCTGATGCCACTTCCAGGTTCTCCATTTACTTCCATCACTCAGTAATTTCTACTCCTTTGAGGTTCATATGATTTATATTTATTGCCCAATCAAAATTCTGGTAACTGTTGTCTACAGACTTCGACATCACTCTCTTTCTGTCATGAATTCAGTACCTGATTCATCATTTTTCTCTTTTCCTGAACTCCTGCATTCATACTTGGAGACTTCAACATACTCTCCCTCAAATAAACTAACCATTTACTTATTCAACCTACTAACTTCGCATGGTCTATTCTTCTACCTCACTAAAGCCACAAACAAATATGGTCATACTCTTGATCTTGCCATTACACACAAATACATCACCTCTTTATTAAATAATTCTGAAAACTCCTCACCTGACTACAATCTATTGGTTTTCTGTCTCTCTCTCTCTCTGCCTTTCCTGAAAAAACTTTATTCTTCATCTACACTTTAACTTCTAATTCCTTGACACCTAAGTTCTCTCCCAGATTATTACTTTAGTACTAGCCAATCTTTTTTCCTCATCTCAGCCCTTAGGTAAGCCAGTTCAATTGCATACTGCCCTCTTTTCTTGAGCTCCTAACCTCATTATATTGCAGGTTGTGCCCAACATAGCTTCAGCCATGGATCATTCCTACTATCCATTGCCTTTGCTTCTACACATGTGCCACTGAATGAAAATAGAGAAAATCACACAACAGTTCTGATTTTGAATTTGGCCATCACTGCCGCTAGGCAATCCTATACTTCCCTTATCAACACTCTCCACAGCAGCTCTTCCCAACCTTTTAATCTCTTCTCAAATCTTCTTCCCCCTCCCCACCCTGTTAGCTGAGTAGGTGAGTGACATTGTTGGACTGTCATTCTTCTCTCACTTTTCCTCTCTTATTTACATATCACTCATATGTGTATTATAACTATCTCCTCATAGGAAGAAGTAATCTTACTCCTCAATGCCATTCTGTCTCCTCTTTCATCCCTACTCTATCACTTATTTTTTTTTAATTTTTTTTTTTTTAGTGAGGCAATTGGGGTCAAGTGACTTGCCCAGGGTCACACAGCTAGTAAGTGTTAAGTGTCTGAGGCCGGATTTGAACTCAGGTACTCCTGAATCCAGGGCCAGTGCTCCATCCACTGTGCCACCTAGCTGCCCCTCTATCACTTATTTTTAATCTCTTGGGGTCTATTGCTTCTTTTCCTATTATCTATCAATATGCCCATGTCTCTTCCATTTTCAAAAATCTTTCACTTGATCATTCCAACCTTTTAACTGTCATCTTATATCTTTTCTGTTTTTAAAAATGTGGCTAAATTCCTCAAAAAGGCTGTTTATGTGCTTTATCTCTGTTTGCTCTCTTCTTAGTCCCTTACAATCTGGCTTCTGATCTCATCATTCCACTGAAACTGCTCTCTGTAAAGTTCCCAATGATCTCTTAATTGCCAAATCCAATGACCTTTTCTCAATCTCCATTTTCTTCAACTTCTTTGAAGCTTTTGACACAGCTGATAACCATCTTTTCCTTGAGACTATCTTCTCACTAGGTTTTCAGGACACTGTTCTTATAAGGTTCTCCTCCCACCTACAAGACTACTTCCCAGTTACTTTTGTGGATCTTCATCCAGGTCATGCCCTCTAACCATAGGTACCCTCTAACACACAGACTTCTGTCCTGTGCTCAATTCTCTTCTTTCTCTATATTAAACTTTTTGATCACAATAGCTCCCTTGGATTTAATGAATAATTTATGCTAATGATTCTCAAATCTACCTATCCTGCCCTAAACTTTTGGCTGACTTTCAATATTTCATCTTTAACTACCTTTTAGACATTTTGTACTGGATTTCCAGTAAACATGTTAAACTCAACTTGTGGACAACTGTATTCATTATCTATTCCCCAACCCTGCTCCTAAATTACCTATTATTGTTGAGGTTACCACCATCTTCCCATCCCCTGGGCTCACAAGTTTGGCATCATTGAGTCCAATGATAGATTCAATATCTCTCATTTTCCATATTAAATCTGTTGCCAAGGCCTGTTGATTTCACCTTTGCAGCATTTCTCCAGTATGTCCTGTTCTTTCCTCTGATATGGCTACCATTCTGATATACCTCCCCCCCGCCCCCCCCCACTGTTTCCCTCTCTAGGTGCACTACCTCACACCTGGACTATTTTTTGGGGGGTGAGGCAATGAGGGCTAAGTGATGTGCCCAGAGTCATACAACTAGTAAGTGTCAAGGGTTTGAGGCCAGATTTGAACTCATGTCCTCCTGAATCTAGGGTTGTGCTTTGTCTACTGTGCCACCTAGCTGCCCCCTACACCTGGATTATTTTAATAGCCTGCTGGTATGTCTGCCTGTCTCAAGTCTTTCGGTCCTCCAATCCATCAATCACCAAAGTCATTTTCCTAAAGTGCAAGTCCATCCATGTGACTCCATACTTAATAAACTCTAATCGCTCCCTATCACCTTCAGGATCAGCACTTTATAAACCTTAAACACTTTATAAATGCTACCCATTATTAATAAAAGTAAACAAGTTCATGGAGCATGCAAAGATTAGGTAATGACTCATTTTTATATGCCACAAGAAGGATACAACTCTGTTGTCCCTTAGTTCTAGCCTGTCCACAAATCATTGGGGAAACAGAAATATTAAGTGAGATCCCTTGTGAAAGGTTCATGTATAAAAGTCTATGTGAGGAAAAAAGGACAGGGAAAGGAGGTGAGGTTATTTAGTATTTATTTTAAAAGGCAGTACAGTTGAAATTCATTTAATGACAACTTAGGAGGATGGTGGGTGCTGCATCTGTCTCTATGTGACTACATAGAAGGAGGCTGATGAACCATACATTCATTTTCACTGAGCAAGAGAAGTATAAACAAAATTAATGGAAGTAGATTTAAGGGATTGAAAGCTGGTCTGAGCCAGGACAATGTGGTAGCAAAGGTATAACTGTTTCTGACAGTGCAGACTGGAATCAATTACTTCAAATTAAATAATTACAAATACCTAGGGTTAATTGTCTTGTTCTTGTTAAGTCAAAAGTCAGGAATCTGAATGTCTGCTAGAGAAGGAAGTAAATTTGTTCATGTCAATTCTTTGCTAAAAATCTCCCATAGCTCCTTATTACCTTGAATTTAAATTCTTTGCTTGATTTTCAAAGCCCTGGACCATAACCTTCTAGTATTTTATCCAATATTATTTCAGTTTTAAAGTGTTCCCCACTTTATCACTTATTATTCTTCACTTACACCATCCTGTAGCAAAACTGAACAATTTTGGGCACCCTGGAACTTACTACCTTCTCATCCCGCCAAGCTTCTCCTTATACTTGGAATGTCCTTTCTCCCTGTCTTTGTATGTTGAACTCGTAACCAACCAATCAATCAATAAACATTTATTAAGCAGCTACCATGGCACTGTGCTAAATTGTGGGGGTTAAAAAAAGAGGCAAAAGACAATGTTGTTATTATGTGGGAAGGAGTCATTCTTTTAGTGCTTGAAATAAGAGATGGGGGAAAATGAAAAAAAAATTACCTTTATTCTTTAATATTTTTTTCAGCAGCAATGTAAATAATTTCTAGTGGGTAAAAAATGCAAAGGTAAACATGTCCTGTATACATTGTGTGTATGTGTGTATACACACACACATGTTTATATACATGTACACATCATATATATACATATACCCATTATAAATACATATACACATCAAACATATATATATATATATATACACACACGTATATAAAACATATATTATGGGAACATCAAAGAAAATGGGACATATCTTAGTCAAATTCTATCTATGTATTTATCCATCTGCCTAGTCTATATGTCTATCTGTCTGTCTTTCTGAGATGGAAAGTAATCTTACAGCAAAAGGCACTAGCTTCTTGAGGGACCAGGAAATACTTCCTTCAGAAGGTGAAATTTGAACTGAATCTTAAAGGAAGACAAGGAAACTGTGAAGATTGAGACAACTTTGTGGCACAGTAGATAAAGCACAAGCCCTGGAATTAGGAAGACTTGAGTTTACATATGGCCTCAGAGACTTATTAAGCTGTATGACCCTGGGCAGGTCACTTAACTTCTGCCTGTTTTTGTTTCCTCACTGTAAAATGGGGATAGCAGTAGTACCTGCCTTCCAGGGTAATTGTGAGGATCAAATGACATAATATTTGTAAAGCACTTAGCACTGCATCTGGCACACAGTTGACAGTACTTATTTTCTTCTTCTCTATCTTTTTTTTTCCTCTTCATTTTTTGCTTTGGGCTCTTTTTTGTCAGTTTGGGAGTTGTGAATAGAACTAAGAATCTTTCAAATTGATTCTCTTTACTATATATTCTTTTCTCCCCCCACCCCCCTCACCGCCCCAAACTCAGGTTAGATGAGCTCTGCATCAATTAATAAAATGGTCTTGAGAAATCTGTAACAATGAATATCTAGCAAAGAAATAAAGCAGGGATAGGGATGAAGGCAAGTGATATGTTAACAAAGTAAACTTTGACACTGAATAATCTCTAATTTCACTCCTGTAGGGGCCCTCCTTTGGCCAGCAAAGTATTTAACCTCTCCTTCTAGAATAATCTCTGCTGGAATGAAAGTGAAAATCTACCATAACAAAGAAAACCAAATTGAAGCAAAACATAAAAAATGATCATATCTGACCACACATACAACATTCTACTTCTGCAGCTCATTGCTGTACATCTGTGGACATTTTCAATCTGACTCATCCATTATTCCCAGCACTCATGCTCTAAACACTCTGTAATTTCATTGGGGGTGCTTTCTCTTTTTATTCACAAAATTCATCTATATATTAGAGAATCATCTTCTGAGTCATTGCATTTACTCCTCCCTCAATTTGTAATATATTTACCAAATCTCTATTGACAATTCTATTCCTACTTGGACCAACTGGTCCTCAAAGGACTGATAATTGGGTCTGTATTTGAATGCTCTTAAACTTGATAGGATCAGTCAAGGCTTGTGCTTTACTGATTTAGCCCTGAAGAAGCCATAGTCAACTCCATTTCATGATAGGAAAAACACACTAGTGAAGGATTATTTACATGAAAAAAAAGACCAAAACCTCTTCCCTTCCAAAATGTAAAGGTGTGGCTCTTAGGACTGCTCTTTGGAGGGTTTTGTGAATTTCTGTGTCACTGTTAATTACTATACAAAAAGGCCCCTTGGATCATTCCAAATGTTTCCTTTGATGTGCCCATTAAAGGATTAAGTACATAGTGGGTTTTTGCTTTGTTTGATTTTGTTTCAGAAAGAAGCTATCAATAGTACATCTCCTAGTAGAAGAAACTTCTTGGACAGTTGGGAACAACTATCTGTCTTTTCTCCCTCATTGGGAGAGGAAGGAGAGTGGAAAGTTTTGTCATTTCCTACCAGTACTGGCTGTGAGAAGATAAATCCTGGTAATGATAAATCTGTAATGGTACAGGACCCTGAGAAAAAGTATTAAGTAGTAGCATATAGCTAGCCAAAGATAGTCTGTTTAATAAAAATCAAAATTGACAGAGGAAAACTCCATTAATATAGTGGAGACGAGGGAAAGAGGAGCTACTCCATATTACTATCACCATCAGGAAAAAAAAAACACCATAATGGAGCAAAGTTTTTTTTCCTTCCCCTCTTTTGATCAAAAGGACAGTTACAGGCAATATCCTTTCATTGCAGAGGATGGGGGAAGGAAGAAGCAGAGAACATCTGCTCTAAGGAGTCACTTGAAAGGTAACCATGCAATAGCGTGGGAGAAACATCTGTGCAGTGTGAAGTCGATGACAAGTAGTGCAATGCAGACAGGCTGATTAGAGGGAGGTGGAGAAGAACTAGAAACAGGTCAAGAAGGAGAAATTTAAGAGATCCTCTTGGTCTCTACTCATAAGACACTTTGTCTGAAGTATTATTCCAGGATTTGCAGGAAGATTCTGAGAGGGTTTTCCCACCTGTCATTTACCATTTCGGTGGACCTTTAGAAATGGAAGTTTCAAACATATGCTGCCATTTCTGGTTTAGAGTCCACTTCATCTGACATAAGAAAAAAAGCCCTACACAAATGACTTTCTATTCGAAATGACAAGAAGATGAAACCTTCTGAAAAAGGCATTTGGAGGATTAATAAAAGTATTAACATTGACAACCCTTTGTAGTAGAGTTTCTATTCAAATTTTAATTAAGTACCATGTCTCTTTCTCTGCTTGAGACAAAGACATCCATGAACTTAAAAACAGTATGTTGATAAGTATATTTCAATATATTTGCTTTCATTTGGAATCCCAGCTCAATTTATTTCCCAGGTCTTTTCTACCTCCTCAGCAGCTTCACCTCTTCCATGACTCATTCTACCTCCCTTTATGTTTTGTCTCTCCCTTTTAGAATTCAAGCTCCTTGAGAGCAGGAACCATTTGGTTTTCTCATATATGTATTTCTGATGTTTAATACAGTATCTGATACAAAATGAGGGCTTAAAATTTCTCACTCTCTAATCTTTCATTTTATGAATTTAGAAAAATAATCCAAGGAGGACCCCTAGGCATCACCAAATTGCAAAAGGGGCTATTCCCTAAAAAAAAAAAATGTAAGAACATCTGAGTTAGAAGTATTAAGAATCTTTCAAAATGAACAATGTTTGTTTTAAAAATAATAGCCAAAGGGCATCGAGGTGGTACAGTAGATAGAGCACCAGCCCTGGAGTCAGGAGGACCTGAGTTCAAATCTGACCTCAGACACTTAACACTTACTAGCTGTGTGACCCTGGCCACGTCACTTAACCCCAATTGCCTCACCAAACAAACAAACAAACAAAATAGCCAAAAGACTTCTCCAATACTTTGTGGGTGGCAGGAGGGAAAATAAAAAAAAAAGGATACAAATTCATGGTGTCTAATGATTTATTAATGAGTTTCATCTTCCTTGAGGAATGTGGGCCACTTAATTACATGTGTGTATAATCATTTACGGGTGGAGGAGGGTTTTTTTTTAAATTTTGCTATTAGATCAAGAAACAGACATATTTCCTAGTTGCAAAAGAGGAAGTCAGCAAGCAACACTTCTTTTACTAATCTTAAGCCTTCACATTTGTAGACAAGCTGGTAAACAGCATTTGGACCACCATACTTCCCATTTAAGTTCATTATGTTTGATTGATACATGTGAGGTGAGTTGTTCTTTGTTTAACTTGAACTCTGTAGGACTTTCCATAATGAAAACACATTAGACTTGGCAACATTTGAGGGCTAAAAACATCCTATTACTATTTTATTTTATTTTATTGTGCTGGGATGATAAGTGAAAAGAAAATACCATGGCTTCTCAAATAAAAAAGTAACTTGCTTGAGGACAGAGACTGTTTTGTTTGCTTTGATATGTATACACAGTTTTTAACACAGTGCAGCCTCTCTGTCTATCTACAGCAAGGGTTATATGACATGGAGCCACTTAGCAATCAGGTGAAGCCTATAGGCACTTTCTCAGAATAATGTTTTTAAATAATAAGGAAATGCTAAATTTTAAGGACAGTTCAGTGAAAATAAGGGTATATCTCTTCCCTCTTCAATTTCCTAGACTCCCTGAAATCCCTGATCTAGAAAATAATAGGAACACTTGCAACTTTCTATCAAGTGATTCCTACAGCTAATAGGATTGTTGTTGTTCAGTCATTTCAGTTGTATTAGACTCTTTGTGACTGCATTTGGAGTTTTATTGGCAAAGATACTGGAGTGGTTTGTCGTTTCTTTTTCTAGCTCATTTTACAGATTTATTTTTTTTTTACAGATGAGGAAATCGAGGCAAACAGCATTAAGTGACTTGCTCAGAGTTACACAGCTAATAAGTGTCTGAGGTCATATTTGAACTCAGGAAGATGAGTTTTTGTCTCTAGGCCAGGCATTCTATCTACTGCACCAAGTAAGTAGCTGCATCTATTATCATAGGAAGATAGATTTAAAGCTGAAAGGGTTAGAGGTTAGTTAGGGTAGAATATAACCAGTCATATAGATAACTAGTTAGTTAATTAGTCCAAACCCCTCATTGTATGAATAAAGAAGCAAAAGGCTCAGAGAGGTGAAATTATTTGCCAAATTATTTGTGAGCTGGGAGTTGGCAGAACAGATTCAAACCCAGGCCTTCTGATTCTTTCTACCACCAGAGAATTGATCAATATCAGTAAATTTGTCAAAAATTTGCTTCACATAATTTGAAGGTAAAAATCATGTGGGAAGCCTAGAAGTCTTTTAGGGCACTAAGTGACATGCTCTGAATAATAAATATGATGGTTCCTGCTCAGCCAGGTAGCAAAAAGATGTGAGGATAGTGAGAGAACCAGGATGAAGGAGCAAAGGAAGAGACAGTGAAACTAAGCAACATATGTCCAAGGAGATTTATGAGCAAAGCAAAAGTTTTCACTCACTTGTTTGGTTCATGGTGGGGGAAGCACCTGAGACCTTTTAAGTCATAGTGCACAGTCTGGTTTTGCCTGCCTAATTTCCTTAATATATTGCCACTGGAGGAAGCCTCGGATTGCTTTAGCATTTTTCTGAATGGGAGGATATGGTATCAGCACTGGAGACTGACATAGTAGTTCAGAGTCAATTATAATGAATTATAACATAGGTTTTTCTCATATTCCTTGTTCTTAAGGGAGAAAACTGAAATTGAAGCTATCAACTGATTCCAATCCTTTACCTCATCCTTTGTCAGTCTGGTGAAGCCTATGGACCTCTTCTTAAAATAGTGTTATTGTTGTTTTGTTTTGTTTTGTTTTTGTAGGGCAATGAGGGTTAAGTGACTTGCCCAGGGTCACACAGCTAGTAAGTGTCAAGTTTCTGAGTCCGGATTTGAACTCAGGTACTTCTGAATCCAGGGCTGGTGCTTTATCCACTGCACCACCTAACTACCCCCCAAAATGGTGTTTTTAAATGTATTCACACACACACACACACACACACACATGATTGCCAAGGAAAACAATTATTATCAAATGAAGATTGAATTTTTTCCCAATACAAATTCACAAATCCATGGAAATCTACTTGGACCATAGAGGGGTCCTGGGAGTCAGGTAAGAACCTTTGCTTTAAAGATAAGTTCTCATCTGAATCTAAGTCTCATCTCACTTTACATATCATAAATTCTACAACACACCCTATTCAGAAATTTGAATTGGCTTCTAATGACCTCTTTTATCAAGCCAGAAACTCATAGATTTAGAGTTAAAACCCATTTTACAGAACAGGAAAAAAGAACCCAGAAAAGTTAGTTCAGTAAGCCAAGGTCATATAAGTGGAAATGCTGCAACTGAAGCTTAGGACTTCTGAATCCAAATCGAGAGCTGTTTCCGCTATGCTATCTTGCTTTGAATTCTTGGGTCCAGACTTATTATGGAGGAGGCAACAAGGTATAGTGGGGACAATTCTGATTATTGACTCAAAAAACCTGGTTTCCAATCCCAGATCTTACTTGCTACCTGTATTACCTCAGGCAAATCATTTTCCCTTTGGGGATCTCAGCTTGCATGTTTGTCAAATGAGTGGGATGGACTGAGTAATTTCTAAGTGTTTTTCTAACTCTAAAATGCTTCGATTCTTAGAATGTGCTCCAGTGTCCTTCCCCAATTATCCATTCATTGTCTAATTACTTCCCTATATGGATACTATTCATGGGGATCATTGGATTTAAAACTTGAAGGAAACTTTGTAATCTATTTTATTTTGTGCTTTTAAAAACATTCTGAGAAGGGGTCTATAGATTATACCAGACTGCCTAAGCAGATTATGATGCAATAAAGGTTGGAAACCTTTGTTTTAAAGCATGGTCTTACATGAAAACGAGGGAAGTTTTCCTCTAATACAATTCCCCATTTTCCTGCTAATGAAACTGAGGGATAGAGAAGTTGTGTTACCTGAACCAGGTGACAAAACTAGCAAGTAACAGAACTATGATTCAAATTCAGATCTGTTTCCAATTCATGTTCGTTCTCTTACACATCTTGTGGTTGAATCCTTCATTCTAGCTGGCTAAGTAAGGTTTCCTTCTTCATCTATGTGTTCCTGCCCAAATGGAACATTTTCCTCTCTCCTCTTGGCAAAGCTGGTTACTTTGCTCTTTCTAAAAATGTTTGGCTCATTTAATGCAGGATCCATTCCTGACTAATTGACATCACATCATCCTGTCCAGAATCTCCTCAGAGAAGTTGTGCCTTGCTGTTCTTAGTACCGGTATGCATGTGCTCTTTCTGGTTGTTTTTGTCATGTAATAATGTTTGAGTGTTGAACTTTGATTCAGAAAAACCTGGGTTCTAAGCCTATCTTACATACTTGCTGTGTAACTTTGGGGTAAATAACCTCTTTGAGCCTCACTTTGTCATCTGTAAAACTGAGATAATAATAGCATCACTTTGCTGCAAAGATCACATGATAGAATTCAAATAAAGTGCTTTGCAAACTTTGAAGCCTTATGTGAATATGAATTATTATCATGTTTCCCTTTTAGATAATTAATGTCTTAAAGATATGGATTCATTTTCTGTTCCCGTTGACTCTTCCTCTACCATGGCTAAAATAATGATATGTGTGGAGTGTAGGCTCAGTTGTGGCTTTATCAAAGGTCTCCTTGTACCTTGTTTAGCAACGTATTGTCAGGACATTGTTTTTCCTCCAAGAGCTAAATTCCTCATGCAGTTTAAACCCATTTCCTTATTCTGTCATCACTGGATATGGGGACCAGCTGTAGGAGTTCTTTACATAGCTTAAAAGCTATTATTAAACAGTTCTTCACTCTTCTCTCCAAGCTGAATAATCCTGGCTTTCCCTTCTAAATCTAAATTTCCCACTCTTTAATGATCTTGACGACTCGCCTGTGAACTCTAGCCATTATTTTTTTTTAAAGCAGGAGATGAGTTCTGATGTTATTCTAGGGCCAAAGAGTAACTTAAAAGAGCTTTGCCTCATTTCCCAATTGTACAGGTCCTTTTGGACAATTCCTGGATGGTCCTTTTTCTAGGCACTGTTTTGGAAATTGTTCCTTGAGGAAGCCAAGTAAAGCAGAAGGAGGGAAAAAAAAGTTATACTAGCCTTGCTTGTTGAAAGGCAGAAAGGCATAGTAGATAGAGTATTGGAAATGGAGTGGGAAAAACCAGTTTGAATCCTAGCTGAATGTTGTACATAGATATTTGTAGTTTTCATTAGTGAACATGTGCTCTCTTTAATATTCTTATGATGTGATGGATGGACTTAGATTCAGGGAAACCAGTGTTTGAATCCTGATTCATATATTTAGTACCTCTATGATTTTGGACAAATTGACTTCATTTCTCTATACCTCAGTTTCCTCCTCTGTGAAATGGGATAATAATAGCACCTAAAGACATATAAGGGCAGCTAAGTGGTATAGTGAACAGAATTCTGGGCCTAAAATAAAGGGGACATCTTTCTGAGTTCAAATCTGGCCTCAGACACTTACTAGCTGTGTGACTCTGGGCAAGTTATTTCATTTGCCTCAGTCGCTCATCTGTAAAATGAGCTGGAGAAGGACATGGCAAACTATTTCAATATCTTTGTCAAGAAAACCTCAAATGGGGTCATGAAGAGTCTGACATGACTGAAATGACTGAACAAAAACAAAAATAGCACTTAATGAATGGTATGGTCACAAGGATAAAAAAAAGATAATGTATACAAATTGTTTTTCAAACTTTAAAATATTATTCCTATTTAAGTTCAACCTGCAACTCTGACAGTTAAACTAGGAAATGTCGTATTGTTTTTCTTTATTACCATTTGTATTTGGAATGAAATACTATTTCAAGTGTTCCTGAAAGAAATATCTCTAATCTGAATCCCTTTTCCTCTGAGCACAGTGAATTGTTAGTTAATGCAGCCCTGCTCTGTGGATACAAACTATATTTCAGTGGAGAATTGAGTAAAAATGTTTACTAATTTAGAAAATTAAGTCAAGACAGTTAAAATAATAACAAAAATAATCAATAAGATTAGGCAGTGGATGCAATGTCAGGTTTTCTGATTTGGGTTAATATATATATATAATATAATATATTATCATTATATATCATAATATTATATATATATATTTATATAATTTTTTTCTGGGGCAATGAGGGTTAAGTGACTTGCCCAGGGTCACACAGCTAGTAACTATCAAGTGTCTGAGGTCAGATTTGAACTCAGGTCCTCCTGAATCAAGGGGACTGGTGCTTTATCCTTTGTGCCACCTAGCTACCCCTGGGTTATTGTATGTTTTTTAATTTTTTAATTTTTTTGGTTACTGTATCTTAAAGGCTTGTGCTCTAGGTTCTATGAGGATAGATCATTTTTAGTTGGTCTGAACAATTGTTTCTCAGGTGCCAAGGCAGCAAAACTGGAACTTTTCCTAGATTGTGTTAACTAAAATTTATTTTATTTTCAACTGACTTAAGTGTTTATAAAACATAATATTGCTTCCCACAAGGTTGGGGATGGTAGTGGATGGGGTTTAGCATCATTAATTGTGGAGTACTGAGAAATTTGCAAGGGCAATTAACAGACTCAGTAATAGGATGATAGAACTTAAAAAAGTTGAGGTCAGAGAGTCTTGTGGTCCCCCAACTTTTTTTGAGCACACATCTTATCAGTAAAAAAGAGGATATATTCCCAATATATTTATATTCATAAATCATATGAATGCAGAACTATACTAGTAATCATATATATCCTAAGGCTTATACAAAATATAAATTTAGAATGGATAAGATAAAGATGAGATAATATTTGATTCTAGAGTCAATAGGAAACCACTGGACGTTATTGAATTAGTGAAGTGACATAATCATTCTTTAACTTTAGGAAAATAACTTTGGCAGCTGTGTGGAGAATGGATTAGATTCAGGAGTTCTTAACCTTTTTCATATCCTAGACCCTTTTGGAAGTCTAGTGAAGTATATGTACCCCTTCTAAAATAATTATTTCAGGAATTCATAATTTAAGAAAATTCTTAATTTTGTACCTTTTTTATATTATATAAACCCATATTAGACTTTGAGCCCTCTCAAGGGCTGAATATTTATCTGTGTCAATCTTTGTATATCGGCATAATGCCGAGTGCTGTGCCTTTCACACTAAAGGTCCTAAATAAATGTTGAGTTTTCCTTAAAAAAAAAAAGCAAGAAGTTAGTGAATATATCTTACCCAAGTTCATGGATCCCCTGAAATCTATCCATGAACACCTTGGAGGGTGTCCATTTACCCTGCGGATTCTTGGATAAGAAAGAGGAGATACTGGAGCTAATTAGCAGGCTCTTGAAATAGTAGAGTTGGTGAGGCCCTGAACTAGGATGCTGATTAGACAGAAGGCAACACATATAGTTGAACTACTAGAATAGTGAATTTATGGAAAAAGAACAGATGAAAAAAGAATGGTGTAGAGGCAGAAACCAGAGATTTGTCAACTGATTGGATATTTGGGGTGAGTTTGAGGATCTTAAGAAAACTCCAACATTGTCAATTTGGGATACTGGAAGGATGGCAGAACCCTCAATAGAAAAAGAAAGCTTGGAAGAAGAATGAATTGGAGAAAAAAAGATGAGGCAATGAAGTCAGAGGTGCAGATCCTGATCATTCTATATAATTCATTCTTTTCTACTCCCAACAAAAAGGGGTAGGATAGAGATAACACCAGTCATTTCCTTTAAGCTCAGGGACACCCATATAAAGGGTACCTGCTGCAGCCACCAGACAAAGTTTTTATATGTATATATGTGTGTTTTGGAGTTGTCAGGGGTCTCAGTGGTACTTGCTGATGAAGGTTTTCAGGTGGTATTTAGGCTATAATTGCCCTGAGAGATTGATACCTGGCTCAATGTGAAGGGAGGAAGGAGATAAGGATTTGCATGGCGGTGGCAGGGGGGTAGAGTTAGGAGAATGGTGGGAGATAAGGCAAGATGTTGTGTTGGAGATGAACTTCATGCCTGGCTATGATTGGTTAGGTAATATGCAAACTCTCATGGCAACGCCTGGCTCATAACATGCCCCTTGGGAGGCATCCTTGGGACTAAGCCCTGCCTTCCAGGGGTCCCAGCCTCCTCTTTGTAAAGCACTAATCTAGTCCAAGACATATTTTATAGATGAAGAAACTGAAGCCAGAAATTGCAAAAACATGGATTTAGACCTTTAAGGGACCTTACAAGTCATCTTATTGATTTTTTTTTCATTTTGCATATGAGGAAACATTTTACATGTGAGAGGGGAAGTGCTCACCTCTACTTTGATTGGTCCAAGGTTGTATGACCAATTAATAGCAAAGCCAATTGAAAATCAGTGTGAAGCTTTTTCCCAAGCACTTTGGTGCCTACTGACTATAGGGAATAATTTTCCTGTGTACAGAACATTAGCTCTTTTAGAGGGTGGCTTTCATTCCAGATTACTTCCGTGTTATATAGCCCTAGGCTATTGGGAGAAATTTGTTCAAGTATTTACAAATGTAAACAATGATTCAAAACAACAGAATCAAACTTTTTGCTTTCAAATAAATTAAAGAATCACCGCTAACTTATTTTTATAAGATCCAGTACTGGAAGATAATCCATGGACAAATGTGCTCCCTTTAAAAATTTCATTTTCAATTGCTGGTTCCCTTAAATTGGTCTATGAGGAATGTTTTCTCAGTTGCCAAAAGTACCTAAGACCAGAAAGGAGAAATAAGATGTGAAATAAGGGCATCTTTAGAAACTGGAAGAGCCTATTATTTCAAATATTTTTCTTTTATACCAATATGTTGTGAAAAATAAAAGGAACAGGTGCTTTGGAAATCTCATCCTCTAATGCTTTCATCTAATTTACTACCAACACCCCTCCTCCCTGTCACCTGTGAGCCTTCTCCGATGGCCCAGGCCACATCTACAATTCCCACTAATCCCAAATTTGTCAATGTACCTTTCTTTCATCATTCATAGACATCTTGAAATTTTATATTTTCAGAAAAGTTTTTCCCATTATTTAGAAATTTCATTTTACTCCATGACCTCAATTATGTGCTCTGATACAACCCCTATCACTGCATATTTTCTACTCTACCATGCTTAAATTGGCAATAATCTCATTGATTTCTCAGTATATCCAGTGTTTATACACATGATCCTGACAAGGGTGATTCTTTATAATTCTGGTCTATATCTTACATAACAGACATGTAGTAGGCAACAATGTTTTCTTACTCTAGTTCATATTCATTATCTCCCCGATTTCCTATCTTCTACCCCAAACTGGTTCCCTTCTTCTGTTATCATTTCTCTGTTTTCCATGCTAGAAACCCTTGATTCAACTCTGACTCCTGTCTTTTTCCTCAACAAGCAATCAGTCATCAGGTCTTGCCAATGGTTTCTTTGAAATATCGTATCTCTTGGATTTGTCCTTGTTCTCCTTTTCCACTGCTCTTACTCTACTAACTGGATTATCGCAACAGCCTTTCAGCTTTCCCATCCTCCAGTTTCTCCCCCTATCTAATCCATTTTGCACAGTGCTGCCAGATTAACCTTGCTAAGGCACTGCCTCCAGCATACTGGATCTCTGCTCAGAATAACACATGATATCCTTAATATATCAAGTCTACATTTTTTTCCTGGCATTCAAAGCCCCTAGTAGTTTGGCATTACCAAGGATCAAAGTATTCAGATTTTCAAGAGACCTTTAAGATCATTTAGTCTGTTGAACTAACTTTATACATTAGGATATTAGCTTAAAGAGATGAAGTGACCTAATCAAAGTCATGTTCCTATTTAGTTGTTTTCAGTCATGTTGGACTATTCCTGACTCCTGCCAAAGATACTGGAGTGGTCTGCCATTTCTCCACCTTATTTTATAGATGAGGAAACATAGGCAAATAGGGTCAAATGACTTGCCCAGTGTCATACAACTAGTAAATGTCTGAAGCCAGATTTGAACTCAGGACAGTCTTTCTGATTCCGGGCCGGACATCTTATCTACTATGCCACCTAGCTGTCCCACTCAAGGTCATGGATGGTGATAATTAATAATAGCTAATATTTATTAACTACTTGATGGTTTCCAGCATATACAAAGTACCCTGTGAAATAAATAATTTTCATCTCTAAGATGGGGGTGATAATAATCTGTTATCTCATTTGATCCTCACAACAATTCTTTGAAATAGGTACTATTAGTATTTCCATTTTAAAAATGGGGAAACTGGTTTTGCAAGAATTTTAAGTGACTTTTCCAGGGTTAAATATCTAGAAAATGACAGATTTGATTTCTGCTCTTCCTGACTCCAAAACAAGCATCATATCCACTCTGGGTGAGGCATGTGACCTCTGTGTCTCCTTTCCTCATTTGTAAAATGGCAATAATAATAGTGCCAGGATAATATGAGATAATATTTGTAATGTATATCTTGGAGTGCTTTATAAATTCTAGTTGTTGTTGGTATTATTATTATTATTATTATTATTATTATTATTAAGATAAGCTAATGGAGATTGGCAAACATTATGACTTGTTCAAGGTAACAGTTAGTGGTACTATTTCTATTGAGTATTAGTCTGAATATTTCTTTTTATGATCATGTCTTATCCAAAAAATTTTCTCTATTATGCATACATATGTTTATATAGTCATATATTCATTTTGCATATACATTTATATATACAAATCTATATGTGTACATACACATATGTATCTATGCATATACATATATACAAATTATATATGATTTAGCTACTTTATTTCTTTTTAATAATTCAATTACCCTTCAGTAGATAATCTAGAGTTGTAACTAGTTATATCTTTCTTGATGGGTTTGCCCAAAACTGGACTCAAATATGCAAGTAGAGATATTGCCTTTTTCACAGACATTATAATGTTTTCTATTTTGTTTCTATTTCTCTTCTCAGTGATGTTAGCTAGCATGGATTTAAATATGACCCAGCACAAAAATTCTATAGGAGTCTGGAGAAAGAATTAGGCATATGATGAGGAAATATCAGAGTGTGCTAGAAAGTCCTCTGTCCAGTGGGTATCAGAAAACTTGGTTTCTGGTCCCACTCTGCCTGTAACTTGTGATCTAACACTGGATAAATGATTTGAAATCATCTCAGTTTCCTCATCTTACAAATGAGAACACTGGGCTGGACTACAAGACCTCTCAGGTCCCTGCCAGCTCTAGATTTACTCTATCTGTAACTGGATTTTTGAGTGCTGTTTTGGTAACACATCAATAAAGAACTAGAAATATTAGGGAAGGACATGTGAATTAGTAAAGGGATAGATAAACAGCTACAACAACAAATACTACCAGCAATCTACTACCACAAACACTAACTCTTGTTTTATTAGATAAATAAAATATTTATGATAATTTTTTGGAGCAAAGTGCTTTTCTTATAACTCCATCAAGTAGGTAGTACAGGTAATATTGTCCCCATTCTGCAGATGAGAATATTAAGGTTGAGAGAGGTTTTACCACATGTTTGAGGTTATTTGGTCAGTGAGTATTACAATCAAGACCCAAGTCCCAGTGCTCTTTCCAAAGATAAATTTTGCATGGCAGTATGTTTAAAATCTTTAAAATTTTAGGGGCAGCTAGGTGGCCCAGTGGATAAAGCACCGGCCCTGGATTCAGGAGTACCTGAGTTCAAATCCGGCCTCAGACACTTGACACTTACTAGCTGTGTGACCCTGGGCAAGTCACTTAACCCCCATTGCCCCACCAAAAAAAAATTTTAAATGGTAATATGTATATCGCTAGAATAAACAATGACTCCCTCACCAAATACTCAAAACATTAGAACCAGAGGTCACTTTGGGGAAGATTAAAAGTATTCATTCATACAGCAGACCCTGAAGTCAGGGAACTCATTATCACAAGAGGCTGAAAACCTAAAAAAGTTAGATGATTTAATAGAAAATGAATGATAGCATTTCATGAGTCACTAGTCAATCCGTGGTATAGGTTGACCTTCATGTTTTTGCTGATATAAGTTGAGGTTTCCTCTACCTGATGTGTAAACAGTTATTTTTATTGAAGGTAAACCTAATTCCTGTCCTGGATCCTCAGTTCTATCCATTAGCACACTGATAGGTGCTTAAGCAGCAGTCTGGGGGCATCTTTCCTCCCCATCTTCTGTTGCTTTTGAGTACCATGATAGAAGGACTATGTTACTGATGTTGTCCTGTTTATAACTCAATTCTAATTTGGGGAAAAATTTTAAAAAATACTTTAAAAGATCCATTTAGATGACTTTAATACTTAAAATTGTATTAGGCTGTCATCATGGAGGGTGACCATTCCTTACCATAAAACTCATCTTTGAGCCAACATCACAGTGTACTTGGGCTGGATTAGTTCAATGTGTGTCATTCTTTAAGTTGTTATGATCTTGCATCTTTTGAGTTACCTTGGGAAAAAACCCACCATACCACCTAGTCAGAGTTAGGACTATCTCATCCCTAATAAGGGCAGCTAGGTGGCACAGTGGAAAGAGCACCAGACCTGGATTTAGGAAGGTTTATCTTCCTGAGTTCAAATCTGATCTCAGATACTAACTGTATGACCCTGGGAAAATCACTTAGCCCTGTTTGCCTCAGTTTCCTCACGTGTAAAATGATTTAAGGTAATGACAATGTGCTCCAGTATCTTTGTAGAGAAAACCCCAAATGGAGTCAGAAAGAGTTGGATGCGATTGAAAATGACTGAACAACAAAAATCTCTAATATATTTATAGCCAGGCATCAAGCACTTGTATGGAGGCCATGTGGCACAATGGAAAAAACACTGGCTCTATAGTCAGAGAACGAGGGTTCAAATTCTACCCTTATGCTCACCACCTGTATGAACATGGGGAAGTGACTGTTTAACTAGGGCTCATTTGACTCTTCTTTAAAATGATGCGGTTGGACTATTTAGTCTCTGCAGTTCCTTCCAGAGCTACCTCTGTGAACCCAAGAGAGTGAATGCAAATAATGTACTAGGTGTTTAGTAAATGTTTATTGATTGACTGGATTCCTTGGTCAGACTGTTGCTCAGACGATGCTCTTTGGTAGTTTGCAGTTTCAAATAGGTTTGATATGCTAATTTTCAAAATCATTTCAATTTTTATGATCAAAATGATTTATTTATTGAATTTTATTGAAATGTCTTTTTATCTGGATGTTTTGCCAAAACACCTGGGAATGACATTTTCAGATTTCATTACTAGCCATAACAGAGAGGGAGAAGAAATATAGGTACTTTCTTTCTCTTTTGAGAGTCTTTAATGTAGATTTCCAGTTTCTAATGGCTGCAGGATACCCTCCCTCTCTAAATTTCTATGTGAATTAAGCACTTGAAATGTATTAATCATCATAATGTTCTGTAATTTTGGTAATCTAAGACAGGCTGTTTCTAGCATGATCACTTATGGGAGATGAAAGGCCTGTTGACTTCTGGGTTGAGAAGCCCTCTCCTATTGCTCTGACTTAGGTGTGTCTTTATGGGGATATAACATCTGGTAGACCACTTATAACATGTGAATAAGGGTAATTGTCCGTGGCACAGGTGTGCTCTCCTTGAAAAGATCTTATTTCATTCTAATATGGACATGCCTGCTGGTAATTTATGAGGTACTCTTACTTTATGGTTGTGTTTCCCATGAAGAATATTGGTTGTACTGCTTTTTTTCACTTTGCCTCTATTTTTAATGGAAGGGTTGGACCTCCACATCTTGAAATTGGCTAATATTCATTGTAGCACACTGAGCACCAAAGAAACCATTGACATATATCTATAAATGAACTGTGTCAGAGAGAATAAGCTAGCTCTCTTCCTGTGTCTTTCCAAGCTTTCCTCCATGTGACATCCCATAGAATAAATACAGCAGTTTTCCTAAATAGCACGTTCCCACCACCCACCTTCTAATTACTAGTGAAACCTGTGCTACTGAGCTGTTAGTATATGCCTTCCTATTTTTTCCACTTTTTTCTTAGTAACAAAAAAGATCACTGCTTACCAACATGTATACAGTTTTTAGTTATGAATGTAAAAGATAGTACCAACTTCTCCCTTGGTTTTGCTTCCCTAAGATCAGTCACCTCATTCCTTATCGTACATAACTTTGTTCCGTGGAAGAGTTCCCATGACTGTCACTGAACTCTTCCTCTGGCGGAGATTGGAGGATAATCTAATGCATGATAGGTGTCAGCAAATAACTGATAAAATTCATTAACAACCCGCTGAACTATGGACTCATTTACTAACAGAGGACATTAGTTTTACACTTTGCCCTCAATTATTTAGAGTAAAAACAAAGGCATTTTCCTTTTCCTCATGTGCTGTTATTAACAGCTTTATACCATGTCTTTGAAGGGAAGATATTAAAAATGTAAAGTATGCCAGAGTGGGTTAGAAGTATTCTGTCCTTGGTAAGAGCAGGACATTTATTTCAAATTCCCTGCCTTTTTCTTTTAATGTTAATGAGGTTTGGTGCCATAGAAAGGACACTAGACCAGGTCAGAAGACGTGGCTTTGAGCAATAGCTTTGCCATTTAGCAGTTGTGTGACAATGGACAAGTCACAGTTATCTAAGCCTCAGTTTCCATGTCTCTGAAATAGATTTATAATATTTTCACAATCTTTCTTGAAGGCCAGTTTGGAGGAGAGTGTCTTGGATACTGGAAAACACCACATAAAAATAGGGTTTTGCCTACTTATGAAAAAATAAATCTTGGAAGAACCTTATGCTGCTTATTGATAATCAGTCTTTCCCACTTAAGGATGCATTTCCAAACAGTTTGAAGCCTGAGAGGACCATGTCCCTGAAACCCATGCCCACTCCTAGCCTAATACTGGCCATAGACACCTCTCACCATAAGGTATAGGGGAAGTGTTACAGAGAAAAAGTATATCACAGCTGGGCTTGGAGTCAAATCCTACCTCTGACATACTTCTTCTTCTTCTTTTTTTTTTTTTTGGTGGGGCAATGAGAGTTAAGTGACTTGCCCAGGGTCACACAGCTAGTAAGCTCTGACATTCTTAAAAACTATGTAACCACAAGCAAGTTATATACCTCATTTGATTATCTGTATGGATAGAGATGCAAAACCTTCATATATTTGTGTATAAATATGAGGACTTATTTAATTGTTATTTTCCCATGAGTCAGAAGAGACTATAGTGTGACAAAATGGATAGAGAAATTACCTCAAAGGCAAGAGTACCTGGTTCATGGCTTCACCATTATACTGTGTGAAACCGGGCAAGTCACTTAACCCACTGTCATTCTCTAAGGCTATAGATTGCAGAGAAGGTACTGACCTGCCTTTATAGTTCTTTACCCAGGAGTTTTCTATATCCCTGGTCTGGTCCCTATTTCTATGAGCAAGATTTGGCATAAATGAAATTGTAGAGGGTACATGTAACTGAAAGAGATGGTGTGTGTCAAACATCATTAATTAAAGACACCTAATTCACTTCCTTCAAATAATAAAAAAATAATGGGGAGACCACCTCAGAACATGGAGCCAATCCTGAATGGCAGACATTTGGAAAGATGTCAGTTGCATAGGATGAAATAGCAATGGATAGGTTATAATCTGCATCTGTGGAGGAAATTACAGAGCCACTAAGGCATCAGTGTCACTCCGTTATGTCCCTAGGAAAAGACAACATCCATGAATTGTCTAAACCTTTCTAGGGCCTATTTATAGCTTTGTCTTCTCCATCCTACCAAAGTAAAAAGAGCTTATTGTTCACTACTCTGGGTAAAGGAGTATTTGTCTTTATTGGCTTAAATCTTTTTGCCCTACTTTAAAATCTGGTTAAGATTCTCTTGCAGGGGCAGCTAGGTGGTGCAGTGGCTAAAGCACTAGCCCTGGATTCAGGGGGACCTGAGTTCAAATCCCGCCTTAGACACTTGACACTTACTAACTGTGTCACCCTAGGCAACTCACTTAACCCTCATTGCCCCGCCCCCCAAGAAATTAAAAAACAATTCTCTTACTTGTGCTCCTATTCCTTTCAATCTAAGCAAACTTACTCCCTCTTTTGGCTGAAATGTTTAGGTTCTATTTACCTGGATCTCCATGGAAAAAATACCTTTTGAATATTGCTATTGAAAGACCTGGAGATGTAATCAGTCTAATTAAAATGAGCTATCTTTTGGGTCCTCAGATGAATGGTGAAACAAAAAAAAAATCTAAATAAGGAATTTCTGACTTTCTTTAGAATGCCTAGATTTTGAGAACTTCTGATTGGTGGCTGGATTTGGGATGGTGGCTGGGGATGAGAGGTATGGTACCAAAATAAAGAGTAAATGAATGAATCATGGGTGGCTTGAATTAGGCATCCTTAAAGCCAAGAGCCATATTGTAGGAAAGAAAAACCAAGTTTGGGCTAAATGTGATAAATTATGATTGAAAGGAATCCAGATATTTATAGAAGTGCAGAAGTAAGTAATTTTTTATTCTCTTCACTCCTCCCTTTACTTTTTTCCCCAGAAAACATGAGAGAAAAAGAAAGAAAAAGGGAGATAGAGATTAATGACCAAACAATTTAAAGAGAAGTACCTTTCATTTGCTATCTATTCTAAAAGTCCAGTTCTTAACAGTGTGGGGGAGAGAATTCCAGAAGGCTATGTTAACTAATCTTTCTAGAATTTTGGTCATCATAGCTTATCCCTTTTCTCCCTTACATCATTCTATAGAGCCTCCCAATATCATTCAGGAAAATGCTGAAAGGGAAGACTAGATACTGATATAAACACCACTTATTGGTATCTTAGCCATTGAAGATATTGGGTGAATGAGTCAAAGTAAATCTGAAGCTGCTTTGACTTCCATAAGAGAGTGTTGGCTAAAGTTTTTTTTTTTTTTTAAGGTAAGAAAGAGGAACATTCAATCAATATTCCAACTCACCAAACAGTTTTTCAACATCTATTATGTGCACAACATTGTGCTAAGAGACCAAAGTGGAATAAAACATAGTCCCTTTATTCAAGGAGCTTAGCATGTGAAGATGTTTCTTTGTATAACTTAATACCGATCAGAATTGTGGAGAGCATATCAGAAGTTCAAACAAAGGTCTCCTAGAGATTTAAGAAGGAATAAAGAGAAAGTCCACTCCAGCTAGAAAGGAGGTATTCAGAATGGCATCACAGAGGAGATAACTGAATAAAGCCTTGAAATATGGCCTATCAGTCCAACACAATTTTTAAAGTATTAATTTTACCCTATGCTAAACACGCAGTAATTTGAGGCTGAGTACAAGTTAGCATGTAAAGGTGAGAGTACACTCCAAGTATAAAAAAAGACAAGGTAAAATAGGGCAAGATGAGGTTGGACAGTAAAGTTCTGTAGGAATACAGATAATGTGAAGGAGAATCCATGCAAAGTATAACTGAAAAGGATGGTGATGGTTATCATATGGAGGGACATGACTGTCAGGCCTAGGAGTTTGTCATAAAGAAACCATATACTTGGGGAAGCTAGGTGGCACAGTGAATAAAGCACTGGCCCTGGATTCAGAAGGAATTGAGTTCAAATCCAGCCTCAGACACTTGACACTACTAGCTGTGTGACCCTGGGCAAGTCACCTAAACTTCATTGCCCTGCAAAAAAAGAAAAAAGAAAAAAGAAAAAAAGAAACCATATGCTTCATGAACTTTTTATTTTCTTTAGTGAGACAATTGGGGTTAAGTGACTTGCTCAGGGTCATACAGCTAGGAAGTGTTAAGTGTCTGAGGCCGGATTTGAACTCAGGTACTCTTGACTCCAGGGCCAGTGCTCTATCCACTGCGCCACCTAGCTGCCCCTCATGAACTTAATAGAAACATTTACAAAGCATACTGCTTGGCACATGGTAAGCTCTTGATATATTCTCTAGCTTTCTATTTCTATTGTTATCTCTATCATCTTTCTAGTTCTCTCTCAGTATTTGGATGTATTTTCCCTCTACCAAGTAAGTAGAAAAAGATATGGCCCCTATTGCTAAATCAACGGATCCCAGCATGGAGATTAGAAGCTCATTCTGGCTCTGATGTTCTGGTCATTTGTCCATTTGAAGCATGTGATAACATAGCTGAAATACTTCCTGAGCTCAAGCATGGTGAAAAGAGGATTAATGCTTCACCTACCTGAAACAAATGCAGGGCTTGCATGGTCCCTTATATGATGTGGCTTCTTTATTATTGGTACTTTGGGGACAAACACAAATATTAGTTATCTTTTCTCCTATTAATTATTGTCATGCAGGTTTAAGGGGTCAGAGACTTGGAAGTTAATACCCCATTAAGTGTGGGAAAAGTAACACCATGCATCTCTTGCAGATGTTATTCTTTCTGGTTGACTGCAGACCAATTGTTTCAATCCCATCTCAGCACAGCAGCAAAGTGCTGATTTGCATAAAGCATCTCTTTTCATTGTGGGAAGGGTCAGCCTAGAAATTTGTGCTTGGACTTAAATGAAGGCAAGAAGTCTCCTACCTGTGCATTGGTATACACAAGTATGTCTTGTCCCTGCTTTTTGGATCCTAAATCTTTGGAGATCATCTTTTACATTGAGCCCTCTTGCTTTTAATCACAGATACATTCATCTTTGGTTGAATGTGCCATTGGGAGCCTGTAGCTTCTCTGGTTTGGCCAAATCAATATTTATTTTCAAGCCTGATATAGCCCCTTCTTGATGCTGCCCTTTGTGGAGCAGGAATAGTGCAGTGGAAGGAGTCAAGCCCTAGCTCTGCCACTTACTACTCTGTGAGGTTTAACAAGTCATTTAATCTCTCTATGCCTCCATTTCCTCAACTCCAAAAGGAGGAAGTTGTACTAGATGATCTCAAAGGTGCTTCCAACCCCAAATATATGATCCTATTATCCCAGATTACCATGGATTAAGGAAGTTGTCTAAGGGAGCTATAGAATCTCCCTGTTTTTATTTATGAGAGCTATATCCAAGTAGGCAATTCCAGTCCTTCACAGCTAGGACCTCTGTGACTTCAATCTAGAAAATAATTTCCTTTCTGGAGCTTCAGAGAAATTAGAAGCAGTGGAAGAATAGCTTAAGTTTTCATTGAATTTTCCAAATGCTTTTCTCCAGCCTTTACAGAAATTTCTGGTTGTGAGAATTAGAGTGCTACCAACATGCTGAGAAAGATATTGCAGGGAAGTTCTGCCATGAGGAGAAAGCATGTGACTTGGCGTCCATGTATGATTTAGCATCTGGAAGTTACTGTCTGTTAGTTGTGTCAATCAAAGTTACCAACCAATTAGCTTGGAGCTCTGTTCAAGGACGGCCTGACTTCTTGTTTGACATGGGGATTCTGGGAGAAGGGGGAGGATCTCTGCCTTTTTGGTTCCTGACTTGAGCTTGGCAGCAGAGACTGCAGGGGACAGGCAGAATAGGGATACTTTATCCACGTGTTTCTCTTTACTAACCCCTAATATACTTTAATAAACAATTAATGCCCAAAGATTGGTGCTATATGTTTTCTAATTTAAGGCGACCACTCATTAGATTTTAGACATCACAGCTAGAATTTTAGGCCCTTACATAGTGCTGCTGCCAACAACAAGTTGGGAGGGGAGAATTATATGGAGGGGGGAAATCATATATATATACAATACACACACACACACACACACACACACACACATATATAGTAATGTATACACACGTTCTCTCTATATGTATATATTTATATATACATACATGCATGTATATATGCATATACATAGAGAGATAACTAGATACCAAGTAATTGAGGGTGAGGAAAGATATTAACTGTTGGAGAGGACAGAAATGACTTCATATAAAAGGTTGCATTTGAGATGAGGCTTAAAAGAAACTATGGATTCTAATATATAGAAGTGAGGAAGGAGTGCATTCTAGGAATGGGAGGCAGCCAAAACAAGGTACAGAGAAAGGAAATGGAAATGGAGTACAGTGCAAGAGGGACAGTAAAAGAGTCAGCTTGACTGGATCTTTGTGTATGTTATGATGTATAAGAGGTCTTTGAAGGGTAGTTTGTGGTGTTAAGGGCTAAATTTCTAGCTAAACTGTCTAAAATATCTAATGAGTGGTCGCCAATAAATTATAAGCTTTAGCAAGAGTTAGACTTTTAAGCATTTATTAAGGAGAATAAGAATTTGGTAAAGAGAGAGAGAAAGGCCTAGATTTCTATCTATTAAAGGGAGAGCACATTTTTAGCTCCCTTCTCCACCAGCGTCCCCAGGAAAGAACGCGAGACTGAGCGCCAGTCTCTTCCTTCCTCCTCCCACTAGTCCGCGTCACTTCCTGAATCCTGAAGAAAAGACTCCTGGTCTTGCCCTCAAAGACCTTCCCTTCATGGGCAGAACTCTTCTACAGTAAGTATCCAGCAGGTGGCATTATTCCAATCATTACAGTCCCCCCTGTTGTTCCTCAAGAAACAAAATGTTTCCTTGACGGAACAGTAAAAAGAATATAATAACTATTGCTAACTAATAATATGTGAACAACAATATAGAAAAGGAAGAGAGGAAAGTTTTGTTCAGAGGGGCGATTTTTTTTTTTTTGTCCTCATGAACCGACGCTTTGACATTAGTCTTGCAAAGGGAGGGCCTCTGCAGAGAATACATGTTACAGATGGTGTATATTATAACAGAAAGAGAAAAAAAAACAACAAAAACAACAAATCAAAACTGTTCATTTAAAGTCTCTGAAAGTCTTTTTTCAGATGTCCTCTAGGTGTAGTCGTGGAATGGAAGTCTTTGCAGGGGTTGATGTGTGGATGCTGGTAATCAGCCAGGAAAATTTCCTACAAAATTGAGCTTAACACAACTTTAAAATAGCTTTGTCAATAATCAAATCAAACAATGAAAGTTCTCAAAAACATGTCTAAGGGAATTCAGAATCTTAGTTGTTACACATGAAACATATAATAAAACAAAAATCGAAACATTCTTTAAAATTATAATCTTACTATAGTCCCCCCTCATGGAGGGTAATTGAGAAGACAATTGCTGCAATATTAATTAATTAAAATAATTTTTATCTTTGTTTTATCACTTTTTGCATCATCTGCCTAATTATCCTCATGCCATTATGAGAAATTAAAAAATCTAATATAATTGGTAACAGGTGTCAAGGCCAAATTCAACACTGTATTTATCATGACACCTGAGATAATTATGGGGGTTACCATAAAAGAACAGAGAAATGATGGGATATGAGCATTCCCACACTTGAGCAATATATACTGCCCATGCAGTATGCCAGGTTTAAAATAGGTGGATGGAATACATGTCCATGCCACCGAACATATTGGAGGAAACTGAGTCAGACTTAATCAGATGCATGGGATTGAGATGTCCATGGCATCGGGCATATAGGAGGGAGCATAGAAGCTAGGTGTAGAAGTGAGATGGGTGGGATCAATACTTCCAGCCATCTGTACAATATTGTGGGGGAAAATAAAATAAAATATTAAACCAAGAGAATCCAACCTCAACATTTGTCAAAAGCCGTTCCCTCGGCCATACCTTGACTTCATGCATGTCTCCCCTCATGTGACAGTTCAGTGTCTGCTCTTTGCATGTATTCCTCTTGTGATTGGATGGCATCTTGGCCAACTGGCATCTGATAACTCAGAATAAAGGCAATTAATGTCTTAAATGATAAGTTCCCATAATCCAAGTCTCATATGGATTTAAAAATTGAGGATAATAAATGATTGCAAAAAATGTGAATACATCTTGACTCAGAATATAATATATAATTATGCAACAATTTCAAATAATACCTTTTTTTTTACTTAGTATACAATTACTTTTGTGAAAAATCTGAACATATTTAAATACAAGTTAAAGCACAACACAATCTCAAAGAAAACTTTTTTTTTGAAAAAAGAAAACTTTTACAAATGTTCCCCTCTTTTTTTTTTTTTTGGAATATGCTTATCAAAAATAATACTTCTAGAATCAATTTACACTTGCCATGGCAACCAATTTGCCAGGGAAATGCTTTAAAGAGTTTGATCAAATAATCAGTTGAGAAAAAATAACAAAAACAAACAACTCAGAATATGGGAGCACAATACTCCTAGAATTAACATTGTATTATGAAATCAAAACCATCTCTCAATTTTTTTAAATTAGATAAATGAATAGAAGAAAATACACATGGAACAATAAAAAAAACAGTGAAATTCAAACTAAGGAAATCTAAATGAGCATGAATTTAATATTAATAAGAGTATTATAAAATATAAACTTGATCACATGACTATAAAAAGCTTTTACAAATATTCTCCTTGTTTTAAAAACTAAGTATAAAACACAATCTCAAAAGCAGGAAAATCTCTACGAAAATAAACCCATACCATTAATTTCAAAATGTATATGTAATAGCATAGAAATCCTATGTAACCTCTGAACTGACATTAATACTCTGAATGAATTCAGAACACTTTTGATTCCGGTATCTAAAATCCCCAATACTCATATCAATACCTTGCTGCTTACTTCTACATTTCTGTACAATATATACCCTTCCATGGCAAAAGAAGCGGAGTCTTGAACTATGGTGATGATTGTCATTCTTATTCAGCTTAAGTTTTTCTTCTTTAACCCCTCTATATTGTCTGTCAGTCTTTTCACCATACAAATGCTTTATAAGATTACTAATTAAAGACAAAAGCAGGTTAGCAAAATTATGAACAAAACGAGCATATCTGGAATTTAAAGGGCTTTCTAAGGTTGTCTCAGAAGCACAGCCAGGCTGGGGAAGGGCTGAGCCTAAAGCTGCAAATGCAGGTAGAAAAAGTTGAGCATGCGCACCAGATCTCTGGACTTCCCAGGCAGGGGAAGCTATGGGCTTGGCCATAGGAGGAGTAGAGGGTGGGGTCTGGAGAGGAGGGGAGGGACCAGAGCAATTTGAATCAGACTTGATTTTGAACTCAGGTCTGGATTCCTCTTCCCCCACTTTGCCTCCAGGTGCTAGGGGATTAAAAGCTTCTAGAGGGTGGGTCATTGCCTCCAGGCATGCAAAATTAAAGCAACAATTACTGTTAGAACTGGGAAAAGCAGCGGGAATCTCTTCAGGTTTCTCTGAAAAAGCATGGTTGGGAGAGGGAGAGATATTTCCTTGTGTGAGTAAGTTGCTGGCTCTTTTAACAAAAATAAAAAGAAAAATAGAAAATCCACAAAAACAAAGCATTAACATGATCTTATCTCCCATTTGTCTGGTTAAACAGACTAAAATCAAAAATAGGATAATTAGGGAGTTTAAAAGGTCCATTCAAAAAAATTTAAAGGGAAAATCACAGCCAGTGCACCAGTACTTAGCAGTTAAAGGGAGAGGGAGGGGAAATTTCTTACCCAACCAGAAGATCAGAAGAAGACTGAGGGTTAGCTTTCCTCTTCGTGGTCAGCCATCTGTTAAGGGCTAAAATTCTAGCTAAACTGTCTAAAGTATCTAATGAGTGGTCGCCAATAAATTATAAGCTTTAGCAAGAGTTAGACTTTTAAGCATTTATTAAGGAGAATAAGAATTTGGTAAAGAGAGAGAGAAAGGCCTAGATTTCTATCTATTAAAGGGAGAGCACATTTTTAGCTCCCTTCTCCACCAGCGTCCCCAGGAAAGAGCGCGAGACTGAGCGCCAGTCTCTTCCTTCCTCCTCCCACTAGTCCGCGTCACTTCCTGAATCCTGAAGAAAAGACTCCTGGTCTTGCCCTCAAAGACCTTCCCTTCATGGGCAGAACTCTTCTACAGTAAGTATCCAGCAGGTAGCATTATTCCAATCGTTACAGTGGTGATTATGAAGAGTTTTAAGTGTCAAACGAATTTTTCTGGGTTGGTGGGTGTTGTAGCAGATAGACTGCTAGAATGGGATTTAGAAGGACTCAAGTCGAAATTTTTCTATGGCTATTTATTAGTTGTGTGCCCCTGGAGAAATTAACTTAACCTCTATGCTTCAACTGTAAAATGAGAATAATAATAGCATCTACCTCAGAGGGTTTTTTTGGTTTTTTGTTTGTGTGTGTGTGTGTGGGGGGCAATGAGGGTTAAGTGACTTGTCCAGGGTCACAAAGCTAGTAAGTGTCAAGTATCTGAGGTTGGATTTGAACTTAGGTCCTCCTGAATCCAGGGATGGATTCAGGCCTGCTACCTAGCTTCACCCCCCTCTAGAGTTATTCTGATAATTAAATGAGATGACATATAAAGCATTGCAAACTTTGCATGTGCGTCATGATCATCATCATCCTTGAAGTAATAAGAAGTTATTAGAACTTAAGTAGGGGAGTGACATGGTTATATTTGCACTTTAAGAAAATAATTTTGACAGTTGTGTGGTAGATGGATTGGAGTGAAGGGAGACTTGAGGAAAGAACTATTCTAATAATTTGGGAGAGAGGCCTTGAACTAAATTGATATCTGTGATTGGAAAGAGGGGAACATATGTGAGAGATGCTGTGGAGGTAGAAATAAAGAGATTTGGAAGCTGGCTAGATATGGTGAGATGTGAGCAAGCTGCTCCTATAATATATCAAAACTTACAACTCTATGGTAGGAACACTATTTTATATTGGTCTAGGTGTCTTCTCTTTAAGAGGGCGAGGTGGACATCTTTAGGAGATGGTTGCTCAAGTGGGTCAGATATACTTAAAAATAAGCCTAACATATATGAAATTGGTGTCCTAAGTTACAGTGAATTTCCTATGATACAGTGAGGATACATTTTGACCCAAATTAGCCATTGTATTGATGAATACAGAGGTGGAAGGTAAAAGTTTTATTATATTTTTTTAAATCACAAAAATATTTTATTATTTTCCAGTTACATGTAAAGAGAGTTTTCAACATTTGTTTTCATAAGATTTTTAGTTCCAAATTTTTTCCACCCTCCCTTACCTCCCTCATCCACAAGACAGAAAGCAATCTGATATAGTTTATATGTGTATAATCATAGTAAACATATTTCTGCATTAGTCATGTTGTGAAAGAATCAAAATAAAAGGGAAAAACCTCAAAAAAGAAAAAAAAACACATAAAAGTAGAGACAGTAGGGTTCAATATGCATTCAGAACCCACAGTTCTTTTTTCTGAATATGGAGAACATTTTCTATCATGAATTCTTTGGAATTGTCTTGGATCATTGCATTGCTGAGTAGAGCAAAGTCTGTCATAGTTGATTATCACATAATATTGCTGTTGCTGTGTATAATATTCTCCTGGTTCTGCTCACTTCACTAAGCATCAGTCTACATAAGTCTTTCCAGGTTTCTCTGAAATCTCCCTGCTCATCATTTCTTACAGCACAATAGAATTCCATTAATTCACATACCACAATTTGTTCAGTCATTGTCCGATTGATTTGCATTCCCTCAATTTCCAATTCTTTGCCACCACAGAGAGCTGTTATAAATATTTTTGTACATGTGAGTAATTTTTCCTTTTTTCATGATGTCTTTGTGATAAGACCTAGTGGTACCTAGTGGGGGTATTACTGAGTCAAAGGGTACGCACAGTCCCATAGCCCTTTGGGTATATCTCTATATCAAATTCCTTTCCAGAATGGTTGGATCAGTTCACAACTCCACCAACACTGCATTAGTGTTCCAATTATTCCACAGCTCCAACATTTATTATTTCCTTTTTTGTCATATTAACCAATCTGATAGGTGTGAGGTGGTATCTCAGAGTGGTTTTAATTTTTATTTCTCTAATCAATAGTGATTTAGAGCATTTTTTCCATATTGCAATAGATAGTTTTGATTTCTTCATATGAAAACTACCTGTTCATATCCTTTGACCATTTCTCAATTGGGGAATGACTTGCATTCTTATAAATTTGATTTAGTTCCCTATATATTTTATAAATTAGGCCTTTATCAGAAACTATCTATAAAAATTGTTTACCAGCTTTCTGCCTCCCTTCTAATTTTGTCTGCATTGCTTCTGTTAGTACAAAACCTTTTAAATTTAATGTAATAAAAATCATCCTTTTGCATTTCATAATATTCTCTATCTCTTGTTTGGTCATAAATTGTTCTCTTCTCCATAGATCTGAGAGGTAAACTATTCCTTCCTTTACTAATTTACCTATGGTATCACCCTTTATGTCTAAATCATGTACCCATTTTGAACTTATATGCCATAAGATGTTGGTCTATGCCTAGTTTCTGCCATACTATCTTCCAGTTTTCCCAGCAGTTTTTGTCAAATATTGAGTTCGTATCTCAGAAACTATTCTTTGGGTTTATCAAACAGTATTTTACTACAATCATTTTCTACTGTTTCTCCTGTGCCTAACCTATTCCATCGATCTTCCACTGTATTTCTTAGCCAGTACCAAATAGTTTTGATGACTGCCGCTTTATAGTATAGCTTCAGATTTGGTATGGCTAGCTCACCTTCCTGTGCATTTTTTTCATTAGTTCCCTTGATATTCTTGACCTTTTATTCTTCCAGATGAATTGTTTTATTATATTTTAATAAGGGACTGTAAGCTTTTAAATTTATTCTATAAGTACAGTTATTTTGTTGCATTTTTTTTTGTTGTTGTTCTATGGGTATGCTATTATTTTTCAATCATGAACCTAAATCACTCGACTGGGTTGAACTAGTTAGTAGACCTGGCATGCAATAAGCAGTAATTCATATTATGGAGAGTGGTTTAGTGAAAATAGTATTGGACTTGGAGATAGCCTGGGTTTGAATTTTGGCTCTATCATATAATGCCTTGTGATCTTGGCAAGTCAACTGAGCTCTCGGGGTCTTGCTTCTTTTCTCCTACAAAAAATGAGGGAGTTGACTTTGATCTTTTTTGAGGTTCCTTCCAGCTCAAAATCTGTCATTCTATGATCCTTCTTATTTATTTACTTGGTTTCACTTGTCTTCTACTGAGATGCAGATGAAAGTTATTTTGTTGTTGTTGTTTATATGACCAGATTGAGAAATAAATTAATTGAAGAATATTTAAGAGACTTTTTTTGTTTGTAAATACCTTCAAACCCATCTCCTCTAGCATCTTGATAAACATGAATTATGATATTATACTGCATTTCAATGCTTTTGTTACACTTTAATTTGTGCTAACAGGAAAGAGACCTTGGGGAAGTTGTTAACAATTTAACAGTTCCCAACCAACTAGGGATAAGAGATTATTTTTAACTAAAAGACGTTATGGTAACATAACTTTTATTATTATTATTACTACTAGTACTAGTGGTGATATTGTTTTTATTATACAGTAGCATGGATTGTTTCATGGCTTAATATGTTCAAAGAATTCAGCTTCAAAAGGCCAACCTACCAGTGATGCCCTTAATTGACTGATCCATAGGAACAGAACAGGCAAAAATTCAGAAGAATTGATCAATACACTGAAAAATTCTGAAAACATACACAATGTACAACACTATGGTCATCCCATCTCTGGATGTGTGTGTGTGTGTAAAGGTGTGAGATGTCTTGTCTATTCTTTTTAGTCATTCTTTTGAGTCTTTATAGTTCTGAAATATTTACTTATTTTTGTGGTTCTTTCAACTTACATTGTTGTTGTAACTATGTATATTGTTTTCTTGACTCCCCTTACTTCACTCTTCATCAGTTCTCTAGATTTTTCTGACTTATCACATTCATAATTTCTGATGGTTCAGTAATAGTCCATTACATTAATGTACCACAATTTATTTAGTCATTACCCAGATACCATTTATTCTTAAACATGAAGTATTTACTAAAAGATAAATCAAAAACAAGAATTATCATAACATTTTCTTAATAGAAACTAAAAACAAAGAAAAATCAAAATATCATGGTATACCCATAAACCTGGATCACACTTTCCTACCAATTTATACAATGTCTGTGGTGGAGGAGATTGGACATACACATAAACCTAGCAAGGAGGCACATGGTTAGAGATATCCATAGGGTGGGGCCAAATCACAACTCTGGACTGCTGGCCTTGATGTCTTTGATCTCATTAATAAATAGTCTGTACCACATATCACATACTGCTCAACTCTCCTTCTGGAAAAAAAAAAATTTCTCTGATCATCAGGAGCCATTATAGCAATGTCTAGTTCTTTTGTTGCACAGCCACTCTTGGAAGGCTGCCGAGAAAATATTCCCTCTTCTTTAACAAATATAGATAAGCATAGGTACTGGTAAAATAGTTGCAAAGCCTACCTTTCTCTTTTCCTTTCCCCATGTCTTAAGATATAGAAAGCAAGAAATAACAACATAGACACTTCTTTTTGTTTGTTTGTTTTTGCAGGCAATGGGGGTTAAGTGACTTGCCCAGGGTCACACAGCTAGTAAGTGTCAAGTGTCTGAGGCCGGATTTGAACTCAGGTACTCCTGAATCCAGGGCTGGTGCTTTAACCACTATACCATCTAGCTGCCCCTAACATAGACACTTCTAAAAAGTTTACCTTCTCTAAGGCTGTAGATTTTGCTAAGAGGGCAATGAACCAAGAAAGTTTTTCACTTAGACATATGATTTAGTTCTCTTTGAATGAGGTTTTTAATAGTGGTCAAGTCTATTCAGCTTCAGTAAGCTTGCTCAGTTAACTCAGCAAAGCAAAGACTTTTTTCCATTTAGCATGAGTTCCTTCAAAGTGGCTGAATAATCTACCTGTCAGCTCAGCTCCGCTTAGCTTTTGTGTTTTACAGTGGGTGAGATGGCATGTATTGGTTGCAATATGCATCAGTAGGAGATGAACACATGTAGATGAAATCATGGCTCCATCAAAAATACAATTACATATTCAAGAGAAAATCCAGCAGTGGAGGGAGATTGGCATCCCAGTTTTTTTTTCCCTAGGCTTGCCTTGGAAAGATTATTTCATAAAATTAAATATGTAGTCAATTGCTGTCAGATAGTCTTTTGATGATTTTTTTCTCTCTGACTACACAGGCATCCTGAATCTCTTTCAAAGCCTGCAAATTATGGTTTGAGTCTTCTCTCTTACAACTTTGGCTAAGCAATTAAACAGAGCTATTTAATTGAAAAAACAAAACAAAACCCTCTATCAGTCTACATCTTATTGAAGTCAGAAAAAGTGAAGACAGTCAGAGTTCAGCTGTATATGACATTCCATTTCTTGAGTCTATACCATTGCAAAGAATTGTCCCCCATGCCTGGAATGCACTTCCTCCACATCTATGCCAATTTGGCACTGAAGTTTCCTTAAGAGTTCATCTCAGATGACACATCCTCTGTAAGGCCCTTCTTGACACAGCGCTTTTTTCCACTTAAAATGACATAAACTTTGAATTTTCTTCTCTCTCTATGGGTTATATATAACTCCTATACAATGTTAGCACCTGGAGAGCTAGTACTATTTGGATTTTTGGCTTTGTGTCCCTGATGGTTCACATTGTGCTTGGCCCATAATAGGTGATTAATGAAATATTTATTTGATTTCAATTTAGCCTGCTGTTCCCCAGTATGAAAAATAATAAATACAATCTATTCCATCCTAGATAGTATTCATGGTAGGGACTTGATTATTTTATGTATAGTAAATTTACAAAATGCATATTACCCAATAAAGTACACTCTACAGAGTAGAGATAAAATCCTATGCCTTTGCAAACTACTACGTAAATATGAATCCTTATTTTTAAGCTTGCACAGTGCCTTGTATATCTCCAATGGTGAGGACTACAAATTTGGGAAGGTAGTGTAATATATTGAAAAGAAAACTAGATTGGAGTCAAAAGAACTGGATTTATGTCCTGGCTTTTCCAGACAATACAAGTAATAACCAGGGTAAGTAATACAAATTCTCTAGGCCTTGTTTTATCCATCTGTAAAATAAGGAAGTTGTACTAGATGATCAGTTAGGTGGTGTAGTGGATACACTGCCTGGCTTGGGGTAAATAAGTCTCATCTTCCTGAGTTTAAATCATTTCTCAGATTCTTACTGGCTATGTGACCCATGGCACATCACTTAACTCTATTTGCCTCAGTTTCCTCATCTATAAAATGGACTGGAGAAAGAAATGGCAAACCACTCCAGTATCCTCGCCAAGAAAACCCCATAGGGAGTAAGATATAATTGAAAAATGACTGAACCACAACTAGATGATCTCTAAAAGCTGTTCCAATTATAAATCTTTTATTTTATAACTTAAAGAATGACCTGAAACTCAGAGGATTTATCAGATTCCCTCTTGATCACAAAGTGAGTAAGTATCAAAGGCTGAATGTGAATGTAGGTTTTGCTTACTCCAACATATTATCAACAATACTATGTTGTGTGTTGTTTAAAATATTGGGGTGCTAACCTGTTTCTAAATTACTGGGGAATTTGGCTGGGGTTTTTCCTAATACATTATTACTTATAAATTAATGGCTATTGCAACAGTTTTGGCAGCAAACATTTATTATTAATTCAAATCACATGTTAGTAAAGTATTGACTGCGTGTCTGACCAACTTCCCCACTAGTTACATACCCAGTACATTTTGCCAAGTGGGAGAAAAGAGAAAGCATAGATCATTCCTGCAGGTACCAGGCACAAGAGAGCAAGAGAAGTACCTAGGAGAGTAAAAAGAGTGACCTTCGTGTCCTCAGGGATTTTTGTCCTTTTTCAGGTAGAGGCAGGTCACCACACATTGATCTAAGCTAATTGGTCAGCATCATTCAGCTCCATTGATTCACATGACATGGAGGAGGGGGGTAATCAAGGTGTGTTTCCTCCCTCTAGCAAATCAGAAATGTCAATCTGTATACCTTTTGTTAAGCTGTAGGTTCTTACCAGGCTGGGGAGGGAAAGAGGGAAGCTTCTGGGTTTCTCCTAGAAATTCATCATTAATAATTTTTTCTCACAATTGCTTCTTTATATCTATTGCAAAGGTTATCTACAGCATACATGTCTACTCCCTCTTGTCTGACTTTATTGTAAAGTTTTTGCAGTCTAACATCTAACCTCATCATTCAACTGAAACTGCTCTCCAAAGTTACCACTGATTTTGAAATTACCATATCTAATTATATTTTCTCAATCCTTAAACTTCTTTTGGTGGGGGGCAATGGGGTTTAAGTGACTTGCCCAGAGTCACACAGCTAGTGTCAAGTGCCTGAGGCAATATTTGAACTCAGGTCCTCCTGAATCCAGGGCCGGTGCTTTGTGCGACCTAGCTGCCTAATCCTTAAACTTCTTGACCATTCTGAAGGCTTTGGACCTATTCATGCCCCTCTTCTCCTTGTTCCCCATTTTTCCATGTTTTTGTGACACTGTTCTCTCCTGATTCTCTTCCTACTTATTTGACCTCTTCTTCCCCTCCCCCCTACACTGGATCTTTAGCCTGGTGATTCCTGGTTGCTATAGGTTTCTATCAAAGTTCTATTCTGAACCTTTTTCTCTATCTCCTCTATACCTGGTATCTTCATCATCTCCCATGGAATCAATTATTGTAACTATAAAGATGGGTCTCATAGCTATTTACCCAGTCCTAATCTTTCTTCTGACCTCTCATCTCTTATGTCCAACTGTCTGTTAGACATCTCAAGCTTAATGTCTTGTAGACACCTTAAAGTAAATGTGTTGGAAACTGAACTAATTTTATTTCTCTCCAAACCTCCTCTCTACCCAACTTCCCTTTGACTGTTGAAGGCACCACCATCCTCCCAGTCATACAGGCTTATGACCTGGGTGTCATCATCCTTGATTACTCAATCTCCTCCTATATCCCAAATGTTGCCAATTCTTGTTGATTTTCATTTTGCACTATACATCCTCTTCTCTCTTCTGTCTGTAAGTGCCACTACCCCGCACGTCAGGGTCTTATTAACTCATGCCTGATTGTTTACTATGACCTTTTGATTGGTCTTCTTGTTTCCAGTTTCTTCCCATTCCAAATCATCCTCCATCTTAGAGAGGGTTGGGGAGGGAGGGAGGGAGAGAGGGAGGAAGAGAATTTGGAACACAAAGTTTTAAAAAATCAATGTGAAAATTTTTACACGTTTTAACATGTAACTTGGAAAAATTCTAAATAAATTTATTATTATTACCAAACCATCCTCCATTTAGCTATTAAAGTGATCTTTCTAAAGTTCAGGTCTGAACAGATTGTACCCCTATTAAACAGACTCAAATGGTTCCTTTTTTTACCTCTGTTTAGCTTTTAAAGTCCTTCATAATCTCTTTTTTGCCTCTGCTTATGCCTATCATTGGCTGTAATACTCTTATTAGCTCTAAATCTTCACTTCTTCCACTGAAGTTATCCCCAAACTGTTTTTTGTTTGTTTGTTTGGGTTTGTTTTTTTTTTTGCTGCCACTAAGCTTTTTCTCTTTAATTCTGTCTGGTCCTAAGTTTTCCTTTCTTTTATATCTCCCCAAGCACTGGATTTTTCCTATTTGGAAATGTCCTAATGTTTAATTAAGTGTCTTCTCAAATGTTGTTGTGTCTTTTCAGGCAGCTTTACACCCAGCTAGATATTGTGACCTTGAAGGCAGGGCTAATTCCCTTTATTTCTTTTGTGACATTAAGTATTAAGTTCAGTGTTCAACACAAAATGAACCTCTTAAGGATGCTCTTCACTTGGCAGTATGGTTTTCAAAATGAGCATCTTAAATTAGTTCATCAAGGTCAGGATGGCTGTTAACAATTGATTTGCAATGGAAAGGGACAAAGTAAAAAAGAATACAAAGTGATTTAGAAAATGTTGGAAAGCAGAGAGAAGAATGGCAGCCAAAACTTCTAGTCATTTCCTCACAGAAAACCCTATCAAATGCCATAGGCTACCAGTAATCAATTTGTTCAAAGATGATTTGATTTTATAAATAAACAACTTTTCACTACCTACCCCTGCCATAGAGATATACCCCTAAAATTTCACACTCATAAAATGTTGTAGGCCTGCTTTGAAGAGTTAACCTGACATTAAGGGTTCCTTCCTCTCACAGAAAGTCTGGTATAGTGGGCCAAATTCTCAACTTAATGTCAGGCAAGACATGGGTTCAAATCTTACCTGTATAACTGTTTTCCTGGGCAAATCACTTCCCCCCTCTAAGTTTCCATTTCTTCATCTGTAGAGAAAAGATTTTAATACCAGTAATACCTGCTCTGCAGGCTCATAGGAGGTGGGAATTTGGTAATGATTCTAAAATGCCTTGCAAATAACTACATTTTTTATGATTTAGATGCATATTTTTTCAGGGCAATGAGGGTTAAGTGACTTGCCCAGAGCCACACAGCTAGTAAGTGTCTTAGGCCAGATTTGATCTCAGGTCCTCCTGAATCCAGGGCTGGTGCTTTATCCACTGTGCTACCTAGATGCCCCCAGATGCATTTTAAAAAATCATCTTAAATTGAAGCATGTGAATATATTTTTCTCCTCAACAGTTTCTGTTGAACAGAAGACCTCTCTTGATGTTTTCCTAGTCAGGTTAACTATGGGATTGATTTTGTAATACATTTTGATCAGACAATTACAGTGATGTCCATTAATTCATTCTGCAAATAATCACTTTGGATGACTCTTATAAATCATGCCCCCCCCCCCCCGGAATGGAGGGAAAAATCACTTTGGTCTACCTTCATGTATGGAAGACTTTTCAACCTTCTAACTCTATGGGATAATAGGTCCTAATTGCCTCTCTTTGCTGTTGGGTGGGCCATCACATTTGTTGAGTTTTTAATTCAAGTTAGTGGGTGGCACTTAGGGTTTGAACATTCCATCACTTTGGTGGCTGAAGGGATAATGGGGGAGAGGGGCAGAAGAGGATAAGGATGAGGGATCTACCTCTGAGTCGAGATTCCTAAATAAGCTGAAAGGTTTCCCATCCTAGCAACCCTCATGAAAATACATAGAAACACATCTGTCCCTTATTTTTTCAGCTCTCTTTATGGTGAGTCATCCATGTTCTTAAAACCGTACAATTACGCATGCTAACAGGGGAAAAAGAAAAAGTAGATAATAAACTTGGCAGGGGTAATTTAATGAAACCAAGCACATCAGTGGTTTTAGACCTAGAAAAGAGATTCAAGAATTCTTCTAAAGATATGCATAAAGGTTTTAGTCTACAGCATATTGAAGGAGGAAAGTAAAAGGGGTATTCTTTCAGAGAATGAATGCAGATAACATTGAAAGCAAGAAATTGAACCTACGTCTGGGCATTTTCTTCTGGTGATAGCAGAATTTGGCAAAGTGGTACTTATTTCTGAGAGAATTAGACAGAAAGTAATCTAAAATGTTAAGAACCAGGGAGGGAATCAAGAGAGTCATATCTCTGATTCCAAAGGAAATGAGAAAGGGCACACAAAATTACCATATATAAACCCTGTATACTGGCTTGGGTTTCTTCCCCAAACTCCCACTACCTTTCTCATTTTGCTGAAGCCAGAGTTTTAAAAAAGAAAACTCTGAAGGAAAAGAGATCATACAATGTTATTTATATGCTGCAAACAAATGAATTCATAATAGCTATAGAGAAAGCAATAGAAGCAGAATATATTATATGTTTAAGGAGTTATAGATCTAACATTATACAGAAAAAGGAACTTAATACAACACTGAAAATTTCATCTTTGGTATCATATATATCATAATACATACATATATATGTATATATACACACATCATTTTATGTGTGCTATTTGGAGGTACAAAGAAATGAAATTGTAGACCTTAATAACTGATTTTATGTTTTCAATAATTTAAGGGTTCATTGTTTCTTCAAAGTGGGTGATATTTCCTCAACATAGATTCCAACCCATGTATGCTTTAGCAAATAGTTTTTGTGAGTTGTTTTGTTCAGGTAAATTCACCACTAGATCAACTTCTGGTGAGAAAAATCTTCAAACTTAAGTAGCCAAGCTCTATCAAAACTTGCATGACTAGGCTCATTCACAAAGTCTTTCAAGCCTGGTAAGATCTCAGAATTTGTGCACTGCAGCCTTTTGAGAACTTGGGCTACTCTCAATCCCATGCTACAAAATATAACTTGAGGGGAGAAATAATCTCAAAAGGTGACCCTAAAATCTCTCCTTTGAAAATAGTCTCTGTTTTAGGGCAGATTTTATTTCAAGCTAATTCTTTATTTTTAATTGATTATTCTCCAAAAGATCACAAATGAACTAAAATTTTTGAAATTCTTAATTACACGTTTTCTTGCTCTTTACTTTTTATTTTGAAAAAAAAAGAAACTTTGAAAATGATAAAAATTAATGAGTCAGTGATGTTTTAAGATGGCAAATTCCACCTCAGCTTTGTAAGCTCAAATCAGCAAGATGTGTAAAAAAGTAATAAAATCACTATTTATTCTTATAAATACCTAAATTAACTACAAAGGACATATGAAGGAAGACACTATCTGCGTTCAGAGCAAAAACTGATAAATAAAAGTATGTATAAAATGATTTGACATACATACACATATATACATATTTGTTGTGTCTAATGGTAGCCATCTCTGGGGGAGGAAGGGAAGAAAATAAAGAAAAAAAATTACGTAATAACTTTTTTACAAATTTAAAAGGAATAGCATGTTGAGCACAAGAGATTTGCAGTTTCATGTGAAATCAGCTTTCCTTCTTATACTATGTTATCACAATGCTTGTTTTATTCCATAAATTAAAAATCAAATAAATAAAAATTTTTAAAAAGAAAAGAAAGAGGAAAAAGGACTCACAATCTATTTTGCTCAAAAATAAAAACAAAACAGAAGACTAAAATATCAATTTCTTAATAAGTACTCCTATCATTCAATCACTTAACATTTATTAAGCCCTTTCTAAGTACTCAGGATAAACATTTATTAAGCTACTACTATGGGATACAAAGAAATGCAAAAGATAGTCCTTACTCTCAAAGAACTTATAGTCTAAAGGGAGAGATGACATGAAAACAACTATGTAATAACAAGCTTTATACAGGATAATTTAAAAAACCCAACCAAACAAAAAAACAATGACCAGAGGGAAGGCAGTGACATTATTTTTGCCCTAGGTTGACTATAGCCATGATTGTGGTGACTTCTTAGAGTTATCCTTTGGCAGTTATTCATCCAGAATCTCCCATTCCTCAGAACTATTTCTTATCCAGACTACTAGTGCCAGACTGCTGTATTATCATGCTGAGGAAATTGATTAAATGAAAAAGATCATGTAGATAAGGACAAAAACAATTATGCCATAGGCATTAGAAGCTCCTAGGAGAAAAATCCCTAATGTAACTTAAAATCCTACAGAGGAACCTAGAACACTAAGATATTAAAGAACTTGCCCAGGCTTATATCGTCAACATGTACCAGAGGCAGAGCTTGAATTTAGATCTCTTTGTCTCCTTCTCAGCCACTATATAATAGTGATTTAAGAGGGAAAAAAGTAATATAAAAAAGGTAAAGAAATATAGCTTTCAGGGGGGGGGGAGTACAAATTGAATCAATAATTTAAATCAATAAATATATGAGCTCAAGGCTAGACAAGGCTGTTTTTTTAACTTTCACTTTTCTTGAGTTCTACTGAGAGATTACAGAGAACATCTATGACCAACATTTAAGGAAGTCAAGTGAACTCAGAGGATGAAAAGAAAAAGAACTGAATCAAACTAATTCTTGGTTTGCAACCTATGTTTTGTCATTAATTAAGTAGTATTTGGCTGGAGGAAGGTAAGAATACTCAGAGGAAAGTCTCTCCAATAAAGGTGATAGAGGTACTTTTGCACAATCATTCATTGCCTGGGGAGCACTGGTTGATGTGAAAAGCATTGGTACCAAGGGCCAGAAGTGGGGAGTGGTAGTAACATTCCTTCCATAAGTGTAGACAGGTTTTGTTTGTTTGTTTGTTTGTTTTGTGACTTGCCCAGGGTCACATAGCTAAGTGTCAAGTGTCTGAGATTGGATTTGAACTCAGGTCCTCCTGAATCCAGGGCCAGTGCTTTATCCACTGTGCTACTTAGCTGCCCCTATAGACATTTCTTATGATATCATGGGGCATCTCCTTCCCCCAGGTGTGGGTATATATATGATCTTATAGAAGGTTCTATAAAAGATTATTTAGAAATTTAAGGAACTGTATCTTTTAGTCTGGTGGACAAGCTTCTTGGGACCACAATTGTCTCTAGGGGAAAGGGAGCCTCTTTCCCTTGGGAGAAATTATTGTCAAGGACAGGCAGATGGAAACAGAGAAGACAAAAGTCCAGAGAGATGATAGGCTAGTGCCAAAATGGGCAGATGGTGAGTGGAAGGACCCAGATTTGGCTAGAATCCCGAGTCTGGATATAGAGCTCCTCCCATAAGATTATACTGCCTCCTTCATGAATTATTATTTCTGGGAATGAAGCTCCCCAGAAGTTCCTTCAAACAAAGAAGTAGAGAGGGATCATGGAGGAGAACTCCATAATTACACTCTTAGCTAGTATAACAGAGGAAGGAATATGCTGTTATTTTTTTAAATTTTCACCTTCATAGTGAGAATTAAGAAAGAAATTTTTAGCACAAAGACTGTGAATGAGAGATTAGATCTTAGAGTAATATTTAGGCAAAAGGAGGAAGGAAATGAATGAATTAATTTAGCATTTATTGAAAAGATACACTACAAAGGAATCTTATTCAAGCTAAGATGTTGAATGGTTAAGGAAGAAAGACACGGTACCACACTTTTATCTTAGGTAAGGACAGTAAAAAATTTGAGCTTGTGTAGGGTAACAGGAAGGGAAGTCTGTGCCTTGGAAGTAGGGATAAGATCCATATTAACAAGACTCACTGAAGGGAAATAGTAGAGTTTTTTTCCTTATAAATGTATAATTAATTGAGAAGGATATCAGAATCTACTATAAACAATTTTATGTTAGCAAAGTTGAGCATTTCAATGAAATGAATTTCTACAAAAACAAAATACTCAAATTAATAGGAAGTAGAGATTATAAAAATATAATCTTGGAAAGATAAAGTTTTAGATGAACCACCAAAGAGGAAGGCAATTACAAATGGTTTTTATGAATGAATTCCATTAATATTTAAAGAGAAATTATTACCTCTGCTATAAAAATTATTCTCAATGATCATGAATGAAGAACTCTATCAAACTCCTTTTATGGGAAAAATATGGTCCTGAAACAGAAAACAAGGAAGGATAGAACAAAGAAAAATGTATAGACTAATATCCCTTACTGATATTGATACAAAAATGTCAAATAAAATTTTAGTAAAGAAAATACTGCAATATATATATATATATATGCCAACATACACATACACATACGGTAATGCTGAATGATTTCATATATATTACATATAATTTCCATATTTGTACATATCTTACATATATAAGTGAAATTATTTTCTATAGCCTAATTGGATTGATAACAGGATTTCAATGGTTATTTAATACTGAATAAATAGAATTTTGAGCTTTAATCACTAATAAGTCCATCAGGACATTTTTTGCTACTCTGTATAATAAAAACAAAGCCCACATAATGATATCTATCATGTACAGGGTGGGCCAGAAGTCACAAAGGGGTTTCAATATTTAATAACTCCTTTATTTTTAATTTAGAATACCACAATGATCTACATACAAACACATATACTTATCCATACACACACACACACATATGTATGAAGTTACATTGTGTGTGAAAAATCAAATCTTCTAAATGACAAGAATAATTTTTTAAAAAACTTATTAAAACATTGTGACTTTTGGCCCACCTTGTATAAATATAGACATTGCACTAATTTATATATATAAAGTTCCCATTTGTTTAGAACCTGAAATATAAAGATATGCAAAGACCTTCTTTAGCAGGATCAGAATCACACATCTAAAACCAAGAACTATCATTTAGAAAGGAGAAATGCTGGAAGCTAAGTTTTTTTTCTTTACAGATGTGCTATGCCAGCTGGACGGGTCTGTTTCTGAGTTGGGTCAAGATTACTTGGCTAATGATATGACTCCTTACCAGGCTTAGTTACTGTTGGGCTTGACTGGGTTGATTGCTAAGTTCCTTGGCTTTGTTTTTGGACTGAATCAGTAGATCACTCAGCCTCTGGACTTCTGAAGTGGGCTGGTTTTGTTACAACAAATGGGCAGATGATCTTGGGCAAGACCAAGTAGGCATGTCTGCCTTTCAGCTGCTGCTGACTGAGTTGGGCCAGGAGGTTTGGTCACCTGCTTCTGTAGTTACAGCATCTCTGCTACAAAGGGCAATCTGATGGATTTCCTGAGTTTTCTATTTGGAGGTCACCTATAGCTTTTCAATATCTTGGCATGGCTGAGTGGCATTGTAATCCTTTTCCATTGATGGTGATAGTTTTCTTTTTGGCTCATGTACTCTACTGTTCCCTTAGCTGAAGCAACAACCCTTAGCCTCAGATAAGCAGAAACCTTAGCTCTAAGGCATATCACTTTCAGGCAGGACCTGACAGAGGAGTGGGCAGCCTTTCCTGTTTGGCAATTCTTCCTGGTTCTTTACAAGTTACTTAGGAATGATTTAGGAATTTTTTGAATTATGGTGACGAGTTCTGATTCAGTCATGTCACTTCTCTATACTCTTTTGAGGACCTAACATGATTAGTGGCAAAGGGCAATGGTATGAATACAGCTTGTGCCCTAAAGACAGGTTAACTGTCTTTGTTGGCGGGGTAACTAGACAGAGCATTTATTAAGCATTTACTATCGTGCCAGAGAGTGGGCTAGGTTCTAGAAATACAAATACAACCAAAAGAAAGACAGACCCTCCTCTCAAGCAGCTTCTATTGTAACAGAAAAGAATAGAAAAGAGAAATGAAAAGGAGGAGGGGAGAGAGGAAGCCAAGGTAAAAAAAGTCATCCCAGAAGTCCAGGCCTGGGCTAGGTTTGAAGTCAGCAGGGCTGGTATGTGTACTTACTCAAATAGAGAGTTTGGGGAGGAAATAATGAAGTGAAGGCATAGGCAGTTTGAAAAGGTCATTTTTGCAATGGTAAATGTGGAGCACCTTATTACATATATATTTGGGTGTTTTTCATACCTTTTGTGGGGATTTTATAGAGATAAATAGATGTATATATGTTTGTATATATATATGAATATCTATTTATTTTATGAATATAGTAGTATAGTTATGAAGGAAAACTTTTTGTATTATTCTTCTCAAAAGCAGCTTCTGAGTATGCATTAGGAAAATTCAAAACTTTAGAATCTACCCCCTTAAAATATATTAGTTTAGGGGCAGCTAGGTGGCGCAGTGGATAGAGCACCGGCCCTGGAGTCAGGAGTACCTGAGTTCAAATGCGGCCTCAGACACTTAACACTTACTAGCTGTGTGACCCTAGGCAAGTCACTTAACTCCAATTGCCTCACTTAAAAAAAATCCTCAAAAAAAAAATATATATATATATATATATATATATATATATATATATTAGTTTAAACTGAATTGAAATCTTGACAACTCCTTAAATAGTGGGCATTCATTCATGATCATACAGAATGAGCCATACAACTGGTCTCTACCCTTATATTATAGAAAAAGAAACTGAAGTCTAGTGACTTCAATGGTAAAGCTGGGTTTTGAACCCTGGCTCACTGAGTCCAGTTCCAGTACTTTTACTGTTGCACCATGTTGCTTCCCCATTCATTTTAGATTGTGGTGCATAAATTTTCTCCATACTTTTTTTTTTTGCAACATGACTATATCCCTTAATTATTATGCCTTGAAAGGTAATGATTAAGAACAAAGTTTCTACCTGTCAAGGGTCATAAATGCTGGTTTCACAGACATTTTGAGTGTATGACATGCAAGTACCAAAATTGGGTACTTCCTATTGTAAATCCTCTAACTTGAGATAACCAGGAAATGAGGTAGAGTTCTTAACTTAGGTCCTGAAATGAATCTTTCATTAATTTCTCTTGCTTTTGGGTCAGTCATACACTGATCTTTTTTAAGGTTCAGTGTAAGACATATGGCAAATTCAATTTCTCACATTTTTCTTAAATTCCCACTGTGGTAGAAGAATGGAATTATAGAGTCAGATAAGATATAGTTTTTATTTTCTATGAATGTACTCTCTAGTAGGGGAGTCAGACAAAGTGTAATACAAGATATTATATCATATATTCCTTAGAAAATTTCAAAAAAAGTACTTGTGAAATCTGAGTATTATTGACTCTCAGGGTCTTGACCCTAAACTTCAAGTCCTCTCTATTTCAAGTCCTAAAGCCTAGATAAATGCACATAGAGGAAGAAATGGATTTTGCCTACACTCACTGGAATTAGCTAATGAGAGGTCCTTTAGCAGTTCAGAACAGTGGTAAGACCCTACTTATTTTTGAATCTGTTTATAAGCCTTTGCAAATGTATATTATTTGATAGTTATGTACAGTCTCATCATGTGTTCTAGTAAGGGCTGATAACTCCTCACCTCTTCTTACATGCTAACTGGAACCCAAAATCGAATTATCAAGGTCCCTGTTGTTCATTTTCATCCTTCTTACTCAAAGAGGCCCAAAATAACATCACAATGTTGGGATTGGTACCTGACTGTGGCTGATCAGACTTATACAAATTTAGAAAGCTCTAACAAAGGTCAGGCACAAATTTGCACATCTCACATAGAGATCTCATAGAGCATAGCAATTCTTTTGATGTGGGCATACCATGCTGGGAAATCCTGTGCTAGTTTCTCATGTTTCATAATCAATACCAAGTTCTTCAGAGAGACCTTGAGAGTGTCCTTGTATTGCTACTTCTGACTTCTATGTGAGTGCTTGCTTTGTATCACTTCTTCATAAAATAGATTTTAGGCAAATGTACATTTGGCATTTGAACAACATGGTCATTCCATCAGATTATGCTCCTCACCCTTTAGGAGGACTGCAAATTCAATTCAATAAGCATTTAGATATAATGTACTAAGCTAGGTTGCATGATGGAGAGAGCAATGGGATTATTGTCAGGAAAACCTGAGTTCAAATCTAGTCTCAGGTACTAGTTGTATGAACTGTGGAAGTCACATGATTGCCCTCTGCCTCAGTGTCCTCATGTGTAAAGTGGAAATAATGATAGCATCTACCTCCTAGGATTGTTACGGTGATAAAATGACATATTTTTGTCAAGTACTTTGTTTACTTTTTTCAGTTTTCCCCCCTTTTCCCTTTTCATTATTATTGTTGTTAACTGTTTCCCTCCATCCTATTCCCTTCCCCATGCTATTGACTGTATTATCTATCTTCTTTCACCCTATCCCTCTTCAAAAGGGATTTGTTTCTGCTTGTCCCCTCCCTCAATCTGCCCTCCTTTCTTTTGCCCCTCTCTCTTTATCCCCTCCTTATCCTCTTCCCTTCCTATTTTCCAGCAGGGTTAGATAGATTACTCCACCCAATTGAGTGTGTATGTTATTCCCTCCTTGAGTCAATTCTGATGAGATTGAGGTCTTTGAGCCAATTATGATGAGTGTTAGGTTCATTTACTGCCCAGATTAAAAAGATTGCTTCACTCAATTGGGTGTGTATATTATTCCCTCCTAGAGCCAACTCTGATGAGATTAAAGTCTTTGAGCCTATTCTTATGAGTGTAAAATGCATTTATTGCCCTGCTCCTCCATCATCTCTTCCCCTACTCCATAAGACCTTTCCTGTTTCTTTCATGTGGGATTTCACCCCATGCTACCTCTGTCCTTCCCCCTCCCCTAGTGCATTCTTATCACCCCTCAATTTTACCCTAAAGATGTCATCATGGGGCAGCTAGGTGATAGAGTGAATATAGCATCCACCCTGGACCCAGGGGGACACCAGCCAAAACCCAGCCTCAGACACAAGACAGTCACCCACTGCATGACCCCAGGTATGTCTCCAACTCAAATTTTGTATGTTCTCTAGTTTCTTGTATTTGAAAGTCAAATTTTCTATTCAGTTGAGGTCTTTTCATCATGAATACCTGAAAGTCCTTTTTTTTCACTGAAGTCCCATTTTTCCTCTAAAAGATTATACTCAATTTTTCTGGATATGTGATTCTTGATTTTAATCCCAATTCCTTTGATCTCTGGAATATCATATTTCATGCCCTCCAGTGCTTTAATGTAGAAGCTGCTAAATCTTGTGCTATCCTGACTAGGGCTGCACAGTACTTGAATTCTTTCTTTTTGGCAGCTTGCAATATTTTCTCCTTGACATGGAAGCTCTGGAATTTGGCTATAATATTCCTGGGAGTTTTCCTTTTGGGATCTGTTTCAGGAGGTGATCGGTGGATTCTTTCATTTTCTATTTTACCTTCTGCTTCTAGAATATCAGGGCAATTTTCCCTGATAATGTCTTGGAAGATGATGCCTAAACTCTTTCCTTGATCATGATTTTCAGGTAGACGAAAGATTTTTAAATTATCTCTCCTGCATCTATTTTCCAGGTCAGCAGATTTTTCCAAGAAGATATTCACATTGCCCTCTAGTTTTGTTTTATTTTGTTTTGTTTTTTTCTATTTTGGGGTTTTTTTTTGCAGGGCAATTGGGGTTAAGTGACTTGCCCAGGGTCACACAGCTAGCATCAAATGTCTGAGGCTGGATTTGAACTCAGGTCCTCCTGACTCCAAGGCTGATGCTCTATACACTGCGCCACCTAGATGCCCTCTTGCCCTCTAGTTTTTAATCATTTGGATTTGCTTTATTGTGTCTTGGTTTCTCACAAAGTCACTGGTTTCCATTTGTTCAATCCTCATTCTTAGGCAATTATTTTTGTCAGAGAGCTTTTCCATTTGGCTTTTCAAGCTGTTGACTTTTTTCTCATGTCTTTCCTGTATCACCCTCATTTCTATTTCCATTTTTCCTCTACCTCTCTAAGTTTATCTTCAAAGTCCTTTTTGAGCACCTCTATGGCCTGACACCTGGAAGCTTTAGATATAGGGAGCCTGATGTTGACATCTTCCTCTAAGGATGCACCTCAATCTTCCTTGTCACTAAAGAAACTTTCTATGGTGCTCACCTTTCTCAGTCTTCTCATATTGCCTTTCTTTACTTGACTTTTAGCTCCTTAAAGGGGGGCACTGTTTCCAGGCTGCATTGTCCCAAGCTTCAGGAGGTCTCAGGTGGTATGATTTAAGGAGGAGCAGGTTCTTCACTCACCTGGCCTATTCCCTGGTCCATAGATGACCCTAAACCAACTTGCTAATTAACCAGCTTTGTGTGTTGTGGTCCTCAGCTCTGATGAGCCTTGGTTTGAAAATGATCTTAGCACCATAGTTTATAGATTTTGAAGCGCTATATAAATGCTAGCTATTATTATTGTTGTTGTTATTGTTATTATTATTACTATTGAGTTCTGAGGCTACAGATATATCAAGAAAACAGCCTTTGCCACAAAGGAGTTTATATTCTCCTGGATAAAGAAACATAAATTTAGATGCTCTATTAGATTTATGAGCTCATTAATGTGAGCATTTCTTCTGTCAGTACCGGTTGCAACCTATCAGTGCCTGGTCATTCTATGAAACTTTAGATTACCTGTATAATAAGTTGAATATGGGAATTTACTCAATGTGTTGAGAGCCTTTTTCCTTTCTTCTTTTTTTGTTTTGTTTTGTTTTGCGGGGCAATGGGGGTTAAGTGACTTGCCCAGGGTCACACAGCTAGTAAGTGTCAAGTGTCTGAGGCTGGATTTGAACTCAGGTACTCCTGAATCCAGGGCCTGTGCTTTATCCACTGCGCCACCTAGCTGCCCCCGAGAGCCTTTTTCAAGTTCTCCTGACATCCTGCAGATATCAGAGTGGACATATATACAGACAAATAAATATAACATTTTTCATCCATATACAATGTCATTTCAAGGATGGAGGAAAGTACTAACAGGTAGATAGATCCCTGTGGAATGAAAATGTTGGGGAGAGTGAGGTCATGGCAAGGAGACTGTAGGAAGAGGCATAGTGGCTGGATTTCTAGCTACATAAGCCCAAAGACTATTACTATTATTAATACTGTTGTTGTTATTAATACTATTATTATTACTTATTTTGAGACTGTGTCTACTTATATCAAGAAGCTAGAAGTACAGTTGTACTAACTGGTCTAATATCACTATTGATTGGCAGGGAGGTTTTGATTTTCTCTGTTTCTGACCTGGGCAGGTTATCCCCTCCTTGCCAGCCTTGTGGTTCTCTCATCCTGAACACTCACCATATTGATGTTAGAATTATTTTAAGTACCAGAATGGCTTTGTTAAGTCACTCAGAACTCCTGAGTTAAAATAATCCACTAGCCTCAACCTTCCTGATAGTAGCGATTAAAGGCATAAACCACCATGCCCAGTCTTTAGTCATGTCTTTTTTTGGGGTTTTCTTGGCAAAGATACTAGAGTTGTTTGCATTTCCTTCTGTAGCTAATTGTACAAATGACGAAATGAGTCAAACAGAGTTTACTGACTTGCCCAGTGTCACACAGCTAATAAATGTCTGAGGTCAAATTTCAATTCCAGTCTTCCTGACTCAGGTCTAGCACTCTATCCACTGTGCCATCTAAGCTAGCTTCATACAAGCGTCCCAAAAGTTAGTGCAATTATAAGATCTCAAACTTAAAACTTCACACAGTCTTTGGGGATTATATATTATAAGGTGTGAGGAGCGGGAGGCATGGCACACACATACCATATCATAACTGACAGTGTACAAATGCTATTCAATCAATAAAACATATGGATATGCTTTAAGATTACCATTTTTCCTTAAAAAAACCAAACAAAATAAAATTAAATCCCCTCTTTTAAGAGTTTGATTTTAAGTAAAATCCCTGGAAAAAAGTAATTTCTTGAAAAAATTTGAGGGAAGCAAGAGTGTTAATTTTATATAAAGCAGAGTGCTCTTTATCCTCCTAAAGTTTATAAAAATTACAGTCTTCTCCCCACCCTCAAGCACACACTACATCTTTTGGCTCCCAAAGGCACAATCTTATAAGAAAGATACATGTCTGTCTAAATGGCACCTCTTCAAGATTTCCTTCTAAAGTCCTTCATGCAGTATATCTGGGAGTGTAGACTGAAAGTAGAAGAGACATCATGTGACTAGACTTGCTAAACATTGAGGAGGGTCATTTCACATTTTATAGTGTTTCCCCAATGAAAGGCCACATCTTCAGCATGGTCATCTCTGGGTACCCCCCTGAATGTTCCCTGTATTTTATCATTTGGTATTTTTGACAGCCCAAGTAGCCACTCCTAAAGGCACTAGAAGCAAATCCTGCAGAGTATCTAAAAAGCATATGAAGATAGCATGCCTCAATCACCCTAGAGTAGAGGGGTCTGAACCTCTTGTTCATTAGAAATGTTTTAAGAATCATATATTTAGGTCAGAGGAGTTAGGTGGTACAGTAGCTGGAGTGCAGGGCCTGGAGTCAGGAAAACCTGAGGTCTAATCTGGTCTCATACACTTACTAGCTGTGTGACTCTGGACAAGTCACTTAACTCTGTTTGCCTCAGTTTCCTCATCTATAAAATAAGCTTGAGAAGGAAATGGCAAACCGCTCCAATATCTTAGCCAGGAAAATGCCCCAAGTGGGGTCACAAAGAGTTGGTCATGACTAAACAGCAACAATATTCAGCTCAAGTCCAAAGAACTGTTGAGAAGTTGGATATTAGAACCAAAAGAGACAGGGAGGATGGAAATGGGGGGGAGCAGGGCGAGAAGATTATTTTAAAAACAACAACACAAAAACAAAGCAGTAATAACACCTAGGTTTTAAAATCCTGCCCAGCACAGGCTTGACAATCCTTCCGATAGCCCAAATACTATAAATTTAGTTGAAGATAACAGAACAGATGGAAAAAACATATGGCTTGTAGGTAGTGTGTGGTGGTTGATATTTGTGGTACATTAGGGGAATTTATTTTATTTTGTCTCTTTCCTTGTGTAACTTTGTGATACTTTACCAAGTGAATTTTATATGGTTCTTTAGACTTAATCCATAATAGAGTTATTAAAATCTCTTCGTGATTTGATGTAATATACATGTGTAGCTTTAAAAAACTTCGGGAATCCTTATCCCAAGTCTCACTGTCACTGGCACGTAAGACTACATCTCTCCTTAGGGTCCTAGGGTCATTAGAGGTTGGGCTATATTTCTATACTTTTTGGCTCAAGTCACAATTCCAGTACATTTTCCCCAATATTAATTTCCAGTTTTATTTATTTCCCTTATATCATTAAGCAAACCAATGATCATTTACACAAATGACATCATTTAGCCTTTTGCAAAGTGATATTTACTGACAAGCTGTAACAGGAACAGAAATAAAAACATCCCCTTCAAATGGGTAGTACACTTTATCCTATACATACCTGGGAGTGAAGACTCCACTTAAAGGGGCTGCTACAAAGCTTTTGTCCCACAAACTCCTATCACTTCCTTTTGGTTGCTTTTGATCGTCTGCCACACTGCCCTTTCCTTGGTTGGCTTTCTGAACATTTTCACATGGATTTTCACCACTAAATGTCTTGGGGCTCACCATTTTGCACAGAAAAACACACACACACACACACATGCACACACATACATATATATTTTTTCTAAAAAATATGTTTGTTGGTTCCCCAGAAGTTTGCTAAGTATTGCTAAGTAAAAACAAACCTTCATTAATGTTTAATATAATAATATGTTATTATATTGTGGGCTATTTAGATATACTCAGCATATTTTATACAAATATAGCCTAAAGGAAAGCTGATGCAGGTGAAGGAAACACTTAGGTGTATAAAAATAATTTATTCAGCATCTGGGGAAAAAAACACACTGGGAATCCGGTCAGACATTTATTCCCATTTCAAATGGAACTCAGTCCTAGATTTAAAATCTACATCTGGTAATGCCAAGAATTCCAAGTAGATCTCAGCTTGTTATTCAAAATTAATGCAGGAAAGGCTACACTTCAGCCCTCTCAAAATCCTGAAAAAACCTAATGTACTGAAAATGGCAAAATATATTGTGTCATTATGAAATGTATCTTTTGGTTTTCAGGCTAGTTAAATGTCCTCACAAATCCTGAAATACCTCTTGTTTTTTCTGAGTTGTAGATCGGCATCATCAGGTATAGACAGCAATAAGTTTAAGATTTTTTCAGAAGGAAATACAAACATAGATCTGCATATACATACATACATATACACATTCATATATATTCACACACATATATATGTACCTATTATATATATACTATATCTCTATCTCTACATAAACACATGCTGCCCAAATCTTAATGAAAAGAAGAAAGACATGTATATTTATCTTTGGAGAAGATGAACATTACTAGTAGCAACTATGGATGGAGAAGAAAAGAAATGAGAGAAAAGAGAAAATTCTCATTTCCAGCACATTTGGTATCTAGGCTAAACAAGGAAGCACATATCTAGAAATTGATTTTGTTTGTTTCATGCACTGAAAATATAACTCATAGCCCTTGTGATTTTTCTGTCTTCTTCAGAAATCTCAATCTGACCATATCCTGTTTTATAGCCCCTCCCCTCTAAGCTTTACCCTCTAGTTTATCTTCATAAAATTTTTTGTTGGTATTTAGTCTTTACAAAATTTTCCTTTTCTAGCTCTCCATTCTTTTTATCTATCAATTTCCTTCACACACTATACTGGCCTGTGTTCCTCACCCACAATATACCATCTACCATTTCTGCACCTTGCATTGGCTGACTCCCACATCTGCAATGTTCTGCCTCCTCACTTCTTTCTCTTAGAATCTCTGGTTTCCTTCAATACTTGATTAAAACATCAATATGAAGGAGTCCTTTCCTAGTGCCTCAGCAGCTTCTGCTTTCATCTTTCAGGTTACCTTCTATCTCTTCAGCATGTATCTTGTATGCACCTATCTATATACTTACTCTCTTACCCATTAGAATTGAAACTCCTTGAGGGAAGATACGGTTTTCACTTTTCTTTTCTAGAGGTGGGAAGAATAACTTAGACCTAAAGAAATTTCTGGGATTTGGAGAGTTTCACTCATCTCCTGAGGCAAAGATATATGATAAGATTTTGAATGAAACTGTAACTAAAAATAGAGCCTGTGAAAGTGGAGAGAGAAGGCACCAAGAAGAGGCAGGCATTTGTGCCTCTCCTCATCATCAGCTGCCCCAAGACATGGAGAAGAGTAGTATGGCAGGAGTAGGGGTAACAGCATCGGTTATTTACATTCCTTAGCCCTGTGTCACTATGAAGCCTGGAGAGGCTAAAATGACAAGCAGCAAGGTTTAAGGATCCTTTTTATCCTAGGTTCTAATTCATATGATACATTGTGGGAAATGTGGACAAATGAAGAAACATATCTTTCTTCAGCTGGGTGCCACTGGGTAATTTCCTTTTATTCTATTAAAGATTGCATTTGACTAATCTTATTTCTTGTGCACAATTGTATTTGACCTTGTCCTATGCATTTCCTTGTGCCCTACCCTTTTTATTATTTGTTTATTTTTAGTAGAAGGATGCAGAACACCTTTGAGGAAAGAGGGACCTTTCCTAGCAGACCTGGAATCCCACCTCTTCAGTGCATTGTTAGAGAGTTTTCTCTTTCTACCTCACTCCATATGTTTCTTAACTACACTTAGGCAGAGTTACAATGAACTTGAACCTTTCAATCTGACCCATCAGACTATGAACCTAAACTATTGTGACACTTAGTCACATTCTTGGCATGTAGTAAGCACTTAAAATGCTTACTCATTGATTTATTAGTCAAAGTTACTTTAGGGAAAAGAACACTTCTTTGAAGACAACATAACTCTTAATAAGCTGAAGCTGTTAAAACAATTAAAGACAACAAGGGAATGTCCCATATTTAATAGCACTGGCCATAGAGACACTGACCTAATCAACCAGAGTGGACAATTCAGGACTCATTAGATTATAAAATGATCTAGAGGCATCAGGGTCTTTTATTTCTCTTTCCTTTCCTAATAGTACTTATTTAACAGGGACACAAGAGGAATGCTTTACAAAGGCCAAGATGAGGATTCTATTTTTTTCCAGGTTAAATGTTCACACAGTTTAGATAATGCACTGGGAGGATTACATAGTCACTGTGTCTAAAAGATAAAAAGAAAGTTCCCAAATACACTAAAATATTTACAGTAGCACTTTCTGCAGTAGCAAAAGAATCAAAAAAGTAAATGTAAAATGATTAGAGAATGATTTCTATTACATGAATGTAATAGAAAATTACTGTACTCAAAGAAAGGATAAATATGGTAAATACAGGGGAAAATGGCAATACATGTGAACTGATAAAAGTGAAATGAGCAAATCCATAAATATATATGATGATGGAAATATAAATGCAAAGAACAACTTGAAACAATCTAAAGACTATGATATTAAAATTAGCAAGCTTAGCCTCAAAAGAAAGAGATGATAAAGTAGCATCACCTTTCCCCATCTTTGCAGAATGGCCAATATTGTCATCGAGGATTACATATGACTGATTAATACATTGATAAGTTTTGCTGAACAGCTTTTTTTCACTTTCTTTATTTTTCATTATAAATGATAGCTCCATTGAAGGAGAAAACTGGAGGGATATACTGGTAAATGTATGTAGTATAAAGAAAGTTCTCAATAATAGTTTAAAAATAAAGCAAAACAAATTTAAGAGACCTCTTTAAAAATGATTAAGCAAGTGTGCCTTAGAAGGAAAATTTATGTATGTTAGTTTGCTACTTTACAAACATTCATATTGCTTTCTTATTTTAATATATACACCTGTATTAATATCTTAAAAAGTGATTGTGAATATTTTTCAATTCTTTTGAGAACTGTTCATTTCATTTTAAAATTCCATTTCATCTATTGGGGAAATGTCTATGAATCATTTACAAGTATGCACATACACATATACATAATATACACATATGATTCATATATCTTGAATACCAAATCCTAATGAGAGAAATTTGATACAAAAATTTTTCCTGTTTGACCACTTCCCTTCTTATTCTAGATGTAGTAATAGTGTCTTTGCATAAGCTTGTCGGTTTTATGTAGTCAAAGTTATCTATTTCACCTTTTATAATTGCCTCTATATCTTCTTTAGTTAAGACTATATCTCCTACTGATAGCTGTCAGAGAGATATATGATCTGCTTCTCTCCTAATTTTTTTATACTGTGAACTTTAATATTGAGGCCACATCAGAAGAGTTCCAGGGAACTCATGATAGGAGAGGATCTCCAAATCCAAGAAAAAAAAAGAAAGAAAGAACCACAGTATAGATGCTGATTGAACCATATTATTTCTTTTGTTTTGGGTGCTGTTGTTTTTTTTTCTATTTTGAGGTTTTGCATCACTGCTCTGATTTTTTCTCTTGTAATAGGATTAATGCAGAAATAGGATTAATGTTATTATGTGTATATATATGTGTGTGTATATATCTATATCTATATGTATATGTATAGAGATATATAGATATAACCTATATCAGATTACCTGCTGTCTAGGGGAGGGGGGAGGGAGGGGAGGGAGGGAGAAAAATCTGAAATTGTAAAGCTTGTATAAACAAAAGTTGAGAACTATCTTTACATGTAACGGAAAAAATAAAATATCTTATACATTAAAAAAATATATATATTGAGGCCACATATCCATTTGGTTGTTTTTTTCTTGTTGTTGTTTGTCCTTCTTTCTCAAAGAGGACCATGATATTGGGGTAATGTCATGACTTGCAGTGCATTGGATTTATGAGGCTGTGCAAAGTCACCAACCTCACTCTCTCTTCCAGAGCCATCTGGATCCATTAGCAAGATACACATCAGGGCAACGGGAGATTGCTCTGGGTGTTTAAGGCAATTGTGGTTAAGTGACTTGCCCAGGGTCACACAGGTATAGTGTCTGAGGTGAGATTTGAACTCAGGTCCTCCCAACTTCAAGGCCAGTGCTCTATCCACTGTGCCACCTAGCTACCCTCATGTATATCTTGTTCCTGGACCCAGATGGATCTGGAGGAGAGAGTGAGGTTGGTGAACTTGCCTAACCCTCCCTCACTTAAATCCAATTCAGTATGTCATGACATCACCGGGATTTCATGGTCTTTTTCAATAATGGAAATAGAGGGAATGCCCATCAATTGACGTATGGCTAAACAAGTTGTGGTATATGAATGTAATGGAATACTAATGTACTGTAAGAAACGATGAACAGGCAGATTTCAGAAAAACCTGGAAAGACTTAAGTGGACTGATGCTGAGTAAAGTGAGCAGAACCCAGAAATATGTTTAATGTGAGTATACATATATAACATATCAGATTGTTTTCTGTTTTGGGGAGGGGGGAGGAAAGAGAGGGAGGGAGCAAAATTTGGAACTAAAACTCTTATGAAAACAAATATTGTAAACTATCTTTACATGTAACTGGAAAATAATAAAATATTTTTTATGATTTAAAAAAAAAGAATGAAGGACCAACAGAATCAACATCATCATCATTATCATCACCAACAACAACAGGGACAGGTAGGTGGCACAGTAGATAAAGCACCAGACCTGGATTCAGGAGGACCTGAGTTCAAATGTGGCCTCAGACACTTGATACTAACTAGCTGTGTGACCCTGGGCAAGTCACTTAACCCCAATTGCCTTAGCTAAACAAACAAACAAATAAAAGATAGATAGATAGATAGATAGATGAATAGATAAATAGATTAATAAAAAATAAACCAAAAATAAAATAATAATGACAAAACAACATAACAACAACAACAAAAACAACCCTTCAACAGGTAGGAGTAAACTGCAACCTATGCCTCTGTGGGCTTCAGTTTCTTACCCATAATATACATTTACAATGTATTGTGTAATATGGTATAAGGTGTTGGTCTAAGCCTAATTTCTGCCTTGCTGCTTTCCAGTTCTCCTAGTAGGTTTATTTTTTTTAATCAAAGAAAAAGGGTTTTTTAGATTATTTATGTTTTCCATATTATTAAATACTGGGTTGTTGCACAACATTGTTTCTGATTGTCTCCTGTCTTGTTGATTCATCTATTTTTTTTTTGACCAATACCAGACGGTTTTGATGACTGTTGCTTTATAATATAATTTTTGCTCTGGAATTTCTATTCCCCATCCACCCCTACTTCTTTTTACCTTTTCCTTAATATTCCAGATGGTTTGTTTTTCGAAATTAATTTTGATAATATTTTTCAAGTTTTTAAACGTGTGCTCTAATAACTTATATCACAGGAGCTGCTCACTCACTTGACACTGGTCTCTTCTACCAAACCACTCCTACAAAGGTATCTGAGGCAGCTAGGTGGTGCACTGGTCCTGAAGTTGGGACTAAGTATTTATCAATAAAAACAAACCTTCATTAAAGAATGTTATTATATTGTGGGCTATTTAGCTATGCTTAGAATATCCTATACAGATATGGCCTAAAGGAAAGCTGATGCAGGTGAAATTCAGATCTCACCTCAGAAACATTTGAGCTCTGTGACCTTGGCCAAGACACAACCTCAATTGCCTTAAACATCCAGGACCACTTCCAGTAATCCATATATATATACACACACACACACACACACACACACACACACACACACACATATATATATATATATTGCCACTGGACCCAGATGGCTTTGGTATGGAGAAGAGAGTGAGGTTGGTAACTTTGCACCAAGTCATGACATCACCTCCTGATGTCATGGTCCTCTTTGAGAATGAAGGACAAACAACATTCAGTAAACTCCAGTGGATCCCCTTAGTTGGGAAGCTCTCCCTCATCACTTCCATCTCCTGACTTTCCTGGCTTCTTCTGAGAGTACTACTGCTACAAGAGACATATCTTGGCCTCTCTCATCTTCATTCTAACCTTTCCACATCTTTCCTTTTTCCCCATGCTGGTGTCTTTCAGGATTGTGCTGGCAAATATTTCACAATTGGCTATCTGGAAAAAAAAAGTACTGTATAACACATTTTTAGGTTTAATCTAAATTATTAACATTTTCTCCATCACATTCTTAAGTCTAGACAATTAATAAAACAATAAACCAAGTCCTAATTTGTACCATTTGCTATTCAATAAAGGCCTTAGCTTAAATAGACCAAAGTCTCCCACTGCATCTGGGGCCATTTCCAGTTGTTCTGATCTATATCTTGCCACTGGACCCAGATGGCTCTGGAGGAGAGAGGAAGCTCGTGACTTTGCACAGCCCTACCCTCACTTAAATCCAATTCACTGTAAGTCATGATATCACCTCCCAATGTCATGGTCCTCTTCAAGAATGAACAACAAACATGATTCAATAGACTACAGTGGACCCCCTTTGCCTTCAGGATCAAATATAAAATGTGTTGTATAGCTTTCATTACCTGTCCCCACCTAATCTGTCAGTCTTCTTAGACCTTGCTCCCCTCCACATATTCTGAAATTCAGTGATACCGATCTCCTTGCTCTTTCTCACACAGGAAACTCCATCTTACTATCTTGAGCATTTTTATTGGCTTTTCTTCATGCCTAGGATTCTCTCCTTCCTCATCTTCATATCCCTGCATGTTCCTGGATTCCTTCAAATCCACACTATAGTTTTAACTTTTGAAAGAAGTTTTTCCTGATTCTCCTTAATACTGGCCTCATTTCTAAGATTATCTCCAAATGATTATATATGTATATGTACATATATACACATATAATGTGTGTATATACATATTCATATATATACACACACATCTTGTTTGTACATAGCTATTTACATGTTGCCTCTTACATTAGTAAGTGAGCTCCTTGAGAACAGAGATTTATTTTTTGCCTTCCTTTGTTTCTCAAGGCTTATTCCAGTGCTTGGAGCAGATTAGGTACTTAATAGATGCTTGTCAATTTAACTTGACTGAATCCATCTTTGAACCTACATTCTCCTGCCCACCAGGAACAATATCTCTAACTAAAATCTCTATCTGACTTGGGGTAAGAAAGTCCTCTTTAACTTTCATTCCGGATTTCCAATCTCTATAATTTATAAATCATTTTAGGGTCTAGCTCTCATAAACTGCCAGAGACTTCCTGGATTGGAGACACTACACACACACACACACACACACACACACACACACACACACATGTACATATACATGTATGTATATGTAGCTACATATATATAAATACATTCTATATACCCCATGTGATATATATTATATACTGTATGTCATATATAGCAATATAATATGCATGAATATGTATATGTGCCTATTTCATACTTATACATATATTAAATATGCATACATAGAAACACAACACATATACATATACATGCATGCACAACACAGTTATGTGCCTTCTAGAGAAATGGTGCTATGTAAAGGATATAAAGATGGGCTCAGAGTCTAGAAAACCTTGGTCTAAGTCTTACTTTTTATGAACATTGCTTGTGTCATCCTCAAGTGCTTAATTGATCAATTCTCCAAGTGATTCTATAAGTCTGTAAATGATAGATATTGACAGTGTGCATTGGTAAAGGAGTTTTCCATATATCCCATAGATGTTTCCAAAACCATCTAAATCAATCCCTTGGCCCCTCAAATCTACCATGTACTTATGTGAATTTATACTTGGCACCTGTGAGTTTAAGCATCCTTATATTTTAGATATAAAAATTCCTTACAAAAAACCAATAACCGCATCTATAATTTTATGTATTTTAGTCACATAAGGCCATGCAAGAGTCAAGCTGATAATACTGATTCTAGACACGAGATGTAAACATTTTAGGTAGAAGTAAAATTTAATACTTGAAGCAGAAAAATTGAAGTAAAATTGATTCAGGTGGTAAAACAACATAGAATAACTAAAGGTATAAAGATTATTATTTTAATGTTGTGATTACTAGGTTGCTAAAAATTCTATTCTGATTTATAAGTATAATCCTTTTATTGTTCTCTCATTCCATTCTTCTCTAGGCATTTCCTTATATTTTTTGAAAACATGGTTACTTCTATCTTGTCCCATGACCAACAAGTGTGCTTATCTCTGGAGAGGCAGCATCATGTCATTCTTGACAATTTTGCTATTGCACAGATGGATAAAATAATTGCCTTTCATTTTTAAATAAACTTATTAGAATGTAAGCTCAGACTCCAAAGAATCAGTGAAATCATTCTTAGCACGACTGCAATGGCACACAGGAAGACAAGGATGCAATGGATTTCAACCTCTTCTAGCATTCCTTAGATATCTTCAGCTAAGTTCCTATATTTTAAAAGCTTTTTTGTTCCATGTAAAATGTTATTCTAAAGTCAATGTTATATCCAGACAATTTGTGGCCACAGTTTAATTTGCAATAATGCTAACTTCTCTAGAATATTTTGAAATCTTTGTTTGCAGTGTAAAATTTTGTTATCTGTCAATCCACGAAAGATATGTAACTTTTGATATGTAATTTAGGTTACTATGTCATGTATTGATAAGTGCTCAGTAGGTACTCAATGTTTGCAGCTTGTAGTGCTGCTGTGCTCCACTGTTTCTTTTATATTTTGTATAATTTTTCTTGATCATGAAATCTGGGGCCCCAAAAGGATAACCCATTTTGTAATTTCTAGAGCTAAATACCTGATCCCAAAGGACCCTCAGAAATCTCCTTTGCTATAAAATCTTTACTACTCACTAGTCGTTTGAAACATCTTTTGTTAACATGTTTTTTTGAGTTCATGTGGCTGTGCCTACAGAGGGCTTTTGGATTCCAATCTTGATCTTTTTCAGTTAGACCTTACATAAATGACCTGTGGTTGAGTCCTCTTGAAGAATTTCTTGATTGACAGAATCCACTCTTTTCACTCCACTGACATTGTCTTAAAGAACTGTGAGATGCCTACATGCCATGATGAAGGCTGAAGGAAGACTTGTGACTTTATTGCACACTTTTTTATTCGTGCTGCTCTTAGCTAACATGCAGCTAGCATGAGGCTGTTAACTGTTTAAGGGCAGAGACCAGATTTATTACTGTACTTGCATTTCTCTTTATTAGGTAGTTCTTCTGTTTACATACAGTGAATGACATTTTATTGGTCATAATTCCTATGCTAATGTCCCTATTCTGGGGCAGCTAGATGGCACAGTGGATAGAACAATGGGCTTGGACACATACTAGCTATGTGACCCTGGGCAAATAATTTAACCCTACTTGCTTCAATTTCTTTATCTATAAAATGAGCTGGAGAAGGAAATGGCAAATTACTCCATTATCTCTACCAAGAAAACCTTAAATAGAGTCATAGAGAGTCAGACATAACTGAAAAAAAAATGATAACAACAACATTGTCTTTATTCAGGTAGAGCCCTAATTTGTTTCTTTCATCTTACTGGTGTTCTCAAGGCCATACATTGTATCTTTCATAGAGATAACCATCAAACCTGCATATAATAGTAAACCAACATGACAAAAATTTCAAAATCTCACATATATATTTATACATAAATATTTGTTTTATATATGAATATGTATATGTACATATATGTATGTATGCACGTGTGTGTGTGTATATAATGAATGAAAGATTTCCATGTGGTAAATTTGAAGGAAAAAAGAATGCTATGGACCATTGATTTCTATAGTGTAGGCAAATCTCAATGTGGAAGCTCTTTACCAATGTGGATGGCTACTTTTCCTCTCATTTATATTCTTGTAGCAATTCCTGGGGAACAAGTTACTTGACTATGACCATCTACTCAGTATGTCCCAAAGGTAGGACTTGAACCCATTTCCTATCTCCAAGGGCAGTTTTAGATCTACTATGTTATCTTTTCATAGGAATGTAAGACAAAACTCTCTTTATTGCAATTTTGATCCTAGAAGTGTGAATGAGGAGGGTTTTACATCTGGTTGAAAAATCATTGCAAAGCACTTTGCACAGGGACTGGCATATTGTGAGTGCTTAATATGCTTATCCCCCTCTCCCCTGACACCCCTATACTACTCACTCTAAATATCACTTTAGAGATTAGTAGAGCCTACCTGGAAGTAAGGACATGTTCTTGTATACTTTGCAAGTCATGTAACTTTACTTAGGAGTTGCCAAGGAAATTGGAAAGGAAAGAGAAAAACCTTCTTGAAGGGGCTCTATAGAAAATCAAAGATCAGTATTCTGAGTGCCTCTAATAGAATAGGCTTACTCCATGCTGAGCAATTAAGATACAAGCGAAAATATAGGAATGGGTCAATTGTGTGGAGTTTCTCTTTATATGTTTTGGAACTGAAAAGAGAAGAAAAATTAAATCTCTTATACAATAAAATAATATTACTTAGGGAAAGCAAGTCCTTATTTTATTCTGGACAGGTTAATCCAGTACTAAAGTTTGCTTATGCTTAAAGCAGCAAGAAGCCATGATGAGCTCTAGGTCAAAGCAATGTGTTCATACACTTTTTCATCAGTCTCCTGTTTGTGCTACTCCCTATGGTTAGAAGTGAATGAGAGTGTAAAGGGGGAATAATGAATGGATTTAGCCCGCATTTGCCATGATGCCATGGGCAATTTTTATGTTTTTGGAGATTTGGAAGGGTGTTATTTTGAAAAATTACTCAAGACATAGATACCCCATTAGGAAAATATGCACATTTAAAAAAAATTGTCTTTCAAACACCTGTCTTCCATTCTCCAGTTTGCAGGTGAGGTTGGGGGAGGGGAGTTGATAATATTAGGTGATAGATCTGTTTCTAAGAAGAGAGCATGCCCTCAAAGCACAGGAGTGGGCACAGTCCCAGAGGAAATAGGTTGCCTAAGTGTGCTCTTGTTATTGAGCTTATGAGTGGAAGGTGGGAAGGAGAGTAGGGGGGAGAAGGGGTAGTCTCTGTGTCTTTATAGGTTCATTTCATCACATTTTTCTTATTCCCTGAGGGGAGGGAAGTCAGTTGCTATTTTCAGAAATTTGGAATGGGAAAAATATTTTATATGGTACATTCCCTGTTGTTTAAAAATGTTCTAGAAAAACTCATAAATGATACAAATGAACTTTGATAAGCTCAAGTCAGTATCAGGAATAGGTGTGGTGAAATGAAAATGGGGAATATAACTCTATAATTTTCCCGCCCCACCCTCATAGGCAAACGTTTTAGTAGTAATCTATTTCAGTCTTCTAGAATAAATAATGAACATTGCTGTCATTGAGAATGCTAAGATGTTTTCACAATGACTATCAGCACAGTGGTGTGGCTTAGAAATAAGAGAATTCTAGAAAATTAGTTAAACTCTGATCCTAAGAATCCCTAGATGGTATGAATTCTTTCATTTTCATACATAAGAAGGAATTCACAAAAATGAATGTAATAGCCATATATGAATAGATTAAAGAATTATAGACTCATTGGAGATATCTCAGTTATTTGAGGGATATTAATTTGGGTGTTATTCCTATTTCTTTGTTATAAATGATTTGTCCTTTATAATCTCTTGAACTTAGTGAATGTGTTTTCTGAAACCCCTTGGGGAAAAAAAAAGGACCTGAGAAGAGATATAATTCTCAGAAAGAGTTCATCTGAGGACAGTCCCATTTTGTCCTGTGGTGATAGTTGTGACATTGCACCTCCTATTTCATGTTTCAAAGTCTGAAGGGCCAGGCTCTGCTTTGAATGTTTCCCAACCTAGTTGATTGACAGGAACTGGGGTTATGTTGGCAAGGTTGGAATTCTTACCAACACCCAATTTGGAGCATGAGGCTTTGATTGATTGTCAGCTATCATAAATTTATTTTATTTTATTTATTTATTTATTTTATTTTTTGGGTGGGACAATGAGGGTTAAGTGACTTGCCCAAGGTCACACAGCTATTAAGTGTTAAGCATCTGAGGTCAAATTTGAACTCAGGTCCTCCTGAATCCAGGGCTGGTGCTTTATCCACTGCACCACCAGCTGCCCCCATGCTATTATAAATTTAAAACCATATCTTAGTTGTAGACAATTAGATCACCTTGATTATGAGCTGATCCAGAAAGCAAAATTTGTCTCTTTATAGCCTGGAAATGTAGAACAAATATAGCATATGGGATTTGGTTTCTAGTTCCAGCTCATTATTTATTTTGATTTTTAATTTTTATAATTAAACTTATGAAAGCCCCCTCTTAAGATATGGAGTTACCATCCCATATCTCAAATTACATTTTAAAATATGTATCCTATTTTAAGAAAAATAATGTACATGATGTCTTTCACTCTACCTTAACTCTCCTCCCCCAGCCAAAGAGAGGCCATAAAAGGCTTTCTGAAGCCAAGGACTGTTCTATTTTTTTTTTGTCTTTATAGTAAGAGATCCTAAAATTATTGGTTATAGTCTTCATTGGTAAAGGAAGCACACCAGGAGGATATGGTTCTCTGGAAGTATTACAAAAGTATAAGAGTAGCTTTATGGTCAGGAATATAAAAGTAAAAGCTATGGTCTCTAATCAAGGTGTTTACAATATAATTAGAGAGAAAGAAATAACATATAATACCAACAGTGACCAATACACTACACAATGTAATTTGTGTCTGTTGCACAGTAAGCACTTAATAAATGTTTGTGATTGTTATATAGATTGTAATTTAAATGAGATACCATATGTAAAGCACTTTGTAAACCTTTAGCTATAATATAAATCCTATCCATTGTCATTATTATCAGATCCTATAAACATAGAGAGAATAAAGACAACGTACAATGTAGTTAAATACAAGGTAGACTGAGACAGCAATTGAAGGGATCAGGGAAGACTTCATATAGAAAATGGGTGCTTGTATGCATATTAAAGAAAGAGATACTCTATAAAGTGGAAGTGAGGGAGGCCTATATTCAAGTTATAGGGAATGATCTTGTGTAAAGATATTGAGGAAGGAGTGAGAACATCATTTGGGGAGCAAGTATATAACCAAACTGATTTACTGCTTCTTCAACACAGTTTTCCATCTTCTAAACAACATTCCTTCCTAATTTCTCCATCTTCTGTTATTTGGATTTCCTTTGCTCTACACTTGAAAGTCTTTCTCCCAGCCAGTTAGAGAATCTGTTGCATTTTGAAATTGTTAAATTTAACCAACTTATGTCTTGGAGTTTAAAAAGCAAGGACTTTTCCCCCTGAAAGCAATCTATGAACTCTATCAATTGGTTCTTCATTTTATATATCCAAAATTGTTGACAGTTTATTGTATTGTTTTCTGCACTGCTGTGTTCAGTTTAAAAATATAATTTTTTTCTAAAAGATCTATGATTCTTAAGTTGTCTATACATATACCACCCTTAGAGTCATTGTTTTGACTTGTATAGAGTTTATCTGTTCTTCTGGCATTTTTGTCTTCTACTTCTCTTTGGCTAGATAGGGTTTCTGTGTTCCAATTTGTTAATCACTCATGAATTCAATTTTGTTTCCTATTCTGTTAACTGAATTTCATATTTGCTCTAAATTCTAAGTGACATTTATTTCTATTTTTTCTTTTTTGTATACAATTTTTATCTAGTTCACTTCTCTTTTAAATGATTTTAGAGTTTTTCATTGTTTTGTGTTTTCTTAGAAGTTCCCAAGATTCTATATTTCATCATAAATAGACTTACTTTCTTATATCTGTTAAGAGGGCTTTCTAATCTCTCTGAGAATTTCTTATCATTCCTTTGGATTTTTGGAACCTTTCTTGATTTATCTGCTGTGTTTTGGGCTTTTAATGAGCATGTTCCTCTTAAAAAAACTTTCGTGTTTTAGCCCCTTTAGAAAATATTCCCCTGTCATCCGCTTTCTGATTCCTCCCCATTTGATGGTGGGTGGCCTTAAAGTTTGAGCTACAAACCTCCTTTAGCCTCCTTATATATTGGGGGATTTAGGGTTTGTTGACCTGTCACCCTCTTTTGAGTAACCTTTGGGGGAAGGACCCACTTGTATTTCAGTCTTTTTTTTTTCCTTTAGACTTGGTTCAGTCTTCTATGTTATCCTTCATCCGAATTCTTCACATGGTGCTAATTTACTTCTCTGAAAGGACCAAATAAGTGCCCACTATTTTTTGAGGAGTGATGTGTAAGCCTTTTCAATCAAATCTCTACACCACTGGGGTTGTCCAATCTAAGGTTAGGCCCAGTCAAAAAAGAAGCACAATTTCATTTCCTTGAACCTTCACCACCCCACCTCACCTTCCTCCTTACTTTATCTGGTACCAGTTAGTGTCTGACAGCTCTTTCATGGTAGGGAGTGGGCAGGGGGTAAAGAGTACTGGCAGAACCTCTGAATCAAGGTAATCACCCAATGAACTCAAACATATGTGTCCCTATTGGCAGCATAAAGGTTGGTGGGGAAGGAGAGCTAAATGAGCACTTTAAAAACTAGAATTCTCACTAGTGCATTTTTAGTGGAGTTGTGAACTGATCCAACAATTCTGGAGAACAATTTTAAAACATGACCAAAAGGCTATAAAACTAGGTATACCCTTTGACCCAGCAATATCACTTTCCCAAAGAGATCATAAGAAAGGGAAAAGGACCCACATGTACAAAAATATTTCTAGCTGCTTTTTTTTGTGGTGGCAAAGAATTTGAAATAGAGGGAATGCCCATCAGTTGGGGAATGGTTAAACAAGTTGTGGTATATGAATGTAATGGAATACTATTTTGTTGTAAGAAATGATTAATAGGCAGATTTCAGAAAAAAAAACTGGACTTACATGAATTGATGTTGAGTGAAATAAGCAGAACCAGGAGAATGTTGTACACAGTATCAACAACACTATGTTATGATCAACTGTGATAGACTTAGTTCTTCTCAGCAATACAATGATCCAAGACAATGCCAAAAGTGTCATGATAGAAAATTCTCTCCAATCCAGAAAAATAACTATGGAATCTGAATTCAGATTGAAGCATACTATTTTCAATTATGTTGTTGTTTCTTTAGTTGTCATTGTTTCTTCTTTCTTGTGTATTTTCTTCCTTTTGTTCTGATCTCCCCCTCCCACCACATGACTAATGTGGAAATATGTTTAACATGAATGTATAACCTATATCAGATTTTTGCTGGCTTTAGGAGGAGGGAGGGAAAGGAGGGTAGGAGAAAAATTTGGAACTCAAAATCTTACAAAAATGAATGTTAAAAACTATCTTTACATGTAATTGGAAAAAAATAAAATACTAAGAAAAAAAACAGAGTCTTTATTCATAAATCATAAAGATTTTTACCTATTTCTGATAATTCTTTATTCTTTGAATTAGACAATAATTATTCTACATATATCTGTACATAAGTAACCTCTTTTAAATGGGTCTGAAGAAAGTGCACAATGTGTTATCTTGCTGGTTGTATGATCTGGAAGTCCCCATGTTGTATCTATCTTGATATTTACTTATAATTGTATATCCTATTTATATATTCTTGTACATAAGCTCCTGAAAGGGAAGAAATGCTTAATTTTTTTTCATTTCCAGAACCTAGCATTATGCATGATATGTTGTTGGAAGGTATTTAATAAATACTTGATGATGAATGAGTTGATCTATGTGGACAAAGGGAACAAATAGCAGTAGAGGATAATGTCTTACACAAACAATATTTGAAAAGTATTAGGCATTCTTTTTTTTTTTGCGTGGCAATGGGGGTTAAGTGACTTGCCTAGGGTCACACAGCTAGTAATTGTTAAGTGTCTGAGGCTGGATTTGAACTCAGGTCCTCCTGAATCCAGGGCTGGTGCTCTATCTACTGTGCCACCTAGCTGCCCCTAAGTATTAGACATTCTAGCCTCTGTGGTCTCTGCTGGGATTTTAGCAGTATTTAGTGCCTTCCTCTCCTATTTCAATGATGAACCAGCATTAATAGGTTTCCTACATGTTGCCCAGATATTTAATCTGGTCTAGATTCTGGCCCTAAGAGTTAATTGGTCCTGATTAAAGAACATATATTAACTAAAAAAGAAAAAGAACAGTTAGAAGTTAAAGAGCTCAAGTTCAATTTGTATTCTATCCAAGGCTATTTTTTTTTAAACTTAAGCAAAATGCTCTGCTTGGGTTTAAGGGATTAGTAAGCAGTAAATAAAAATGTATTTATATTACATGGCCATGTAATATAAATTTTCCTGTCTGGTTTTGATACTGTTACTAATAAATTCTCTTCATTATGAAACTCTATGTATCTTAGAATAGTATTGAAAATCTTTCCTGACCTACCCTATACACCTAGAAATTTCTCTCTCCAGAAGTTATATAATCCTTTGCACAATCTACCTTGCCTCACAACTACTTATAGATGCATATATATTTAAATAGTCTCCTCTACTAGATTGGAAAAGGTAATTTAAAAACTGTTTTATATTGATTATACTACTGGGGGCAATATTTTGTTCATAACAGGCTTACAATAAAGACTTTTGGAATAAAAGAAATTATTGCATTGAAATTTCAGGCAGAGGAAAATGAGAACTATCTCTCATAGTTATATTATCAAAATCAAAATCTAATTTATCTATATACATATGTAGGTATGTTCATGTAAGGGAAAGAAACAAGAATTTATAAAGCACTATGAGGTGCATAACAGTTTTCTATTTCTAACTCTATTTTTGTTTCTAACCCTCATTCTTTTTTTTTTTTTGTATGTGGGGGGCAATGAGGGTTAAGTGACTTTCCCAGGGTCACACAGGTAGTAAGTGTCAAGTGTCTGAGGCCAGATTTGAACTCAGGTCCTCCTGAATCCAGGGCTGATGCTCTATCTAGTGCTTCACCTAGCTGCCCCCTCTAACCCTAATTCTAACCTTAATTCTGTTTCCCATGTCATTTCTAATCCTAAATATTTTTACCTAACACATATATCTTTCATCCACATATGTATACACACATATAAGTACACACATATAGAATTTAATCATGTTATATTAAATAGAATGAGACAAAACTGAATATTTTATTTCAAATATTAAATTATATTCCTTCACCTTTCCATAAGGTGAGTTGGAAGTAGGCAGGAAATATCTGTTCATGCTCCAAGGAATGAACTCTATAGACCAGTTTGCTTATATAAATATTTACCTTTTATGTAAATTAAAAAAATTTGAAAAGTTGTGTCATGAAATTTAAAATATATCAAAATATCATTTTAGAAGCTATACATTAAATGACATGTGCTTACCACCATACATGTTGGCCATGCTACTTATAAATCTTTGATATATTATTGGTTTGGCTGTGAATAGAGGGAAAGGATGGGTATCCAATATTATCCAATATTTTTCTAGCTACAGCATGAGCTCGCTGATCTAACCAGATTAACTTTTCAACTCTAGGTCATATTATGTCCATCTTCTCCTTTATGTCTACTTTCAGGCTGTTTTCTACACCTGGAATGCTTATCCACTTCTCCTTTGCCTTTCAAAATCCTATCCATCCTTCAAGGTTTAATTTGTCTTCCCTTTCTCCATAACTACTGCAACAACATAGCATTATTTCCATTCCCTTCCCTGATTAATACTTCTAACTATCTCAGTGGATAATGAATTGCCCCTAGAGTCTCTCTGAGTTGTAATTCTGCATATACTTACTAGCTGTGTGATACTTGACAAGTCACTTAACCTCCACTTCCCTCTGTTAAATAAAGATAATGATAGCTCCTGGCACCCAAGGTTGTTGTGAGGAGGAAATGAGATATTTGTAAAAAGATTTCTAAACTTTAGAGGACTATGCAAATGCTAACTATTAAGTTTTTATTTTAATAGTAGTAGTAGTGGCAACAGCAGTAGTAATAGTCAAAGTAGTAGTAGTATTAGTTATCAATGAATTCCTTGGTCTGTAAATTTAATCTTAGTTTTTCAAATAGTAAGCTAAAAAATCCCAACAACATTTATACATTTATATGAATACATGAATATCAATTAATAGTAGAGACACCACTGGCTGACTGAAGTAAAAAGACTTGGACCCCAGTGTTATCCCTGTTGTGTGACCTTATTCAAGTCACAATCCTGACCTGAGCTTCATTTTCTGCATCATACAAAGAGGAGTTTTAGATAGATGATCTCTAAGCCTTCTGGTTGTAAAGTGCACTGCCTTTACAACTTGAATGTGCCATAAGTCAGCTATTCCTATACTAATAACTAAAGACTTAAGATCTTATTCAAATGAACAAAATTTTATTCCTCATCATTATATAATATACAAAACCTTAATTCATGGATCAAATATTCCAAGAGTTTTTTAAACTTAATAATGTCATGGGACCCTTTAGTAATTGCTTTGAAATACCATGCCACAGAGAAAAAAAATCATAACTCTAAAAAGAGGAGACAAGACTACAACTGGATTTTCAAAGAGGAGTGAATGTTTACATACAGACACTGTTGGAAGGCTGCAGGAAAGCTACTCTAAGTGTGTGATGGTGGTCATTTCTGCTTCTACTGGTGAAGCCTATGGACCTCTCCTCAAAATAATGTTCTGAAATGTGTAAATAAAATATATTTATAATATATAATAAAATATATTTATATTTTTATATTTTATGTATAAAATATATTTTTAAATAAAATTTATATTGTAACGATTGGAATGACGCCACCTGCTGGAGACACTGTAGAAGAGTTCTGCCCATGAAGCGAAGGTCGTTGAGGGCAAGACCAGGAGTCTTTTCTTTGGCATCAGGAAGTGACGCGGACTAGTGGGAGGAGGAAGGAAGAGACTGGCGCTCACTCTCGGGCGCTCTTTCCTTTGGACTCTGATGGAGAAGGGAGCTAGAAATGTGCTCTCCCTTTAATAGATAGGAATCTAGGCCTTTCTCTCTCTTTACCAAATTCTTATTCTCCTTAATAAATGCTTAAAAGTCTAACTCTTGCTAAAGCTTATAATTTATTGGCAATCACTCATTAGATATTTTAGACAGACTAGCTAGAATTTTAGCCCTTAACAATATATAAATATGTGTGTATATATGCACACACACACACACATATATATATATATATATTACAAAGGAGACCAATTATATTAAAATATAGTAATCAAAATGTTAAAAACAAACAAAAAATATGATCCTAAGTTAAGAACTCCTGTGATAATTGTTCTGTCACTCTTTGATCATTAGCCAATACCTGTGTTAGGGGAACTTGTGACCTGGGTCAGGGGGGATAGCTCACTCAAAGAATTGGTGGCTCATAGAGAATCTTGTAAAATAGAAAAGAGATTTATTAGGAGAGAGGAATATATGGCCAGGAGACAGAATCACTATGGAAACTCTCCCTGACTAAGAGAAAAGCTTGTCTTTTTATATGTTTCAAAAAGCAAAGAAAGCAAAACAACTGAGGAGGGTGTGTTTTTGAATAATATGACATCAGTATGATATGCAGCACCCATCCATATCTTGCATATCATCTTGCAGGTCTTGGTATTGCTTATTAGCCTACCTGGGTGGTGCTTGGCCACACTGCATTCTTGAGGTGGGAGGCAGAACTATTTTTCCCTTGGGAAAGTTTAAGGATTCCTTGGGGATTGGGGTCTTATGATTTCTTGGGGTCCCACTACATTCCACCCTTTCTTATTTCTGGGCAAAAACAGGTGAAGGTCCATCTTCTGCAGATTCTTCAAGGCTAAAAATAGGGCATATGTCAATTAAGGGAAGAGGGAGGGAAGGTATCATGAACATGGTTCAAGGGTCACTTTGGCTTCAGCGAAAGCTTTAATCCTAGAAGGACATAATTGATGTAGGGGCTGAGGCAGGAAGTGGTTAGGATCATGGACATAAAAGCTTCCTCAGGAGACCATGTTGGTGCAAAGAATGATGTCTCTGCTTGAGATGCCAGGGGTGTCATATAATGACCACAAATAAATATATCCTGGAGTTGCACAGAGAGATCACTTGATTGACCTTAACAATCATGTAACATTATCCCCCCTGCCCCATTCAGAAGAATTGTCACAGGAGACAAGCATACCAGGTCTGAGGCCTGCCTATGATAGGGTATTTAATATGGACCATGAGTCAAGGGAAGGACACATTAAAGTAGAATAATTCTGGAAACTCTTCCCAGGTTTTTGGATATTGAAATCAGGATACCAAAAGGTACAATTGGCCTTTCAAAAATATGTAAATGGAATTTGAGGCAATATGTGGATCTTAGTGACACTCCTTTCCCAAGGGGAAGTTTTATGCAAGATTTCCTTCTCTCTGATAGAGACAACAAGTTGTTTGTGGCTGTTTGGGGGTGGAGGAGAATCCAATGATGACAATCTTAGTTTGTCACATCTGACCTTTTGCAACTTAAAAATTTTTTTGTCATGTAAACATATGGGAACCATATAAAATATTTTGCAGTTTTGTTCCTTAAAATTTTTTAAAATGATTTTACATTCAGATTGAAAAAATTAATACATATTTGAATAAAAATGTCAATGTTAACAACTCACAACCTTTGAATATGAAAGCATACTAGGTCAGCCAGTCTCCCATTGCTATTCCTTGGGAATTTAAAAGTTTTAAATCAGCTGTAGGAGTGGCCCTCTATTATTCCATGAATGCAATAGTAACATTTTGAAAATTAAAAGTAAAAAATTGAATGTAAGAACTGAATTGCTCATACAAAATCTATTCACTCATGCAGAAAAACTGGTAGGAAATTCTGGTGATTGCATATTATCATATGCAAGCAAAAATTTTAAAAGCTATCTGAAATAAATGAGGTTAACTTAATAAGATAAATACTATTTGAATCACTGGGATGAATATTTAAGCTATAGTAACCAATAAGACAACTGTAGAGAATGTGAAGAATTTTGCGTTCTATTCAAGTAGCTTCACCACCATGTTGCAGCCACTGTCTTCTACTCTTGGGGCTTTCTTCTTACTCTATAGTGAGTTCTTCCCAGAATCTCCATTTTGAGGAAGGGTCCAGATCAGTCATTCTTCATCCTCAAGACTTCATTACCATGTTCCTGAATAGGTATCCCCTAACATCCCTGCTTTTGAGCTTTCTCTTTTATTTTGTCTCCCTCAACTAGAATGTAATCTATTTGAGGGCAGAAATTGTCCTTTTTGCTCATATCTATATTCTGAGTTCTTAGTAGAGCATCTAGCACACAGTAAGTCTTTAATAAATGCATGTTGATTTGACATAGTACCTGAGCCAATGTTTCATCTAAATAAACACTTTGTATTTTAATCGAACTTTGATATCTTTATTTGAATGCTAATGTGACAAGTCTATTACATCAATATACTATATTTGTTCATCTTCTTTCTTACATATCTACTACAATAACCAGAATGGAAAAGGACATCAAGCCCATACCAAATGAAGATCAATAATAGGAATTGGAGATGATTACCTTAAAAATAGATGACTGGGTGTCAGGGGAGCATATAACCCTCTTAAATACTTGAAAGCCTATCATATCGGAAAGGAATTATGCTTTGGGTTGTGTAAATTATTTTTTTAAATCAATGTTGGCTAAAGACGTATCATGTTTTTCAAACTTGCAGATGACACAGAAGTAGGAGGGAAAACTAACTCACTGGATATAATCAAATCAAGATTACAAAAGATCTTGACAGGCTAGAATACTGAGCTCCACCTAATAACATGAAATTTAATAAAGTAACATGTCTTATGTACAAGATGGGGCAAGTGAAGGACTTCATCTAAAAATGATTTGAAGATTTCTGTTGACTGAAGGGCTAAAAGGGGTCATCAATGTGATGTCACCAGAGAGCCAATGTGATTTTAGGCTGCTTGAATAAAGTCATAATGTCCAGGTCTGTGATGGTGATAGTTCATGTCTGCAAAGTTTTTGAAAGCAAATAAGTAAACATAAAAATGAAAAGGCAGAGGGAAAAGGACGCACATGTACAAAGATATTTACAACAGCTCTCTTTGTGGTGGCAAAGAATTGGAAATCGAGGGAATACCCTCAATATCAATTGGGGAATGGCTAAACAAGTTGTAGTATATGAATATAATGTAATACTATTGTGCTGTAAGAAATGATGAGCTGGCAGATTTCAGAAAAACCTGGAAAGACTTAAGTGGACTGATGCTGAGTGAAGTGAGCAGAACCAGGAGAACATTGTACATTGTACCAGCAACATTGTGGGATGATCCACTGTGAAAGACTTGGCTCTTCTCAGTACTGCAATGATCCAAAACAATTTCAAAGAACTCATGATAGAAAATGTTCACTACATCCAGAAAAAAGAACTGTGGATTCTCAATGCAGATTGAACCACACTGTTTCTACTTTTTGGCAGTTTTTTTTCTTTTTTTAGGTTTTTTCCCTTGTGTTCTGATTCTTCTTTCACAGTATGATTAATGCAGAAAAAAATGAAAAGGCAGAATGTATCTGTGTATGTACAAATAAATGAAAAGGAAGATTGGCAATGGGAAGACCTATGAGGAAGCAAATGCAATATTCCAGAAATGACTGAGACTCTCTGAGTTGCGGTCTGGACTTAGCACAATCCCTGGCACATAGTAGGTAATTACCAAATGTTTCTGGATTTTATTGACTGCCCACTTATACCCTTCACCCTGGCAAATATAATCTCTCCTTTTTAACAAATAAATGTAGCCAAGTGAAACAAATCGATTCATTGCTAATGTCTGAAAATTTCTGTTTTATTCAGCCATTCATTTTCTTTTCTTTCCTTTTTCTTTTCTTTTTTTCTTTTTCTTTTTTTTTGTTGGGCAATGAGGGTTAAGTGACTTGCCCAAGGCCACACAGCTAGTAAGTTTCAAGTAGGCCAGATGTGAACTCAAGTCCTCCTGAATCCAGGGTAGGTGCTTTATCCACTGTGCTACCTAGCTGCCCCCTCAGCCATTCATTTTCAACAGAAAAAAAAAATAAGCAGGAGAGATGAATAAATCAAATTAATTCAAAAGTATGCAGAATAACCAGGTCCAAGAGCTTAACAAATATGGACCTATCAATCATTCCATCATCCATAGGAGACAGGGAGAGGTAGGAATGATAATTTAATTCATTTTGTGGGTAAAGCAACTTAATTGAGGAGAAGTGAATTGACCATTATCCAATACATTCCAACAGGTGCTTATTAAGCAACTATTCTGTGCAAGGAACTGTACTAGACTTTAGGGATATGACCACAAAGGAAAATAGTCCCTTCCTTAAAGGACTTCCATTTTATGAGGTCATGATTACAAAGGGCCCTGTTCTCTCTTGAACCACAGAGTACCTTCTTTGTTACTTCATTCCCTGTAGAGCTCAGCTAGAAATGGGCACTCAGAAAATAAGAAGCATTCAATGTAACAGGCCTGGAAAACATTAAGAAACAGACCATTTGACTTCGCAGTCTACATCTACAATATACTACTTCTGACCCCATTCCAACTTAAAATGGTAGTTCTCCACCCCTCAACCCCTACAACTTCCCCAATACCCAATCCCTTGTAGAAACCTAATGCCCAATTTGAAGGGATATTATTTAAGGGGCATTTGAATATTCCTTGAAATGAAGGTTTTTGGTTTCCCTGCCTTATATGAATCAATAAAACTATTTTGTTCCAGCGCAAAAGTGGAGCAAAGCAACAATAAAGACTGAGCAAAAGAAAGCAAATAAAAAGGCAGTTACCATGGAATCGAATCTGCAACATTCGGCTTGAAACAGAAAGAAGGGATTTCAATTCTATCAAAAGAAAAGGAAATAAAAAAATGAGAGAGAAACCGTTGCTATCCACATGACTTGATAAACCTGTCACTGGAATTGTAAACACAATATTGCCAAGGGATTTTGTACTTTTACAGCTGCTCTTTGATAATGCAAGAGAAAAAGGAATCCTTTATAGCCCATGATTATCTTCTTACAGTTTATTAAAGACATAAACTTGGGCAATTAAAGTACTATAAGTTGTCGTCCTTGAAAAAAATATTCATATCTTAAAGAATCCCACTCAAGAAATATTTTATGAAATTAATAAGAGTTCATCTTAGAATCATAGCAAACATTTACTTAGGAAATGGAAACCATCAACTTTTCAGGAGGATCTTAGGACACTGATTATTTTTTCTTTGTAGTAATGGGGATAAAAATAAATGTATATTGCCAGCTATTATGAACTTAATCAATGTTGAGATTACATGACAATAAATACTTTATGCTATCAGTTTTCTTAGTTAACATTTCAACAGTGTGTATGGATTTAGTACTCATAATATATATTATAACTTGATGGGCAGAAGCATGCTAATTAATAATGATTACATTCTGCTTCTTCAGAATGTGTCAAGTTTTACATTCCTTGAGTTTATTTTTAATTATATTTTAAAAGTTTACCATACTTAAGCTAAACAAGAGACAAAAAAAAAAGTCAACAGGGAAAAAATGATTGACCAGTAAAGCACTCTGGATCATAGATTTAGATGTGGAAGGGACCTTAGATATCATCTATTTAAATTTCCTCATTTTCCAGATGAGCTGTCTGAGGCCCAGAGAGGTGGCATGATTTCCTTGAAATCATATAGGTAGTATGTAGGGGAATAGGGATCTGAAACCCAGATCATCTAGCTTTAAATCTAGCAGTCTTTCTATTATGCCAAATAAAATCACATGCTTAAGGATCACTTCTGCTTTGGTGTCATAAATTGAAGTTGTAGTCTGTGTTTTGTTCCTGTTTAAAGTTTTGGAATATAGTTTCTCTTAATTGAAAAACTATGGAGTAAAAATAAAGTATGTTTGCTTGTATTTTCTATTGTCTGCCACATTAGAGAGAGAGAAAGACAGACAGAGACAGACAGACAGAGAGAGACAGAGAGAGTCAGAGAAACAGAGACACAGAGAGAGACAGACAAACAGAGAGAGAGAGAGACAGAGAGACAGACAGAGAGAGACAGAGTCAGAGAAACAAAAAGAGAGAGACAGAGAGAGACATACAGAGACAGACAGAGAGACAGAGACAGACAGAGAGACAGAGAGAGAAAGAGACAGTCAGAGAGATAGAGAGTAAGAGACATAGAAAGACAGAGTCAGAGACAGAGAGACAGGCAGACATACAGAGAGACAGAGACAGAGATTTAGCTTTGACATATCATGTAAAATCTTAGAATGCTCATAAATGAATCCTTCATAATGTATAATCATCACAAACAGATAAGCAAAACTATATAAAAGACTTAGCGATTGGCAGTTCCTGTAATACTTTGGTTGTTCTTAATTCTTCAAAGCTAAGGACTTGCCTATGCTTTGGAAGTTAGTGATAACATTAACCAACATTTTAAATCTGTTTTATTGTATACAGACAGATATATTGATAGATAGAAAGATAGATAGATAAATAGATAGATAACTCAACCACCTACTATGGACTTACTGTGTACCCAGCTGTGTGCTATAAGCGCTGTTAGCTAAAATTCTATAGTGCATAGAGTTTTGCAAAGTGCTTTACATGTTACCTCATTTGAAAGTAGCTTTCAATTATATAATTATCACGATTACCTCCCCTTTTATTTATTTCACATAGTTATTCCCATAATTCTATGAATCCTATTTGCAAATTTCCTTTTTTATATGTAATCATCAATAAGCACAAAAGTTTCAATATGCAAAGAAAATTAGTATTGAGTGAGGAACAAATTCTATACAATTCTTAAAATAAATATATATGCATATATGTATATACACAGGTATATATATGTTTAACAAGGTAGTAACACAACTGTTCTATTTGTTCATAGCTCCACCTGTACTTCTTTGTGTAATCTTCTATGCATTAAAATATTTTATATACATTTTCTTTTATGGCACAGTAATTTTCCCTGACATTCACTTAGGCAATTTATAGTTATTTCCCAATCATGGGACACAGGATGTGTTTTAAACTTTTTTGCTATTACAAATAATGGTGCTTGTGAATATTTTAATAGATAGATCTTTTCTTACTGCCAAAAGGATGAAGGGCATGGATAATATTATAACTTTCCTTTCATAAACTCCAATTGTTTTCCAAAATATTTGGACTAATTCCCAGTTCCACTAGCAGATTGTCTACTTTCCTGCATAGCCACTAACTCTGTTTTTTCAAAAATTTTAACATTTTTATCAGTTTAATGATTGTAAGACTATACCTCAGTTGCTTTAATTTGCACGTCTATAAATGGGAGTGATTTTGAGCACTTTTAAATGATGTTTGTTGATAGTTTACATTCCTTCTTTTGGGAATTCTTTGTTCATATCATGATACCTAATTTATTGGGAAATGCTCTTAAACTTATGAATGTCTTTCAATTCTGTCTAGGTTTGAGGCATATCTCAGAGTGCTTCTTTAGATGAAAGCAGAGGTAAGTATTCTACTTTAGATATTTGGTTCTCTTTAAAAAATTCTTTGCATGTGTCTCTTAAAATCACTTTGACATAATGCTCAGGTATGAAGTGGGAATTTAGGGAATCTAAGGACAGAAAAATATGAAGAGAGGTAATGTGGTTCAGTGGGAAAAATGCTGGATTTAATTGAGGACCTGGGTTTACATCATAGTTTTCCCTATATTACCTTGGATAAGTCACAACCTTCCTGGGCTTATTTTCTCAAATGTAAAATGAGAAGGTTAATCTACATAATCTCTAAAGTTCCTTCTACCTCTATCATATACCAGGGGTTTTTAACTTCAAGATATACATACACACAAAGGATCTGTGGATATATTTGTGGGAGTCTGTGAATTCTCAATTATGCATTAAAATATTCTGATCTACAGCACACAAACACACACATATACACACACACAAATGTTAAAACTCCTTCAATGTACTACATTTAACTGCATTAGCATAGAAGCATAGAAGCATAGAAGATAGTGTTCTGCTTTTAACGAATCAGAGAACTTCTTATTGCTAGACTCCTTAAAGTTGGGGTAAATGGACAAGAAAGTCCATTCTGGTTGAGGATCCAAGTAAATATTAAGAGAGGAAGAGTTTTTTATAAGAATTTGGTTAAGCTTGAAAAGTTTACAAAGTGCATTGCAAATATTAAAACTCTGTATACTTCTGAATTGTATCATTAATAAATATGAATATGGATGAATATAAGAACATTCATTTTTCTTGAGACCAAGAAGGTTCATGTAGCCTTTTCTCTCTCTTTTTTTCCCATCTAAAATTTATCATCAGGAAGACACAATGTAGATCATAAATAAACACTCCTCAGAACAACAAAAAAGAAAAAAGAAAACCCCAGAGAAAAAAACACATTGTTCAATAGACATAACCATCACAGTGTTATAAGGTCTGGGAGACTGGTCATGTGGCTCTCAGGCATAAGGCAGCAACACAACAGCCAATAAAAGGTACAACCTTCAGTTAGCTTCTAACAGAGGGGTTTTTATTAAATATGTTAAGTAGGAAGGAAATGGCTGAGTAGGTACCCACCGCCCCTCCGCCCCTCCGCCCCTCCGCCCCCCTCCCCAGCCACCATATACTTTTTGATTGAGCCTATGGCCAAGATCACCTGCAGTGACCAAGCCAGCTGCTGAAAAGCAAAAGAGACTTGACAGACAGTGACTATGCTGAGGTGAAATGACTACCACATTCCGGTTTTGTATCAGGTTGGGGGGAGCAGCTAAGCAGTCTTTGGCTGCAGAGATGAAGTCTTCTGCAGAGGCAGATAGGCTGTTGCCTTTAACCCTTCAAAGCCCCTGGTTAGCTTTTGGCCTTGAGCTTGGCTACTATGCCACCTTTTTTTTTTTTTTTAGTTGAAAGGGAGGCTATCAAAGTGTGAAAGGAATTAATAAAACAGGTTTCAGGGCCAAGTGCACAGGAGCTACATGGAGCTACTTGACTGAAAATATGACCCTTAGAAGCAGTTGCCTGGAGAGAGGCATTGGTCTGCAGAAAATGGGGGTGGGAGGAAGGAGGCTCAAGACCTTCCAGTTCTTCCTGCTTTATTGCATTGTTTTAACCTAGGCACTATGAAGAGATAGCCCTAACGATGGTTATGGGAGGGGAAGGAAGAGAATAGCATTATTCTACCCTCCCCCCTTACAAAAGCACCTGATCTATTGCCTGTCTCCAAAAGTAGAGAAATTGCACCTATCTAAACTAAAATCCATCACAGCAGGTAGTGGCTTTCAAAATCCCTAAAAGCTGAAAATGGAAGGTAGGGCACTTTCCTTCCTGGGTCTTTCTCAATGCTATACTCTGCTGAGAGCTCTATGTCCATGGGGTTAGGAAGAGTTAGAATTAAACAAAACAAAAAAACAGACAACAACAAGAAGAGAAACCAACAAAACCAAAGAAAGGCCAGCTCCTGTGAGGACCCTGGGTAGGGAAAGAGCTGGCTGGGTACATTCATTTTCATCTGGAAGGGACATGGTGGCAAACCTAAAGGGAAACCAGAGGAGTTGGTAAACTGACTAGAATGAATTAATTTCATTTTTTTAAAGGAAAAAAGAAGAATATTAAACAGTAAGCAAAGTGTTTTCATTCAACATCTTAAGTGAGGAAAGGACAAGAAGGTGCCCACCATGGACATTTCAATCCCAGGGCAGGATGGAAAGAGGGGAAGATCAGCAGCGGAGACAAGAGCTTCTAGGTCTAGAAACAAGGGTACAAGATGGGGCTGGCTTACTGGGGCCTTCCCTGCCCTGAGTATAGATAGCCACTCCCACTGGAGGAGAAAGGTGTCCTTATTTTCCCATCAAAGTCTAATCCCAAGAAGAGGTAAAGCTGCTTTTCATTCTGGGTTTGTAACAAGTCTGCCTGCTGATCAGGGCCACACTATTACCAGAGCACTCCCAGCAGTAGGTGGCCTGACATCTTTCGTCTTCTGAGCTCTCACCTCTGCTGTTTTTTTTTTTTTTTAATGTGGTGGAACCTCTGCTTACAACCTCAGGTGGAGGGGGGCGGGGCTTGACGGTGACTGGCTGGGATGTCCACCTGGGGGAGAAGGTTTCAGCTGCACCTGTTGCTGGACTGGGTTATAATAGGTTGCTCCTCCATACACCTGAGACTGAGCCTGGGTATTAGGATACAAGTGAGGAGGTGGGGAAGGAGGCACTACCCCTGGGGCATAGGGATAGCTGGGACTGCCGAAGTTTATGACACCTGGAGCAGAGAAGTAGGTAGGGGCAAGTAGCTACTGGGGGGTGGCTGTCTCAGGGACATAGACACTGACTGGTGTGGGGTACAGACCCAGGTTAGGCAGAGGTGCTGGCGTCTGATGGGGATGTAAACCAGGGTGGGGGAGGTGCATTTCTAGTTGTCCAATCATGACCTGAGGAGGCATCCGTGTAGGGTTGTCACTGTGGGTATAGGTTGGTCACTGGAACTGCAATAGGTCGTAGTAGTGCCCTTCCATGATACTGATGTGTGTGTGTGTGGGGGGGCAGGTGGCTCAGGGACAGGTCTCTGATGCTGGGATGAATATTACTTGGCTCGACTACTACCTGGAACACTCATTTCTTCCATATGGTTAAACTGAGGTGGGGGGCCTGCTCCCATGTGCATGTAGTAGGGAATACCTCAAAGCTCCCTTGGTTGTAGGTATTGAGGCTGCCCTGAGCTCCAGTTTTTTCGGTCATATTCAGTTCGGTCATGTCTTGCTCGAGGGTGGAGGTGGTGGGGTAGTTGCAGGGGGTGGAGGTGCAGGGGCCAGCACCTCCGCAAGAGGTGGCACTTCCTCTGCTAGCCTGTTTGCATCTCCAGCTTTGTTTCTGGATCTTCTTGCACAAGAGTAAGACTTCTCAACCCGTATGTCTGGGGGTGGTGGTACAGTTTCAGGGGGAGAGGAAGGAGGCTCGAAAATTGCTTCCTCTTTTTCAGGGCTGTTGCTAAGCATACGGGAAGACTTTATTTTGGGGGACAGGTCCCTAGATGATGCGTACTCCAGGTGCCGAGAACAATAATGTTCATGCCTGATAGTCATTAGAACGAAGGCTGAGAGGCCCACCATTTTCTACAGACCTAAACCCGGTCCGTCTTTCCTTGTAGCCTCCAGATCGGGAATAGTTCCTAGATGTAGTCATTCTGCCTGTACCAGCAGCATTACGATTGCTTGAGTGTTCTTGGTGGCAAGGAGGATCCCCCAGAGCCTTGGTGACGGGGAGGCTTATTTGGCCAGTCCTCATCCCAGTTCGGCTCCCTCTGTGGAGAACTTCCAAACCTGGGTTTATGGAGCCTCCGAGGTTTGATATCAGCAGGGTTGTGAGCTGATCGAATTTCATAACCATAGAGGGCTATGCGCTCCTGCCGAGAGACTTGGGTGCTTGTTCATCTTCTCTGAACTTGTTATGTTCCCACTAGTCTTCATCGTTCCACACCTTCCGCTGACATCCTTTCGGTCTGACTTCTTCTTCTTGGGTTTGGCCTCGGAGGTCACGCTCAAAGAAGAGCCCTTTTCATCATCATCCAAATGCTTTGAGACCTTTTTACCCACCTTGTTTTCTACAGGTTCTGTGCTCTCTTGCCCATCCCCACTTTATCTCTCTCCAGTCACAGTGCCTTTTGGGTCAGGCTTTTCTTCTCCCTTCTCTTCTTTTGCCCAAAGAATTAGCAGCCTCATTAGCTTCTGACTTTAACTCCACCTTGGAACTTGCCTCTTCACTGTACTCTTCCTCTCCTTCTGAATCCTCTGCACTTTCATAATCTGAGAGAACAGCATCGCCTTCTGTGCAGTCTTCACTTTCACACCCTGACTCCTCAGGGCTCCGGAGACCGCCTCCCTCTGCCCACGGCGAGCTGAGGCCCCCTATCAGCCCTGGGGCATCAAGGAAGAAGAGGAACCTCTGATGGTATGGCCACCTCTGCCGCCCCCGGGAACCAGCGCTATCCACGCCGGAGGCTCCGAACTCCTCATCCTTTGTGTCCTGAGAGGGCGCTGCTGCTGTTGGTCGGCCATCTTCCGGAGAACCGACCCGCATCCCAGCATTTCCTCTCTAGAGAATTATTTGAGGAATAGCAAATCTTTAAGAGAAATGCTCTTTCTTTCGTGGTATCTTGAATTCTGTTGAATGGCAAATCTGTATCCAGGAAATGTGCCCAGTCCTAAAGACCACACTTGCTTTTCCTTTCTCTTTTCATTTTCTTACTTCTTCCTCCTATAAACCCAACATGGTTCAAGGGCCAGTCATCTTTTTTTTCATTTTTATTTATTTATTTTATTTTTGCAGGGCAATGAGGGTTAAGTGACTTGCCCAGGGTCTCACACAGCTAGTAAGTGTCAAGTGTCTGAGGCTGGATTTGAACTCAGGTCCTCCTGAATCCAGGCCTGGTGCTTTATCCACTGCACCACCTAGCTGCCCCCGACAGTCATCTTTACACTACAGTGAGACACCAGGGAAAGACTTCAGCAGAAAACATACTTTAGAATAAGAGAATATTGAGCTCACCAACAGGGAGGTACAAGAAGCAGCCTCTATGGTGAAATCACATTACCTCCACCACTTAACCACCACCTCTCCTCAGAACCAAGTGGAAACACCCCTGGACTACATTGTATATAAGAACCCTTAAAATAGCAGAAGCCCTAAACTACATGCCTTGCTTCCAGCCTACTTACCTCCCCATAATTTAAGTGACACAACCCTAGTTAGTCAACCAATAAGTATTATGGAAAGAGGCCCAACAGTTTTGCCACACCAAAACCAATTGATAGCCAACTCTCAAGAATGGGCAGATAAACCTGAGATCTAGAAATAAGAAGACAACCATGTCACCCCTCCCCATCACAGGACCTGTTTCCACCCCAGCCCCAAAAGGCCTCATTTACTGAAGTAATCCTGCTGATGCAGACCTTCCAACTACTTTTGCAAGGATTTCAGATCTTACATCCTCAAAATTCCTGAAGACCCAGAAAAGAAAGCTCTTACCACCAAAGTCCTTGGCACTGTCAAATGGCTCAATATCAGAAAATGACAGAAATGTCAGAAAAAAATGTGTGTATTATCAATGGAAATTACACTAAAGAACATGCAATCCCACCTGCTTTGTCAAACCTTAAGAATCCTTTAACCTTTCTGTCTGCCTTGCAACTGGAACCTCCTATGAATGCCTTATTACAATCCCAATTACAATGGGAGCTCTTTGAAAGCAGGGAATGTATTTCTGCTTGTGTTCCCAAATTCTTAGCACAGTTCTTGGAACATAGTAATCACTTAATAATGCTATTCTTTTCATTTATTTTATTAATTCAGTAGGGATTCTTTATCTTTTCATTACATTCTGTTACATTATTTTGCATAATAGAAGAGGAAAAAACAACTCACTGTAATCTAGTTGGGGAAAGGCATCAATATCACCTCCATCACAGTGATGGGTGTGCCAACAGAGCTCAAGCCGCGGGTTATACTAAGCGGGGAAAGGCCCCAAATCTGGCCAGGTGATGGAATGTGTGTCCATCATCGAAAGATCAGGCTAACTCAATTTGGAAAGGGTCATCACCAGGCAATGGAAATTTTTGGCCACATTAAAGCATTAAATCATATAAGGGCCAGAGATGCTGCTATCTATCTGTACCAGGTGGAGAGACTGCACACATTGATGAAATTGCAGAGCTTTTGAAGGTTATATATATTTGGGAATGGAAGGTAATTATAACGCTCCATTTTTGATAAAAACAAATTAAGCATTAAATGTTTACTAGGCTAGAGTTTCTTATGCCAGTCTTTGTTTTTTGTGAAAGGCTTGCAAATTCTGTTTAGATTGCTATTATCCATTTTCTCTGTAGCTTTTCTAATTATTTAGCTTTTCTATTCCCTAGGCTTAGCAGAATTAGTGATCAGAAAGCTGAGCTGTTAACAAGACAGCATCACTCAATGGGTTCTGTGCAGGCTGGGAGGTCAGGGACTCAGCATCTCTAATCATGGCTGTGCTATTGACATTTTTAGTAATGTTGGGTAAGTAAGTCGCTTAAGCCCTCTGGGCCCATTGGGGATAATAATGCTGCCCTATTTCACTTAACCTCTATAATAACATTGAAGTATATGGCTCAGTTTCTCCTACTGTTTAACAGCAACATATTAAGATTTAATACCTAGCTTCTTCATAGACATGCAGTGCATACTTGTACTTGAAGTGTTATCTCAGCTCCTTTAAGGTACTCAAAGTTTTATTAGCATAGTACAGATCCAATCCAAAATTATATAAAACAATGAATGACATTTTGGTTTACATGAACAAACGTGTTTTATCTCTGGACAGATTTTTATTAGAATAGCATCTAAACTTAAATTGAGCTCAATATTTAGCAGCATGCCAGACTGGGGTGCTCTAGGGGATGCAATATTTGCATTGGAATTTTCACTTAAAGTTGTCTTCATTCTGAATGTTTGTTTTCTCTTGTAAATGAAAATCTTGCACTTATTTGTGTGTGTGTGTGTGTGTGTGTGTGTGTGTTTGTGTGTGTAGAATGAATTCATTTCAATGCCTCCAGGAAAGGGAGAAAATGATTTTTGAAATATATTTTTCTCTGTCCATTGGTGATATACCATATCTGGAGAAATGTTTGCAAAGGAAAGAGGTTTATGTTGCTTTACCACAAAGGTACTTTCAAGAGAACCTCTTCCACTCCTTTCTGATCTTGTTCTGTTATAGGTTAACTAGAGGGCATCTTTGTTTTCCTTAACATAGGAACCTGAATTTAGATCTATATGCAAAATAGTGCATAGGAACCAAATATCAAAACCCTAAATATTGGTTGTTTGAATTCCACCTACTGGTTAACATTTGGTAATTTAGACTTTAGTACATATTTTAGAAAACATGCCAGTCTATATAATTAATATATAATGAAGTATCAAAAAAAATGAATACTTTTGTTCCCACTTCCACTCTCTGGAGACTTTTTTTCTCCTTCATTGCTCCATCCAGTTCCCCTTTTATGTGTTGTGTTGTCTTTCTCCATTACAATGTAGTTCTTGAGGTCATAGAGTGTCTTACTTACTTGGTTTTTAGTTCCCCAGCACTTAGCATAGTACTTGACACATAGTAAGTTTGAATAAATACATTATATATCTATTAAAACTAAAATATGCTTATCAAAGGAAGTAAAAAAAAAGAATAGTTTATGACACATTTTTCTATCAGTTTACTTGGACACTTCTGTTGATTTGTAAATTTCCATAATTGCACTATCATTAGAGAATATCAGTGAAAATATTGTTTTAGGTTCATGGATTGTAAATCAATCAAAATAAATCTTACATTTTGAGCCAACAATTTATTAATCTATTGAACAAAAAATAAAAGGTCATGTGTGGTATTATTGAAATACATCTCAGTGGTATTTGTAGTCAGAAGATTTGGGTTCATATCTTAAAGCCACAATTGAGTAGTCATTTGATCCTAGGCACATCACTATATCTGAGTTCCTTTCATTTAGGAAGTGAGAAGGGTATTATTCTGACTTCTATAGTCCCAGATTTTAGTCTTATCTGTGATCCTATATTTACTATTTACTTATATTTCATTTCCACCCTGGTGATTCCCCTCCCAAAGCATTATTTAGGTGTTTAAAGAGATATCTTAGTTCCATCTCTGTGAAATGGGCAAATGAAAAAACAAGGAAATTTATATCACTTGATGGATGATGCACAGCCTAAAGATTAAAACAGCTTTTCTCTCCTACCCCAGCTGGTGCGTCAACATGCATTTATTAAATACTATGTGCAAGCCCTGGGGCTACAAAGAAAGACAAAAGTAATCCCTATTAGTCTACATTCTAATGAAGGAGACTGTATGCAAATGTGTAAATGCACACATGATATATACCAAATATGCAAAGGTAATCTGAAAGGGGAAGCCATTAGTAGCTGGAGGAGAGGAAAGAGGACCAGGAAAGATCTTCTCAAGAAGGTGAGGTTTAAGATGAGTCTAACAGGACCCCAGAGAAACTCAGAAGACGAGATGGGATGGCAGAGTCTTCCAAGCAAAAGGCATGATTCAAGAGATAGAGTGTCATGTTCCAGCAAATAGAACTGGACCATAGAGCATGTGAAGAGCATAAGGTATAAGAGGATTGAGATGTTAGGTAAGAAGATTAAAGGTCAAACAGAAGAGTTTATGTTTGATCTTGAGGTAATAAGGAACCATGAGAGCTCTTAGTCACTCAATCAAATAACATTTTAAAATTCCTACTACATGCAAGGCACTATGCTAAGCATTGGGATTACAAAGAAAAACCAAAGAAAGTCCCTGCTCTCAAGGAGTTTGCAATGTAATGGGGCAGAGGACAACATGCAAACAACTACGTACAAACAAGATATGTAGATAGTAAATGGAGGTAATTTCAGGGGGAAGGCACTAAGAATAAGGAAGAATGGGAAAGTCTCCTTGAAGAAGACAGGACTTTAGCTAAGACTTGAAAGAACTAGGGAATCCTGAAGATGGAGATGAGGAGGAAGAACATTCCAGGCATGGAGGGCAGCCAGTGACAATGCCAAGAGGCAGAAGATGGGGTGTGTAAGGAACAGCTAGCAGTTGGTGTCACTGGTTGATAGTATATGAAGGGGAGTAAAGTGTAAGAAGCTTGAAAGGGCAGGAAGGGGCCAAGTTGTGAAAGGGTTAGGAAGCAAACAGGATTTAATATTTGATCCTAGAGATAATAGTGAGTCATTACACTTTATGGAATGGGGGAGGGTAATACAGTTAGACCTGCATTTTTGGAAGATTGATTTGCTAGCTGAGTGGTGGATGAATTGGACTGAAGTGAGATGACCTATTCTTTAGAAAAATCACCTGATATTTGTCATCCAACATTATTTCTTATCATGTCACAAAATGCTTATGATACTGTGCCATCATAGGTATACTATTTTACATTCATAGTTCACCTGTGCATCCCATCCTTTCCTGTGTAATGGAGAGAGCTCTCAATGTTCATATATTTCATTGTATCACTTTAAAAACAAATGTGAAGTCTGCTAAGTAACACCAAGCTATAATTATGTTTTCTTAATTTTGACAGATTCTAAAAATTCATACTAGAATCATGGTCAGACTCAACAATGCTGGATTAATATAAGTCTCTTTTCTTTTTCCTCTTCCAAAGAACAGCTGCAAGGAATGACCACCTTTGTCTAGCATGCCTGAAAAAAGTCTGCTGCTAATTACCAGAGTAATCGTACTGAACCCAGATGTTGGCAGGGAAAATGGAGCTCATCCTTGGAAGGCAGTGTCTGTAATGTAAGTCGGGCTGGTTGTGTCAGGTTTGCCAAATATTTATATATAGCAAGACCCAATTATAACTGTTTTTATTTTTTACACTAAATGAAAAATCTAAAAGCAAAGCATCTGTTACTTTTCAGGGGGTGGGGTATGACAAACAATGACATGAGAATATGCTTCAGTATAACACTTCTATTGTACCATTGTTACGGGGTGCTACAACTGGCTTTTAGAGTGTCTGACAAAAAACAGAATACAATCAATGCTTTCATGATTTGCTTTATGGCCTTAAAACCCTTTTTGCCCTGTTTTCCTCACCTTCAAAACATGATGATAGTTAACACTTTCCTCAATTTCATAGGCAGCTTGGTGGCAATAGTTTCTAAAATTTGGTATCACGCATTTTAATGATATGCAAGGCATTGTGGGGATAGAATCAGGTGTAAGATCCTGGTCCTGCCATGAAAGAAATTGCAGACCTGTTATGAATATAAGAAATAAATAATCATATAGAATAAATACTCATAATAGTATCTGACATTTATATAACACTTTAAAGTTTATAAAATTATATGTATATATACATATATGTGCATATTATGTATATATATACACACATGCATATATATGTATATGTACAATCTCACTTGGATGTCACAATAACCCTCTCAGGTTGGTAATGCAGGTATTATGATCCCACTTTAGAGGAAATAAACTCTTATAATAATAGGAGAATAATACAGACTTGATGCTGTTTTATGGTATAGTAACAGGAATAGGGCAAAACATTGGGTATGGTATAGGGTAGAACGTTGGTTTTGGAGTTGGAACACCCAAGTTCATACCCTGGATCTGAAACTTCTATCTGTATTACCCTGATATCACATACCTATTATGTCTCAGTTTCCATCACCATCATCATCATTGTCGTTGTCATCATCAGCATCATCAATAACATTTACATGTGGCCTAGTAAATGTCAGGCACTATACTAAGAGCTTTGCAGATATGATCTCATTTGATCCTCAAAACAACCCTTGGAGTTAGAATTGTTGGAGAGAGTAATGGAGTTACAATCCCTAGCTAACTGTGACAAAGGGTTGTTGTGAAGAAAATATTTTATTATCCTTAAATCAAGATATCTCAAGATACTCAATGAACAGTTACTAATTGAGTGGTCTAGAGAAAACTGGTGTCATGAGTTCATTTGTTAAGAACAAGGACAGGAAAGATCACCAAACTGGAGAGAATTTTTTTTCAGTTCACTTTGTATCTATATAGGTCTTGCCATGTTTTGTTTTGTTTTCTGAACCCCCCCCAATCATTTCTTATAGAACAATAGTACTCCATCACAATCATATACAACTTGTTCAGCCATTTCCCAATTAATGGCTACAAATATTTCTGTACATATAAATCCTCTTCCTTTTCCCTTGATCTGTTAGGGGTAATGACCTAGTGGTATTGTTGGGTCAAAAGGTATGCAACATTTTATAGCCCTTTGGGCATAGTTCAAAGTGGTTCTTCAGAATAATTGCACTAGTTCACAACCCTACCAACAGTTTATTAATGTATCTCTTTTCCCTCATCTACTCTAGCATTTGTCATTTTTCATTTTCTCTGAAGTCATTCCTCAGAGCTAATTTAATTTGCCTTTTTCTAATAGTTATTTAGAGCATTTTATATTACTATAGATAGCTTTGATTTTACTTTGTCTATTTATCAATTAGAGAATGGCTCTTATTTTTATACATTTGACTCAGTTCCCTATATATTTGAGAAATGTGGCCTCTATCAGAGAAATATGCTCTTAAAACTTTTGATATTATTCATTGACCGTAGTATTTTTTTTTAGCAAAATGTGATTTCCTTCGTTATATCTTTTAATTAGGCTTAATTTTGCTTTTGCACTGAATACAGAGGTATTCAGTGGATAGAGCATTGGACTTTGAAACTGAGTTTAAATCTGGCCTCAGATACTTAGTAGCTGTGTTATCCTGGGCAAGTCAAATAACCCTGTTTGCATCAGTTTCCTCATCTGTAAAATGAGCTGGAGAAGGAAATGGCAAACCAGTCCAGTTTCTTTGCCAAGAAAACCACAAATGGGGTCACGATGAGTAGGACACAACTGAAATGACTGAACAACACTGAGGTAGTGATTGCCCTTTTAACTTAAGCTGAAGCACAATATATTTTTCTCCAACTCTTTATTTTGTCTCTCTGACCGTCTTTCTATTTCAAGTGTGTCTCTGCTAAACAAAATCACTCGATTCTGATTTCTAATCCACTGTGCTCTCTGTTTCTGTTTTATGAATGAGCTCATCCAGGGCAGCTAGGTTGCCCAGTGGATAGAGCACTGGCCCTGAATTCAGGAGGACCTGAGTTCAAATTTGGCCTCAGACACTTAACACTTATTAGCTGTATGACCCTGGGCAAGTCACTTAACACCAATTGCTTCACCAAAAAAAAAGAAAAGAAAGAAAGAAGGAACTCATCCCATTCACATTGATAATTATGGTTAGCAGCTGTATATTTCCCTCCATCCCATTTCTTCTGTTTATCCTTCTCTCTTTTGCTTCTCACCACTGCATCCCTTAATCTACCCTTCCTTTTATTACCCCCATCACCACACATACCCATATCTCTTATCCCTTTCTTCTCCTATTACCCTATTAGGTAATATAGATGTCCATATCCAACTGTGTGTATATATTTTTCACCCTTTAAATCAATTCTGATATGAGTGAGGGTCAAGCATTGTCCATGCACCTCCCCCCCATTTTCCTCTTCACTATAAAAGTTCTTTCTGCGTACCTTTTAACATGAGAACATTTCCCCATTTTAACTTTCCTTTTTCCCAGTGTATCCCTCTTTTTCACCACTTCCTTTTTAAAAAAATTTTTTTACAGGGCAATGATGGTTAAGTGACTTGGCCAGGGTCACACAGCTAGTAAGTGTCAAGTGTCTGAGGTTGGATTTGAACTCAGGTCCTCCTGAATTCAGGTGCTTTATCCACTGTGCCACCTAGCTAGCCCACCTTCATTTTTTTTCCAGACCATCCAAACATAATTGACTTACATCCATGTCTTCTGTCTATGGAGACTCCTTCTAACGGCTCTCAAAATGATAAAGTTATTGGGAGTTACATGTATCATCTTCTGATAAAGGAATTTAAACAGCTTAAATTTGTTAAACCCCTTACGATTATTATTTCATGTTTCCCTTTGTGTGCTTCTCTTAAGTCTTCTGTGTGACTGTTGCTTCATGATATTTCAATTGTTTCTGGCTGCTTAAAGTATTTTCTCTTTGACCTGGGAGCTCTGGAACTTGGCTATCAAATTCCTAGGAGTTTTCCTTTGAGGATCCCTTTCAGGAGGTAATCAGTGGATTCTTTCAATTTCTATTTTATCCACTAGATCCAAGATACTAGCACAGTTTTCCTTCATAATTTCTTGAAATGTGATGTTTAGATTCTTATTCTTATTATGGCTTTCAGGTAGAGCAAGGAAAAGAGCTAGGCAAATGTTATTCTCATCTACAATCCTTTGCCTTAGCTCTTATTATCCCTATTACTCCCCAGATTTAAAACTCTCTAATTGGCCATTTCTTCCTAGAAGTATTGGCTCCATTTATTATGTTATAAACTCTATGAAGGCAGTGCCTATGTTTTTATGTCTAGTTTCTTCACCTGGTACATAGTAGGTATTTAATAAATGATATTTTTATTTTTCATTTATACCCAGGAGCTTTCATATTGATATCTGACTCAAGGGAACCATGACTGCTGGCATGACTTCACTTACAGCTTGGGGAAAGGTAGAGTTGGGGAGTGAGATCAGGCTATAGATACAGATTTGTGCATTATATAAATTGAAATGATCATTTGAATCATTGAATTGAAGACCAAGAAGAGAGAAATAGTAGAAGGAAAAATGCACAATTAGCTTTTGTATTCTTTCAGACCAGTGTCTTGGAATGAAATCCAACTAGGCCCATCCCCAAAGCACTCCCATAGGAAAATAGAATACAACAAATAGATGCAAAATAAAGTAGCTTATTGACATTTCTGTAGCTCACCATTTCTATCCTCAATTATAATGGAACCACCATATTTGGATTCTAATGTCTCAGATGAACTATGTAAGAAAGGAGAAAGGGAATTTAAGAATGTAAAATCAGGAAGAGTCACCATACTTGATTATATATACACAAATCTACACACTGGAGATGACTGGTTGCAGGCACTGTGATATTAATTTTTTAAATAGCTCAAAAAATGAAAAGATGCCTAAGGGCTATAGAAAAAAATCTGAATTGTATTATTACCAAAAAGTCAACTAAGTCAGTATCAGCAGCTACTGATACTGATAAGGGGCCAGGATATGGGTACTTTACCAGTATCAAATATATCAATACATGACCTAGTAATGGAATATTGGGAATTTTTAGAGAGGTAGTGACATAGGCCTACATATTCTCAACTATGTGGCAGCTTTACAGATCATTTCCGGGGCAGAATAATTCCAGAATGAGGCAATATAATTATATATCCTTATATCCAATAGGATGTTATAATCAACCATCTCAAAGAAAAGTTCACCATCTTGTGAATCCATTAAATTGATCCTGAACGTCTACTAATCCCATCCCTATCCCTTGAACTGGTTCTCTTCTAGGTAGGTAAGGTATTACTGTATAAATATTTTTAATCTTATGAGTATGCGCTTTGTTCTTGATATGTTTGATCTTTAGCCCTAGGAACTCTTAACAACAAAGTGTTACCTTAGAAAAACCAAAATATTTTTAATGGGATAATGACTGAAGAGAAAGTCATGAAAATTGTACATTGGGGAACATGATCATCACTTTTCCAGTAAGTTATAGAGGATTTATTGGAGAAACTGAACTATATATGTTTATACAGGAACAAAAATGTGGGCATAAATATGCATATCTTGGCTTTATATGTCTTTTCATACCTCAGAGATTATGTGAATACTTTAGTAAATCACTACACATGTCAAAAATGACTTTGCATAGGACAAAGTCATCCTTGTAGATGCTGAAATCATGATTGGAACCTGAGCAAGGATTTGGGAAGCACTTGGGACTCTTATAACTTACCGTTTTCCACCTTGGTAATATATATATATATATATATATATATGTATATATATATGTATATATATATGTGTATATATATATATATATGTATGTATATATATATATATATGGTAAAACAAAACATGAATCCCAGTCCTCATCACCAAAATAGTTGAATGAACAAATAAATGTAAAATTAGTTATTGTTCTTAAGAAGGAAGCCAAGTTGAATGTAAACCAAGTGTTCATTATAACTCAGATTTTCTTAGGTTATACCATAGCTAGTGATCATCATTGCTTTATGTAAGTAGAAAAGCACAAAGATCATAGCAAATTGCCTGAGACAAAGACTTTAATTATGATCTAAACTAAAATAATTAATGACTATAGGCTACTATCCCAGGTCAAATCTGGCCCTCAACTTGTTTTGTTTCTTTATTTTCATTTATCTATCTATCTATCTATCTATCTATCTATCTATCTATCTATCTATCTATCTATCTATCATCTATTTATCTTTTTAAAAAATTAAGGTCCTCAAGCTGACGCCTGAGACATAAAAATGGCTTTTACATTCTAAAATAAAATTTGATGGAATGGATTTAACCTTCAGGCCATAGTGTCCTAACCCTTGGACTAGAGCTACACTTGTATAACATTTTATAGTTTACAAGAACCTTCAAACATTTTATCTCATTTAAGATAAATGAGTTAAAATGTAAATCTTCAAATGCTACAAAAATGGTATTACCACCAAAACCACTACCATTGCTGTTGTTGCTGCTGCTGCTCTTGCTACTACTACTACTACTTCTACTAATTTGAACCTCACATTAAGCTTGAGGTAGACAGAGCAGTAATCATAATACCCATTTTATAGATGGGAAAACTTAAAAGAAGGAACTTATTTAAACTTAGAAATATAAGAAGTTACAGTGCTGAGAATTCAACAAGGTATGACTCCAAGTAATTTTTTTTTTCTTCTATAGCTTTTGGGCACCCTTTGGAGAAATAGGAGGTATAATGAGAAGGGAGAATGGATACTTCCAATAAGTTTACAGAGATTCATTAACAGAAGAATTTAATCTAAGGCATGTGCCTTTGAGAGGGTGATATTTTTGGCATCTTTGAGGACTAAACTGAGATTTTTAATCTCTCTGAAATAACTATGTAGTGTGTACATATATACCATATGTGTATATATATATATATATACACACACACACATATCTAAATACTATATATTATATCTAGCATATATTATACATATATAGATACTACATATATGAGTGTATGTATATCCTGAATTCAAACAGTTAAATTATTCCATAGGGCTGAAAAGTTGAAGTTTGTAGCTTGTTTGTTGCTTCTAGGCAGGACCAGAACTAGACTGGAAGACCCTGGCACCTTGTCTTTATGTAGGTATTCTTTTCTACTGACTCTGGGTTGGAACTCATAAGCTTTTTGGATTATGAGTATTGAACGGTTATTAGGTAATAGCCTTTAGGGCAATGCCTCTTGTCATAACATGATGAAAACTGATCAAGAAAAGTGCTTTGTTTTTAGACTTGGTGAATAAAGACATATATTTCAATTTCCCCATAGGGAATTCTCTGCTGATATTTTAATTTGTGCATGAGTTAAATGTGCAAAGGAAAACATGGTGATAAATTGGAAGAGAATTTTATTAATCTTTAATATGATGAACTGAAACTTAGCTGTGTGGTTTTTCTTTACATGAATGGGTGTCATGGGGATAAATAATCATATATTTAGAGTTCGTAGGGATCTTAGATGTCATCTAGTCCAATTCTTTTATCTTACAGATGGGAATTCTGAAGTCTGGGTAGGCTAAATTTGCTGTTGACAGTCAAATAACAGAGCTGGCATTTGAACCTGTCTCCAAATCCAACAGGTTGTTGTGGTTTTTTTTTTTGGGGGGGGCTGTTTTATTTGCTTTTCGGGGGGGGGGTCAATTGTTTTGGTTTTTACTCCTTATTTAAGTAGAAGTTGGATTGGTAGCATTTGAAGTCATTCCCAACTCTATAAATTTATAATTTTGAGTTTATATATTAGAGAATGAGGATTTCCGAATGCTTTCTATATTTCAGGAAAATCAAGAACTGAATGATCAGAGATTTAAAATTTCCACTTAATTTGATCTTGTCATTTTTAGCTCTACAACCTCTCTTATATTTGTTCTCTTTTCCATCCGTGAAGCTGCCACCCTAGTTCAAGTTTTCAGTATCTCCCTCCTGGATTGATCTCTGCTTCAAGATTCACCCTCATCTCCCCTCACTCCAATCCATGTTCAAGATGGCTGCCAAAGTGGTTTACCTAAAGCACAGATCTGACTATTTCTCCCCCCACCCACCTACTTAATGAACTCCACTGGTTACCTGTTGCCTCTATAATCACATATAAATTCCTCTATTTGGTAAACAAAGCTCTTTACAACTAAGCCCTTTCTGACCTTTCCAGTTGTCATAAACATTCTTCTCTCATAGCCATGGTTTGGGCATGTTGGTCTGCTTGCTTGGATGATGCTCTGTCTCCCAGTCTTCCATGCCTAGAATGCCCCCTCTCTTCAATTCCACCTCTAGCATCCCTCCACTTCTTTCAAGAATCAGCTCAAGTGCTACTTTGTGCTGGAAGTCAGTCCTGGTCCCCCTCATCCCCCTGGCCAGATGTTGGTACCTTCCCCTCTAAAATTACCTTATATCTATACTCTGTAGGTATAGTGTATATAAAAACTCTGTCACATTTTTTTCTCAAGAGGTGGTTTGATGGTGCACTTTTTTGAATACTGGGGGTGGAGTCAAGGAGACCAGTCTAATCTCAGTCACTTACAAGCTGTGTTACCCTGGATAAGTCACTTAGCCTCTGTTTGCCTCAGTTTTGATACCTGTAAAATGAGAATAATGATATTGTTTTATCTCCCAGTGTTGTCAGGTTGAAATGATGGTTTTTTTAAAGACAATAGAAGCTACTTAATATATTTCTTTCCTTTCTTCCTTCCTTCCTCTCTCCCCCTCTCCCTTCCTTCCTTCCTCCTTCCCTCTCTTTTTCCTTCCTTCCTCCCTCCCTTTCTTCTTTCCTTCCTTCCTCCCTCCCTCTCTTCCTTCTTTCCTTCCTTCCTTCATTCCTTCCTGCCTGCCTTGTATATTGGTACATATGTATACACTATCTCCACATAGTTATCACCTTGAGCAGCTCCTCTCTCTCTCACACTCTTTCTTTCTTTCTTTCTTTCTTTCTTTCTTTCTTTCTTTCTTTCTTTCTTTCTTTCTTTCTTTCTTTCTTTCTTTCTCTCTCTCTCTCTCTCTTCTCTTTCTCTTCTGGCTCTCTTTCTCCCTCCCCTTTTCCCTTTCCCTTTTCCTCCTACCCCTCATCCCCCTCATTTTTTCAAATCTTGGAGGTAACTCTGTGTATATACAAACATGTACAACTGTGATCCTTAGATATCTAGAAGCCATCACTCATTAGGAACACAGCTGGTGGTATCCTAGATACTGCATAGCTACTGTGGTAAGGAAGACCTGCATTCAAATTCAGCCTCATTTACAAAAACAAAACAAACACTTACTATCTGTGTGACCTCAGGCAAATCACTTAACATCTGCCTGACTCAGTTTCAACAGTAAAATGGGGCTAATAATATCACTTGGCTGGGTTGTTGTGAGGATTAATTTATACTTATAAAAAGCCTTTAGCACAATTCCTGGCACATAGTAGGGGCTATATAAATGTTTCTTCCCTTCTCTTCCCCTTCCCTTGTCTTTATTCTATGATATTATAGTCATAGGAATTAGATAGGGCAGCTAGGTGCACAGTGGATAAAGCACTGGCCCTGGATACAGGAGGACATGAGTTCAAATCAGACCTCAGATACTTGTCACTTAATAGCTGTGTGAGCCTGGCCAAATCACTTAACCTTCATTGTCCCACAAACAAACAAACAAACAAACAAACAAACAAACAAACAAACAAACAAAACCAAAACCAAAACAAAAAACCCCAAAGCCACAAAAAAACAAAAAACAACACCCATAAACATAAGAATTAGTACTGGAAAGAGACATTAGTGATCACCTAGCCTAATTCATTCATTTTTCAAATGCCAATACTGAGGCACACAGGTGGGAAACAAGTTGCACATGGTAGTAAAATGATATTTTAGCAGAGAAGAACAAGAAAATGATTAATATTTCTCATCTTTATTCCAGTGTTAGAATAATATCCTGCAGGGCAGCTAGATGGTGCAGTGGATAGAGCATGTGCCTTGGATTCAGAAGTACCTGAGTTCAAATCCGACCTCAGACACTTAAGACTTACTAGCTGTGTGACCCTGGGCAAGTCGCTTAACCCCAATTGCCTCACTAAAAATAATAATAATAATAATAACAATAATAATAATATCCTGCTTAGTTTTAATTTAATTTTGTTTTATTATTATTATTATTATTGGTTAAGACCTATGATTTCAGCCATGTAGGGAACATTTAGTTATAAAGATCAACAGCCATCTAAAAGAGACTTTGAGAATTGTCTGAAAAACACTGGCTTTGTTGTCTTGGTCTAGTCACTTATCATTGTTTCCTGTGACTGTCTAGGACTATAAGTTACAAAACAGACAGTGTTGGAATCCAGGTTTGTAGAAGACAATCCTCAGTGAGTGTTCCCTTCACTGATGAAATCATAGATTCTATTAGAAATGAGATGCTGACATACTGAAATGGCCTCCTTTCAATTTTTACATTAATTATTTTATCTTAATCCTTCTTTTTGTTGCTAGCCCGGATGAGCGTTGGGTAGGCTGTTTTATTTAGCACATCTCTTAGAGTGACTGAAGTGTCAGAATATGCCAGGTATACTGCTGGAGGCACCAGCTGTACTGGAGGAGTGATGCCCAAAACATCTGGGACATTATTCAGTATGAAAGGGGCTGAATATGGGAATGTGTTTATGTTAGAGATGTGTACATCTCCTTTGATGAAACCTCAAGCTTGTGTGGCTTTAGGGTTCTTTCCTCATTTTCCAGACACCACAAGGTTTCACTTGAAATTTTTTTGTTCAGTAAAACTTTTCAACCAAATTGTCTTTGAGTTGTTGATTCTCAGTTCTGGGAAGAAGGCTGCAATAATTGGAGGTTTTAGTCTGAAGACCAAATTAAGTAATACAAAAGATGACTTATGTGACCCGTTGGTTCATGTGATCAAGAAATCCTGGAATTGTGCTGCATTTCCCTCCCCTCTCCCCCCCCTTTTTTTTTCCTGAGGTCAGCAAGACAAGGTGGACTTTCTTTGAAATGAAAGGTCTGGCAGCAGATCTTTCAGCTTTATGGGCAGAATTTTCTAAGGCTGCATTAGAAACAGGATTTTGAAACTGAGTCAATAATAACTAAAGACAATACCAGTACAGATCTCATTATTCTGGGTCATTATGGAAATCCTCTGCAATGATAGGAATATCAAAATGCAAGATGAAAAGTGTGCATATAAAGATAGTTTACCAAACTTACCTATACTAGTATGGATTAGTTATTTATCCTTTGGACGTAATGGGAAAAATGTCATTAAAACAGGGTAGGAGGAAATAAACTAGAGGAATTTTATTTTAATTTAATCCTTAGAATGTGCATTTTTCATGGCAAATTTGGATTCTTCTGTCATATAGCCAGTTGCCAAGTATGTCCATTATTTCCCCACAACATATTTTGCACGTGTGACCTTCTCACAACTCACAAGACAACCAGTGTAATGCAAGCCCTCATCACCCCTTGTATGGGCTATATTTTATTACCTTTCAAATTATTCTCTCTGCTTTTAATTTTAGACCTCTCCAATCCATCATCCACATAAGGGCCAAAATAATCCTCCTAAAACACAGATTTAACTATTTCCCTGTTTTATCAAGGACTTTCACTGGTTCCCTATAGCCTCTTAAATAAAATAAAATCTCTGTTTTTCTCCCTTCATTTGAAGTCCTTTGCAATGTTACTACAGCCCACATTTCCAGGCTGATTTCATGTTATTCCTTACAATGTATTTTATTTCACAGTTGCATTGGACTGCTTACTGTTCTGAATACACATTCCATATTGATAGGCTGTTCCAAATGCCTAGAACTCATGTCAATGTTTTAGAACCCCTAGCTTCCTTGAGAGTCAACTCAGGCACCACCTCATACAGAAATTTTTCCACAGTTCTCCAAACTTTAATGCTCTCTACCTCCTGAAATTACTGAATTGCCATGCATTTACTTTGTATATACTTTGAATCAATCAATCAGTCTATTATCCATCCATCCATCCATCCATCCATCCATCCATCCATCCATCCATCCATCCATCCATCCATCCGTTCGTCTGTCTGTCTGTCCATCTGTCCATCCGTCCATCCGTCTGTCTGTCTGTCTATCATGTCCAATAGAATGTAAGTTCCTCAAGGACAAGCACTGTTTTGTTTGTGTTTTACCCCCTACACTTAGGAGAATTCTATCCCTATAGCTTATTAAGGACTTAATTGAATTAAATTACAAACTAAATGTATGTCTAAGGAGCTCAACTGCCTATATGTAGTATTTAGGATGTAGTTCTAGTAGTTTTATTTAATTAAGAAAATGTACTTACTTTGTAATTTATTTGTGGTTTTCTTATGCTCTTGAGACCACAGCAAAAAAATAATAATAATAAAGTATTTGCAGAAATTGATTCTGTTCTTTCTTCAAGTTACAGTCTCCCTGATAGAAGAAAAATAGCCTCCAACCCACTGCCTTATTTCTTCTTTTTTGGCAAGTTTAGGTTCTTGGGAGAATGGTTTCTGAGGAATTCTTTTGACATACTCTCACGTATTCAGAAACCTAATTTTTCATCACTCCCTTTGGCAGTATGGGGACATGTTGCTCTCAACCTGAGCTGGTTCTGTGTTACCACTTTTTTTCTATCTTGTCATCCTAGGCTTGACCAACTAACTGCTTTACTTATTATTGCTTGCTCTCTCTCTCTCTCTCTCTCTCTCTCTCTCTCTCTCTCTCTCTCTCTCTCTCTCTCTCTCCCCCTCCCTCCCTCTCTCTCCCTCTTCCTCCCTATCCCTCTTCCTCACTCTCTCTCCCTCTCTCTTCTTCCTTCCTTCCTTCCTATCCTCCCTTCCTCTCTTTGTTCTTTTCCTCCCTCCTTCCCCTTGCCTTCCTTCTTCCTCTCCCCCTGAATTTCTCTTACTCAGATCTCTGCATAGGGAAAAGGACATGGGTTTCCAACATCCCTCCCTAAGTCTGCTTAACCACAAAGGCAGACAATGTTATCCTTTGGCTTTTGTAAGGATTTTTTTTTTTTTTGTAGTAAATAGTAAGGGGGCAGCAAGGTGGTACCATGGATAGAGTGCTAAGCCTAGAATGAGGAAGAGCAGTCTTCCTGAGTTCGAATCTGGCCTCAGATACTAACTAGTTGTGTGACCCTGGGCAAGTCATTTAACCCTGTTTGTGTCAGTTTCCTCATTTGTAAAATGAGCTGATGTCTTTGCCAAGAAATTCCCAAAAGGGGTTATGACTGAAAAATGATTAAATGACAGTAAGGAACTCAAAGGGATTAAAAGTAGCTACTACATGAGGGAAATATTACAAAGTTATGGAAATCTTTGAAATTGTAAAAGTAACTACAATGGACCTATGAAGGAAGACACTATCAGTATCCAGAGAAAGAACTAATGAAAAGAAGTATGTATAGAAGGACTTTACATACATACTTACATATATATATATATATATATATATATATATATATATATATATATGTATACACACACATATACACACATATATTTGAGTCTAATAATAACCATCTCTAATGCAGGAATGGAAGGGAGGGAAAAAAGGAAGGTTACATAATAACTTTATTATATATTTAAAAGGAAATAGCCAGTTATACATACTAGATTTACATTTTCATGTGCAATTATCTTTTCCCCTATTCTACTGTTATTTAAATGCTCATTTTATTTCTTACATTCAGAATAAAATAAATAAATTTTTTTACAAGTATCACTGATTTTCCACACAAATATTCTTTAACTGACCCTGCTCTTACTGTAATAGGCATCAATGTTGTCTTTTGGTTTTAATCCTGATCCAACTCCCTGATAGCTTAGATTGAAAGATGTGTGTGATTTTGTCTCTCTCTATATAGACCCACACATACATACATGCATATAAACATATGCTCTATATTTATCTATGTATATCTGTATGTATGTGTATGTATACTGTACTTTTATGTGTATGTTTATGTATACATGTACATATATATGTATAGCTACAGCTACAACTACAGCTATCTATGTATTTTAGAAGAGATGCTAGATTTCTTAGCCCCTTTAGAATTTTATTCTAAATCTTATTCCCAGAGTAGAGATTCTTCTTTGTGGAGACTGGAATTACCTATCTAGAAAATAGAAAAAAAGTATTATAGGATCAAAGAAGTACAAATAATATTCCAATTTTTTAAAAAAGTAAAGGAGTGGAGCCTATAAACTATAGGTCATTGAGCTTAAATTCTATTCCTGACAAAATTTTATGACATACTTTAAAAATATGATTAGCAAATATCTAGAAAAGGAAGTAGCAATCACAAAAAATCATGTAAGATTAAGAACAGATCATGTACACTTAAAAAAGATAATCAGCAAAGAAATTAATTTAGATGGTTCATAGTTTCTATAAGCAAGAGGATTAAAAGTGAATTTGTAAAAAAATTACATTTTTATATAATACCAACAAAACAAAGAGAATAAATAATAACAGAAACTTGAGTGAAAATAACTATAAAATTCCTATATATCTTGAAGATATGCAAGTTTTATGTGAATATGAATATAAATATGAATATAGGAAAAATTGGAAACAGATAATCAGAGTGATATGAACTGTTCATGGCCATACTGTGCCATTATGATAAAAATGATAATGCAACCAAATAAAGCTATACTTTTAATACTATGCCAATCAAATTGCTGAGGAGATTTTTATAGAACTAGACAAAATAATAATCTTTGATAGGAAAAAAGGTTGAATATATCAAGGGAAATAATGGGGAAAGGTACAAAGGAAAGGGACATATAATTATCAGAATTCTATGTTATAAAGCTATCAAAATTAGTTTGTATTGTTGAAAATGGAGAACTAGTCAAATAGAATAAAATAGATAAGCAAGTAACAGATTTTTAAAAAAATGCAGTGCTTTATAAACTCAAGAATTTAAATTGCTAGAGTAAGGACTGACTCCCATTTTCCTAAGACCTGCCCAAGAAAACTAGAATGCATTTTGGCAGGGATTATATTTAGATCAATGATATACAGTACATAAAATGTAAGCTTAAAACGGATGTTTTACCTGAAAGGTCACACTATTAAAAAATAGTCATTCATGATGGCTTCAAAGAGAATTCCTAACTAAATATAGCATAGGGGAGATGAAAAAAGATAAAATATACCAATGTGGAATGGGATGCCTTGGCAGGTAGTGTGTTTCCCATTAGGTCAGCAGGTTTTACAGTGGATAGATTTCTGGTCCTAGAGTCTAGAAGACCTGAGTTCTTATCCAGCCTCAGACAGTAGGAATAGGTAGTTGGATAAGTTATTTAACCTAGGCCTGCATCAGTTTTCTTAACTTTAAAATGAACCTAACCCATAGAGTTGTTATGAGAATCAAATGAGATATTTGTCCAAAGGGCTTAACACAGTGCATAGCACATAGTAGGCAATTAACAAATACTTCTTTCTTTTCCTTTATTACAGAAAGCTTGCAATTGATGGTTCCTTGGGAAAGTTGTTGAGGGGATTACTGTTTCACTATGGAGTGTACTGGTATGATGAGGTCTTCCAATGCTGAAATTCTCTAATTTTATGTAATGGAAAGAACATCAGTACTAGAATATTGGGAACCTTGGGAAGTAGGCCCAGCTGTGCCATTAACTATATATGAACCTGAAAAGTTACTTAATCTCCCTGAACCTATTTATTCATTTTCATTAAAATAAAAAGACATAGTTGGACTAAATGAATTTTGATATCCCTTCCAGCCCTAAATAGCCTTATATTTTATCTAAGAGGACTTTCCTGATTCCTTCTAGCCAAAAAGGAATATGTTTCCCTTCTTCTGAATAAAGAGCTACTTATTTCTCTTACAGCATTTATAAAATTATTTATATACAAGATTCATATGAACTATTTGTACCTGACCTGTGAGAACTGTGCTAGAGCCTTCTTGAACTCAAGTTGGTCTGGTCAGTCACAGTTGGACACATTTTACCTTGACCCCCAACACAACTATGTCATTTTGGTGTTCTTTGAGAATGGAGGACAACAACCATTTGTGTACATGTCTCATCTGCCTCTTAGATTATAGATCCAGGAAATTCTAAGCCAAGCCTTCTTGACCTTTTATATTGTCCTTGATCCTTACCCATTTTGGGCACTTATGATATGGTTGCTGAATGACTTAGGAATAATGAAAAACTATGACTAAAATTTTGACATCAGTGTATCACAGCTGTGCACATGGACACATGCTGAACAGTCTATTTCACTAGATTTTTGAAAGAGTAAACCATGTGCTCTAAATCTCCAGAACAGGGAACCCGGATAAAATCTAGTACAATATTTGGAGCTGGAGTTGAAGTTTTAAATGGGCTGATGGTCTAATTGAAAGAACACTGGGCTGGAGTCCAGGCTATGTCAATCACTTCTTAGTTTTTCAACCATAGCCAGTGATTCATATTTTTCACCTACAATATGGGATAATAATGTTTGTACTTCCTATTTAACTGGGTTGCTATCAGAAAGTGTATTGTTTTATAGACCTAAATGGGAGATATTAGAAAACTGTCTCTTGGAACATTTGAAATGAGAGTCCATTGGTCATAGCCTGTATATTTTCATAAGAGGACCAGGCCATTAAAATTCCTTCTACCTGTCAGGGTGTGGAGATGATTTCATCAATTTATAGAAAGGGTGGGAGATGGATTTTATAGTATTTAATCTTTGAAATTAGAGTTGATAGAATCATAGACCTGCAGAGCTGGAAGGTGCTTCAGAGGACATTCTGTTCAATTCATCACTCATGAGAATTTCTTACCTGCCAGACAAATGGTGGGTAGTTTCTGCTCAAATCATCCAGTGATCTAGTTACTAATTCCTTTTCTTTCTTTTCCTTTTTTTTAGTGAGGCAATTGGGGTTAAGTGACTTGCCCAGGGTCACACAGCTAGTAAGTGTTAAGTGTCTGAGGCCGGATTTGAACTCGGGTACTCCTGACTACAAGGCCAGTGCTCTATCCACTGCACCACCTAGCTGCCCCTAGTTAGTAATTCCTTAAGCAACCCATTCTGATTCAAGATGGTTCTATTAATTAGCATGTTTTTCCTTATGGTTCCTTAGTTGTTTTTTTTTTTAATTTTCTTTCCAAAATCTGTCTTTGAAACTTCTACAATTAAGAATTGAAGAGCCAACCACAGTTCAAAAGTATGAAAAATGGTTAGCTACACTACCCTCTCATACAAGTAGTTGAGAAGGTGGTAAGATTAAAAAATGGTTATTATCCTTTCCTTAAGGCAAGGGGATAGAACAACAGATTTTACCTCAAATAAGAGGGGGGCACAGTACAATGTATCAAGTACATTTATCTTCAGGCTAAAAGTGATTAAACAATATTGGTTAAGAGGGAATTGAAACCCAAGAAAACAAAACAGTTGGGAAGAGACCATCTAGTTTTTCAAAATGAATTCATGTATGCTGGTCTGGAAAAATAAATCCTGGTGTATTGTGGAGTGGAAAGGGGGGATCTGATGGGTGTAATTGCTGAATCGATGTCAATAATATTTGAGGAATCAGAGAATGTGTCATGGGACTCAATATGGAGTCCCAGTGTCCTGATTTTTAAAGTAAGAAAAAAAGGAGAGTCTATAACCCAAAGATTATTAATTTTAATTCCTTGAGTCATTTTAGAACATATTTTAAATACTTGGTTTGTAAGAATTTAAGGAAAATGATTTTCACAAATAACCAACATTGATTCCTTACCCAAATTACCTTGTGCACATGTAATAGTTTGAAATTTCTACCCTTACAGAATGTAAAGTCCTTGAGATCTGTGACTTTCATTTTGTTTTTGCATCTCAGGGGCCATAGGGGCCAGCACATAGCAGGAATTTAATAAATGCTTGGTGATTGATTGTTCTAATCACTGTCAATAGCTTTTCCTTCATCTATTTCTATTGTCATCAATAAATTATTATTTTAATTGCACACACCAAATATTTTTATTTTTTAACTTTGTATTCATTTTTATTTTTGTTCTAATGAATGATCATACTAAACACAGCTGATTGAGAAATGACTCCTATATCACTAAAGAGGCATTTCCTGTCCATTAAAATCAAATTCATTTCATTTCATGTGATGCTGTTGGGTGCTTACCATGACTAGCCCCTTAGGATTCTTTTCTTGAAGTATTTATATTGTGTCTATCTTCATTCTTTGGCCTCTAATTTATTACACCAGATCTATATTTTCTTTTTTAACCAGGCAGCAAAATTTTGTGTGCTGTGTTTGTTAGCTCCAATGAGCCTGTGTTCCTCCGCACCTGGGCCACCAATAATATTCAGCCTATTTCTTGGTTCCCAACAGGGGTGAAACACACAAGTTCTGCCTCAGCACCAGTGCAGATTCCTGTAATATCCCAGCTGCCAACCACTCAGCCCTCTCACCAGACGATGAGCTTAGTTCCAGATGACACTGGCACTGTAGCTGATTCAGAGGATCTGGGTGGGGGTGGGGGTGAGGAGTTCTTTCTCTGGAAACGCCTGCCTGGGACTGGATCTGTGTCAGTGTGACCTCGAGGTTGGGCTCCACTTCTGCTCGAACACAGTGGCTGCCTCCTGTTGACCTTCTAAGCCATCATTGGCTGGGAAATGATCTCAGTATGTTCTTTTGTGGGTTCTGCTGTTCCAGGAATTGTCCTATGGCATTATTTGGAGGTTTTTTTGAGCAATCATGTCATGAGTTCTGAGAGCTTACTGCCTTTCCTCTGCTATCTTGGCTCCACCCCAGAAATCAGCCAGATATATATTTTCTAAAATTTGTTTTGGCATCCCCACTTATGCCCATCTTTTCTTTCAAGCCATTCAAGTATATATTGATTATAGTTGTAAGACTGTATTAAGATGATCAAATTCATAAAAAAATTAGACAATGGTTTTTGCTGTTTTTGGAAAGATGATAAAATGAACTCAGAAAAGAAAGGTTTCTTTTATTTGGTTCTGGATTTTTTTGCCTCTCCAAAGAGATGCTGTGAGCCATCTTTTCATTTAATGTCAATTTCCCTTTTCTTGCTGGTTTTCTTCATAGCAGAAATGGTCAAACTTGATATGACACAGATTCTCAAGTAGAATGTATATGTGTTGGCTTTTTTATCAGGGTAATAAGGGTTAAGTGAATTGCCCAGGGTCACACAGCTAGTAAGTGTCAAGTGTCTGAGGTCACATTTAAACTCAGGTCCTCTTGAACCCAGGACTGAGTGCTTTATCCACTGTGCCACCTAGCTGACCCCTGTGTTGTTCTTTATAAAGGACCTTGCATTTAGAATGCCAACAGCTGAGTTAATGTTAACAGGTATCCTACAAACTGTGTGAAATTTGAGATCATGTATCTCTTTTTCAACCACTTGGTACATAATTTTTCTCATGTTGTCTCCCCTATTGAGCAGTGACCTCCCTGAGAGGAGAATTTGTTTTTACCTTTTCCCAACATTTAGCATAGTCCCTGGCATATAATAAGTACTTAATAAATGCTTGTTGACTTACTGCCTCATTTTGCCACTGTCAACACAGACTGCAAAAATGCATGTACAGTGACTAAGGGCTAGTTTGTATGTATCTTTGAGTTATTTGTGATTTGTCATGGTCACACAAAGTAGCCATTCTCTTAGTGTTTAACCTCTCTTTGATTAGGCAGGCCAAACTTCAGAGAGGAGACTGTCTCTTGTCTTGATTATACTCAAAATCCTTGTAGTGTGATAGAAACTGCCAGGCTTTGAAGCTGCTGGGCAAAGCCTTCAAGAACTCAGAGTCCCCTTTATGCCATGGTGAAGCATCAGGTTAAGACTTTGTGGAAGGGAGCAAGAAACGGGAGGAAAAAAGTAGGGGAAAAATCCATTCTACTTCTCTTGGTAAGGGTGAGTAAAACAGAAAATGAGAATTCCCCTTGAAATCCAATGAGAAGGGAAAAAAATAAAAACATTGTTCAAATATCTCTCACAATTTAAAACGATGTAGATAAATATTTTCCATTTACAGTTTCTGACCAGGATGGGAAGCAAACGTACCAAACTACCACTAGAGAAGCTGTGTTTGTGGTAGCTCTGGCCTGAAGCAGAGGTAGAAGCGCCAGAAATCTCATAGGAAAGCCTGTTTTTGGCTGGCTTTTAGGCTCAGTTTGGCAGATTCAAATGGTTTGGATAAGATTCAGAGAAGCATTTGAACTTTTGATTTTTCAGTTCACACATTGAATATGAACTCTGAACTTTCTTAGATCTAGCTATCCTTCCTTGTCTCTCTCTTCTCATTGTTTGCAGCTCATCTGGCAAAGGAGGGCCATTTTTAATGACAAGCCGCTGGCTTTCTGCACTCTGACTCAGGTCCCTTTCCCCATCCAATTCCATCTGGGCAGCTTTGCAAAGCTTGGTAATCCTTCACATGTTTCAGATGTTTCATGCATATTGAAAATAACTTTTCCATTCATTCTGAAAAATTACTCTAGATATTGGTTATTCTCTTTTGGGGGGAAAGGTTCTGGGAGATTTGATTCCATGTGAGGATGAACTTCCTCATAGTAAGAGTTGTCTCAATGTATAGTAGGTTGCCTCGGTAGGAAGTGAATTCCCTATTACAAAAGATCTTGAAGTGAAGGTTTATTTAGAATGTTAGTGAAAGGGATTCTTGGCTGAGGACATGTAGCTTGGATCTAAAACCCTTAGGCCCTTAATGAAATGATATGTTGGTCTACCTGGCAGGGTTATTTCACAACTTGTGTAGTCATTGTGTTGTGTTCAGTTGGTGGGAGAGAAGACTTATAGCCCAAATCCAACCTCCATTAATATTCATGGAGTCATACATTTCGAGCTGAATGCCATATGACTTTGTGTCAACTAGTCTAACATTCTTTTTTTTTTTAGTGAGGCAATTAGGGTTAAGTGACTTGCCCAGGGTCACACAGCTAGTAAGTGTCTGAGGTCAAATTTGAACTCAGGTACTCCCGAATCCAGGGCCGGTGCTCTATCCACTGCTCCATCTAGCTGCCCCTAGTCTAACATTCTTGATCTACAAGTAAGGAAAATGAAGTTCAGGAGGGTGAGAGTCGTTCACAATCACATAGGTAATGAATGACAGAGGAAAGATTTGAACCCAAGTCCTCTGACACCAAAGCCAACATGTTTTCTACTGTGGTTAGCTGCCTCTGAAAGACTTTTCTATTGGAGGCACATGTTTATAGATGCAATAAGCATGTATTAAGGGTCTACTAAGTAGAAATCACTCTTCTGGTCTCTGCGAAGACAAAGTTAAAAATAAAACTACCTGAGGGAGCTTAAATTCCACAGGGGAAAGCCACATGGAGACAGATGTTAGTACAAAATACACATCAAGTAAATGCAAAGTAATTTGGGGTGGAATTGTAAAGGAGGTATGGCACTTATATTACAATAATTTGCTTTGGCATAAGATATGGAGGTAGGTTCCATTTCCCACCCCCATCCCAATTTTTGGAGGTCTTCAAGTAGTGACTGATTGACCATCATTGGGCATGGTTGAGAGATGATAATATTCAAATATGGGTTGCACAAAATGACTGCAGAGGTCTCTCTCACCTTTCTAATTATGTGATACTGGGTCATATAAAGCAAAATATGAGGAGTGAAGATGTTGGAGGAAAAGCAGTGACATCCCAGAGTTCTCCCCAAGACCCTTCCACATACCTTCAAATAATGCCATAAGACAATTCCTGGAGCAGTAGAATTCACACATGGATGAGGAGAGATCATTTTCTAGCCAAAGGAAGCTTAGAAGGTCAGCAGGAAAGGTCTGGGGTGAAAGGGGAGCACAGACCCATGGCCAGGCCACATAGATGCAGTCCCAGCCTTAGAGAATCAGACCTGGGGAACTTCTGAATTGGCTGCAGCAACACCTGCATTTGGAACTCAGCCCACAGATGATGAGGGGATCGAGTAATTGGTCAGGGGGAGATAACAGGGGTCTCTTTGCTGGTACTGAGGCAGGACTCTGTTGTTTTGTCCATGCTTGGATCCAAGCTGCAGTCTTGGATGGTGGCCCAGGTTGGGGAGAAGCACAGGTTCACCAGAGCTTGCAGCCACAGTGGAACAGTATTCTCTTCCAGATTAGAGAGCAAGCAGGCCAATGGTTGCTTGCAGACTGGAGCACATGACAGGAGTGGTGGATATGCCTCCCCTTAAATCATACCACCTTGTATCTCCTGAAGCTTGGGACAATGTGCCCTGGAAGCAGTGACCCACTTTAATAAGGAATTAAAAGGGGCAGCTAGGTGGTGCAGTGGATAGAGCACCGGCCCTGGAGTCAGGAGGACCTGAATTCAAATCTGGCCTCAGACACTTAACACTTACTAGCTGTGTGACACTAGGCAAGTCACTTAAACCAATTGCCTCACCAAAAAAAAAAAAAGAAGGAATTAAAAGTCAAGATATTGACTGGGGAAAAGAGCAAACAGAAAAAAAAATGCTGATCTTAGAAAGTTTCTATGATAACATGGAAGATCAAAATACAGCCCCAGAAGAAGTCAACAAAGTCAAAGCTCCTACATCCAAAGCTTCCAAGAAAAAATATGAATTGGTCTCAGGCCATAGAAGCACTTAAAGAAGACTTTGAAAATAAAGAGAGGTAGAGGAAAAAAGAGAAAGAGAAATAAGTGTGATGCAGGAAAATCATGAAAAAAAGTCAACAGCTTGAAAAGCCAAATTGGCCAAATGGAAAAGGAAGTACAAAAGCTCTCTGAAGAAAATAATTGCTTAAAATTAGAATTGAGCAAATGGAAGCTAATGACTTTATGAGAAATCAAGACACAATAAAGCAAAACCAAAAGAGTGAAAAAACAGAAGGCAATGTGAAATATCTCCTTGGTAAAACAACTGACCTGAAAAATAGATACAGGAAGGATATTTTGAAAATTATTGAACTACCTGAAAGCCATAATCAAAAAAAAAAAAAGAGAAGGTAAAATAGAAACTGAAAGAATCTACCCATCACTTCCTGAAAGAGATCCTAAAATGAAAACCCCCAGGATTATTTTAGGCAAATTCCAGAGCTCCCAGGTCAAGGAGAAAATATTGCAAGCAGCCAGAAAGAACCAATTCAAGTATTGTGGAGCCACAGTCAGGATAACACAAGATCTAGCAGCTTCTACATTAAAAGATCAGAGGGCTTGGAATATGATATTCTTGAGGGCAAAGAAACTGGAATTACAACCAAGAATCACCTATCCAGCAAAACTGAGTATAATCTTTCAGGGGAAAATGGAAATTCAATGAAAGAGAGGACTTTCAGGCATTCGTAATGGAAAGACCTGAGCTAAAAGAAAATTTGACTTTCAAATGCAAGACCCTAGAGAAGCATAAAAAGGTAAACAGGAAAAAAATCATAAGGGATATTACAAGGTTAAACTGTTTACATTCCTACATGAGAAGATGATACTTGTAACTCATAAGAATTTTCTTGTTATTAGGACAACAGAATATTTAGCCAGAAGGCACAGGTGTGAGTTGAATATGAAGGGATGATATCTTTAAAAAAATAAAATTAAGGGGTGAGAGTAATGCACTGGGAGAAGAGGAAGGGAGAGGTGGAATGGGGTAAAGTATCTCACATAAAAAAAAGCAAGAAAAAACTTATGAAGTGGAGGGGAAGATGGGGGATGTGTGGGGGATAACAATTCTGTTATCAGAATTGGCTCAGAGAGGGAATAACATACATTCAATTGGGTATAGTAATCTATCTTACCGTGCAGGAAAGTAGGAGCAGAAGAGGATAAGGGGGAGGGGTGAAAGATGGGAGAGCAGATTGGAGGAGGGGTAGAAGAAGCAAAATACTTTCGAGGAGGGATAGGTTGAAAGAAGATAGACAATGGAGTAAATATCATGGGGGTGGAATAGGGTGGATGGAAACAGTTAGCAATAGTAACTGTGAAAAAAACTTGAAGCAGAGGCAAGAGAAATGTAAGATGATGATTGATTGATTGATGAAGATGATACTGATGGATTGATGATGATTGGATGGTGAATGATTGATTGATAATGATTGATGACTGACTGATCATGATGTTTGTTTAATGATGATAAAAAATGTGGTACTTACTTTGCCGGGCTATTGTGAAGAAAATTCTTTGTTAGGTAAAAGGTACTATATAAATGTTATCTATTATTGTCACAATAATCAATCTCATGGGTTTATTGTAAGGAAATCTTTCTTTAAAGTCCTCTATAAATGTAGTTTATTATAAAAAAAAATGATGAGCAGGATACTTTCAGAAAAACCTGGAAAGACTTACATGAGCTGATGTAAAGTAAAATGTGCTATTTAGAAAACAACAGCAATATTGTAAAATGATCTGCTGCGATTAATGGTATTTTCAGCAATACAGTGATCCAAGACAACTCTGAATGACTTATCTACAGAGAAAGAACTGATGATAACTTTTTTTTTTTTTTTTTTTTTTTTTTAGTGAGGCAATTGGGGTTAAGTGACTTGCCCAGGGTCACACAGCTAGTAAGTGTTAAGTGTCTGAGGCCGGATTTGAACTCAGGTACTCCTGACTCCAGGGCTGGTGCTTTATCCACTGCGCCACCTAGCTGCCCCATGATGATATCTTAATACAGATTGAAGCATATTTTATTTTGTTCCTTTTTCTAAAGTTTTTTGTCTATTGTCTTTCACCACCTGACTAATTTGGAAATATTTTGCATGACTACACATGTATAGCTTATATTGAGTTGCTTGAGTTATTAGGGGGTGTGGGGAGGGAGGGAGGAAGAAAATTTGGAACATAAAGTTTTAAAAATCAATGTTAAAATTTGTTGTTACATGTAGCTTGGGAAGATAAAAATTCTAAATTAAAAAAAAAAACAAAACTATATATATATATATATATATATATATATATATATATATACTAATCTTCAAAGAAGGGAAGAGAACAGGGTCTGAGAACTATAGCCTGATGAGTCCAACTTTGATTTTTGGTCAGATTTTGAACTAGAGACAGTTGGCAAACATTAAGAAAGGGAAGCTTTAATTACAAAGTGCGAGTATGGTTTCATCCAGAAATGGTCATTCCCTTGTCTCCTTGTTGGATTCCCTGCCTCAGGTTTCTCCCTACTCTAATCCATCCTCCACTCAGCTGTCAAGGTGTTTTTTCTAAAGCTTACGTCTGACCATCACCCCCAAGCCCATTGAATTCCAAAGGCACACCCTGTTACCTCTGTGATTAAATATAAAGTCCTCTGTTTTGTATTTAAAACCCTTCTAACCTTGGCCCTTTCCTACCTTTCAAAACTTTTTATGTTACCTCCCTCCATAAACTTTATGACCTAGCTACACTTGAAATTCTTCCAATAAAATATTCAATCGCCACTTTCCACACCTTTTCACTGACTTGTTTCCTATGTACCGGAATGTCTGAAAGTGTTTGAAGGATGAGAATAAGGACACAGAATTGAGCTTGGTCAGTTTAGTTTTAGAGGGAAGAACCAAAAGCAATGGTCAGAACTTGTGAAGATGCAAATTATAGCTTGGTGTCATTAAAAATTTCCCAACAACTAGAACTTTTTAAAAGTGCAACAGACTAGCTTGAGAGTTTGTGCAGTACTCCTTAGAAGAATTCAAGCAGAAGCTAGATGACCGTTGAATATCCTGTAGAGGAGAGGTTTCAAACAAGGAGTCTTCAAGACCACAAGTGTGTCCTGACAGAATAAAATGTAATTAGGAAATATTTAACAACTATATATATGTATATATATATATACACATATATACATATATACACATTATATATTATGAGATTTAAAATTGGATACAAGAGCATTAAACTCCCCTTTAACCTTTCCCTTATTTATCTCCCAGACCAGTAAGTGGAAGAAGCCTCTGATCTTTAGTTAGAGCTTTTATTGTTTGGAAATTACAAGGTGATGTTGATTAGAGGGATAGGAAAGTAGAAATACAAACAAATAGTCTTAAATCTAAATTCAGTCTATATTCCATATAGAACTCACCAAAAACCCAAGGCCACCTCTGAGGCTGAGAGCTGCATCAAGCACTACTGTTACAGAGAACCGGGCCAAGTCGAACCTCAGTCAGCGTCTGTGTGTGCAGCGCAACCAGCGGACAAGGAGAGCAGAAAAAAAACAAAAACCTCACTTCCGTTCTCTCCTTGCCTTTTAAGCTTGCACCCTGGAAGTGGAGTGCTTAGCAGACAGACTGGAAAACTTAGCAGATGCACGGCCTTTCCTCACGGTCTCCTTCCCAAAAGGGTGGTCCTTCAAAAACTGGCGTACTTTTTACCACAATATATATAAATCATAGATAGCATAGCATTTTAAGACTAAGTCAACATGTAGCTGGCAGGCATCCTTATGTACAGATTAGGGCCCACTCACACCGCCCCCCCCCATTCCCATCTATCTGAGCTTGATACCCCTGACATAAAGCAATGTTGGTTGTATTGTTGTTGGTCCTTCATTCTCTTTCATGTAGGATTTCACTTCTGCCCTTCCCACTCCCCCAGTGAATTCCCTTCACCCCTCAATTTAACCCTAAAGATGTCATCACCGAACTAAGTGACACAGTGGACAAAGCATCTCCCTGGACCCAGGGGCATCCCAGCCAAAACCTGGCCTCAGACACAAGACAGTTGCCCACTGTATGACCCCAGGTATGTCCCCCAGCTCCAATTTTTTATGGTTCTCTAGGGTCTTATATTTGAAAGTCAAATTTTCCCTTCAGTTCAGGTCTTTTCATCACAAATATCTGAAAGTCTTCTTTTTCATTAAAGTCCCATTTTTTCCGCTGAAAGATAATGCTGAGTTTTACTGGATAGGTGATTCTTGGTTGTAATCTCATTTCCTTTGACCTTTGGAATATCATATTCCATGCCCTCTGGTCCTTTGATGTAGAAGCTGCTAGATCTTGTGCTATGCTGACTGAGGCTCCACAGTACTTGAATTCTTTCTTTTTGGCAGCTTGCAATATTTTCTCCTTGACCTGAGAGCTCTGGAATTTGGCTATAATATTCCTAGGAGTTTTCCTTTTGGGATCTCTTTCTGAAGGTGATCGGTGGATTCTTTCAATTTCTATTTTAGCTTCTTCTTCTAGAATTTCAGGGCAATTTTCCCTGAGAATATCTTGGAAGATGGTGTCTAAACTCTTTCCTTGATCATGGTTTTCAGGTAGACCAATAATTTTCAAATCATCTCTCCTGGACCTATTTTCCAGGTCAGAAGTTTTTCCCAGAAGATATTTCACATTGCCCTCTATATTTGTATTCATTTGGATTTGCTTTATTGTGTCTTGGTTTCTCATAAAGTCACTGGCTTCCATTTGTTCAATCCTAACTCTTAGGCAATTATTCTCATCAGAGAGCTTTTATACCTCCTTTTCCCTTTGGCCAATTTGACTTTCCAAGCTGTTGACTTTTTTCTCATGTCTTTTCTGCATCACCCTCATTTCTCTTTCCATTTTTTCCTCTACCTCTCTAACTTTATCTTCAAAGTCCTTTTTGAGCACCTCTATGGCCTGAGACCAATTCGTATTTTTCTTAGAAGCTTTAGATATAGGGGCCCTGATGTTGGCATCTTTCTCTGAGGGTGCCCCTTGGTCTTCCTTGTTACTGAAGAAACTTTCTATGGTCCTCACCTTTCTCTGTTGACTCATCTTGCCTTTCTTTTACTAGACTTTTAGCTCCTTAAAGTGGCGCACTGTTTCCAGGCTGCAGTATCCCAAGCTTAAGAAGTCTCAGGTGGTATGATTTAAGGAGGATCAGGTTCTTCACTCACCTGGCCTGTCCCCTGGTCCTTAGATGACCCCAGACCAACTTGCTAATCAATCAGCTTTGTGTGTTGTGGTTGTCAGCTCTGACGAACCTGTTCCCCTTCCCCACCTGGGCCACTGCTACTCGAGCCTACATCCTGGTTCTCAGGAGGTGTGTAAAATCCAAGTTCTGCCTTAGCACCAGCATAAACCCCTGTAGTCTCCCCCCTGCCCAGGGCTCAGCCCTCTCACCAGACTGTGAGCTTAGTTCCAGAGGACACTGGCACTTCAGCTGATTCAGAGGCTCTGGAGGTCTCCTTCTCTGGTGAGGCCTTCCGGGGACTGGATCTGTGTCAGTGTGACTGTGGGGTTGGGCTCGACTCCTATCTCAGCACAGCAGCTCCCCTCTTCTGACCTTCCAAGATGTTCTTGGTTAGAAGATGATTTCAGCACATTCTTCTGTGAGTTTTGCTGCTCCAGGCATTTTCCTATGGCATTATTTGGATGTTTTTTGGAGAGATCGTGTCATGAGTTCCTGGTCCTTCATTCTCAAAGAGGACCCTGACATCAGGAGGTGATGTTATGACTTGCACTGAATTGGATTTAAATGAGGGAGGGCTGTGCAAAGTCATCAACATCACTGTCTTCCAGAGCCATCTTGATCCAGTGGCAAGATATATATCAGGATGACTGGAGGTAGTCCCAGATGTTTAAGGCAATTGGGGTTAAATAATTTGAACAGGGTCACACAATTAGTAAGTGGCAGAGGTGAGATATGAATTAGTGCTGCACTGAACCACCTAGCTGCTCATTGGTTGCATTAGATAGATGCTGAAGTACCTTCAACAAATTCTGTGATTTTGTTGATTTATGGTTTCTTTCACCCAAGGTAGATTAGAACCAGATTATAAATTAGTAGACAAGAATGAATGAGTTACCTGCTGCTAAAACAGATTAAGTCATTTGTGTGTGTTCACACAACTACTATGTCAGAAGCAGATATTTGACCTTCAGTCTTCCTGACTCTGAATCTAGCAAGATGCTGATTATCACATGTTGTTTTCCTTTTAATTACAGTAAAAGCCTCATATAATGCTCTCATCCCCAAAGAAGGTATTAGTCCTGCCCCCTTATCACTATTTTAAGAGTTCACTGCCTCAGTAACTTAAGATCAATTGAGCTAATGTGTATGAAAGGTTTTGTAGCCACAAAGCATTATATACATTTAAACTATCATCATTGTAAGTAACTATAATTTTAATACCACCTAGTAGCCACTCTTATGTCAGTTTGCCAAAAGCTACAGTATCATTTATAAGGACCTCTAGAAGGCTATTTTTTATATTTGAGTTAATTCTGAATAATTTTTCAACATTTGTATCCCAGACTCTAATAGGACTAATATGAAGAGATACTTCTGTCATATTAGTTCTAAGTGATGTCACATTTCTTATTCCAGCCCATGAAAATGCCATTATATTTTTGAGGAAAATCCTCTGTGACTTTTGCACACTTTCATACTGTTTATATCAAATCACTGTGTCCCATCTCTGAGTCTGATTGGACAAGTGCATCAGTTGTTTTTTTGTTTTTTTCTTTCTAATATGGTTATTAGTCTCTTATTATCTCCTTAGGAATAGGGTTTGGTACCATACGTGTTACTTCAGTTACATAAGGAACTTCTGAATTAGGAAACTAATTACTAATCCTAGAACATAACATCTTTGCAAATTATGGGAGAAGAGAATTGCCTAGAGCACTGAGATGTTAAGTAACTTGCCTGGGGTCACATAACCAGTGGATGTGAGTGGCAAGATTCAAACCCAAGTCTTCTTGATTTTCAGGCCAGCTCTTTATCTATTTGTCACACTGCTTCTCTTTGTCACATTAATTATAACATTTTCTGACATCTAAGTCAGAATTCAGATTGTCACAAAAATGTCCCCTCGTATGTTTATGGCTGGAGCCACCATATTTGTTGTTTCCATCATCCTCTATTCCCCCATCCCTGATTCTGTTTTTCAATGGTTCTTTATTGCTTTTATGATAAAATACTAAATCCTCAGCTTGAGATTTGCAACATTCTGTATTACAACCTTTTCCTACTTACTTTGTATAACACCTCAGTCATTCTCCATATTTTTATCGTGTTCCTTGCTTGTTGGTTCTTGTACATGGCCCTCCATCTCCTGCTTCAGTGATCTTGCATATAGGGTTCCATTCTTCTGAAATGTCCCCCCATCTTTACTTCCCCTTCTTACAATCTTTCTTCCCTTTAAGGCAGAGTTTAGGCTTTCCCTTCTATTTAAGACCTTTCTTGACCCTCCCATCCAATAGTAAGCATTCTCTCAGGTATTTATTAATTTATGTACTAGTGATATCCCTCATTACTTTCATCCCCAGTAGAATGCACTATCTTACAAAGGAGGGACTGTTTCATTTCTGTCTTTATATCCCTGTCCCTCTGCTCAGTGCCATGCTCATAATAGGCATTAATCCATTTGTGAACTTGAGTAGAATTGAACTGAACTGAATTACTGAATATTCCTCTCATTTACTCTAAGTTTCTGCTAAATTGGCTTATTTGCTATTGCCCAGAATTGATACTCTGTATCCCCACAGCATGCCTTTGGCTTCAATCAAGGTTAAGATGATATGTCATTTCTAGGCCATGCCCTTGCTCCCCAATCCTATTCCCACCCTGGGATCCCATGATTTTGATTGGAAAACATTCGCTTTATTTTTCCAAGACCCAAACCCTCCCTATTACTTCCTGGATATCATTATTCCATTCACATTTATCTTCTCCCGACCTTTCCAAATCTGATTCAGAAAACAGTAATAAATCACCCATTATATACTAGTACAGGATCTGACAATCAATTGCTCTTTGACTTCAATCACCATTCATTCTGATATCCCTGTCCAAAACATTCTCCTTTCTATGTTCTCTTTTCTTATTAGAAGGTAAGTTTCTTGAGGGCAGGACCTTTGCTGTTTGCTTGTATTGTTATCTCCAGTACTTAGCACAGTGCTTAGAACATAATAGTACATACTATTTCACTGATTTCCTTCCTTCCTTCCTTCATGTATTAATGCATTCATACATCTCTAGGAAATTCTTCTTAATCTCCCTAGTTGTTAGTGTTCTCACCTCTTACTCCTCAAATTACCTTGGGTATACTTATCTGTTAACACATAGTATCCTTCTTCCCCATTGTGAGATTTAAAATTGGATATAAGAGCATTAAACTCCCCCTTTAACTTTTCCCTTATATATCTCCCAGACCACTAAGAAAAAGAAGCCTCTGAGCTTTAAACAGTGAGGGATTAGCTTTTATTGTTTGGGAGTTAATTAGATAACAAAAAGGTGATACGGATTCGATTAGGGAAATAGGAAAGTAGAAATACAAATGAATAATCTTAGATCTAAGATTAGTCTATATTCCATTATAAAACTCACTGAATCCCAAAACTGCCTGCCAGTCCAAGAACCAGAGCCGACCACCAAACGTGTGTGCCTCCACAGCTAAACTGCAAAGCCAGAGAGAGAGAACTTCCGTTCCACTCTCAGTTTTAAGTTGGCGTCCCGGAAGTACTGCGTGCTTGGCCATGGCGTGCTTGGCCAGCTCTCTGGGCAGCAGCAGGCGCACCGCCGTTCGCCGTTCGTCACGGTCTTCTCCCCAAAAGGGCAGTCCTTCAAAAGCCTCTTCAGTAGCATGTGCTCAACTCTCAAATGATTCAGCTAAAACTTTCGTTTTTTACCACACCATTCAATTCTCCCACCCAGTGGAATATAATCTCTTTAAGGTTAGAAACTCTCTGACTTATATTTATATCCTCAGTAGTTATCACAGTGCCTGGCACATAGTAATTCTTTTTTTGTTTGTTTGTTTTTGTGGGGCAATGGGGGTTGTGACTTGCCCAGGGTCACACAGCTAATAAGTGTCAAGTGTCTGAGGCCGGATTCGAACCCAGGTACTCCTAACTCCAGGGCTGGTACTTTATCCACTGCGCCACCTAGCTGCCCCCATAGTAAATTCTTAATAAATGCTTTTAGCATTTGGAATGAATTTTTAATTTCAATTTAAAGATCCTCATGTTAATTAAAATTCTATTTATATAAATGAGATTATTGGCCTTATAGGTTATCCTCCATGTATCCAAATATATAAGAAATTAAAATCTTTATTATATATGGCATTTATAATCCTAGGGTTAGAGCTGAAAGTGTCTTTGGAAATCATGTAGTTCCAGGCCTACTCCCCTCCCATTTGAATTTGGAAGTGAGACAATTAAGGCTTTAAGAGCAGGTTAATTGACTTATCAAAGGTCATACAGAAGTTATGTAGCAGAACCTGATTTTGAATCTAAGTCTTTTGCCTCTAAAGCCAAAGTTCTTTCTATTGTACCACACTTATTACTATAGGAGATTAGATACCTTAATAGAATGGAACTTCTCATGGGCAGGGACTGTCTCATTTTTGTTTTTGTTGTTCTTGTTATTGTTCAGTTTTTCAGTTTGTGAGACCCTTTGAGTCTCCATGGATTTGTTCATAGAGTTTTCTTGGCAAAGATACTGGAGTCATTTCCTTCCACAGTGTCCCCATTTTACAGATGAGAAACTGAGGCAAATAAGGGTTAAGTGACTTGCCATTATTTGTCACACAGCTAGTAAATATATAAAGTCAGATCTTTCTCACTCCAAGCCCCATGCTCTATCCACTGCATCACTTAGCTGCCCTTTGCATCTGCATCCCCAGCTTATTGATTGACTGAATGATGTAATCAACTGAGGTCTATTTTAAATTTATTTTTGTTACATAGGTACTCACAGCTTCATGGAAGGCCTCTAGTAGCATGGTGAAGGTATATTTGAAAAGGGACTTGGGAGATCTGAGTTTGAAAATTTTGGTACTTAATTAACCTCTTGAAAACTCAGCCTCCTCATCTTCCTCAGTACCAAAAAAGAAATGGACTATAAGATTACAACTACTACCATCACTACTACTACCTCCTAGTACTACTGCTGATGCTACTACTACTACTAAAGTTAGAATTTATATAAAGATTTAAGATTTGCAAAGCTCTTGATATAATTTGTTTAATCTTTCTAACAACCCTTCAAGTTACATGACCTTATTATCCTCATTTTGCAAATGAGGAAATTGAGACTGAGAGGGGTTAAGGATTATATCTGAGGCAAAATCCACAACTCCTCCTTACTGACTCCAAATCCAATGTACTATTCACTGTATCATCTAATCATCTGACTTCCTCTGTGGCACCTTCAAGCTTTAAATCCTGTTATTTTAAGAACTATTTTCTAGTGATGTTGTTAGCAGCACTAATGCTTTGAGAGCACCAATTGGTCTAGGACATCTGGTAGAAATTCTAGCTCACTGAATTCTACCATTTAAGATTTTGTTAATAGTGGTTCTCAAGTCAAGTATTTGTCTAATGCCTAACATAGGCATAGAATCATAGTTCCAGGTGATGAAATAAGGGGTCTAACATGTGACTTGTGGGTTAAATGGAATTTGCTTGATCTTTTTTGTTTGTTGTTCAATCATACTGACTCTATGTGACCTCATTTGGGGTTTTCTTAGCAGAGATACTGGAGTGGTTTGTCATTTCCTTCTCCAGTTCATTTTACAAATGAGGAAACTGAGGCAAACAGAGTTAAGTAACTTGCTCAGGGTCATGCAGCTTAGTAAGTATCTGAAGCCAGATTTGAATTTAGCACCAATGTCAGATTTTAGCCTGCCTTAAAAATAAATAGCCCTCTATCACCTCCTTCCACAAAATAAATTTTACCTAATTTTTTAGCACTACATAGGGTCCAAACACTTGCCTTATATAACTGGTTGCTCTGCTGCAAGCTGTACCACAAGTAGGTTTCGATCAATTAGAATTTATTTATACTTCTTCCTCATGGATTCCTGATCATATGTTCCACCTTGCAGAACACAGACATTCTTGGTCTAGTCCATTCCACTTTTTCCAATCAGGCCAGAACTAAGCTACCCTAGCAGAGAAGTAGAAGGTTAGGGGATATTTCAGTTCTTAAACAAAAGCTCTCTTACATGTGTATTTGGAAGTCACATAGATTGGGGTGGGGGTAGGGACAGGTTGGCTTTCCTTCATGGGGTTTAACACTGACTCACTGACAGATAGCCAAAAGCTGCCCAACCTTCTTGTTCAGTTTGTAGACCCTGTATAAGGGACAGCAGTGCTCTCCATATGCCCACTCAGAGCCTGCCTGTTGACATTGGCAGGAATCCAGATGCCACAATGTCTTGGACAAGGATACCAAGACTAGAGAAATTCAGAAATAAATGAAACAATCCTCATAATGATGTTAATGTCTGGGAAATGACTGTTATACAAAGATGATATTATTCTTTAATGATATCAGAAGAATAGTCCTGGTTTAGTTTAAATCAAAGATTAATTGCATCAATGTAATTAATTTAAAGACAAGGACTTATTTCAGTTTTCTAAATTTCTCTAGTCCTAAGGCAGGGCCAAGATAGCAAAGAGAAGCCAGGAAGTTGCCTGAGCTCTCCCGAGTTTTCCTCAGAAACAATATTAAATCAATCCTCTAAAAGTATTCTGTATATACAGAACCTACAAAAAGACAGAGAGAAACAATATTTCACCTTGAGGTAATTTAGAAGATTCAGGAAAGGTCTGTCTCATTAGGGTAAAAGGGGAGCCCAGGGCAACTCGGCTTGGAAGGTGTCTGGCCAAGTCAGCAGGAAGCTCATGGATTCAGTACAGATCAGCAGCCCTTTGGTCCTGGCTCAGAAGGCTGGTGGCACAGCAGACCAGTTGTGAGACCCCTCCCTTCCCCCAGCCCTAGCTGAGAGGGCAAACTGCCAGTTAGAGAACCACCCACAGGATAGGCACTACTAAACCAAGACATCTCAGTGTAGAGAGAAAGCCCAGAGCAGTGAGGAATCCCAGCCCCAGATGCCTCAGAGTTGAAAGCCAGTGATCAGGCCCTTAGCCCCCAGCACAAGAAGTTTGCAACAGTGGCCCCTGTGCCCCAGGAACAGACCTCAACTTAAAAAGTCACAAAATAAGATAAAATATGAGTAAGAAACAGAAATGAACCCTTACCATAGAGACAGGGAAGACTAAAACACAAACTCAGATGAGTACAACACTGTCAAAATACCTACATGTGAAGCCTCAAAAGGGAGGATGAATTGGTCTCAAGAGCAAAAAGCCTTCTTGAAAGAGCCCAAAAAAGGATTTAAAAAAATCTAATAGGGGAGGCAAAATAAAAAATGGGAAAAGGAATGAGAGAAATTAGAGTTATGCAAGAAAATTACAAGAAAACAGTCAACAGCTTGGAAAAGGAAGCACAAAATTGACTGAAGAAAACAATTCCTTAAGAAATATAATTGGCCAAATGGGAAGGGAGATGCAAAAGCATAGCAAAGAAAAGAATGCCTTAAAATTTGGAATTGGGCAGATGGAAGCAAATGACTCTGTGAACCAACAAGAATCAGTCAAATAGAGTCAGAAGAATGAAAAAAATAGAAGAAAATTCGAAATACTTCATCAGAAAGACAACTGACCTGAAAAATAAATCCAAGGGAGATCATTTAAGAATTGTTGGACTGGGAGTATATCTATCTATCTATCTATCTATCTATCTATCTATCTATCTATCTATCTATCTATCTATCTATCTGTCTAATTGGACTGCCTGAAAGCCATGATCACAAAAAAAGAATCTACATACCATATTCCAGGAAATTATCAAGGAGAACTGCCATTGTATCCTAGAACCAGAAGATAAAATAGTCATTGAAGGAATCCACCCATCAATTCCTGAAAGATGTAAACTCTCAAAATGTAAACTCCAAGCAATATTCTAGACAAATTCCAGAATTATAGGGTGAAGGAGAAAATACTGCAAGAAGCCAGAAAGAAACAATTTAAATACCACACAGACATAGTAAGGATTTCACAGGACCTGGCAGCATCAACATTAAGGATCAGAGGGCTTGAAATGTGATATTCTGAAAGGCAAGGGAGCTTGGATTGCAACCAAGAATCGAGTACCCAGCAAAATTGAGCATTACCTCGCAGGGGAAAAGATGGACATTTACTGAAATAGTTTTGGTAGTTTCAAATAGTTTCAAGGAGCATCTGTGGCAGAGCTGAGATGGCAGAGGAAAGACATTAAACAGAGCTCCTGACACAAGTACCCACAAAACAGCAATCAAACAAGCCCTGGAGTGGCAAAACTCACAAAAAGATAGACTGACATTATTTTCAAGATTAAAGGGTGCCATACTGGGCTGTTAGCAGAGTCCAACCCTGTGATCCTACCAACACAGACCACAGACACAGTTCACAAGAGGAACTTACCCTCAAGCCTCTGAATCAGCTGTAGCACTCTTCTCTTCTGGAACTAAGCTTATGATCAGGTAAGAGGACTGAATGGCTGACCAGGGGGAAAGTGCAGGGTGTCTGCAGGACCTAAGGAGGAATTTGGTTATCCCATCCCAGCAGGGAACCAGGAAGAAATCCCGAGTGGCAGGAGGTCCACGAGGGGGAGGGGTGAAGGCACATTGAAGGTAAGAACCACCACAGCACTCTGCTGGCTGGTTAACTAGCAAGTTTGCTTGAGGTTATCTTCATACAAAAGAACAGGCCAGGCAAGAAAAAAACCTGCCCTCCCTCAAACTGAAACACCTGGGACACTCTGAAGCTTAGGACAGTATAGCCTGGAAGTAGGGCCCCACTGAAAGTGGGAGTTAAAAGTCAAGTAAAAAATGGCAACATGAGCAACCAAAGAAAGTTGAGAACAATAGAAAGTTTCTTTAGTGACAAGGACGATCAAGGTGCACCCTCAGAAGAGGATAGCAAGTTCACGGTCCCTACATCCAAAACTTCCAAGTAAAATATGAATTGTTCTCAGGCCATGGAAGCTCTCAAAAGGGACTTTGAAGAGAAAATAGGAGAAATAGAAGGAAGATATTGAGAGGTGGAGGAAATAATGGAAGGAGAAATGAGAGTGATGCAGGAGAATTATGAGAAAAAAGTCAACAGATTGAAAAGCCAAATGGAAAGAAGATAAAAACGCTCTCTGAAGAAAATTATTGACTAAGAACTAGGATTAAACAAATGGAAGCTAGTGACTTTATGAGAAACCAAGACAAAGTAAAGCAAATCCAAATGAATAAAAAGATAGAGCTCAATATGAAATATCTCCTTGGAAAAACAGCTGACCTGGAAAATAGATCCAGGGAGATAATTTGAAAATCATTGGACTACCTGAAAACCATGACCAAAATAAGAGTTGAGACAGCATCTTCCAAATAGATTGTAAAGAAAAATTGCCCTGATATTCTAGAAGCAGAAGGCAAAATAGAAATTGAAAAAATCCACCAATCACCTCCTGAAAGAAATTCCAAAAGGAAAACCTTCAGGAATATTTTAGCCAAATTCCAGAACCCCCAGGTCAAGAAGAAAATATTGCAAACAGCTGGAAAAAAAAAGAATTCAAATACTGTGGATCTACAATAAGGATAAAACAAGATCTAGCAGCATCTCCATTAAATTCCCAGAGGGCATGGAATATGATATTTCAGAGGGCAAAGGAACTGGAACTACAGCCAAGAATCATGTGCCCAGCAAACCTGAGTATAATCTTTCAGAGGAAAAAATGGAACTTCAATGAAAGAGAGGACTTTCATGCATTTGTGATGAAAAGACCTGAACTGAATAGAAAATTTGACTTTCAAATATAAGACCCTGGAGAAACATAAAAAGGTAAACAGGAAAAAAAATCATGAGGGATATTAAAAGATTAAACTGTTTACATTCCTACATGGAAAGATAATATTTTGACCTCATCAGAATGTTCTTAGTAAGGAATACACAGAGGACACAGGTCTGAATCGAATATGATTATTTGTATTATTTGCATGATATCTGTAAATCATTTATTTTTTTTTATCCTTGTTCTTTGTGGGACAAACAGGGTGGGGTGTCATGTCTGGGGCCGGATTTGGGCTTGGGGCCTCCTGGGTCCAGGGCTGGTGCTTTGTCCAATGTGCCACCTAGGTAACCCATGATGACATCTTTAAAATAGGGTTGACGGATAGAAGGAATGGACTTGGGGAGGGAGAAGGGGAGAAGTGGATTAGAGAGAGGTAGTTCACATGAAAGAAATGAGAAAAAAGCTTATGGAGGGGAGGGGAAGAGGGGGAAGGAGTGGGAGAGTGAGTGCACCTTACTATCATCAGAAGGGAATAGCATACATACTCAATTGGGTATAATAATATATTTTTTCCCTGAGGAAAAGTGGGAGGGGAGAGAGATAAGGGGGGGGGAGAAGAGGGGAAGGAGGGAAGGGCAGATTGGGGGAGAGAGCAGTAAAAACAAAACACTTTTGTGGAAGGTGAAGATGTTCTGCATGACTGCACAAGTATGACATATTGACTTGCTTGATTTCATAGGGAGGGTTAAGGAGGGAGGGAGGAAGAATGATTTAGAACAAAGAATTAGCTCATAGACCTTAATCTCATCAGAGTGGGCTCTAGGAGGGAATAACATTCACACCCAATTGGGGGGAGTAATCTATTTAAACCTACAGGGAAGTAGGAGGGGAAGGGGATAAGGAGGGAAGGGTGAAAGAAGGGAGGGCAGAGTGGGAGAGGGAACAATCAGAAGTAAAACACTTTTGAGGAGGAACTGGGTAAAAGAAGATAGAAAATAGAGTAAATATCATGGGAAGGGAATAGGATGGAGGGAAATAGTTATGTTGATTGACTATAATGGCAAAATGTCTGGTACCTACTTTGCTGGGTTATTGTGAAGAAAATTCTTTCTCAAGTTTAAGGTAGTATATAAAAGTTATGATGAACAGGATGCTATAGAAAAGCCTGGAAAAACCAACATGAACTGAAGCAAAGTGAAATGTACTGTATACAAATTAACAGCAATAGTGTAAGATGTTCTGCTGGGAAGCATGTGGTTATTTTCAGGAAGGCAATGATCCAATATAATCCTGAAGGACTTAGGAAAATTGCAGTCCATCTACAGAGAAAGAACTGATGGTATCTGAAAACAGATTGAAACCCATTTTTTTTTTGACAATTCCTTAATCTGAAGTTTTGTTTTTTAACGTTTCTCTCACAACCTAGCTAATGTGGGGATGTTTTCCATGACTACTCATGTATAACTTATATTGAATTGCTTGAGTTCTTGAGGGGGGGAGGGTAAGGGAGGGAGGAAGAGAAGTTGGAACACAAAGTTTTAAAAATTTGATGTCAAAATTTGTTTTCACATATATTTTGGAAAATAAAATTCTAAACAGAAAAAAAATCAAATAGTTTCAATGTTTCCTGACGAAAAGACCAGAACTGAGCACAATTTTGATCTTCAAATACAAGACTCAAGAGAAGTATAAAAAGGTAAACAGAAAAATAAAAACAACAAGCAAATATGTTATTCAATAAGGTTTAACTGTTTATATCCCTATTAGGAAAGATAATACCACTCTTGAGAACTGTATCTCTATGTGGGCAGATAGAAGTATACATAGAGGGTATAGGTACAATGTGACTTTGGTTTGATGATATTAAAAAATTAAGGGGTGAAAAAAAGTTGTATATGGGGAGAAGAGGAAAGGGGAGGTGGAATTGGGTAAATTACATCACCTAAAGAGGCACAAAATAAATCTATTGCAATAGAATGAAAGAAGGGGGTGAGCATTGTTTCAACCTTACTCTCATCAGATTTGGCTCAAAGAGGGAAGAACATATATACTCAATTGGATAACGAAATTTATCTTACCCTACAGAGAAGTAGGAGGGGAAGGGGAAAATGCGGGGTGGTGCTGATAGAAGGAAGGGCAGATTGAGGGAAGCAGTGGTCAGAAGCAAAATGCTGGTGAGGAGGAATGGGGTGAAAGGAGAAAGGAAAGTATAGTGGGAAATACACAATTAGTAATCAGAACTCTGAATGTGAATGAGATGAACCCTTCTATAAAATGGAAGTGAAAAGTAGTGGATTAAAAACCAGAATTCTACAATATCTTCTTTATCAATTTCCCTAGTCCTCCTGACATCCTTGCCTTCTTACATTTTCAGTCAAGGAATTAATGTAAGTGATCATTAATGTAAACTAAACCAAAACCATTCCTGAGATATAATTATGTGATATATCAGGGCTCCTCTTTTAGACTACACACACACACACACACACACACACACACACACACACGCACACACACACACACACACACGCACACACAGATTCATATACATACATACATAAATATGTATATGTGTGTATATGTATGTGTATATGTGTGTGTGTATATATATGTATATATATGCTCTGCCTTCACCCCATTCATGTGACATGGTTAATCTCCTAAGTACTACTTTTTTTGTTGTTTTTGTTTTGTTTTGTTTCTCCAGATAAGCCAGTGTCTTTGCCAGAGTATTTTACCTGATATACTTGTCTGGTAGAGGTCTAGTGTGGTTATCAAAGGAAATTTCATTGCTGCAGCTGTTGGTAACATCTACCTAGCAGGGTGCTAGTGGTGATCAAGCCTATATATATTATAATGCTACCTGATCATGTTTCTGCCAGAAATCTCTTTTCCAAAAGTCACTTACATCTGTTCCATCCTACCCATTATTAGCCATCTGTAAAAAGAGGAATGGGTTAAGAATTTAATCAGATTCATCTTTTATTTTGGGGAGGCTTTTTAGAAGTCAAAACTAGTCAAATTGAGAGAAAAGTGGGAAAAATATCTCAATTTACCAACATCCACTAACTTAAATTACTTCTGTAATACCAGTTATCATATTACAGTGATGACTATTTGTCTTTGTAGATTTTCTCTGTAAATAAAAATGCTATAAAAGGGACACGTAGGATAATATGGATTTTGTGATCAGAGACCACTTATCCCACCTCCTTATATTTTGTGCCTTCTCAATAACCCCACACATAAACTAAGGAGTGGTATAACTGTTTGGCAAAGAAGCCTGCTGAGTTTGGGGCATCTTCATGATATTGTCTGATGCTTCCATAAAATCCGATTACCTTAGGTGTAGACCCATGAATTTTTTGGCTTATTTTCTTCCCTCAAAGCACCATGCTAAAATTGTGATGCTGAAGTTTGGATGAGCTTTGATATTGATGGAGCTCATCAGGGAATACTTTTGAGGAAGACAGACTCAATGGCTCACTTAAACTTAAAATTTTTACTAATTTGAGAAATTTTATTTAAGATTTTTCTTAATTGTAGCCTAAATTTATCAGATAATGCTTATGCTGCTGACATATAGCACTTTCAAGTTTATAAGATGCTTTAAATATATTCTCATTTTGGCTTTACAGTAACTCCTTGAGATAGGTACTCTAGATGTTATTCTTATTTAATAGAAGAGGAAGTTGAGGCACATACTCATTAAATTATTTGTCAATAGCAACATAGCCAATAAGGATCTGAGGTGGGAAGGCTGATTTTGGTGATTCATTCTAATAACATAATCTGAGAATTGGAAGGAGCTTCAAGTAAGTCAGCAAGTATTTCTTAATTATGGCAGCTCTGGTATGAAGGCTTGTTGAGACCTTTTCAAAGATGCTCATCCACCTTTGGTGTACACCTGTTATGTAACTCTCTCCTAAGGCTCCAAGAAGGTGTAGCATGCATGGAGGCCACATCCTGGTAAAACCATCTCAGCAGACAGGCTAAATCAGTTTGAGGGTAACTGTCAGGCCTCAAACCCATCAGTGAGTTCGAAAGGGGGGTGTCTACCTCAAGCATGTGAAAACTTCCCCCAGAGGAATAGGTGAATGACAACAATTTATTCCAATGGTCATAAAGTTGACTGAAGAAGGAACTATGGAACACTTAGAGCTTGGTCATACATTGAAGGTGCCAAGTCATCCACCACATCCTGGGCCATCACCAGTTGTCTTGACTCTTTTCCTGCCACTGGACCTCTGGGATTCTGGAAGAGAAAGTGAAGCTGATGACTTCGGGCAACTCTACCTCACTTAAATTCAATTCACCCACCAGTAAAGATGTTACTGTGATAGCACTGGTCCTCTTCAAAAATGAAGATAAACAACAGCTATATTCTAGGCACTGTGCTAAGTGTTCACCATTCCAGCAAGAGCCAGTCTTCTGATATGGCCTCTTTACACTTGCCAAAGACACTTCCAGCCTGCAGGAGATCAGAGAGATGCCATTTCATCACATGTCTCCCCTGGGCAGGCCTCTCCCTGCTTACAGGGGTCCCTTTCTACATATAGGTAACCCTTTTTTCCTGTAGGGGATGGGGAGATGCTATTCCTTCTTGTTTCTTCCACCTATCTGCCTACATGGATAAGATAGAAATGATATTCCAGTAACTTGCCCCTTTACTTCCCTAGACAGCTTCCTAACAACTTGGGAGAACACCACCTTATGCCTAAACCTTTAGTGATGTTAATAACACTCTCAAATGCATTCATCAATGACTAACAAATTCTCATCTGGCCATTACCTCCCCATCTCAGTGATCCTGAACCCCTAATTATTTTTATACAATTCTTTTTCTCCATTCCTCACTACTCACTTCTGTGTTCCCTTCCTTTCAGCTCACCTTATCTGTCCCACTCCAAACCTATCTATCCCTTACACTGTGCTCTCTATAGGTACCAAGGATATTTTGGAGAAAGATGGAGGGAGGGAGGAAGCAGACTGTAAGGGGTGTTGTTGCAAAGGGACCTTTTATATACCTTGATGCTTCCATGTAAATAGTTGCCCAGTTTGAACAATAAACGTAAAGTTTATTGTTCCATCAAGAGCCTGGGTTGAATATAGCAGGAGGCCGAGGCCTTACCAGAATGTTCAGTAATGTTGCTCCAATAAGAAGGCTTTCAGCAACTGCTCAAGAAATCCTTTAGCAGCCTTAGAGTATCAGCTTGTCAGTGCAGGTACCTTTTCTTGATTTCATTTGGGGAGCACCATTTCTCTCAGTCTCAGTGCCAACTAACTGGCGGTGTTCTACAAGGTATGTGGACAAGCCTGCAAGAGAGCTGTAGTCTTTATTTGTGGGCCCATATTTTGCTCCTCAGCTTTTCCAGTAGTCTAAGGGACTGCTGTGTCTTTGGAATTTGTAAGGCATTTAAGGGACTCTGCTTCATAAGGCATTTATCCTCTCCCTTCAAGAGCCATTTGGACTTGTTAAAAGTAGTTTGTGTCTTTAATTATTTCATGCTCTTGTTTTGATTATGCAAAATTATTCAGAATAAAACATGCATCTCCCCAAAAAAGGTAACATGTGGACAGTGTTGCAAAACTCCAGGTGGGAGCTGTGACTGTCATATAAAAATGACATATGTAAAAGTTATAAAATACACAACTGAAGTGTCTGAAGGAGAAAGGTGTCATTTTGGGTAGATTTATTCTCTAAGTCATAAGAAAAAAAGGGAAATGCTCCCACCTGTTCCTAGGAGAGGTTCTCACTGCATTGCTGTGTTTAACAGCAATTTGTGTGCTGTATTACAAACAGCTTAAATGAAAAAACAAAGACGGAGCTCTTGCCTTCTGGTGAAGAGACCCGTTTAAAAAAAAAAATGATGTGTGGTTCCAGCATTGAATGAGTTCATTGAGCTATTTAAGAAGCTTTCAGATCCCAAATAAAGCCTAGGCATCTCACATCAAGAGGGCAGACTTCTCTGATGGAGGAGAAGCAATGTTGTGGAGTAAACAGAGAGCCAGGTTTGTAATGAGGAAGACCTGGTTTTAATTCCTACCTCTGACAGATCCTTCTGGCTGTGTCATTTGAGTCATTATGTAATCTCTCAGCAACCCAGACAAATCCTCGACTTAGTAAATTCTAAAGTGACCAATGTGTACAAATGCCCTGGGAGTTCCCCACAGGGATGAAATTGTAAGTCTGAAAAAACAACAACAAAATACCTAAATGCATACTTGGACTATGTGATTTTAATAGAGATGGCTATTTTCTTATTAATTTTGTAAAACGCCTGGTCTTCGAGAGTAACACAATCAGCTCTATTTGTATGGATTCATCTTAGAATAAGGCAAACTATTTCTATTGGTATAAAGTCATTCATATGGCCTCAGGACTGGTCTTAAAAATAGCACTACTAATCTTTTCAACTCAAAGGAGTAGATGAAAAGATCTTTCTGATAGAAGAAAGCATTTCTGAAGATTTGCACTGGGGTCCAGAAGTATGTAGGGAAGAACAACAAGAACAATGATGAAAAGCCGTGACACCTGGACTCCTAAGGTGACTGCTGTTGGCTGGAAAGTAAAATCACTTCTCAGAATTAAGTTGGAAGTAAGGATTTCTCATAGGCACTTCCTCCTTTTGCATGTAGAGTGCTCAGACCTGCTTCTCAATACTATGAGGGCTCTTCTTATACACGTGGTTAATCATATTTAGCAGCCAAGAAACAGCCAAGTAAAGTGTACTTGACACTATCCATGTGGCAAAGGGGCTGATTTACTATTTCCAGATAATGAAATCATTGACCATCAGTGCAGGTCAGTCATTAGAGGGCTGATCTTGGACTCAAGAATTCCAGGGTTTAAGTCCTGGCTCTGACACATAATAAATGTTAGCATTTATATAGTGCCTACTTATGCAGTAGGGCAGCTAGGTAGCACAGTGGAGAGAGTGGGGCCTTGAAATCAGTAAGATTCCTCTTCCTGAGTTCAAATGCAGCCTTGGAGACTTACTAGCTATGTGATCCTGGACAAGTCACTTAACCCTGTTTGCCTCACTTCCTCCTCTGTAAAATGAACTGCAAAAGGAAATGACAAATTGTAATTATGCCCATTTTACAGTTGAGGGAACTGAGGCTAACAGAGGTTAAGTGATTTGCCTAGGGTCAAACAGCTAGTATTTCAGGCCAGATACCTTGGGAAAGTCTATAGTTTTGATGGATACTTGTTGTAGACAGACAATTTAGGTATTATGTAAGGAAACCGTTCTTAACAATTATACTTATCCCAAAGTAGAAGAATAATTTCCTTTTGGAGATAAGACTTCCTGTCTCACAAAAGGTCTCAATAGAAAAACGAAAGGGCACCTGGCTGGTAATGTTATCATAGGGATTCTCCATCAGGTAGGGTTGGGTTGGATGGCTCTCAGCTTCCTTTCTAATTGGAGATTCTGTGTTTCTCTGAAATCTGGTTCAGCTATTGACCTTGGGCAAATCTTTTAACTTTTCTGAGCCACTTTTAGCATCTTTAAAATGAGGGAATTAATTATATGAGATGGGCTCAATGGCTTCTTCCAGCTATGAATCTAGGAATATATGAAGATATTCTTGACCTACTTCACTTGTTTTCCTGTAGCGCATTCTACACACAGATCCACCTCACAGAAAAAGGCAGAGAACAATGGTCACTCCAGAAGCAACCAAGAGAACTTCATGCATAGTTGTCTTGGTTGCTAAAATCATTCTGTACAAATTGAATTCTTGAGGTTTGTTAATGCCTGGTGACTCCTGCTACATTTTTCCTTCTGGTCTAGTACATAAAAAGGGAACAAAGGAATAAAACTTATTCAGAGATCTCTTGTTCTTATTTGTCCTTCTTTCTCTAAGAGGATCATGACAGTGGGAGGTGATGCTATAACTTGCAGTGAATTGGATTTAAGTGAGGCAGGGTTGTGCAATCACCAGCCTCACTCTCTCCTTCAGAACCAGTTGGGTCCAGTGGCAAGATATAGATCAGGACTAATGGAGATGGCATATAAAGAGGTGGGAAACCTTGTCTTTTTAAGCCAAGGTTTTTTATAGGTCTCAGTTGACCTGAGGCAACATCCATTCAGTGATTAAGGCTAGGTGTTGTTTTATCCTTCATTCCTGAAGGGTGATGTCATGACTTGCAAGATATACATTAGGGCTACTGGAGGTGACACTGGATGCTTAATGCAATTGGGGTTAAGTGAGGTACCCAGGGTCACGCAGCTAGTAAGTGTCTAAGAGGAGATTTGAACTCTGGTCCTCCCAAATTCAGGGCCAGTGCTCTATCCACGGAGCCACCTGGCTTCCCCCTAAAGGTAGGTAAGAAATGAGGCAAAGAAAGGCCTCTAAAAATAAAAGAAACAAATAAAGAAAATAAACAAATAAATAAATAGAATAAATAGATATAACTAAATGAGTGAATGGAGAAATAAATAAATAAATAAATGTGGATGGGGGAGGGGGGAGGCCCTCAGGGTTTCTGGCCAAAATAGAAACCATTGCTCTTTACTGAGGTCTGAGTCATCAAGAGGCAAAACAACTCACTTTTTCAATGAATAAATGAAGTTCCCAGCCTAAGAGTGCTGGAGACTAGGAAGCCCAACTCTTTGAGTGGAGGAACTTATCACAAATGCTTCCCCACCCCTGTCCTGGGGGTGTTAAGAAAAAAGAAAAAAAAAAAGGTCCCATTTTTATGTGATTTTTACTTCAACTTTTCCCCCAATTTGTGTGCAGTGGATTTCAACCGAATTTAATGTGCTTATTTCTGATTTATTTGTACTTAACTCATCAAGATGTTTTGTAAAAGCTCTTTGATGTCTAAAAGGCCTTAGGGGTTTTTGAAGCCCATTCTCTAAGTCTTTGAAGAAGGATGTTAGGTTTCTACTAAAGTTTCAAAGTTTTATTTCAGAATGACAAATTCAGTTTTCCGTTTATAATGTACAGTTTGACCAAGCTTGTTGTTCTCCTCATAGAATGTCCTCCATTGTGAGGACTTTTGACTGGAAGACTCACTAGAGAAGGGTTGGAGCAAGGCACCAGATGCCCATGGCTCATTCTCATCTAAAACATTATTCTTTCTTACACAGATACCTATTTGTGTATGAAAAGTATCAGCACCTGGCAAGCCCTAGAGGAGAGGTTTAAAACAGGTACCATGAAAAATATTATTACTGATTTTCACAAATTTCATTGGCAGTAAATGTCTGCTTAGGTGTCCAATATAAGCATCCATAATTTTTTCACCAGTCAGGCACTACCATTTTCTTTCAGAACATTTTTAAGGGAAAGATTAGGTCAACTTTAGTGAACTGTTTAAATCCCTACTTTCTTGCCTGTATTTTTTTTTTTAGACTTTGTGCCTTGGAATGGCCTTATAAAAATACACAAGACAGTTCAATTCCATATTCCCACAGAATTCCAAATTGGATTCTGAAGAAAAGAGTAATTTTTAGTGCCCTCCTATGAGTTTAATGGGTAGGATTTAGCCTAGTACCTCTGTCCTGAAAGAGTTCTATATTCTGATAAACTTTAGCCTGTTAGTGGTGAAAGTGGGATGAAACTAGTTGTTATGGGCCAGGGTAACTCATTTGAATGGGCCGGGGTACCTCAGAAGTTTTCTGGGGTAAATCAAAAAACCTACTCCTTGAGAAACTAAACCAAAGGACAGACACACCTAAAGAAATAAGTGGCACTGGATCAGGACAGAGTTAGCTCCAGGACTACCACCCTTCATTCCAGTTTCCCCCACCCCTCGGGGAGATAAGATAAGGCTTGACAGCTGCCTTTGTGGCATGAGGAGGAAAGAGATGTGTTGAAAGATCCGGAGCCACCCCTCATCCAACTTCCCCCAGCCACCACCAGTGGGGGATGGTCCTCCCCCAATAAGGGAACTTTCCACAATCAGATGATCACCCCATCAGACCACCACCATACCAGCTGTCTTCTACAAAAGTATCTGTCTGTCTCTTGCTCAGGGAGATAGGTATCTCAGAAAGCCATGCTTCTGTGCCGTGCCTTCTCCCCATGAGAAGAAGTCCAAGGATTTCTCTCTTGGTTTCCTTTCCCTAGCACCTAAATAAACTATTATTTTTTTCTAATTGGACTTGTGTGCAGGAGGCTGTAATTCTTTTTTTTTTTTTTAGGGCTGTAATTCTTTAAAGAGAAATTCCTAACCTCTCCCCCTCCTCAAACCCCCTTCATTTCCCCATAACACTAGTTATGACACATGAAGATTATAGACAGGAAAAAAAGACTTCTTTTGAATAAGCAAAAGGTAGTAATCCATTCAACTTTACCCATTAAATATATATATATATATATATATATATATATATATATATATATATATATATATATATATCATCTTATATATCCTGTAGAATCTTATTGTGAAAAGTCTTTAAACAGTTACATCATGACCCATTTAATATTTTGTTTTGTTTTGTTTTGTTTTTTTTGGTGAGGCAATTGGAGTTAAGTGACTTGCCCAGGGTCACACAGCTAGTAAGTGTCAAGTGTCTGAGGCTGGATTTGAAGTCAGGTCCTCCTGAATCCAGGGCCAGTGCTCTATCCACTGAGCTACCTAGCTGCCCCATGACCCATTTAATATTAAATGACTGCTTATATATCTGAACAGGTATAAATTTCCCCATAGGTAAAATGGGGGATAGTAGTAGCAACTACCTAATGAAGATCAAATGAGAAAATGAATTTAAGACATTTTGCAAGCCTTAAAATGCTATACAAATATTTATCACAATCATTAGGATTACCATGATAAATTATAAAACATTTATTATTTATTAGAATTTTGAACTAACAAGGACCTTTGAGATTGTCTAATATAAAAAGATTTAAATGACTTACTTAGGATCATATATCTATTAACAAAGGGAAGATTTGAAACTGTCTTCAGACTTCCTCACTGCACCATGAAGATTATAATCTTATGAGTTTCTAATATAGTAAGATAATAGCCAATTCAGTTTATCTCAGTTAATAAAGCAATTGTAAAGTGTTCGCTCTGTTTAGAGTACCCTCCTAGGTCCTGGTAATCAATACTTCTTCACTGGCTCATATTAACTTGGTCCAGGACATCTTCAGCTTCTAGTGTTATCTCTCAGCCAGGGGTGTAAGATGAGGGAGATACAATGCTCAAACACAATGATTAAACCTTTTTATTTTGACAGAAATAATTTTAGGTGTCAGAATTAAAAAAAATATTGATGTCACATCTTTGAAACAAACCACTATAAACTGCTGAATGCGTCCAGTGTAATGAAGATTTCTTAATTTTCTCTTTTTTTTGTTGTTAATTAAGTGTTTCTTTGAATTTGGTTTCAAAGAGGATAGAGTAATATATTTTCACTTGTAAGCAAGTAAAAATAGGACTTTTTTTTTTTTTTAAAAAAGGAAAATGTTATAGTTAAAGTAGATTTATTGGTGTAAGCCTAGCCCCTAGTGGACAGGAGTCTCTGGTACAAACCCACACACTGGCTTAGTTAGGTACATCTTGGAACAGCTGCCTGATGAAACTTTAAGGACTTCCAAATGAAGCAGTCCTTTAAGAGATCTGTTAGAAATGGCACCATTCTAACAGTGTCTATAAAAGATTTTAATGACCTTTTAATGTTTTGCTACATGACTACATGGTATTTTCAAAGTTCTAAAGAGGAATTTTGCCCCCCTCTTATATTATAATTATCAAATGGTGAGAGAATACAAACATTGTTTTTTTTGAGCCAGACTAAGATTCAATTAATAGTTTTCCAGTGGACATTTATTTCATACTGTGCCTCCTACTTTCCTATGAATAAAGTGGAATTTTTTTTCTGCACCAAAGAACCATATTTACATGTAAATAATATGGTTATATTATTTATTCCTCATAAGGATATCTATAGTCTAAATTTATTGCAGAAAAGTAAACTAACAAATAAGGTTTATTCTTATGCATGTAGTGAATGTTTATATTGATAATAGCCAGTTTCCTTTATGGTGCAGTATCTATTTCAGGCAGTGGGTGTAGCTATTAAAGACATTTTATCACTCTGAAAGCTCATAATTAATCACTTGCAAGTGATTTCACCTCTCTCAGCCTCAGTTTCTTCATCTGTCATATTGCCCCTTCCAGCTCAAAGTTGTAAAATTCTAGATAGAGTCTGAAGACTATGATCTGGGCCTCAGTTTGATCACTTTTATTACTTTCTGACTGATTCATATAATCTCTTTATGCTTATTTTATTTTTTTATTAGTATAAAATAAGGCTGATTATACTTTCATGCCTTACCTCACAGATTTGTTGCAAGGATGGTTCTTTGTAAATTAAAAAATGCTATTTAAATGTGAGCTATCAGCATCAAAGCAGGTAGATACTACTGGGTGCAAAGTCCTAGGAGAGGCTCTGTTCAAGGGCAATGAAACAGGTTTGTTTCCTTGGGAAAGGCAAGGGATTAAGGGGTTATAATATCTTTTTAAAAATCAAGTGACACAGGAGGAGCTAGGTGGCACAGTGGATAAAGCACTGGCCCTGGATTCAGGAGGACCTGAGTTCAAATCTGGCCTTAGACACTTGACACTTAGTAGCTGTGTGACCTTGGGCAAATCACTTAACCCTCATTGCCCTCCCCCTCCAAAAAAAAAAAAATCAAGTGACAAAGGGATATATAGAAAGTATCAAGCACTTATTCAATGGGTACTCCTGGAACAAATGCCTAAACTAAGTCCATCTGTCATACACTGAGAAACAATATGGAGATTAAAGGAATATTCCTTTTTGGTTCTGCATGACAGAAAATAAATGTGGAAGCATGGAGTCAAGAAGATATAAGTGCTAAGTCATAATTCACTTTGCAACATGGGCAAGTCACAATGTCTTTGGTTCCCAGGTGATTGTTCAAAACCAGAGGTTACAATTTTTGTACATAAGCATTATTGGGAAAAGTTTCCTTGTCAATGATGAAATCAGAGGTATGAGAGAAAATAATAATTAAAACAAAAATAAATAATATTTGATATTTGATTAATGTTTTAAAGTTTACAAAGAGCTTTACAAGTGCTATTGCATTTGAGCCTCCAAATGACCTTGTAAGATAGGCATCAAAGATATTTCAATTCCCATTTTATAGAGGAGCAACTGAAGGTGAGAGAATTTGTGGCTTATGCATTAGTACATGGCTAGTAAAGGTCAGAGGTGAAATTTGAACCTAGATTGTTCTAATTCTGAGCCCTATACTACTGTATCAGGCTGCCTGCCTTTCCCTGTAAAACCTTTGGGTTCTGCATATATTTTCTTTTACATATAAAGAAAAGAGGCACAATGCCTTTAGGATAGAAAATCTTTATAAACAATGCAAAACTAGAGGGGGGATGGAGGGAAGGGAGAAAAATTTGAAACTAGAAGTCTTATAAAAACAAATGTTGGGGCAGCTAGGTGGCGCAGTGGATAGAGCACCGGCCCTGGAGTCAGGAGTACCTGAATTCAAATCCGGCCTTAGACACTTAACACTTACTAGCTGTGTGACACTGGGCAAGTCACTTAACCCCAATTGCCTCACCAAAAAAAAAAAACAAAACCCACAAATGTTGAAAACTATCTCTAAATGTAACTGGAAAATAATAAAATATTTATATGGAAAAATGTTTAAAAATAAAAAAGATGCAAAACTGTTTGAAAACACTTTTCTCAATGAACATTAAAGTCAGCTCACAAAACTATAATTACAAAAGTTAAGAATGACGGCTTCTTTATTATAATTTTTGTCCCCTTGAGGATATGTGAGAGGTTTTCTTCAGTGTGACCTGGTGTAGAGGAGAGAAATCCTTTGAGGCAACAAGGAAAAAAAAGTACTTCATAAGGCCTGTGTCACATCCTGAAAGAGAGAATAGGTCTGAATGACTATTAAATAGCTAACCTAAGAAAATAAAGAAGGGTGTATACTGTGATATGACCATTCTTTCCTACTGTGAGAGCTACTGGAAAATCTGTCACACCCTGGAGTCAGTAAAGAATCCTGCAGTTTGTCTGATTTATGAGCACCTGGAGGATAAATAGGTGTTAAATGCAGGCATAAGTCACAAGGAATTATGCCAAGCAAACTTATTATCCATCTTTGACAAAGTAGATTATTTTTAACAGGAGGAACTTGGTACATTTGATATGAATCATCAGTTTTAAGGCTCTTGAAATTATCTTAAATACAAGGTCTTACCAGGATATGCTCAGCAGGAAACCAATAAAACATCATGTAGATCAGGAATTAGGAGTCTCTTAGGGCTCTTATGGAGGTCCTGGTGAGGGCATGGTAGCATCTTGAGTGGTTGGAACACTTTTCATCAATTTCCCTAAAAAAGATCTGAGGGTTTTGCCAGATTTCAGACTCAATATGATTTAACATAGATATATATTGATTCAATAACATTAATGCAATCTTAGGTTGTGTCAAGGGAGATGTGATTTCCAGGAATAAAAAGAAAATGACCATGGGGGCAGCTAGGTGGCACAATGGATAAAGCACTGGCCCTGAATTCAGGAGTACCTGAGTTCAAATATGACCTCAGAAGCTTGACCACTGTGTGACCCTGACTAAGTCACTTAACCCTCATTGCCCTGCAAAAAAAAAAAAAAAAGAAAAGAAAGGAAAAGAAAAGAAAAGAAAGAAAGAAAGAAAGAAAGAAAGAAAAAGATGATCATTCTTCTGTACTCTGTTCTAGTCAGACTAGTCAGATAATAGGCATTTATTAAGTGCTTACTGGATGCAAGAAACTGTGCCAAAATTCTTGGAATGTAAAGAAAGAACAAAGCTCCCCTTCCATGCTCAAGGCTCTGCAGACCAATCAATCAATCAAATATTTATTATTAAGTGTCTACTAAGTGCCAGGAACTGTAGTTGGTCCTAGAGATACAAATACAGAAATTGAAATTACCCTATTCAGAGGGAGCTCAAACAAATTAGTATGTTTATGGTGTCTACTTTGTTACAGATACTCTGCTAGACACTAAGAATACTCCTTTCTATTCCAGTTCAATTTTCTCGAGAGATGTATCATATCTAACTTTTCTAAAATTATATTTCTCTACTTAACTTTTTTTCTTATTTATTTTATGATTTGCTTTAGATGGTTCTGAGAAGGGTGAATTGAGGTCCCTCACTAGGCACTAGGGATGCAAATAAAGTGAACTGAAATAATCCCTACTTATAAGGAGTTGAAATAAGCTAGACAAAAATGAAATGATCCCTGCCTTCAAAAAGCTTATATTTATTATAATTTGGGAAGGGCGAGATGATAAATTATACATATAAAAGTATATACAAAATAAAAAAGTAGATACAAGTTAAACTTACAGGGGAAGGCATTAGTACCTGGAGGAACTAGGAAAGATCTTTTATGAAGTCTACACTTGAGTCAAAATGGCCTGCTTACTTGTTCTCTCCTGTATGCATACATACTGTGCTCTCCTGACCTTTGCTTTTGTGTATGCTATTCTCTAGTCCAAAAAAAAAAAAATCCTCTTCCCTTGTACTGCATGGTTAACATTAAAATAATTTGTTCTACCTCCATCCACATGGTTGCTTAGGTATACTCAAAGATTAGTGATTCACGGCCTAGACCTCGCACATCACAAGAAGCCCCAAACAAATTTCTTACTCTCTGGTCTATTTAACCTACACCTAATAAGTGCCTATTGATTTGTGTTATGTTTTAAAAAATCTATTCACCTAGGAAACATTTATTAAGTGCCTATGGTCTTCCAGACTGTGCCAGTGGCTGGAGATTTGAAGACAACACCAAAATATCTTCTGCCCTCCATGAAGGAACATTCCAATGGAGGTAATAGCATTTGTCTAATAAGTTCCATTTGCCCAATAAGCCCCAGATGAATACAAATTGTCCCCAGTGGTTGGGAGAGGTTTGGGAGGAGAGGGTGGAAGTTCAGAAACAACTGGAAAAAATCAAGAAAAGCCCTTTGAAGAATCTGGCACTTGAGAACTTTGAAGGACTTCTAAGTCTTAGGGGTTCTAAGATATATAGGTTACAATGGAGAAGATTCTAGAGATGAAATGCTGTCCATGAAAGTCAGAAAAGTGTAAGAATGAATATCTGGTATAGGAGCCAGAGAATAGGAGAGTTTGGATAGAACATGGAGAGAGAATAATGCATAACCACTGGTTTCCTTTAAGTTCCAACTAAAATCTCATCTTCTACAGGGAGTCTTTCTCAACCTTTTCTAAGTCTAGTACCTTCCTTCTCTTTGTTATCTTACTTTTATCCTGTATATATACCTAATAGTTAACATTTATATATTGCTTACTGTGTTCCAGGCACTGTCCTAAGTGCTTTACAATTATTATCCTATTTGATCCTCACAACAACCCAGGTAAGTTGGTGTTATTATTACCCCCTTTTTACAGATGAGGAAATTGGGACAAAGGTTATGTGACTTGCCTAGGGTCACAGAGCTGTTAAATGTCTGAGTCTGCATTTGAACTCAGGTTTTCTTGACTTCAGGCCTAACCCTCTATCCAGTGTACTATTTGGTTGCTTGTTTGTGTATATTTATTTACTTGTTTTTCTCCCCCATTATATTGTAAGCTTCTTGAGGGGCAAGGATTGCCTTTCTTTTGGTATCCCTAGCACTTATCACAGTGACTGGAGCATTCTGGGTATTTATAAATGTTTATTAAATTATTGACTGAATGAAAAGTAGGCTAACGACATCTAGTAAAAGGCTTTTAAAATTGTTTTTTGTTTTTGTTTTTTTTTTGCAGAGCAATGAGGGTTAAGGGACTTGCCCAGGGTCATATAGCTAGTAAGTGTCAAGTGTCTGAGGCCGGATTTGAACTCAGGTTCTCCTGAATCCAGGGCCAGGGCTTTATCCACTGAGCCACCTAGCTGCCCCTGTGAAAGACTTTTAATGCAAAAGAAGATGACTGTATTTTTGTACTTGAGACAATAGGGAACCCTTGAAGCCTCTTCTTCAGTGAAATGATCTTAAAGTTATACTTTAGAAACTAGAATTGTAGATCTAATGCTGCAGGGCAGGTCAAAAAAATTCTAGTCTAATGCTCTTATTTTGCAGATATGGAAATTGAGGACCCCCTTTCCAACCCACCCTGAAATTAAGTGATTGGTCTAAACACACAAGGTTGCAATCGAAAGGTGTGATTTTGAATTGTTGTCTTCTTTCCACTGTATCTAATCATTTCTCTCAACTTAGCTGCTTTGGGGTAGAAGGGATTGCAAAAGGTGAGGCAGGATAGAGGAAGACCATTTAAGGTACTTAGCAATATTCTTGATGACCCTGAACTAGGTGGTTGTTGTGTGACTAGAGAGAAGCATCCAGAAGCAAAAGATATTGGGGATATAGAATCAACTAGCCTTAATTACTCATTGTATATGGGCATTGATTGAGGAGAGATGAAAGAGACTATTAGGATGGAAAATGAGTGACTGGGAGTATAGTGGTGCCTTTGATAAAAAAAACAGAATATAGGAAGAAAATTGGGCTTAATAACAAATATAATGAATTGTCTTTTAAGCCTACTTAGATGAAGATGTTTATAGAATACCTGGGTGGAGATTTCCTGGTTTAATTGTGCAATTCTTTGAAGCATTTTCTTGCTATAGAGAAGGAAGGTTTAGTACCAGAAGTAAAATGTAAACTCTTTGAGGTCAGGAATTATCTTATTTTTGCCTTTATATTCCCAGTGCCTGGAGGTTCATTCATAGAAGTTATTAGCCTACAAAATACAATTAAAGAGAAACTTTAGAGAAGAATAAGAATAAATAATATCCTTTGAGGAATATACAAATACAAAGAGAATATGGGATGGTCACATGGTGGGAGATGACAGGTAGCCATCCTGAGAGAAATTTCACAAGGATTCCACTTCCATTTTGGGTGGACACCTAGTGACAAATTTATGGAAGGGAATGGACACAGGACGGGCAAACATGGATTAGTTATAACCTGTATCCCTGGAGGTAACATTTGTAATTGATGAGATCCTAGCTTCTTTTGAATAAATCAATATTCACAGCTCTCAGAACAGTGTCTGGCACTGTGTTTTGAGCTTGTGCCATATTTTGTATCTATACCTTCATAGTTGCATAAGTTAGCTTTCTTTCCTATATTTCATTGTCTTCTTTCTACCATATGGGGAAATTAATTACAAAAGGATAGGAAGTTGTCAAGAAGAAATTCTAAAGCTAGCAAGACAAACAACTCTAATGAGAAGGAAAAAGGAGAGTTGCTTGAAAAGACTGATGAGGATAAATAGGTAACTCATCTACCTACTTAGGCTGAAAAAAGTAGAAGTCAGAGCAGCTAATATAGAAGGAATAGGAAATTGTACCATAGCCATGTAGGAATTAATAGTCATTTAATGAATTCAACTGAATTATGAATAGTGCCAGGAATGTACTTTTTCCTCATCAAATCAAAACCAGAGGATTAGGTTCCATTCTTGGCATCATATATTGAGAAGGACATCAGTGATCCAAAGACCATGACAGAGAAGACAAGCAAAATGATGAAAGGCTTCAAGTCCTTGCCAGATGAGAATAGGCTGAAGGAAATGGAGAGATTATTGCCTGGAGAAGAGAGATTTGGAATGACATGATTGTCTTCAACTCTCTCACTGACTCTGTAAGTGGGACAAGCCTTGCTGTGCTTCCCCCAGAAGTCAAAACTAATAGAAATGGGTAGAAGCCATTAAAAGACAAATTTATGCTTGTGTCAAGGAAAAACTTCCTTGCAATTAGAGGTGCCGAAAAGATCAATGGTCTTTATCAGAAGGACTCAATTTCTTTTCACTGGAGGCCTTCAAGCAAATGGGAAGTGTGTAATAGAGGGAGTAATTTGGTAGGGGGAGTGAGGGAAGATTGAACTTGATGTTTGTTAAAGTACATTCCAACTCTAGAGTTATATTTTCTGTGATTTGAAAGTGTTTCACTATTTGAGGGCAATAATGTATATTAGAGTTTGCTCTAAATACTATTGATGAAATAAATGTATTCTTGATTTTAGAGATGAATTTTCACAATTTGACATTCATTTAGTAAATAATATATCCAAGGAATTTCAGGAAGTATAGTCTTAGTGTCAGGAAAACCTGGGTTTGAATCTCATCCCTCATATGAATTGTCTATGTAAACATCAGGAATCAATCAGTTGGTTGATGAGCGTTTATTAAACAGCAGTTTTGTACCAGGTACTGTGATAAGCATTTGGTATACAAATATGATAAAAAACAACAACCAACCAAATCAAAAACCAAAGAGAGTCACTGCTCTCAAGGAGCTTATAATCTAAGGGAAGAAGATAAACAAAAGATGGCTGAAAACTAGGAGGAGGAAAAGTCAGAGAAGTTTCAAAGTAGCACATCCAGGTGGCAAATAGGAGATGTCTGTGCCCTCTTGTTAAACAGAGGTTTGAGGCTTCTTTGCTTTACCATCCAATCAGAAGGGCAGAGGGTATGAGTAACAAGGATGATTAGATTTTGCAAGATAATAAGGTTTTCCCAATGACAAGTTTCCTGGGGCATGGAGGAAAATCTGAGAAATCCCAAAGCAGTGCAGCCAGATGTGAAATGAGATGCCCAAAGAAAAATGAGGAAATGTTAAAACTTCACAGTGCTCCTGGTATCAATCTTAGTTCTAGGGAAGGTACCCATATGCAATAGTTCTGGTCATACAAAAATAAAAATGAAGCAATTAAATTTAAAAATAAAAAGGAAATTACTTCAAGGAGCTTACATTTTGCAGGAGAGCTAAATCTCATCTATAAATTAAAAAGAACAACTACTACTACTACAGGTAAATTGTTTACTGCCTTCTGTCCAAATTTGGCATGCATTATCCTGATGCCTTAATTCTACTAACTCCTGTCTCTTTTGACTCTACTAATTACAATTGAATCAGAATCTCCAGAAATTAATGCCTTGCTTATTTTCAAGGTAGATAACAAACTCTATGGGTGCATTATAACCAGTGCAAAAGATGTGATCTATACGCATTGTTTCAGTTGAGGGAATAAGATGGGAAAGACTCACCAATTTATGTTCTACTATATAGGACAGGTTTTCAATCAGGTAGGACTTCAAAGGCAGTATCTACCACCACCATACTACACCCACTCCAGGTAGCTCTGTGTAGGAAGGCAAAGTCTTTTGCAGTACAAAAAGTAATGATCTTTGAGGAAGATCTGACTTTGAGTCCTGGCTCTTCCATTTAATAGCTGCATGACCTTGGGCAAGTCATTATATTTTTCAGGGCATCAATTTCCTCATCTACAAAACAAGGAGCTTGGACTAGATAACTAATTAACTGTGCCTTACTAATAACTTCCTATCTCCTCCACTGCCTACCACAGGTAGTCGATGCTAATAACTATGAATTGAATTTCCACAGAAAATTTGAATAGAAATAAACAAAAGGTGAATGGAGACTTCTATTTTCCAATGTTTTCCAATCATTTTGACTGAGTGTTAAAATTAGGATCGAAGGGTTTCTAGTTCTCTTGACCAAAGTATGTTATTTACTAAGAACTGGGGCAAGTGATAGCATGGTAGGTAGACTGTGAAGATAAAATAGGGAGTTGTGGGTACTACTTAATATTGGTAAGGTGGGTGAATAGTAGGTCAGGAATTTGAGTAGACAGGGATAAAAGTGAAGGGATACCCAGTACCCACATTTCAGTGCAGGAAGAAAACCAGAAATAAATACTTTTTTTTCTGCATAACTAATGCTGCACGTTTTACTTTTCTTCCAGGTTTATTGGCATCTTCTACATATGTTCTGTGATGTTGTTGTAAAGGAGGCACATTTGCTACATCAAACTCTTAATACTGAGCTCATTAAAAGCAGTAGGGGAGGGGCATGTTCTCCTTGGAAACTACATCCTACACAAGTCTGTGTGGAGAACTGCAGGTGATGATGCTACTTCAGCATGAACTCTAGTTGTAGTGAAGCTTTAGCAATATAGCTGGTAGAAAACTGGTGACAAATTTTCCATCTGTTGGTCTGCCCATTTCTCTCACAGCTTTTCAAACTGGGTGCTGGAAGAGAGAGAAGAGGAAATAGACATAGGTAAGATGCCATCTAATACCTTCATCTAATGCTATCACTTCTAACAGGTAATTTTTCCTCTTCCTTGCCAGGAATGTCCTCTCAGTAATGGTTCTTGTCCCATTGATTGAAGCCCTGATTACTACAGGAATGCTTTGTAGGTTCTTTGCTGAGACACAATGCTTTTAAGACTCTAAGATCCTAAGGTTCATTACCAAGACAAACTGGCAATACTCCTTTGTTCCCCTACCTTATATTTTTCTTGTGCTCTTGTAGCATTGTGTGATGACCTTTTTGTTGTTGTTGTTGAGTCATTGTCAGTTGTGTTTGACTTTTTGTGACCCCATTTGGGATTTTCTTGGCATAGATACTGGAATGGTTTTACCATTTCCTTCTCCAGCTCATTTTACAGATGAGGAAACTGAGGCATATAGGGTTAAGAGACTTGCCCAGGGTCACATATCTAATAAGTGTTTGAGACTGGATTTGGACTTGGGATGATAAGTTTTTCTGACTCCAGGCACAGCATGCTATCCACTGTGCCACCTACCTGCCAGTGTTGCCACTTAGGCAAACACTTTAAAAAGAACAGTATTTGCAAACTTGTTTTTCTTTCCATTTTACAAGCTTAAAGTACTGGGCTGACAAACTGAGCCAAGAGAACTCACAAACTACATTCCCTGGATGTTTGGGAGGTTGCAATTTGGGAAATGGGTGGTGAGAGTTTTTGCCTTTTGATTTATATATCTTGTTAAATGTCTTGAAGTCTATTTTAAGCAAATGTCCTTTCACATTGCCATGATGTCACTTGATAAATTTTAGCTAGTTGAGGAGGTTCAGAGGAAAAGAAAGGATGGTTTGCAGTGGTGGAATAGCTAGTTATACCAAACAGGTTCCAGGCACTTGATGTAGTGTTTATAGTAGCCTACAACTTCAAACCTTTTACCTGATTCTTGCCATACACACAGAGTGCTCTAAGTACTAACATTTAGCAGGGTTCTTTCGAATGGAATATGAAGAAAAAAAAGGAGAAAAAAGTCACATAACTTTATTAAGAATTTAAAAGCAATATCAAGTTGTATATAATAGATTTTCACTTTCATGTGCAATCATCTTTCTTTTTTCTATTCTACTATGTTATGGAAATGCTTATTTTATTTCTTAAGTTCAGATTAAAATACATAAATTTTTAAAAAAGAATGGAACGTGAGACTTTAGGTTCTATCATCATGTGGACTCCTTTGCCTCTTTTTGATATATGAAAGAGATGAAGACTGAAAAAAGAGGAAAAAAACTGGACTTAATTTGTTGAATTAAAGAATCATTTTTCTATTAATTTATTTCTTTTCATAGCATAGCATTGAAAACCTGGTTATTTTCTCTTCCCTCCAAGTTCTACAAGTGATATACCTGGAGAGTCAAGCAGAAAAAGAATAACACAATTGGATTCCAATAAATCTGGGCTCTTCAAGCACCTCCTGAAAGCTAAGAGATAGCAAGTACAGTTGACTTCTCATTGCAGAGAGGATTCAAGTAAGCAGTCTTGGAAACAGTATCTGAATACAGTGTAAGAGATATTTGCCAAATAGAATTTGGGCTTATTGTATTAAGTGATAAATGGATGTTTCAGATTTTCTTGTACCCTTCACTCATTGGAAACCTGAAGAAGGGCTTTGAGAATTCTGCAGTTTATTGACAGAAGAATATTATTTAATTCAAATTATTATTTCTTTATTATTATTTAAATTAATATTATTTAAAATAAAAAACACATAACACTGTAGTATTTTAGGTTATTTAATTGTGAATTCAAGAAAGTATATAACAACTCCTTTGTTTATGTGACATTATATTTGAGATTTTATGTGTTCAAGAAGAAATTTTAAAATGTAGATTCCACATTAACATAATTGATCCTCTTTGAGAAAAATTTATATGCCAAATTCATATATATGTAGCCCATGGTTCAGAAGTCAGACTCTGGGGTTATGTATACTGGGTTCAATCTAGAGAGATTTTTCGCATGATCATAGTGGGTTTTTTTTTTTGTTTTTTTTTTTAGTGAGGCAATTGGGGTTAAGTGACTTGCCCAGGGTCACACAGCTAGTAAGTGTTAAGTGTCTGAGGCTGGATTTGAACTCAGGTACTCCCAACTCCAAGGCCAGTGCTCTATCCACTGCGCCACCTAGCTGCCCCATGATCATAGTGTTTGATTCATGACTCTTTCCCTTGCCAATGCACAAACAAAGTAGGACCACTGGAACCATCCAAATTTTGCATTTTTATAAGTCTCACAACAAAATGAAAAGGACCTCAGATTTGTTTCATGCATTCTGGATAACTTTGTTGTGTCGTTCAATCATTTTGGTCATGTCTGATTTTTTGTGACCAAATTTGGGATTTTTTTTTCACAAAGATATGGGAGCGGTTTCTCATTTCCTTTTCTAGCTTATTTTACAATTAAGGAAATTGAGGCCAACAGGGTTAAATGAACTTGCCCAGGATCCCCAGTTAGTAAGTAGCTGAGGCCAGATTTGAACTCAGAAAGAGGAGTCTTGCTGACTCCAGGTCTGGCATCCTATTAACTATACCACCTAGCTGCGCTACACAGGCATAAAGTCTTTCTCATAGAGAATGCAAAAATGCAAAAACATCATCTTTTCTAATAGAGAATACAAATGACTCACAAGTCCAAAAATATAGAAGTCAATATGAAGTTATTATACCTCTACTGTGTTCCAGGAATGTCTCCTTCTCTCTCTTGGAGGGTTTGGACCTTTAGTAGATATTTATATAGTATTCTAAAATTTTTGTACCTCATTAGGTATGCATTCTAAAAGGGAAAATAACTTTTGATTGCTAGAAAAGCAAGCAAACCTGTCTTTTGGTAAGCCTCACCTCTCCAGAGACCTATTCAGTTCTCCAGACTAATAATAATACTGCCCTGACCAGACTCATGTTCCCTCCAAAGAAAAGAGAATGCATTTGGTGTTGCTAGAGATTTGATTCTTCTACTTGGTTTTTACATAGTCCACATATTCACAGTATCTAAGAAGGTGAAGGTATGGGTTGGCTTTTCAATATCATGACTCTGCTCCCTGCTGTTCCTTGGCTCTGGTAAGGATCATTGGATCATAGATTTAGAGTTAAAAGACTTTAGGGACCAGATAATCCAGACCCTTAATTTTGTAGTAAGGGAAACTGAGGCCCAGAGAGTATTTTGTTTTATTTTGTTTTGTTTTGTTTTTTGTTTTTAGTGAGGCAATTGGGGTTAAGTGACTTGCCCAGGGTCACACAGCTAGTAAGTATTAAGTGTCTGAGGCCGGATTTGAACTCAGGTACTCCTGACTCCAGGGCCGGTGCTCTATCCACTACGCCATCTAGCTGCCCCCCAGAGAGTTTAACTGACTTGTACAAGGTCCCACAGATAATTGCAGAAGCATAATTTCAATCAATTTCTCTGGCTCTTAAAGGCATTGTTTGTTTGTTTTTCCCTACTGCAAAATGCTCACTGTGGTCTAGAATATCTTCTTTTTCGTCTTCTTCATTTGCTACCAGTGACTAAGTGGTTCGCCGAGGGGCCTTGAAAATGAATAAACCTTCTTCTAGGGAAAGTTAGGTGGTACAGTGGATAGAGCACTGGGCCAGTAGCCTCAGATATTCACTATGTGACCTTGAGCAAATCACTTAACCTCTGTCTACCTCAGTTTCCTCAAATGTAAAATGGGATAATAAAAATAACTACCTCCCAGGGTTGTTCTGAGGATTAAATGAGATAACATTTGTAAAATAATTAACATAGTGCCTGGCTCATAGGAGGCACTTAAATGCTTCATTGTTTCTTTGTTTCTTTCCTTCCTTCCTTCCTTCCTTCCTTCCTTCCTTCCTTCCTTCCTTCCTTCCTTCCTTCCTTCCTTCCTTCCTTCCTTCCTTCCTTTGTTTCTTTCTCTCTTTCTCTTTTTCTTCCTTTCCTTCTGCCTTCCTTCCCTTTTAATTTCCCCTTTTCCTTTCCTCTTCTTCCTTCCCCCTTTCTTCCCTTCTCTCTTCCCTCATCTTTCCCTTCCTTCTTCCCCTACTGCCTTCCCTTCCGTTGTTTTCCCATTTTTTCCCCTTCCCTCCTTATTTCTTTTGTTCTTCCATCAAGGAAACCAGCCTCTATGTATGTGTGGTTAACCTTTCTCAAGTCTCTCTCCAGATCTTCAACTTTCAATCAAGCAACAAATATTTATTAAATACTTAGTTTGTGTCAGGCCCTATGCTAAGGTCTGGGGATACAAAGATAAAGGTGAAATAGCAATTGGCCCTCAAGAAATTCACAAGAACTTCCAGTTTTGTTTTAGGACTTTATTCCCTTTGTGCACCCCCCTCTTTTTGTGGGACAATGAGGGTTAAGTGATTTACCCAGGGTCACACAGCTGGTAAGTGTCAAGGGCCTGAGGCCATATTTGAACTCAGGTCCTCCTGAATCCAAGACTGGTGCTTTATCCACTGAACCACCTAGCTGCCCCTGTGGCCTCTCTTAAAGGCCAAGTCTGAGATTATGATTTTGCTACAGTAACTTTTGGTGAGTCAGTGGCCTACCACCATTCAAATATCAGTGTAGGGCTGTCCATTAGGACAGCTACCTCCTAGGACAAGGTGAAGAATTCATATCTTATCAATAAGACATTTTCAATGTCAGAAAAAAGGTCATGTCAATGGGGAAAATAAATTCCCGAGGACAATACCTGGTCCTATCCTTTAAACTCAGCCTGGCAGTTTTAGATGGTAAATTGATTGAAGATAGGGGCATGTCTTTGAAATCAATATAAGCAAATAAAGTACTTATATGCTTCCATTCATATACTGACCTTGCTATAAATATGGCTTCATTTTGGACTAGAAAAAATGGAGAAAATGATGGTTTCAATTAACATTTGTTTTTAAATTTCATCATGAGAACCGTTGTTAACCCCCTCCCCTGCAAACGTAATACCTCCATATCATGTTCTTTGATCTTACCTTTCTATTTATAAAATTTAAAGAAAATTGGCTTATAAGATCATAGTTTTCAACCTTGAGGGAGGCATGGAGGCCATCTAACCCAACCTCCTCATTTTACAAATGAAACCAGGACATGGAAAGACTTCTAAGGTCACACAAATAATAAGTGGCTGAGGCAGGATTCAAACCAAGATAAATCTACTTAAATTTAGCCTGTCAAAGATGTTATATATAGAGAGGATCCATGGCATAGAAATTAAGCTGTTCATTCAGAAAGTAACATCTAACATGGATTTGTTAATATTGATATGTTAATATCCAGTAGGAGTTCTATCATTTTGGACTGGGACCTCTATGGTTCATACCATTCAATAAATCTGTGTGATAATTTGATAGAGAATTTCTTCTATTTACTTGTTCCTTCTGTGCTCATTGTCCCCTCCCCTCCTAGTGCCCTGAGTAGTATGCAAAATGTATGCATTTCATTATCAGCAGCAAAAGTACCAAATCTTTTGCCATCCTTCTGTGGTGGAGAGAATTGCCAGTATAGATTTGCTTGTGCACTGTGAGAATGTTCAGAAAGATTAAGGACTGTGAAGAAAGCCATATGTACATAAAAAGTATTTTTGTTTAGAAAGGGCAATAACATAGTTGCCACATGATTTTATTTTTGCTGATTGTTCTTTAGCTCTTAACTGGAACCTGTCTCCAACTTAGAAAAGCAAACATCCCTTGTTGAAAAATGCATGCAGAACACATTTTGCAAAACATTTCCATTTAGACAGGACCAACTCCAGTTCCTCTGGGGACAAACTCTTTGTGGTTGAGGGTCAGATAACAGAGAAAGGGATGGGGGGAATGGCTTTGGCTCCTCTGAAAAAAAATGAAGATCATGCAGATTTAATCCTTTGTAAAAATTGATTCAATTACCTATCTGATTAAATTAATCTAGTTTCTACACTGGCAAAACAACGACACTGATTGGTCATCATTTGGAAATAAGGAAAAGTTGGACTAAAAAGGGGGTAAATAAAATTAGAAGAACAACAAATAGACTGTCTGCTATGCAGAAGCTGCTGAAATGGTGTTTCTCAGAGTCTCATCACAGGGAATTCTTTAGCTACTTCTGCATTGGTGATGAACTTCAGCTGTGGGGGTAGATAGTTTCTTTAGGGGCCATGCCTTTGGATTCTTAGCATAATAGGGCACGCATTACTTATGTACATCAAGGTGATACTTCATGTATGGTTTCGGTTATTTTTTCTGATATCATCTTATATAATGATTTTATTTGGGGGAATGAGCTCTCACTTCTGTTAATTTCAATTATGTGGGAGCATATTTCTTATAAATCCTATTTGTGGAGATATTTTTTAATATACTGCTGCAATGGACCACGAATGGGCAGCTGGGTGGCACAGTGGATAGTGTCTAGCCTGAACTCAAGAAATGTCATCTTCATGGCTTCAAATCTAGCCTCAGATACTTATCAGCTGTGTGATTCTGGGCAAGTCACTTGAGCCTATTTGGCTCAGTTTCCTCATCTGTAAAATGAGCTGGAGAAGGAAATGACAGGTAACTCCAGTATCTCTGCCAAGAAAACTCCATAAAAGAGTCTCAAAGAGTCGGACACGTATTTTTGTGGTTCTGCCTAACCATTTTTTTTTTTTTTTGCGGTGTAATTTGTTACATGAACTTGCTATCTTCCCCTTTGGAGATAAACTCATTGTGAATGGGGATTATTTCATTCTTTGTCCTTTTATCCCCAGCTCTCAGTATAGTTCCTAGAACGCAGTAGGCATTTGATAAATACTTGTTGATAGGGCAAATATCCAGCCCTAAGTCCAACAATATTTTTGAGAAAGACGTTGCTTGAAGAATGTTGTTTGAGGGAAGATGATTTGAAAAGCTAACAAATAATGACAAAATGCAGTTTTCCAGAATGATTTCCTTTTATAGTAAATTTTGGATCTGGGAAAGTTGTTTGAGAAAGTAAAAAGGAAGTTCCTGACCTGATGTTAGGATTAAGATCTGAAGACTCCTGACATCAATAACTATTCCTCTGCAGCCTGAATCACTTAACTTTCTCTCCTGTGATATTAAGTATAACTTCCAGAGGATTAACATTTGAATAATGACACTGATTTATAGGTCCTCAAGCGATGTGTTAGGAATATGTTAATTATGGTAAAGTGATTTGAGGACAAGAGCCACATATTTGATAGGTAGCCAGCCACAGATGCATTTAAAATGTGAGAAGTAGCAAAGGAAAAGACATGACAATAAAGAAGATTGAAGTACTACTGAGTACTGTTAAATAAATCTAGATGCTTGTGAGGGTGAGTGGGAGGTCATTTACTTTTATGACCTTTGGGTGAACTAGGGCTTCATGATCAATTTGGTCTAATTTTATGAATTTGGCAGAATTTTGCAAAATTGAGTTGCTTTGTGAAATTTTACAAAGTGATTTTTGTCAACATTCATTCTGTGCCGAAATAATAAGTACAGGACAAAATGTACTCAGTAGGCTTTTAAGAATGAATGGAGGGGGCAGCTAGATGGCGCAGTGGTTAAAGCACCGGCCCTGGACTCAGGAGTACCTGAGTTCAAATCCAGCCTCAGACACTTGACATTTACTAGCTGTGTGACCGTGGGCAAGTCACTTAACCCCCGTTGCCTAAAACAAAAAAAAAAACAAAAAAAAACAAAACAAAAAAAAAAAGAATGAATGGAAATGAGAGAAGGGGTTTTCCATTATTTCTGATTGTGGTGAGTTTTCAATTGAGAAAACATAAACTTTAGTCTCCCCATAACTTGGGAAGGGAATGTAAGACTTGGAGCCAATGTTGGATAAAACTAGAACTATAGAACAAAGTTCTTCTGATGCTTCTGAACTATATCACAAATCTAAATAGTGATCCTTTGTTGCATGTAATATTTATATAGAGATACATACCCCATCATTTCTTTTCCTCTTCACCTAGCTTACTCATCACCCAAAAGGAGGGTTGATCATCCATCACCTCCTCATAGCAAACCAAGCAAGCATCCCCACTGAAACAGCCCGACACAATTGAGTTAACTAAATCCTTAAATAGGATTTTTTGTGCTTGGCACAAGCACCATAAACTATGTCCAAGATCTTTGCATGAAGTAAGTCCTTGGGGTGGGGAGGTAACTTCTCTGTTCTAGACAGATAGAGATTCTAGGAAACTACTAAAAGTTTATTGTTGGTTAGAAGCAGAAGGTGGATTAGGGGAAGGGGGTTATGTCAACCCAGTTTCCCATCTAATAATATTTTATTTTTAACTAAATATTCTCATTAAAGGATTATAAATGCTGTGAGTTGTCTGTCTCTATTCATCCCCCTGGTCAAAACTTTGGTCACTCTACCCTAGTTAGAGATCTAATGATGCCCAGTATAAAAGGGTAGCCAGCTGAATCTCCTTTGATTTGCAATTGCTTAAATGTAATGTGTTGTACATGCATGCATGTGGACTTTAAAGAAGAGGCAAGCAGCAGAAGAAAAATTGTTATGAATTTTTGAATTGTAAATTTCAGCATGATTGTTAGATAATTTATTTGGTTCTAGTTTCAGAATGCTTTGATAAAATACCATCAGTCTCACAATACCTCTTCCATAAAGTATATGCTAGAGAAATGCCCTTACTCTAGTGTTTAAACCATCATTCACTAGGTTATACAACAAATAACTTTGTATCAGCAAAGGGCAGCTTGACCTGTATAGTGACATCAAAACGGAAATGTCCAGTCCCAAAGGTACATGATGTATTAGTCCTTTAGCAGGCTTTATTTTTTCTTTGCAGCAAAATGAAATTTGTCCTATTTTCTAACTCTTTCCTCTTGGGCACATTTGGATTTTCTGATGGTGTGAAGGAACCATTGGATTCTGAAGTCTCTATTTTTTTCAAGATTACCCATTTGCATCACCGTTGTGTTTACTACTGAGTGAGACCTCTGAATTTCATTCCATTCTTTCTACCCATATTTATTAAATGCCTAATATATGAAGTACATTGTACTGACTCTTGAAATATAAAGAAAAAAATGAAAAAAAGTTCCTTCCGCAACAATTTTACATGCTTTGAGGGAAAGAGGACAATATATACATAGATAAGTAAACACGAAAAACCTACAATATAAATATGAAGTAACATAGATGGGAGGGGTACTATCATCTGAGGATGAGGGCCACAGTCAGGAAAGGCCTCATGAAGGAGTCTTTGAACAGAGTCTTGGAGGAATTCAGGGATTCCAAGAAGGAGCAAAGAAGTCCAATCTAGTCATGGAGGTGGGAGGGAGGGAGAATGTGCTGAGGTGTAGAGACAGAGAATTAATTGGATGATGCACACAGGGAAAAGTAAATAGGCTAGGGAGAAAGGCTTTCAGAGGCTTACAGTATGTCTTCCTTCAAATGGACCTAGGAGGAATGAGAAAATGCCTTGGCAGATTATTGCCCATTTCAGCCTCAGTAGCCAATGAAAATGCAATGCTTCGCCATGTGGTTAAGAGACTGGAAATAATCAAAGCTGTATATTCTCTGAAGCCCAGCTAGGGGTTGCTTTGATCAAGTATGGGGACTATACTTATAAAGTCTGAGCTTGGATGGTCCACCATTACATTACTCTTCCTAGATTTTATAATGAGCTTCTGAAAAATCATCATATACTATTCATGTGAAAATGATGGAAACATATGGACAAGATACTTATACCATTAGATGGATTCAAGGTAGATTACATGGCTGGATTTAAATCAAAGTTTTTAATGGCTAAATGGCAATGTTTGTAGAGTTCTCCACTGAAGTACTCCAGGGATCTGTGCTTGGCCTTCTGCTGTCAAACATTTCAATTAGTGACTTGTATAGAGGCATAGTTGTTATGCTCAGCAGTGCTGTCGATGACAGTTCACCACAATATTACTTGTATTCACTACAATGCTTACTTGCAGGAAGAGGGTAGCTATATGGCACAGGGAGAGTGCCAGGTTTAGAGTCAGTAAGAGTCATCTTATCTGAGCTCAGATCCTTATTAGGTGTGTGACCCTGGGCAAGTCACTTAACTCTGTTTACCTAAGTTTCCTCATCTGTAAAATGAGCAAGAGAAGAAAATTACAAACTATCCCAGCATCTCTGCCAAAACAACCCCAAATAAGGTCATGAAGAATAAGACAAGACTAAAATGACTGAATGGCAGCAGCAGCAACAACAACAACAACAACAAGAAACCAAATATAAGACAAAATACTTACATTCTGGAGCTTATTTTCTTGATTGTAAGACAAGGCTTCCACCATCATATCTGTAAAAAAACCAAACAGAATACAAATAAAGAACCAAAATGTATATTTCATAGAAAGTCACAAAGGGGATTGTGTGGACCTCAATAACTATGTCATTGTTGTTTAATCATTTTTTCTGTTGTGCCCCACTCTTTGTGACTCCTTTTCAGGATTTTTCTTGGCAAAGATACTGGAGTAGTTTATGATTTCCTTCTTCATATCATTTTACAGATGAGGAACCTGAGGCAAACTGGGTTAAGTGACTTGCCCAGCATCACACAACTAGTAAGTATCTGAAACCTGATTTGAACTCATGAAAATGAGTCTTCCTGATTCTAAGCCCAGTGGTCTATCCACTGCAAAGCCTAGCTTCCCCAAATCTTGCAAATATTAGGTATTTAACTGTTGATTTGGATTAGATTGGAGGGCTTTATGGAGAGCACTACGTGGTGCAGTGGCTAGAGTACTTGGCCTGAAGGTAGGAAGACTCATTTTCCTGAGTTCAAATCTAGCTTCAAACACTTACTAGAGGGGCAGCTAGGTGGCGCAGTGGATAAAGCACTAGCTCTGGATTTAGGAGGACCTGAGTTCAAATCTGGTCTCAGACACTTGGCACTTACTAGCTGTGTGACCCTGGGCATGTCACTTAATCCTCATTGCCCCACAAAAACAAAACAAACATTTACTATCTGTGTGACCGCGGGCAAATAATTTAACCCTGTTTGTCTCAGTATCCTAATCTGTAAAATAAGCTGGAGAAGGAAATGTCAAGGCACTCCATTATCTTTGTATAAGAAAATCACTGAAACTCTCAGTTTCCCAGCACATATTCTAAGACTACAGGTAGAGAAGAATACTTGCCAACCCCATTGATAGAGGGTTTTGAAATTGAAATGACAGGTCCAGACCAAAAAAAGGGGGGGGGGGTCCCAACAAGTTAGCTCTGTAAAATATCTGGAGCATGGAAATTACTCAAATCCCATAAAGGCAATCGAGAATTTCAAAGAATTTAAATTAACTGTTCTCTTCATCCCTTCAACCCTGCATCTCTTTGTTCCTCTCTCCCCCTCCTTTCCTCCTTTCTTGCCAGTTACATATACATATATGTAACATATGTATATATAAGTATGTTTATTTGTATGTATATTTTAATAATGTTCAAAGATCATGTGAGGTAATTTACAATTTTTGTAACATTTCCCTCCTCCTAGGGCTGATATAGGATGATAAGGCACCCGCAAATTCTGAATTGGCCAAGGCTTCATAGGATCATAGCTTAAGAGAGAGAAGGGGGCTTTGAGGCCCCCTGATCCAATCCTCTTATTTAGTAATTACATTTGAAGTACAGAGAATTTAAGCTGTAAATCTAAGGTTTCACAGGTTATAAGTGGCAGAACCAGAATTTGAAGCCAGGCCCTCTGCCTATAAATCCAAAACTTTTTCTACCTTACCACTCTTTCCCATTGAATTTCCCTTGGATTCAATGTTAAGATTCTTTCTTGAGTGTGAATTTCATTCACCCTGGCAGATTTGTCTGCAGAAGCTCTGTCCTACAATTATAATATAAGAAGTGAGAAAAAGTGATTCAGTAAACAACTTTTCATTTTCAGAAACTCATATAATTCTTGAAATGAAGGTCAGCTA